>NC_045722.1:11174288-11876255 GCF_009834535.1 Camelus ferus | reverse complement strand
CACGGTCCCCTCTCTAATTTATTAGCTGGGAAGGAGGAGAAAATGAAACGTTGCCTGAAGACAATGGCCGAGACAGCAGGTCCCACCCTGCACAGCCGCCAGCACCTCTCCCCCCAGCCCTGTCTCCTCCTCTGCAGTCAGTATCTGTACATTACACTGTTTAGTCCCCAGTAAGAGAAAAAGAATGCCCCAAACCAAGCTATAAAAAACACATCTGCCCGTGGACATGCAGGGGTAGCTGTAGACTGTTGAAGGTGGGAGAGGACAACAAGGCGAAGGTTTGAGCCAGACTTTGTATCTGCCAGCCCAGCAGATACAAGTCCTCTCATCTACTCTGGAGCCCCCCACCTCTGCGTCCCGGGACTTCTCCCCCGGCTGCTAGCCAGGTGGGGGAGGGGAGAGGGGCCCAAGGCAGCTGCAGGGGCTGTGTTAGTAAACACTTTCCTGGATTCCTATTTTCTTCACCCCCACCCCCACCCTTCTCCACTCCTGATGCCCCATTACACACCCCCCCCCCCAGCATCCCTTTTTCTGTGGCTTGCACAATGAGCTCATTGTCCTGGGTGTGATTTGAATAAGGGATCGGCAGGCCTGTTCCCAGCATTGTCCGAGGGGCTGGGAAAAACCCCAGCACAGGCAGGAGGACCAGACCAGACAGAGACAGATGCCTAAATTAGCAACAAAGCTTTGTGCATGTCCCCCGGACAAGGGCTCGCCTTGTTTGCGTGGACTCGAGGGTGTGGAGCTGGCCGGCTGCTCGCATGTCTCCCCATGTTAATTAGTTTTGCATGCATGTCTGAGAAGGTGCCAGGGGAGATGTGTTTGCCTTTCCCCGGGAGGGGGACCTGTTTGTGGCTGTGGAGCTGAGCCAGCCTGGGCCTACCTGGGGAGCCAGGCTCTGAGCCTGGGTGGGAATCTCAGCTCTCCCATGCTGCTTTTCTGTTTCTCTGCCTTTTGGGGGGCCTAGCTTTGCTCCACTCACCCCTTCTACTCCTACCCCACCACATCTGAAAGTTGGTTAGCTCTGACTACAGGGAACTCACTGGCTTCCACCCAGACCCAGTCCAGGGCTTGTCCATCTGGCAGTCTGTCTCTCGCGACACAGGGTCCCCTGGGACCAGGCAGCAGAAGCGGCCAGTCTGGGCTCTACTCCGTCCCCAAGCCAGATGGCCAGTCTGCTTATCGCATTACGGCCTCCCCTGGCCCCAGACCCCCGCCGCCCACAGTTGGGCCAGGATCTTGTTTAGGATATGACGGAGAAGCCCTCTTTTAGGCCTTTGCAGGGGCCTGGCCCCGAGCAGGAAAGATGTTTGGTTGACAGTGCTCAGCCATGTCCTGGCCCCTGGCTTGCTATGTCATCTCATGGAGCCCGGCTCATCCCAATGTCCTCACTGGCAAAACAAGTGAGTGGAACTTCAGGAATCTCTCCATTCCTTCTAGCTCAGAGTCTGTGATGGTCGTGATCATTTCAAACCTGTGTTGATTTAGCACTCACTGGGCACAATGACAGGAATGGGACTAGGGAATCCTGGCTAGGGATGGGAATGAGGATTTGAAGAAGGATTTTATCCTTGTTGACACTGGAGTTTTGGGAGCAGGTAGAGGATCTGGAGCTAGCAGAGCCTCTCTTCCCAGGTTCTCATAGAACTCCCTCCGCCCAAGCAGCCCAAGCCCTCTTCCTCCTGCCCTTACCCTGCAGTGGTGGAAAGCAGGCCCTGGCCGAGCAGAAGGGAGCTTGGCAGTGGTGGCACAAGAGAAGGTGGAGTGACAGCAGCTGTTGGCCGAGGCCCTGAGTGTGTCCTGGTCGCCCCCTGCAGGCCCTGGCATGGGGGACAGGGCTGGGAAGGGTCTGGATGCCTGCCGAACTGGGCCTCCAGATAACTTTCTGGATTGTTCCTTCAGAGTTTCCAGCTCTGCACAGCCCCTCACAATAATTCTGGGTGGTCGGGGAGTGGGGGCATGTAGCACAGCCCCTCTTGTTTAGGTATAGGAGTCTCAGGATTCAGTGACCCCAGGGTCTGTTCCATGGCCCCTCCCTGGCCTTTCCCCCACTCAGCCCCACTGGCCCTGCCCTCTTATCACAGCTTCTCAGTAATTGAAAGTCTAAGTCTGGGACACTCACAGTCCTAAAAGCCCTGGGCTAAACCTCAAGTTCCTTCCTGTTGAGTCTTTATAATGGATGGACCATTTTGTAGATCTGGTGATTCTATGCAGAGAGAAGGGAGCTTCTTTCCCTATGTTTGTGTTTTAATTGATTTTGGATGGCTTTGGTTCAAGAAGTGCTGGGGTCTTAGGGAAGAGCTTTGAATGCCCAAGTTCCTTCTCTTGTCCCTTCTTTGCCGCCTCCCCCATTGTTCCTGCTCCCTTCTGCTCTCTCTTCTGATGTGTGGGATGTACCTTGCTCTGGAGTTGGGCAGCTAGTCGGGGGATGCACAGGGAGCCTCTGGGGTTACCTTCAGGGGAACTCAGTCCAGGCAGAGGAGGCACTGGGCTCCAGTCAGTCCCCACCCACAGTACACTCACTCCTTCTATTGTGGCTGCCTTTCCTGCTTCCATCTCTCTTTTCTTACCCGTCTCCCTGTCTCCTAGCTGCTCCATCTAGGTATCTGGAGGGGAAGTCAGAAGTTAAATGAAGAATAGTATAGAGTTAGAACTCATGGCAGGAGCAGAGAGTCAGGCCCACAGTAGGAGGAGGGGAGAGAAGCAGGGCAGGCAGGGCCTTGGAAGAGCTGCCTGCTGCCCTCCCTGCCCCTGCCCGCTCCCCCCTCCCTAGTTTTAGCTGCCTCAGCTGTATCCCTGAGCTCCTTAATCTGGTGATCAGTGTGGTGCTGGGGGGTGGGCTGGCAGAGGCTTTAGGAGACGACAGGGGATCTTGGGAGTCACACTCTGCTAACCGAGCATCACACAAAGCTAGGGAATCACATTCCAAGCGTGGCTTCCGATTCCAAGGCTGGACGGGCATGGGTGGTACCCAGTGGAGGGCTGGGGCATGGGCCCTGCATGCAGCTGGACTGACCACATTCTTTTTTTCTCAGGAGGAAAGCTCCGAAGATTAAGGCTCTCTGGCCCTTTCTGCATGGCTAAGGTTTTATTGTTTGGTAGCTGTCCCCACCTTTACCCAAGCCCCCAAGCCCTCTGACTCCTTATCCCAGTTAGGAGAAGCCATCTCTACATTGCAGGCACTCCTTCCCGTGGTTAGCCAGGGAAATGCCATCAGGGCTGGCCAGGGAGTGGGGAATTTGTTCTAGAACTAATCAAGTGTACTGGGCAGTGTGCCTCCTTTGCTTACACTGAGCCCTGAGAGAACCCTGGGGAGGTAAGAAAATGAGGCGGGGATGTTGAACACAAGCCCAGGTGCTTCAGAACCTTCCAGCCCACCAGGATGGGGATGGCCCAGGCCTGGGACCTTGGCTGGAGAGGAGGGACAGGCAGAAGCCCAGCTTGGAGTTCTGCTTTTGGTATCACTATGCAGCAGACCCTTGAATGTCTTGAAGCTTCTAAACCCTCATCTATAAAATGGGAATAATAATCACTACTACCTACAGAGTGGCTAAACACCAAATAGGGTTAATTTTCCTTTTCCCTTTCCCTTAGTATGGGGCAAGTATGAAGGAGTTGAGCCCTTCAAGGTTGGTTGATATAGCTATGATTTGGGGGATGAAGACAGCGGTGATGTAAACAGAATATTTAACCATGGACACTGGCCAGTCAAATGGCAGCTGGCCCCAAATCAGCAGCCCAGGGAAGAGGGGATAGCTGGGCTGAAACAAGTTCATTTGTCTTCGTGTCTTTCTGTTCCATCACGTGTCTGTTCATCAGCAAGCACACCAACTTCCCTTGAGGGCAGTTCCTGATGAGGTCACAGGATGCAGGATCCCTGATCTCCTTTACCTTTTGAGCAGGTCAGGTCTGCTTCACATGGGCACCCTGCTCCACCTGGCAGAGGATTTAGCAGTAAAGGGCAGTGAGCTGAAGTTCCCAACTCCAGGCCCCACCCTGGCTACAGCTCTGTCATCAGGCTCTGTGGGGACAAGCTTCTCCTGGGGACTCTCACCCTCCTTACATCCCCTGGAGCTGCTCCTCCTTCCTGGCACTTCTCAAAAGCATTGTGGGTCAGGATTAGGGGCCTGTACCTTTTCTGATGCATCTCCTCTTGCTTCTGTCTTTTCATTCGGCCAGGGAGATTCATGGTTCTTACCATCTGGCTGTGGACAATTTGGAGGGTGCTGCTGGTGGTGGTGTGGAGCCATGCTCTGTCATCTAGGGAGGCTTCTGGCCTCAAGGCGGCATCTGCCCCAGCCCCAGGCTTCCTAAAGCCATCCCTTGACACATGGTGTGCTTTGCCAATAGTAGCTGCTTTTACCTGGCCCTTCTCTGTGCTTCACTGGGTGAATTCCCTGCCTTTGTGGGCTCAGGGTGGCCTGACAGGGGCATAGGAAGACACAGCCTCACCTAGCTAGAAGTCAGAGACCTGGACTTCCTTCTGGTCTTGAGTGAACCACTTCCCTTTCTAGACTTGGAAAAGGAGCACTGGCCAGAATGGCATCTAAGTTCCCTTTTAGCCATAATATTTTATAATCTGGAAGTTCTTCCTGGTTTTTCTTCTCTGCTGCCTATCAGTAACCTTCACTCCCAGCCCCTTGGCTTGCAGGAAACCCAACCAGCTTGGTCTCCTTCAGGTTGCCCTGGGATGAAGGAAGGCATCTTCACCAGAGGCTGCAGAAATGAAAACCCAGCTACCTGCTGGCAAGTGACGTGCGGCTGGGAAGTGACCTGCTCTGGGGCAAGACTTGAGCCAGAGAGCACAAGTCTTAGCTGAGTTTGTTCCCAGCTTCTGATCTGGAACCTTCTATTGTATTTCCGTGTGCTCTGGCTGGCCTTTGTCCTGTGGCTGTTTGCTACCAGGTGGCCTTCACGATGGGTTTGCGTTGTCCTCCATAGGACTTGCCCTCTCCTACTTCCCTTGGCAGGGCCTTCAGTCTCAGAAGCTCCAAGCCCGGAGAAGCAATCCATGAGGAAAATGTTACTTCTCAGTGCCTGCTCTCTCCCCAGGACCCCCAGCCAGGTGGCTCTACCACCAGTACAGCTGACAAGTGCAGGCCACAGAATCAGGTGGATATAGACTAGGTCCCTTTGTAACCAGTGTGACCTTGGGGCAGCTCTTAACCTCTCTGGGCCTCTGTTTCTTTATTTCTAAAATGAGGATCACCACATCTCATAAAGTTGCAGCGAGGCATAGCAATGATGTAGGTAAAGTTCCTTGAAAATATATGATCACTCTCTTACCTTCTCATTCCAGCTGACCCTCTGAAGGCCACAGACATAAACCATTGTCTCTCCTGACCTCTTGCCTTTGAGTTTCAGGCCTGCTCTGCTGAGGAGGTTCTGAGACAACCTCAGATGAGCTCCTCACCACCCCCCAGCCCCAGGGAACAGAAATACCTACTTTCAGCCCTAATAATACCTGAATGAGATTTATAGGACACTTTTCTCCCCAGAGTGCAGAGCTCCTTCTCACATATTATTTCTCTTATCTTTAGATTGTCCTGTGAAGTGTGATGGGACAGCCTCTTTTCAGCTTCCCTGGAAATGGAGACAGAGAGGATCAGTGGGTCTTGCCAAGGTCACAGGACTGGAATACAGAGCCATGCTGCTCCAGGACACTCAAGATCATCAGAAGGGGAAGAGCCAAGCAGAAAGGGAAGACACAGTAGCCACTGCCCTGAGGCTGCAGCAGTCAGGGACCAGGATGGAGGAAGAGAACTGGGACAGAGGGCACGGTGCAGGCTCCACTCCCATTCCTGCCCCTCTGGGACTTGGCAGGGGACCTGGGGAAAAATGCCCCAACCCATCCTGTGGGAGCCTTTGCCTTTGACCTATTGGCCACCATTTCTGCCCTTGTCACATCATGTGCCTGGTCCGGTCCAGGGTCCTCTGACCAGGCCTCCATGCAAACAGAAGCTCTTCGCCATCCGCACTTGCACCCCAGAGGACTGAGGGCTGTATGCTGGGAGGTTGCCAAAGCAAGGGGCTCCAGCCTTCTAGGAGTTAACGACTCCTTCTCCCCAGCTGTCCTCCCTTTGGTGCTCCTCTTCCTCCCTCCTCCTGCTCGCAGCAGGCAGAGCCTGGACCTGGGAGCCATGCCGCTGTGCTGTTGCCAGGGGAGCCGGGAGCCAGATCTGAGCTATGCAGGGAAAAGGCCCAGCCTGTCAAAGTGTCTGAGATGAACCGCCGCCATCCCCATGCAGCTGGGCTCAGACGTGTCTCAGCTCTTGTTCTGTGCCTGAGAATGGCGAAGCCCAGTGAGGTTCAAGGGCAAACTCACTATTCATTAGTCAGGGGTTCTTGACGTCCTGTCTCTCCCAGGGGTGGGTCCCCCCTCCCTCTTCCTCTCCCTTCTGTGATACATTCCTGGGTGCCTTTGGTGAGGACTGCATACCCTCCTCCTCCTGCCCAGTTCCTCTCCAAAGGCCCCTGAATAAACTGCCCCCAAGGAGACCAGGCAGGGCAGAGACAATGGCCACAGGAAACCATTCAGGCAGGACTCCACTCATGCTGGCCTACCCTCCACTCCCAGCACCGCTGCAGGCCCCACTCCCCTCCAACTCAGGGCACCTCTGGGCTATTATCCTACGCAGGCCTAGACAAGAGGAAGCCACTGGGCACTGCCCTTGGGACAACAGGCTGGTTCAATGCCGTTCTCGGTGGGCTCCTTGGATGCCTGCGTGGCCTGTATCTCACACAGCTGGCTGTCTTGGTGCCTTTCCCTATCATCGTGTGTCTATTTTAAGACACTCTCAAACACTCTTGGTTGGAAAGTGTGAATTATACACTATTTTTTGAAGTGTGGCAGTATCAAAATGTAAAAGGCACATATACTTGGATACAAACAAATTGCACTGCTAGGCATTTACTCTATGGTTAATATGTGGTTCCCAAAGAAAGATGTATAAGAATGTTCATCAGAGCATTTCTTTTTAAGAATGTAGAGAAATGGAAATGAATCTATGGTCCATTCATACTGTGAAATAATACACACCTACAAAAATTTATGTGGTAGGTCTCTCTATATTAGCTGATGTGGAAGGTTGGCCAGTATATATTGTAGGGTGAATAGAATAAATCGAGAACAGGCAATAGAGTATGATCTTATTTGTGTGTATTTAAAAGTCATAAGTATGCTTATATATGGAGAAATTCTGGAAGTATGTATTAGAAGGCTGCCTCTGGGGAGTGAGGAGGGTTGGATGCACTCTTCCATTTTCTTTCCATGCTCGTGGAATACTTTTATTCAGAAATTTAAAGAGGCTATTTTATATAGTAGGCTTAACTTCTGTTAACCAGTTTAGAGTAGAAGCTCCAAGAGGATGGTGGTGATGTTGCAAGAAAAAACATCCCCCAAACTCTGCCTTTGGCCATTTTCAGGCCTAACAGTCACATATCATCATCGTCATGGCTGTTATTATTGTTAATTAAAAGCCTACTGTGTCCCAGTCTTAGTACCTTTGGGTCTGGCTTACGTGTATGCCGTGATTCCAGTTTCACAATTTGAAGAGTAGTTAATTAGCTTGTCCAAGCTCCTTAGCAAGGAGGAGGTTGGAGGCTCCCAGTTTCACTGAGAGTAGACACATTACCCCTCTATCTTCAGGAGCTGCCTGTTTGAGGGGGCCCTTGGAAGGCCCAGCCAGGCTCCTCCACCCCCCCACTCCTGGTCATGCTGCCCCCATCTGCCTAAATAAAGGTGTCATTATGCTGGGGGCTAGTGGGCCAGCAGGAGGAGTGGACAGGGCTGTGAAAGGCCCTATTTGCAAAAGCAGCATGTGGCCTGAGAGAGAACTCAACACAGAATGTGAAATGCTTTTCCTTCCCTGTTTGCTTCACCCCAGAAAAAAGTGAATAGCCCAGCAAGTGTCTCTGAGAGAGTGACAATACATGAGGCCCTTGGAGTAGGAGTCATGTGTCCAGCTACACACATGGCAGGCCTGGACCTAGCCACAGCCACCAGCAGAGATCCACTGGGCTCCCAATGAGAGAAGGAGGCACCATGGACCTGGATCGAGCAGCCACCCAGAGGGCCCTAGGAAATCTGTATGTGGGAGTGTCCCTGGGGCCTGGGCGGCACCTACAGTCACCCCAAATCAGCTGTGGGGTCTGCAGAGAGAGCAGGAAAGAAGAATTAAAAATGGAGCACACGTGGAGGTCTGCAGTGACTCCTCATAACTTTATGGGCTGTTCGTATTATTGTTACACTCATTTTAGAGATAGGGACAGTGAGGCCCAGAAAAGTCAAGTTGTAAGTCCCAAGCTAGTAAGTGCAAGAACTGAGATTGAAAACCAAGTCTCTTGGACTCTAAAGTCTGTTACTCCAAACCCCAAAGAGATCCTGTTTTGGCTTGGCCACTTAAAGGAGGTCCCTCCCCAAAAAGGGAGGTCCCCAAAGCTGCAACCCATTCATAGAGACATTAACCCTTCCTCTGCAAGGTCACCTCCTCAAATGGTCCTTTGCCTGGGGCCCTCCCACAGTTTTACCTAATGTCATCTGTCTCCTGCAGTGTGCCCAGCCCTGGACTGAGCAGTGGTGTGGTGGAGAGGAGGATTCTATAGCCTTTGTTTGGTTAGTATAGCCTCTCCTCCAGAGTTGTCCAGGGGCAGTCAGGTTGTCCAGATGGACTTCCTGGGGGTGGTGGGCTAGAGGCAAGGATATAGCCGGCTGGTTAAGACAAGCCTAAGTGAGCATTGGGGTGGTGAGGACAGGGTCCTGGGAAGGCCTAAGGTCTCCACCTAGTGGGAAACGGAAAGTAGGGTGGTATCAGAGGGTCTAAATGCCACAGCCTCCCAGTCCCCTGGCTGCAGGTCACCTGAACTTCTGCAGACTCTGCCCCTGTGCTTCCCAGAGGCTGGCCTGATGGGGACCTCAGGGAAGGCTGAAGCTGCAGAAGCAGAGGTGGGAGAGCAGAGATCTCGCTCAGGCAGCTGGAATCACTGGGACTTTTCCAAGGCCAGTGGGTCCCTCTGGATTGTCCCAAGGGAGGACTAGAGCAAGTTCTGAGAGAGAAAGGCCTCTTCCTATCCTGTGAACCCCACCTCTCTCTTCCCTGCCCACAACAAATAAAGTTTATTTGCAAGGCCTTCCATGTCTCTGGTCAGTCTTTTTGGAAGGACATGGGTGAGGAAAGTAAAGCAACTAGCAAAGACAATTCAGGGTGTGCCAGGTGTGGTGGGTCCCTGGTATGGATGGGAAGAGTAGAGCAAGGAGCCTCCCAAGACCTTGGAAAGTCTGTATCCCTGACATGGGCTAGGGTCCTTTGGGTGAAAGGATGAAGGCCGCTGGCTGGTCCAAGGCCTGCCTCTAGCCTTTAGGTGTATTGCCCTCAGGAGAGAAGCTCTGGAGGTTCTGGATTGTCAAGCAGCTCCCAAACTCCTCCTAAACCTCCATCAGTGTCTTCTCATTTAATCCTCACAATGACCCCATAATACTTAGTTCCATTTTACAGACTAGGAAATGGAGGCATCAGAGAAGCTAAGAAATATGCAAAGCCATGTAGCTGGGAAACAGTGCAGTTGGGCTCCAGATCTCATTTTTGTGACCAGAAGGGGATGCAGGGGTTCATAAATCTCCTTAAAGCCCCATGGTTCTCCATGTATGTGCAAAATCACAGTATTCCTTTTCACAAGGTCCTTGGACCCCAGATAACAATCAACACTTCCTTGTGCCAGGCACTGTTCTAAGTGCTTATTCATATCCTAAATCATGGTTTAATCCTCAGACATCTCTATACATAACTGGGCACTGTCTTAATTCCTGTTCAACGGGGAGAGTCAGACAGAAGTAGCTGGTGGGTATGGGTACAGCCAGGATGCCGGCACAGGCACATCTGTCCAGATGCCTGGCGCAACCACTGCCCACACTGCCTCCCTAAGGGCCTGGCGCCCCACCAGCCTCATCTTGACCCACAACCCCAGTGAAACGTCTCTCATCCCCGCTCCACAGCGGCTGGGGCCGCGTTCGGCCACTGGCGGCGCGGCGGGGTCTGCACCGCTGGCCGGCAGGCGGCGCTGCCCAGGGCTCCAGGCTCCCCCCGCGTGCCGCGCTCCGCCGGGCAGCAGGCTTGGGCCCCAGGGCCCCGGGAGGAGCCAGGACCCCAGGCGGGAGAGCGAAGACTGAGGGGAGCGCGGCACAAAGAGCTTTTTATTTAAATTTGTTTAGAGTTTCGTGAATTTGCATGAAAAATGTGTGAGAAAAGCCAGCTCCAGTGACCTCATCCGCACCTGCCATTAACGTTCAATTAGCGGCTGAATAGCGGCGGCCGACGCGACGTGCAGAGAATCCGGCCGGCCCCGCGCAGCTACGGCTGCGGGCGCGGCCCAGGGTGGGGTGGGAGAGGTGGGCGGGGGCGCAGGGCCCCGGCCTACTCCTGCGGGCCAGAGACCCACGGCCTGTTCCGCACCCCGACTCCCCTAGGGGACGCGGAGACCCCAAAACCCTCGAGTCCAAGACTTTTGGGGGCGCACCGGGGCCAGGGGGCACCTGAGGATGCCAGGCTCCCTCCCCTCCCCTAGGAGTGCGGGCCTGCCCCCTCCGCGGGACAGGAGGTAAACGGATGAGCCCCCCGTCCTAGCTCAGATGGGTTCCCTCGCCACCTTCCGGACAATGTGTCAAGTACAAGTTCAAGTTCAGGGACAGGCCCGGGGGGCGCCAAGCCTTACCCAGCCGTCTTTGTTCTTCCAGATAATCGCTCCCTAGTCCCCTCCGGGCGGGGCCCAACAGACGCCCCCGCCCCGCCCCACCGTGCCCCGCAGGAGCCGCCTCCTCCCGCCCGCGCGGCGCCTGTCCCCTGGTCCCGGCGCCCCTGCTCGGGGCCACCGAAGGGTCTGGGGGCTCGGGGCGGGGGGAGGTGCGATCCGAGTCCGTGGGAGCCTCCCCAGCTCCGCAGTCCCAGCAGCAAACCGAGCTAGGTCGGACGGATGCTAGCGCTGAGGTAAGAACCCTTGGCGGGGTTCGCCCGCACCCCTTGTGCCCCGCCCCCCGCTCCGGACTCTGCGGCCCGGAGGAACAGGGCGGAGGGCGATGTGCTGCAAAGCGGCTGGAAGGCTGGGCAGCCCCGCCGGGCCTCCAGCGGGGCGCTGCGTCCCCAGGGTTCTAGGGGTACCAGGCCTAGGGCGGGGGGCATAGAGGGCAAGAGCGCCCTGTCTCAGCCCGGTGAGGTCGCCGACCTTTCCCAAGGACGTCTAGCTCATCCATCTCTCTTAGGTTAGCCTCTTGGTCTCCACTTCTGCGCCGCTAATTCTGGCTCTGTCTCTTCCTCGCCTCCTCTCAGATTCTACTGGAGGGGCCCCCAGTTAGAATCTAGCTTCCCAGGCTCCGAGGGTTCTTCAGGAGAGAGCTGGAGGGGTGTGTGTGGGGCTCAGCTCTAGGGAGAATCAGCTGTGGACTTCCCCCCCAACCCCACCATCTCCAGCACCTAAATTAAAGTCCTGGGCCAAATGGTGGTAGCTGCGGTGGGGTGGAGTGAGCTATTATTTAGTGGCTGTGCAGAGGCCATAACGAAGTTTTGTAATTGCCGATAGGACCTTTGCTGTTCCTGCCGTGCTTGGTTCCTGGATTCCGTGTGGGGACAGGTGTTAGCTTGTACCTCACCTCACTAGCACACTGCCAGGCTGAAAGGGCACAGAAGGCTTTTTCTGAATGGCCCAACCCTTGTCCTCCATTCCTGCATTTCCCTGTCAGATGCTTGTTCTGAGGTCATTTGTGTATTTGTGCTCTAGACAGGTTCTAATGTCCAGGATACTTGGTTTCTAAATTCACAGCAAAATTAAAAAGGGGGAGATGGGCTTTTCCCTGAGGCCACACGGCTCCCCTTCTGTTTTCCTTCCCCTCTTATTTGTGTAGTCCCCAGATTTCTTACTTCTGGAATTTTAGTCTTGATGAAGTTTCTGCCTCTAAGAATACCCTTCTTCCCATCTCCACTCCGCCAAACTTTAGCAAGTGTCTCCTCCTCCAGGAGATCGGCCCAGATTTCCCCCACATCTTTCCCTCTGTTAATACCTTCAGCTGCACTGCCAAGTGCCTAATACATAATAAATGAAATAATTTCTGGATAAATTTAGAAAGCATTGAAGATTTGAGTTCTTATATATATAAACATTGGTTCAAACTGAGATAACAAAGGGCTTCTCCCCTCTGTTCTATTACATACAAGGTCTCAAGCAAGCAAGAACTAGCAGGAAAAGGCTGGGTCCGTGTACTCTGTTAAAAAGAAAGGATAAAAACGCTATGCAAATTACTTTAAAATTTTAAAAATTAGAAATGCCTGAAGGGAGCATCTCACCCTCTGTAAGTCTTCCCTCTCCATCAACTGGGTCCTCTGAGGGCCTGGAGGGGCTGAAGTTTCATGCAGTGCATCAAATTTTGGGCTGTCCTGCAAGGCCTCAGTGGGGCCACCAGGAAGTTGACTAAAACGGAGAATGTGACCTACCTAGTGCACGTCTTTATGCTCCCGATGATTCATCACTGACACACTGATGTCAGAGGAGCCTGGAAAGATGTTTACATCTTTTAAAAAGGGAAACTGAAACATTTTTTTTTCCTGCAAAACCATCTATAAAGGCTGCTCTTCCTCTTCCTCATGAGAACTTCTGGCCTGAGTCTAATCTAGTTCTCCTTGGGTTATTGTGACATCTTGGATAAACCACTATTTTTTGTCCCAGTAGCCAAGATTCCCAATTCATGGATGGGTAGAATGAGGAACTTTAAGGCAGCAGTTTGCAAAAGGCAGTGTAAATACTATTCTATAGTAGACTGAGAAAATAATAATTTATAATTTATATATATGAACTCATTTAATCCTCCCAACTAAAGGAGATGGCTCTTGTTATTAGTCCCCCTTTAAAGAAGAGGAAACTGAGTTGTGAAGGGGTTAAGTAAATTAGTCTTCAGTGTCACAGCTAGAAAGTGGTCCAGAT
The DNA here is from genome assembly GCF_009834535.1 of Camelus ferus. Classification (NCBI taxonomy): domain Eukaryota; kingdom Metazoa; phylum Chordata; class Mammalia; order Artiodactyla; family Camelidae; genus Camelus; species Camelus ferus. The sequence continues at coordinate 11,863,292 of NC_045722.1, read as the reverse complement.
AGGTTTTAAACTTAGGCAAGCTGTTTTAGACTCATTGTGCTTGACTATACTACCAACATTGTGCTTTATTCCTAAGCTAGTCACTGAAAATGCCTCTTAAATCACATTTCACATGATTCTCTTGTTTTCCTTATTGCACAGAGACAGAAAGGAGGTAGAAGATGGGGGTGAACAGCTCAAACTTTGGAATCTTGTGTTAAAACCCTGGCTCTCTCCCTTACAAACTGTATGACTTCTGCCGATTCTCCATTTCCTCCTCTGTAAAATGGGCTTGTAAATCGATCTCAAGGGCTTGTTTTAAGGATAAAATAGGATGTTGCGCTAGTCTCAGTGCCTGACATTACTGTAAATGTATCCAAGACTGAAAGTCATTATTATTTTAACAGCAATCACCCTTCATGACACTGTTACTGTCACTTTGCATTTTCAAAAAATAACACCCCCATCCCTCAGAAAAGAACATACTGGTACCAGTTGGTCTCCATGTGCTTTGACCAAGCATTTGAGGAGGGGCATGAACTATGGACGGACAGCAGCTCCATTCTGTATGCAGATAACTCAGACCCCCAAGAAGTCACATGGATCCCCAATATCTTTGAAGGTGATAAATTAAATACAGACCCTTAAAACCTTGTCCCTCCTGGAGTCTAACCCCTTACAGGTGTGTGTGTGTGTGTGTGTGTGTGTGTGTGTGTGTGTGTGTGTGTGTGTTGGGGGTGTTGGAAGATGGATCTTGTACATAATTGAGAGAATTAAAAACTGAGACAGAAGACTACAAAGGAGAGAAATCTGAGATGTACGATTTTTCTTTCTTTCTTAACTTTAAAATCTGACTGTTGCCTCTCAGTAAGGAAAATAAATTATGATTAGATTCTGCTACAGAAGCAGATCTGGTCAGTAGGACACTTCTTCCTCCTTTCATTGAATTAATAGTTATTTAGTGAGTGCTTGTTCTGCATCAAGCATTGTTTTTAGGCACTAGGGATACAGTAGAGAAAAAACCAGAATAACCCCTGCCCTTGGGGACCTGACATTTGTGTGTGTGTATGTGTGTGTGTGTGTGTGTGTGTGTGTGTGTGTGTGTGTGTGTAGAAAAAGGGAGAAAACATCAATAGTTTGGTGCAATCCTGCCCTACTTGCCTCTGAGCTTTGTGGTGGGGATAGATCAACTGGGCCTCTCTCACCCCTTAAAGCCAAGGGCACATGTTTTCACACAGCTGTTTCTGCCTATGGGTGGAAATTGAGGAGAAAGGAAAAGAGAGATTGACTTAATTTCCTTCCATATCAGAAAATAAGTAAAGGACTGAGGCAAAGAGATTCCTCGGGCAAAGTGTTCATCAAGCGGGAAATATACAGGTGTTCTGCCCTCCTCCATCCCATTCCTGGAGGTGCCAGGACCCAGGGAAAGCTGAGATTCTGGCAGTAGTGCAGGGACAGAAATGGTGACAGTCAGTGGACAAGACCAAGAGGACTGGCAAGGGGTCTGGGCAGCTCATTAACAGCTTGCCCATGCCAGCATGCTTCTAAGTGCATTACGTACATGACGATTAGCTCAGTTACCATTCACCAGGAGCCTGTGAGATAGGTATCATTATCAATCTCTGTTCCAGAGATGAGGAAATTGAAGGCACAGAAAAACTAAGTAAAATGGCCCAAGGCCACACAGCTAGTAAATGGCAGGTGTGGGTCAGATTTGAACCCAGGCAGCCTTGGCTTCCTTAACTCAACTACCAAACTGCTTAACAAAGAACCACATTTAGAAAAAGAAATGTGTGGTTCCCTTAGGGTGAAACCAAGTGTCCTCAGAAGTCTGCAGTTCCTTGTGCTTTCCTCCCTCACTTCTTGAAGCCTCAGGTTAGAGATGTTAGGAGTCTTTTTTTATAACCCTCCCTCCCTTGGCAGATGAGGAAACTGAAGATGGGGAGGGATGTCCCCCAAGGTCTTTATCAAAGTAGACATCAGAACTGTAGTCTCTTGGCACAGCTCAGCCCACTCACTGCCTTGCTGGTGCTGCATGCCAAGGTCTTGGGAAGAAGAGCTTCTTCCTTTCCTGGAGACTCTTCAAGGTCAGAGAAACCTGAGTCCTTTCATCACAAGCCCAGAGAGAGGATGAGAGATGATCTGAGGGATAGGGCTTCCTCGGGTTCCCCCACAGTAGGCTCCATCTTGAGTGCTGCCTGGTCCTACTCCATGGAGAGACTTGCTGCTGTGAGGAGGAAGCTGTGCTAGGGGGTGGGCTCCAGAAAGATCCTAAACACACCAAGGCCAGCAGGTCAAGGAGTCTGTCTTCTAGCCTGAAGCCTTCTGGTCAGAATTTCACATTCAGTAGTGTTCACTGTACATCATTCACTGGGCTGGTGATGAAGAGAATGCGAGGTTAATGAGAGACTCCTGGCTTTTCCAGGAGGTAGAGATTCTATCAGAAAATCAACTAAAATATAAGACATTTGGGGTATAATAGCTGGAGTAATAAAAACCCATCGGAGATTACTGCCCCAATTTACTCTGAAACCAGATAAAGCTCTCCATAGGTGAAAGGGTTCTGCCACTGGTGGGTCTGAGGTCAGAATTAGGGGGCACCCTATCAAGCAACTCTGCCTAGGGCTCCAGCCTAGCGGGCCTCATGGCCTAACTCACTAGAGTGCCTGAGAAGGGGGGAAAGGCGCCCCACCCCGCCATGCCCAACGCCCACGTGAGCACAAAATGCTTTTGCCCAAACGGCTTCTATAGAAAAACAAAACAAACTTGCATCTGGAAGAAGGTGACCTGAGGAGTTGGGGCCAAAGATTACATCCCAGCTCATCTATTTCTCTAGGAAGGGTATTCACTATATTTTTATGATTTATTCTAAATCTGTAATGAAAAGAAAGTCAGTCGTGGGCGTTAGTATTGCTGGCCCTCCTCCTAACCACACCTGCATCTTTTGGGTGTGCTTAAAGGTCTTGGGAATGGAAAATATAAAAACTGCTTTGCGATGCGTCATATTTAGTCTCCACCACCGCCTCCATCCGTTTTAATCTATCTTTCACTCCTGCCTAAATTTGGGGCCTCAGGCCGAGGGCCGGCAGCCATCTTGCCGTGGGGACAGAGGAGGCCGTACCGCGCTGGGACAATCCCAGGCCTACGAGTCGGTTCGCCTCCAGGGGCCTGTGGTCGCGGCTCCGCGCCTTTCGGGCGTAGGGAGTGGCACGGCCCTGTCCCATCTCCACTACCCCGTACCGTTTACTCAAGGTCGTCGTCCAATGAAGCTATTTGTATGGCATTGCAAACGCTGCGACTCGCAGGAGGGGGCGGCATCTGGCGTCTCGGGCTCTCGGCGGCTAGCCGGCTGTCTCGCAATCCCCCGGTGTCTCCTTGGAGCAGGAGATGCAGGCTCTAAGTCGAGAGAACGCGTCGCCCTCCAACCCTCATTCACTTCCTGGCAGGAGAGGCGAGGGGAAGCCTTGCTTCTCCAGTGATCCCTTTTTTAACTAACCGTAGCCACCCTCGCAACTGGATCTCGGTCCCACCAGGCTGGCGGCTGGCTGGCGGCGGCGCGGTCCGGCGTAGGCACTAGGCTGGCCTCCGCCCGCCCTGCCGCGCTTCTGGTTTGCCACTTTTTGTTTGCACTCACATTCCGCATGTCGCATTTCCCCGGGAATCCGTATTATTATATCTGCAATTTATTTTAACCCCAAGGTTGCAAGAAAAATCTATAATGAAAGTTAATATCTTACAATCTCCTGGTCAGTCTACATCGGGCATGGGAGCCGTCGGGATTTTCGTGGTGGAAAATGAAAAAAACTGCCCCATGTTGGGGCACATCAAGTCCCTGCCCCTTATTTACGGTCAAAAGAATTTTCTCGCCAAGGGGAATCCAGAATGTTTGAAACACAGATTTCTCCTCTCTGATTCTCCGGACTGGAGAGAAATTATCTGTTTTCGAAATTATTTTTTTAAAAGAGTCAAACGGATAAGCCAGAGGAATCAGGCCGAGAGTGCCCACGCCACAAACCCCTCAGACTCATGAATACTGCGTATACGAAGCACTCTAGCTGCCAGGGATGGGGGTTGGGATGTGGGGGCCAGGAGGATGAGAGACACAGGTTGCCCCGCAGGGCTCCAAGGGAAACACTGGGCCTCTCTTCTACCAAACACGCAGAGGACCCGGCTCTCCGTCCCTCAAGGCCCGCACGCCAGCTGCGCTCCCTGCCCGCACGCCAGCTGCGCTCCATCCCCGCACGCGGAGAACAGGACGCCGATCTTGGGTAAAAAGCTGGAGGTTCTTAGGGATTCTGGAGCCACTGTGAGGGCGAGATCGGGTCTGTCCCACGACCTTGGCGCCAGGAAGCTGTGGAACGAGACAGACCCCAATTTTCTTCCCCTGGAGTTGAAACAAAACCCGAAAGCCCGAGGTTACCCGCACCGCCAGAGGTGGCGCCTCAGCGGCGGGGGCGGCTGGAGCCGCGGGCCCCTTTGGTTCCCAGGCTGGGGTTCTGTTTCTTTCCTAGTTGTTGAGTTAGTTGGTTAGCTAATAGACAGCTTACAGGCAGCATTTACGCAAATACCCAGCTTGGTCTCACGCTGAGTCCCCTCGTCCGCCAGACCGAGTTACCCGGCTGGGCTCAGGGAGGAGGGACGAAGGGAAATTTTTGGTAATTAGAGGGGAGGTTTTCTCGGGACGCCCCTCGGTTAAGTGGCTTTGGCTCCGGCCGAGGAACAAAGGGCTAAGGTGCCTGCGCGCCGCGCGCCCTCGAGGCCCCGCGCGGCCCGCATTCACGCCCCTCCCTACGCTGATGCGGCCGCGGGCTTTGTGCGCTCGGGCCGCGCGCAGCGCTGCACCTGCCCGCTTCAAGTACCTTGGCGAGGCGGCGCCGGCGGCTGTTCTAATCGCCATCTCCAAAGTACCTGCTCATGAATAAACACCAGCCCCATTTATCAGGTACTTAGCGCTCATTGTGAAGGGGAAATTGGCCCTTTTCTGAAAGTGTCTATCCTCAACCCATCTGCACAGTCGTGGCTGCAGAACTTCCCCCACCCTTTAGTCACACACACACACACACACACACACACACACACACACTCACTCACTCTCTCTCTCTCTCTCTCTCTCTCACAACATTAGGCTCCTCCAGGCTAAGATAAACTTGCTTTCTTCCGGTAAGTGCGTGATTGAACCACGACAATAGATGGAGACGAGGAGGCCTCTAGGTCAATAGCCCACGTCTCTCCCATTGATAGGAAAAGTCAGCATGCACAACGCATGGTCTCTGGGAAGCCTTGTCCTGTGTTCTGGCTACAGGGGCCTTTGGATACACTTGCACAAACCCCCATGAGTACCCCAAACATTGAGCAAAATATAGGAAACATTGGCCCAAGGTGTCCGTGGTGCCTGTCAGCATTGGCTGGGTGGGCCCCAGCTGCACCCTCCTTCCCAGCCCTTCCCCATCCTCGTCTCCTCTCTCTCTCTCTTCAGTAGGGCCCCATACCTGGGTCTGACTGTTAAGTCATGTGCATGCAAGACAGAGTGTGTAAGGATCTGGAGAACCCAATTTGCAAACCTTCTGGCCAGTGCAAGGAAAAGTGGCTTTTTCTGGCTGGGGCGGGGTGGGAGGATGGTAAAGGTAGCTTCCTGCTGACGCAGCTAAGGTTTCTGCATGCACAGAGAGAGAAAACGTGTGGCCGACTAGGCCTTCACAACCATGGCAGCCCCACAGAGGGTATAAAAGCAGGGTAAACAGGTATAAATTTGTAGATGCCCACAAAGTCACTCCAGTGAGTTTATAAAGGCGTTTGCGCCCTGGGGGCTTCACTTGTTAGCCACTCATTCATTCCTTCCTTCCAACATATGGACACGGGTGCGTGTTCCCAGGGCTCTGTTCCCTGCATGGAATTTGCCAGGAAACACAATCGATTTTCTGGACCTGTGCACAGTCACAGACAGCTCTGAAAATGAAAGTGTTTGTTAACTGTGGAAATTTCACCAATCGAACGTTTTAAAATGGCTTTGTTTTCATTCAGCACTCTCAATTTTATACTATCCTTTTACAAATAGAAGCCTGGAGTCACTGCCGACGGACCAGCTCTGCCACCCAGTCCTTGCAGTGGCTCCTGGCTGTGATCACCCGGGGTTCAGGAACCAGAGTGTTTAGAAAATCACTGCATACTGGGGTTTCCTAGCCCGTTCTCTTTACAGTGAATGCAAGCAGCCTCTGAAAATCCAGGTTCCAGTCTCTTGCCAGCGATTGGGTAGGACCCCTGGGGTCCTTCTGTCATGCTAGCAGGTGTGTCAGGCTCGGTTCAGGGGAAGCCTGTGGTGGGGACTGGGTTCTCCTCAAAAGGCACCCAGGAGCACCGCGTCTGAGTGGGAGAACCGTGGATTGCAGCGGGGTGGGCTGTGGGAACTCTGGGTTGCGATTCTCCTCAGAAATATCAGTGGCCCTGAGTCTTTAGCCCCTCCTGGTCCCCACCACCTTGCCAGTCCTGCAGAGATCCTTCCTGAGCCCTGGCAGGGCCATCACACCAAAGATAAGCTCAGCCCCGCTGGAGTTAACCCAAATACAGCCGCTCATTTTTGGAATATTCTAGAAAAAAAACAACAAGATCTTGCTTCTCTCTATGATTAAAGGGAGGTAATTGATATGGTGAATCTTTTGCCTGAGGGCAGACAGGGGACCAGTGAGGGTGACTTCGGGAGATATGCTTTAAACTCGGAAAGGCTTGAAATTCCCTTGTCTGCATGTTCTGGCTACACATTAGACTCTGGCATCTCTTATGTTGGGAGAACCGAAGCATTCTTGCGTTGCGACTCGTGAGCCACCTCCAGCCTCCACTCAGGCTCATTTTGTGGCCACGGAGTCCTGTGGGCTCCTTCCTCGCCTGGAGAAGGAGGGCACCAGGCCGTGGGCTACGGGGTGCCTTGGGGAGTGCTAGGTGGAGGGGTTCCCTCAAGCCTCACAGAGAATCCAACAAACCCCTTCTCCGGTGAGAGGCTGCTCCACCTCACAGTCTATGGGCCGAGCGTCGCCTCCTGAAATTTTATTTTATTTGGAGAAAATTCTGGAATTCGAATTCGTTGCTCCCGTACACTTGTGTTGAATAAGCTACATGGGGTGGGTTGGTGTGTGTGTGTGTGTGTGTGTGCGCGTGTGCGGGCTTCCGCAGTAATCTATGGATTTCTGGGCTGCGGCGGAGGGCTTGGGGGAACCAGAGGAGATGGCTCCAGGGCGTCGTTCTCAAATATTGGGACTGGTCGCCGAGGCACGGCTAGAGTGTGGCTGGGGCAATAATGGCTTCAGTCCTCTCCTGGTGGCGCCCCCATTTTCAGCCTTCTCAGCCACGTCCTTGGCAGCAGTACCTGCTGTTCCTCCAGGCTCCGACTTGGCTTCCCCCAAAAGACATGGGAGGAGTGGAATTGAACCCGGTCAGAGCCAGGTGGGTCCCGGGCTGGTTCGCTTGCCCACAGGCCCGAGGTTTGTGCAGCACTTTGGGAAACGCTGGGGTCCTGGATGAGGCCCTCCGAACTAGACTTTGGCCACAGCGAAGGTCTTGAGCCAGATCCACTCCACAAAACGCATCTTGTCCTCAAACAGCCCATCCTCCCCCAACGCTCCCCCTCTTTCCCCCTTCACCCCCACTTCCCCTTCTTTCCTCCCCTCTTCCCTCCATCCTCCCTCCGTCTTCCCTCCTCTTACCCACCTTCCATTTCATTTTGGCTCTTCCAGACGCGTGGCCCCGCGGAAATTTCTCTGTTCCGAAGAAGCGAGTGCGTGGGGCCTGCCTGGCCTGAAGCTGGGAAGCCTGGAGAAGGCTTGTGGGACTCGGCCTAGATAAATTCCCAAAACAGAGCTCTGACAAACCACACTTGGGGAGGGAGCAGTGGAAATCAAAGGTCCGGGAACGGAGTGCTGAGGGCGTCGGGAAACCTGTTATTTGACCACATGGCTAGAGTTGTCAGATTCTTGCTTTCTCGTCCCCCCTTGGGAGTACGTGTGGCCCCTTAAAATTTCACGTTGCATATACCGTGGACCCCTGAGAGGGGATGGAAAGGGATCTGCGGTCCCTGTACGGTCTCGTTTCCTCAAACCTCTCGGTTTATTGAAACAATTCAGCCTCCATCTTAAAGCCGCGGACCTTTGGTACCCCAGTCCCCTGCTCTGCCTCAGTGATGCCGGGTCGCCCAGTAGCTTGTCTGGGTGCCCAAACCTGGAGGATCCCTATTGCGCTCCCTTCCCCCACTGCAGCCGGGGGTCGTGACCCTACCGACGGCAACTAGCCTTGGCGCCGCCCTCCAGGGAGGAGGGGCGACAGCGGCCTTGGCTGACCCCAGGGACAGGTGTAGGGGGAAAGTGCAGTCTTCTCAGGGTTCAGGGGTCCCCGCCTTCTCTGTGTGGGTAGATGAGGGGGAAGCGCCTTTTCTTTCTGGGGCTTCTTCCTGGCGCTCTTTGGCTGCGCAGGGACCTCCCTCGCCCACAGCACAGATGGAAGTGCTGAGGCCAATTGGTTCAGGCTGGCCAACAGCCGGCGGCGGACCCTGGGTGTGCCCGCCCACCCTAGCCCTGGTTCTGGCCCCCTCCGCCCACTCATATCCGCGGCTTACTGCAGGGCGCTGGAAGGAGAGGGGTGTTCCTACAGTCCGCGAGAGGAAAGGGGTGGCGAGGTCTTGTGGTTCTTACACTCCATCTGCGGAGATTACTTTTGCAGTCTCTGTTCCAGTCTGACTAGCGGTTCCTTGGCTTATTCCACAGCTGAGCGGAGTACCCGGGGGAGTAGGTTTCACTGCATGGACTCTTCGGGTCAGGTCTGACGGTCACGTGCATTCGTCTGGCCTTCTCCTGGAGCGCCTGTTCCAGATCCGCCGGCAGAGGGAGTCCCGGGCCAGGGAGGAGCGCCTTTGGATACCTCTCCCGATTTCCGGGCGCCACACTGTGGGGCTCGGTGGTTCAGATACACACTGGACTCCCGCGTGTCCCAAACTGGCAAAGTCTCAAGGAGACAGCCACAGATACGCGGGGCTGAAGGTGGGTGGATGGGGCGGCAGTGCCACCTGCAGTGGGACCTGCGCAGATGCAGGCCACTGGACTTGCAGGCCGACCCTCTAGTCTCTAACCATGCGAATGGAGAAAATTGTTATTACGTACACCGTGGAGTGTGTGTGATGTGTGTGTGCGCGCGCAACTAAGTGTGCAAAGGCAGAGAAGGGGTGGGTGGAGTCGCCCCTAACACTTGGCCCCTTCTAATTTCCAGGCTGGAAGGGGTTTTCTAGAACATTTAGTCCAAGCACCTCCTTTTAATAATAGGAAACTGAGGCCCAGGTAGGGAAGAGACTAATCCAAGGTCCTGCAGCAGTTAGACAGGGTGACACAGGTGGCGCTGCAAAAGGCTGTCCCTTGGCTGTGTTCTGAGCTTCAGTTTCTTCTGCTGTAAGCACTGAAATTGTACTAGGCCTGTGGTTTGGAGGGGCTCATCTGAAGGGCTATGTATGTGCGTGTTCATGTCTGGGAAGCAGCATGAGGCCACTTGAGGAGGAGTGTGTGTCCATGCATGGATGTCTGTGAAAGTGTGATGGGCCTGTGTGTATTCACCCATGAAGGGGTACCTGTGTCTGCAAATTGTGTGGACTTGTATTTCTGCCTAGAAAATTGTGTGTGTGAAGGGGTGTGTGTGGAGGAGTGAAGGGGTATTTGTCCATGGTGTGTGTATGTGGAAAAAAATTGTGAATACTTGCACCCTCGAAAGGGGTGAGTGTGTGTGTGCACACTCATGCTCATGCACACTGGCACCCCCCCACCCCCACCCCATCCATGCTCTGGAATCTACTGCCAGGCCCTGAGCCTGCCCCATAGGAAAAAGGAGAGAGGGGTGAGAAGGCCCAGGGACACAGGCTCCAGGGTGTGGCCCTGCCCCAGTGCCCAGCAGGCTCTAAGGGGCTGCAATTAGGCAAGGCTTCTCCTGGGATCAGGGGGAGGAGGAGGAGGAGGAGGAGGAGGATTATGGCAAATTCATTTCTATTTTCCAGCCCACTAAGCCTGCAGTGTGTTCCTGGTGTTAGCATGAGAATGGGCCAGGGCTCTGTGAACCCCTCCCGACCTACTGACCCCTCCTCCCCCCCCAAGTGAATAGCGGGACTAGAAGCCTCCCCGGCCTCTCCAACCAGCTCCTGCAAAGCCACGACTTCTAATCAGGGTAATTTAATATATTTTAAGCCCCCGGCGGCTTTATTTTCCCTCCTTTTCGAGTTTGTTTTAGGCATTCACAGCTCTCACCCCGTCATTAGACAGCCTTATTTGACGGATGGAAGGAGCTGCTATGAGACCACAGCCCTTTGTGTCCCCCATATAAGCTGGGCTTCCCTGTAATTAGAATGGTATTCCCAGCCATTGAGGCCTTTCATGAGAAGGAACAAAAACTCCCTGAGATGAATATCCCCCAACTCTCAGCCCCCTGGCCAGGAATGGGGCTTCCAGTTAAAGGGACTCCTTAGGGAAGGCAGTCTGGGAGCAAGGACAGCCGAGGCCCTGCCAAGGTGAGAAACTTAGAGGCCATGGGGAGTGGGCAACAGACAAAGGCTCAGCAAGGTTGCCTGTAAACACCAGTCACCTATACACACCCTACACATTCAGCCAGCCTGGGGACCTGCCTGGCTCAGCCTGTGTAGTCAGAGCACCCATATATGTCGATGAGATTGGGCGATATGAAAGATGCTGGGGTGTGCATGTAAAACACACAGAGTCATCCAGACCCTGACCCAAATATGGCTTCACATCTAAACACACAAACACACCTAGTCATTCACATATGGCCTTGGGATTACATTGTAAACACACATATACACATGCATACATGTAAACATACATGCTCAGCTACAAGATCACCATGTCACAAAACCAGGTTAGAAATGCTTGTAAATATATACACATATGACACACTGTCAACTAGAGGTAGAACAAGTTTGTCTTTGTCTTTGTGTATATACACATACAGACCACCCAGATTGGGATTTGTTTGTGAACACACATATACTCTCACACACTCCTATATACATATGTATACACCCCTAGGGTTGCATGTGTAGGTTACATGTGTAGACCCCATTTCTTCGGTCGCCATAGGACATTTACCAACTGTGCACACTGGAGTGATGCCATGCCTCTCCCCCAGGATATAGATTTGCTCTGGTCACATTTTTGGATCCATGCCTAGCCTATATTCAAATATAGAGACTGCCATGCACACACATGTATAAACATATGCACATCTGATAGCTCATACTGACACGTGAAAACTCAGGAAAATACTATGGAACCAAAATGTCATTACAGTCTTTGAGCATTTCCTGGCCAGCCTATCCCAGACACCAATTCATGACCAGAAGTGCAAGAGAGTTTCAAGAGTAAGCCCCCACCAATTACATACTGTGTGTGAATTCAACCTCTAGATGGGCTGGATTCTTTTCTAGGGTTCTGGTTGGGTCTACCCATGCCATTTGGGAAGAGAAATCTTTCTTTTCCAGATTTCCCCTTCTGACTGGGCTCCAAAGACAGAAGGAAGGTATCTGGTTCTCTGGTACAATCTGTAGATTTTTCCAGGTCTCAGAGAGGTTCAGAAGGTAATACTAGCTCTGAGAGGCTACAGAAGGAAGAGCCCACCCTACCAACTGACCCACAGGGGAAGGAGTCCCACAGAGAAGTAGTGAGTGCCCCATTTCTGGGAAGATTCAAATAGGGGCAGGATAATCACCAGTCAGGGATGCTTTGGGGGAATTTATTTAGTTCAGCCCCTCCTGTGCTCCTGTATCAGATCTTGTGCTCAGAGTGTGGAGTACAGTGATGAATAACATATAAGCCAGTCTTCAAAAGAACTTAGAGTCTTAAAATAGGTGACCAGACATGCACAATATCCAGACCTGGGGCAAGGTACAGGGGCTGAGTGGAAAATGGCATAATAGGTTTCTAGTTTCCACAATGGAGTATCAGTATCAAGGACTAGAGTGGCTCATTTAATGTCCTCTGCCTGAGGCACAGTTGTGGCACCTTGGAAGTCCCTTTGTTGGATACATGATGGATTAGCTGGTCTCCAAGGATTCACTCCACTCGAAGATTCTTGGACTCCTGTCTGGGTTCATGGCTTCCTTACTGTAGCACTCTTCCCAGTGTGGGTGGGTATTCCCTAACTCGCTCTGCATAGTGTATTTTTATCAGAACACTTATCACCCTGCACCAAAGCTGTCCCCAGGCCCATGGTGAGGGCAGGGATGGGGCTCATATTAAGTCCCCAGGAACAAAGGAGAGGCTTAGAAAAGAGTGTGATGGATTCACTTTGAGATGGTAGTGGTAATTCAGATTCCTTCATGTTTCCTGGGTTTTTAGGAGTGAAGAACAGGCCACTGAATTTTATTGAGCCTCATTCTCTTCTCTTCTGGAAGGAAGTACAATTTTGAAGGGATAGAAGTAGGGATCTCAAACTGCTAGTGATTTGCATGTTTTTATTTCTTTTAACTTCACTTCTCCTTTGAAATGTGGGGAAACCATCTTATGCTGGTGCCACAAGCAAACACATACCCAGGAAGTGACCAGGAAAACCCTTACATCTCTCTCTCTAAATAAAACATTCATCTGTCTCTTTCTAGGAGAAATTCACCAGGGAAATTAGAGAACAAGAGAAGGTTTGAAGCCAATTCCAATGTCTTTTTTTTTTTTAACCACAGTGTTCTGTGGTTTAATATAGTGGTTGGTGGCCTGGGCACTGGGACAACCCAAGTTCAAAGCCACTTACCAATCTATGTGTGACCTTTGGCACATCTCTTGGTGCCTGAGTGTCTTCAGTTGTAAAGTGGAGACAATATCAGTACCACATTGCTAGGGCTGTTGTGAGTGTTAAATTAACTAATACATGTAGAAAAGCCCAGCAATGTCTTGTGTGCAGTAAGTACTCAACTAGTTTTAGCCAAGGTGATTAATAATGTGCTTGATACATTATCTGTTAGGTAGATGAGTGCATTTTTTCATTTTGTTTGCATTTAGGGTAAAGTCATAGGAAAATAAGATCTTCCCAGAAGCCTCTCACATGTAACTTTGGCTGGAGGCGGGGATGGGTTCGGGGTGGGCAGACAGTGGTTGGATGTCTCCCACAGCTTAAAAAGATAAAAATAAGCTTTTGGGCTTTCACAGCTGGTGCTGGCTCAGGTCCTTACCGCGGGTGCCAGCAGGGGGAGCCCGAGTCGCCGCGGCGTGGTCGGCTCCTGCAAGCTGAGCTAGAGGAAATTGCTCTTGACAGAGCACCTACTATGTGCGTTTCACCTGCCAGGCGCTGGGCCGTGCAGCACTACAGCCGGGAAGTTGGACTTGCGGGTGGAGCAGTGAGTTGCCGTTTCTGGAACAAACGCTGACGTGGAGGCCGGACTTCATGAGAGCGAGGGACCCAAGTTTGGGTCCTGCAGGGGCTTGGGCTCCGGAAGCCCAGTTGGTGGTGACCTACGCTGATGACCTACGCTGATGGGGGGCCGCGGTGCGCGCTGCTTCTCCGCTGCGCCCTCAGCACCCAGCCCGAAGTAGGCACCCAGTACTTCTCGCTTAAAGTCGTGGGGAAACTCTGGCCTGGAGGCGTGGGCGCAAGGACCTCCTTCAGGGCAGTTAGAAAGTGAAAACCATACACTTCCCCCAGTCATTCACGCCACCTCTGCGCAGAACTGGGAAGAAGTAAAACCTGAGCCTCCTTGGCACAAGGCAGGGTGCCATGTGGTATCTGGCCTTGACCGTGACATTCTTGATTCCGTTTTCTGCCGCGCTGTTTTCTCCACCACTACACTGCGGTGGCGGGTCGGAAGCTGAGAGAAGAGCTAATTTGGGAAACCTGATATGTGTATGTATATGTATGTACGTAATAGTTGTTTTCATAGATATATAAAAATATCAGAGCTGTTGACAGTCCATCACTGAGGCTAATTAAAAACCAGTTTGAGTCTCGGTTTGAAAATGCAGAAATCAGAAAGACGTTGAGAAACGGAATGACCTAAGATGATTTTCTCCTCGCCTCACTGCAGGAAGGTTCTTCACCCCCAGCGTCCCCGCCCGAAGGGTGAGTATGAGGTGGAGCGGTGGGATCTGGAGAGGGGGAGGCGCGCCTGGAACGTGTCCGCCCTGCTGCCTGAGCGCGCTCTAGTGGCCCAAGGAACAGGGTTGGAGCCAGTGACTCCAGCGCAGGTGCGGAGGCTTGCTGGGGCCGCGGGCTCCTCGTCGACGCCTTTGCCCGAGCAGACTGGTCTGGAGTCTGGCTCCTACCCTTCCAGGTGCTAGGAAAGAACGTGTGTTGGAGTCGTGGAGCTTCACTTTTCCATTTGTGTGACCCTCGTCGGGTCAGTTAATACCTCTGAACCATATGGAGCCAAAATACTAGCCCCTTAGTGGGATGTGGGCTCCTTTGGGGAGATTGTAAATCCACCATTTAGGACTGAATGCTGGATGCATTGCTGAATTTTTATCTTATTTAATTCTCATGCTTATCTGAAGAGTCTTATTCTCCTCATTTAAAGATGAAGGAGCAGCCATTGTTCCCAGGGCCCCTTTAGAAGTTCCTGAAATGGGGTGGTGGAGCCCCTGGAAGGGAGGAGAGGCACTTAAGGTAACTCTGGCTAAGGGTAGATGTCCATGTTCCCTTCACCTGCAGAAACCGAAGTAGGACCCTGGGCAGGGCAGGAGACCTTCAGGGCCTGACTTTTCCCATGTGTACGATGGGTGTGTCTACCCAGTCCTCAATGGAGGTCACAGTGGTCTAGAGATACCAGGAAATGAACTCATGGGGGGGGGGTCTCCCTTAATTCTGAGAATCTCAGACACCCCCCTTCTTGGAGGGCACCCACATTTTAATGAGTTTTTGTGGCTGTGATAAGAGGTTTACTTTTATCTCAGTGACTCCTGATAGCAGTCCCTCTGGGAGTAATTATATTCACTCCATTTCACAGCTGGAGGAACTGAGGCTGAGAGCCGTAAAATGAAAAGGAACTTGTCCAAGGTTACCTAGTGAGTGAGGGAAAAGAGAAGGAACTGGGGTCTGAATGAGGTCTGAATCTGGTCACATTTCACAGCAAGAAACCTACTTCCAGCCACACCCCCACTTTCTGTATTCATCTCTTTGTCCCTTGGAGGCAGGGTGGTTCTGAGGCACCTGAGCCTGAGTCCTTTTGGGGCCTGCCAGGCCTAAGGGCCAAGCCCCCTCCCAATGTGGGAAAGTTCCCAGAGGACTCCTGGTCCTCCACCCTGGAGGAAAAGGGAAGGAGAGAGGGCCAGGTGGGTGGCAGGGTGACCATGTGGAATTGGGCAGTTGTGCAGAAGGCTGGAGAGCCAGATTGATGCAAGGTTTAGCAGTGTGGGGCTATTTCAGAGGCACAGGGTGGCTCCTGCTGTGGTTTACCAGTACAGTATCCCTAAGGCCAGTATCCAATTCTCTGCTCTCCTTTCCCTTAGGTGAGAGAAAGGTCCTCCTTGGGGACCCAAAGCCCAGAGTTCATTTCAGAGAGAGAAATTCTGTGGCCCCCCCTTGTCTTCCCTGACCTGACAAGACTGCATCTTAAGGAGCCTGAGTTGGCACAACAAGGTCCCTTCAGTCGGCTGATCCCAAGTGGTCCTCCCCAACTCCAAGAGAAGGAATCTTGCCAATCTCCAAATAAGAAAAATCAGTTCAAACACATCAAGAGAAACTAGGTTTGGTTAGGGCCCCAAGAGGAGAAGGGCAGGACCAGAGTCTGGGACTCTTTCCACATTATCCCAGAGAAACTCTGCTGTTGGAGGGAGAAAATATGCACTGTCTGGAACGATTCAGACCGAGTGTCCAAATCTCAGAAAAGCAGCTTAGTTCTCCAGAGCTTTGTCAGCAGAGATGCAACTCCAGTGGTGTAGAAGACCAGGGGCTGCATGGGAAACACCCCAGATTAGGTTTCCAACAGCCCCTTCCCCCAACCCCCTGAAGACTTGGCTTCATTTTAAATTCTCCAAAGTCAGGGAAATAAACTGCAGAGTCTGTATGGAAACTCTTTAAAGAAGTCTTGCTCTCGGGCAGCCCCTTTGGTATGTTCCCAAAGTCCGTGGATTGCTGGCTCCCTCATGCTAACAGCGGCCTTGTAAGGCAGAGTGACGGCATTATTACCTCCATTTTAGAGTGTAGCAAATGGAGGCTTCCAAAGGAAGGGTATTCGCCTAAGCGTAGTCCACGGCCACTTCCCCTAGCCGCTGGCTTCTGCCAGAGCGCTGAGCGCGGGCCTAACCCCGAGGCTGCTAGTTCTGAAATGAGGCAGGAGCTGTCCACCTACAGGTGCTGAAACGTGAACTATCTCTACTAGGGTAACGGGAGCGCGCTGGTTCAGGCCATACCCTAGACCCGCCTTCCAGCCTTTGAAAACGGTTCCTCTGGGGCATCAAGGTGAGGGGATCTTTATGGAAGGAAAGTAAACGACACCATCATCATCCCACCTTCAAACCTCGATAGCTCCCTAATGGGTCTCACTACTTCCAGTCTTGCCCCCACAATCCATTCCCCACTCAGTATACAGAGTAGTTTAAGAGGCAAATCTCATCATATTTAAAGTCTTCCTATGGCTTCCCACACAATTCAGAGTAAAACTTAAAAGTTCTTGCCACAGACAAAAGACTTTCTTTCCCCTTTGGTGATCTAGCCCCTGCCTACTTCTTCCACTTTAAACACCTATCAGGATGGTAGTGGTGAGTGAGGACTGGCTGATTTCTCAAATATTTTGAAGACAAAACTGCTGTGATTTGCTGAGGGGTTGGAGGTGGAGTGTGAAAGAAATAGTGGAATCAAGGATGATCACAAGGGTTTGATTTGAGCTCCTGGGAAGACAGGGTTTCTATTTCCTAAACTAGGAAGATAGAAGAAGGAGCAGAGTTTTGGGATGAGAATATCAGCTTGGCTCTGGACATGTTAAGTTTGAGAGGCCTATTAGATATCTGGGTTGGGGGGAGTTCCCATAGGCAACTGGACTTATAGGCCTGGCATTCAGGGGAGAGGTCCAGACTGGAGTTTTAAACCTGGAAGTTGTTATCTTGTAGGTCTTATTTAAAACCATGAGGCAAGATGAGGTCACTTGGGAGTAAGTGTAGAAAAAAAGAAAAGAAATGTTCTAGAGGCTGAAGACTAGAGCACTTTTACTTTGAGAGAAGGAAGATGAGCAAAATCAGTAAAGGAGACCAAAAGGGAGAGTCTTTCAGTAGGAGAGCAAAGAAAGTGATTTCCTTGGGGCTGGGGGAGGGGGTCTTTAAAAAGGAAGAAGAGATCAAAAGTGCCCAATTTTCTGACAGGCCAAGTAAGACAAGAACTGAGAATTGAGCCTTGGATATAGCCCCAGAGAAATCCTTTTTGAGAAATGAGGGTTGAGGGAGGTGATTAGAGGGAAGACCAAGAGAGAGTGAGAAGAAATGGTAGCTAGTGTTGACATAGGCAGGCTAAGGAAGAGAAAAATGAACCAGGAGCTGGCAGGGAGACCAAAAGGAAGGAACCCCAAGAGATGGTGAATCCCTGGGCTAAACCTTTTCAGCCAGCTAAATGCCCCATTAGCAGACCATGCCTCCAACCTTTCACTTGCTTCTAATATGAGTTCAGAACCTACCTGAGCCTTAATAAGATGTTCAGGGTATACGTGTTTAGGGGAGTTTTTATTTTCCTCTTTGTTTTCATTCAAATTGAAGATCCCAGCTGATGAAATGGTTGGACATTTATCCTTCTGGGATCAGAACTTCACAGCCCCTTAACCTCCTGGGGACGAGATTGGGATGGGCACTGGGAGCATAAGGGCACATTCTTGCTTCCCACCAACCAATGATTAGTTCCAAGTGCCCTTGGACCACATTCTCTTTGGAAGACCCCATGCCCAGACTTGTGGTTCTCCAGAGCCACCTCCCTTGCCCAGCCTCCTGTCAGGATTGCAGTGAACATCTCTTTTTGCCATTCAAGCATGGGCATTCAAGTTGGGAAAGATATAATGTCCTCATATGTACCCTAGCTCTGCCTGGCCTGTCTTTTAGGCAGATGGTAGCAGGTTTTTCTCTCAGGGATCCTAGGCTCAGTGAGAGTCCCTGGACCTTAAGATCATGGTGAGCAGCCTTAAGGAGCAACCCTGAGAAGCAGAAATGTCCTCTCTGGCTCAGTGCCCACCTTTGGAACAGTGGTCATGAGTTCATTATCTAGTTGGGGAGCACAATGCCCCCGAGACTGGGCTACTCCACCAAGTACCTGAGGGTGGAGACAAGGGTCAACCACACTTCCTGGCATGATGCCTCAGGAATGCCCCTTGTCCCATAAAACATCTATATACACGCTAAAACCTAGAGATGCAAGTGTGGTATGAACACTGATGGGGGACCAGGAGTCTCTCCTCTGCCTCTGTGTGACCTTGGGCAAGTTACTGCCTGTATCAAGGTATCAGTTTTCTTATCTGTCAGATGAGGGTGGAAGAACAAATTGGAACCCATGATCTTTTTCTATCTCAGAGTCTCAAGGGCAGCCCCAGCTTGCCTCCTACTGGCACATGTAATTTGCTGCTTCTCCAGCTCAGGACTTTCTTTAGCCCAGGATAACAGAATGCCTCTTCCTTCCCTAGCCCATGTCTGAATGCACACCCTTTCCTGTCTATCCTGGTCATCCCTTCCCCTCTGACCCTAGGAAGGCTCTAGAGAGGAGGTAATATTCTAACTAAATGGAGACAAGAGAAAATGGCATTCAAGCATGGGCGGAGACATAGTCATGGAAGCATGACTGATTTAGAGAAGGCCAGTGGCCCAGTGTGGCTAGAATGAAGGGTATGTGGGAAGCAATGAGGATAGATTCTGCGTGGCTTTATAATCCATGCTCATACATTTATAGCTCATGCTGAAGGTAGTAGAGAGCCATTGAAGGATTTAGATGTGGTCAAAGTTTCAGTTGAGAAATATTACTCTGGGATTGCGTGGAGAAGATCTTGAAGGTTTGTAGCAAAGCTTGGATTGTCTCCCTTTCCCCATGCATGCCCAAAAGGATGACTGCATTTCCAACCTCTCTTAGAGCTAAATATGGCCATGTGACTAAGTTCTGGCCAACTGGATGCAAGCAGAAGTATTGTGTGGAACTTCTAGGGAATGTCCCTTGTGGAAGAGAAAGTTTTTATTAACCTGTCTTGTTTCCTTCTGGCTGGAATGTGCCTTGGTGGTTGTCACTTGGACTTCCTGATCTGATCTGGTTAGGCTCATATAAGCATGGTCAGTGGGCAAGGCCAGGGCAGGATAGTGGCTACCATCTTTGGTCCACAGCTATATTCTGATATTGCAGTGTGTTCTCCCACAGCTTCCTGAGCCTTTTGCCCACCTATCCTAAAACTGGTGGCAACTGGGCCATTTCCACTGCTTCCTTTTCCCCGTATTCCTGACTGCTAGCTCTATCCTAGAGGAAGTCTTTCTCAGGGCCATCTCCACATCTGGACAGCTGAGACCATTTAATTCACTTAGTGAAAATAATAACAGTTAATATTCACTGAACATTTACTTTGGACAGACACTGTGCTCAGAGCTTTGCATGGTTGATCACATTTATTATCTCTTAACCTTCATGCCATCTTGCCTCTGAAACCACACCAGGGTGAAGACAACAGGAAGGTTCTGGTGAAGCCAGGAGTCATTATTGAACAGAACTGATGAGGCTGTTCAGGTCCCCACCCCAACCCCTGACCCACTTTAATCACCCTTCCAGTTCTAGATGAGGAACCAGGCTCAGAGATGTGAACCAAGTCACTCACCCAGGGTCACACAGCTGGAAAGTAACAGATAGGAAACTCCAGGTCTTTATTGTGCTCAAGAGAAGCAGGTAACCCTGAACCTCATCTCCAGTGGAGGGACTAAGAGGGTAGCTCTGGAGCCAGAATGCCTATGTGTAAATCCCAGCTCTGCTACTCACCAGCTTAGTCTCTCTGTGCCTCAGTTTCTTCATCTGAAAAAGGTAGGTAGTAATAGTGCATCCCTCATCGGATTACGGTGAAGAATAAGAGATAATGTATATAAAGAATTTAGCATAGTAGCTATTATTATTTCTATTGTTGTTGTTGTTATTATTAGTATTATGGGTCTGAGCCCCTCCCCTGGCCATGCTAGGGAGAATCAGGAGGTAGAAAGGAAAGCTGGAGCTGAGAATTTTCTGCTCCATCACCTGTGCCAGAGGCCAAAGGACAGAGGAGGGACCGCGTGACTGCCTGGGCTGGCGGGCAATTTACTGAAGGAGTTCATTTGGTGACTCCGACTCCAAGTTAATTAAATATGGCCACTAGGGTCATTGCCATGGCGACAATTAGGCTGAGAAGGAGCCTCATTAAGGTGCGGTTTTAACAAGGCCATTGTTTTTAACCCAAGATCTTGTGAAGGAGGAATTCTTCAGGGTGCTTCCCTTTCTCCCTTTCTGTGTTTCGGAGCCATTTCCAGAGAGCTCGTGAAGAAGAACAAGACAGAGGAGAATTCCTGGGTTCAGTCCCTTGAGAGACTCAGTAGGGCAACAGGTTTCTCTTCCTGGTAATGCTCTGCATTTGAAAGGGGGTCGGGGTGGCAGAGGTTTAAAGGTTGGGGGGGCAGTGGAGGTGATGAGAGTAAAGCAGGAGGTGAGGAAATAGGATTTTATGAAAAATGGAACTGGAAGTCTTTCTGGGAACTTAGAAATGTCTCCTCTACCACCTAATCTCTTCCTAAACTGAATGGGGAGTAGGGGATGGTGTGGATGGAAGTGGTGGTGGAAGAGCACCAAGCCTGTTTCTTTGGAGTTGAAGGAAGGAGGGAAGGAAGGAAGGAAGGAGGGAAGGAAAGAGGAAAGGAAGGAAGGAAGGAAGACTCTCTTAATTCAGAGCACTTTAAAATGTATTTTTTATTATAGCCACAGTAATATATACTTACTGAGACAAATTAGAAATTTCAGAAAAGCACAGAAAGAAAATATCCCCTACAGCCCTGCCCCTAGACTAAACGACTATTAACATTTTTGGTGAGATAAGAAGCTGAGCAGAGGCTACAAGGAGTGGAACTGAGGGAAAGGGGAAGGGAATGTATATTTTTATGTTTATACCCTTTTCTACTGTTTGAATTTTCATCAGGAGAATGTCAAATAAAACTAAATTAAAATAGCACATAATGCAACACTTTTCTATACACTGAGATGCAGTGTACATTTTTCTTTACAAAAATAGGGGTCATATTGTTCTTAGGATTTTGAAATCTAAATTTATCACTTCAGCATAACAAGATATCTCGAATGCTTTTCTAGGATGTTGTGTTTTCTTCCTGACTTTTTAAAAAAAACACATTGTAAAATAGTCCAGCTGTACAAAGGGCTAGACCGAAAAGGTAAGTTTCCTGCCTGGTTTCCCCACCCTTGTTTTCCCACGCCAGAGGCAGCCACTGACATCATTTCTTTTGTATCTGTCCAGTAACATTCTATGTGCATACAAGTACACATTTTTTTCCATGTACCGTTTCATTTAACGTTGTTAGCATACTATTCTGCGCCTTGCTTTTTTCACTATAAGGTGTATATTGGAGATAGTCCCATAGCAGCATTTATACAGCTGTCTCTTTTTCTTAAAATTTATTTGTTTTATTTTTAGGGGGCGGGGGTTGGTCATTAGGTTTGTTTGGGTTTTTTTTGTTTGTTTAATATTTTTAATGGATGTACTGGGGATTAAATCCAGGACCTCCTGCATGCTAAGCATGTGCTCTACCACTTGAGCTATATCCTCCCTGCCTCATTTTTTTTTTAACAGTTGCATTCAATACAATTCTGGACTCCAATGTATTTAACCAGTACCCTGTTTGTGGACGCTCGGGTTATTGCCACTGACAAAGCTGACCTGCTGTATCTGAGGTTGGAGTTCTAAAGGAGAGTTGCTGATTTAGAATATTACCTCATCGTTTTTAATAGTTTTATAATATTTCAGAGTACAAATGGGCATGACATATTTAACAATTCTTTATAGCTGAACACTTAAATTGTTGCTGTTTCCCACAATGGATTACCTGTGAGGAGCCCACAGTCTGCTGGGGGAGTCAGACAGGTAAACAAGCCCATGTAATAATAATACATTGCATAGCTGCCGCAATGGTGGCATGTCGAGGAATGGTACAGCCCAGCTTGCAGAAGTTAGGGAGGAACCAGGATGGAAGTGAGAGGAGGGAAGGTGGAGGGGCTTTAGGCAAAGGTACTGAGCTCTGAAGCACTTGGCAGGCCTCTGGAGCTGGGAGTGTTCAGGTCTGAACAAGATGTGATCCTGGCCCTCAGGGGGCTCGTAGGGTGGTCTTGGATATGCTGTCATGCCCAGCATTCAGCATAGTGATCAGTACTTGGTGAATGTGTATGGATGAATGAATAAGTGGGGGATAAAAGGAGAGGGGCTGAAGCAGTGGGCAGGGGCTGTGGCTTTGATGGCCAGGCTGAGGGTTTAAAATCTGGTCAGGGATGGGGTCCCGCTGAAAGCCCTCACATGGGAAGAGGAACAGTCAGATCCACTTTCATGGAACGGTTCCTCTGGGAGCCCAGAGTACATCATGGTCTCAAGGTTCCCTTTCACTGCAGATATTCCACCCCTGTTTCTCCATGTGCCCCTCTCTTAAAAGAGCCTCGCTGCTGGGAGCTGCCTCATCCTGCCCCTGCTCAGACTCTTCACCTGGGCAGGGAGGTGCCATGGTGTGAGGATGTCTGGGAGTATCTGCAGCCCTAGAGATTTGCTTCTGGCCTAAGATGTGATTTCTAAGCCTCCTTGGTGACTGGCTTCAGCCCTGGAGGTACAGAATGGAGGCAGGTCCCACAGAGTGCCCATCAGGCATCCCTTCCCTCAACATATCAAACCTATTAACATGCACTCACATGGAATATAATTTACTCTATGAGCTATGTGGCAATTAGCTGGTTGGCACCAGTTCCATTCTATAGACATCTGATTAAACATTTGCTCATTTGGATGTTGCAGTTTTCTTTTAAAAAGCAATACTTTTGTTTTCATGCCTCTTGTATTTTTGTAGCCACAGAAAAATGAATAAGCTGAACCCCGTGCCTGTCACCAGAGAGGAAACCCCTAGCCCTGTGCTCCCTAGCTCTGTGCTGGCTCCCACCCCCATACCCTCAGCCTGGCCCATGTGGGCAACCTGAGGACCAGTGCCACAGTCTCCTGCAGGTCTCCCCACCCCCAGTCTCTGTCTCTCCAATTCATCCTACACAACGCAGACAAAGTGATCTTAATTTCTCTTTTTTTCAATTATAAAGACCTTATAATTTTCAATTTAATAGTTTTTGTTTATTTTTCTGAAAGGTGATTCATTTACATGGTTCAAAATTCAGTGTGAACAAAATGCACAGTGCAAGTTTCCTTCCCACCCTGTGCCCATTTACCAGTCCTACCCCCAGAGGAAACTAATGTCTATCATTTTTATGTGTCTTCCAGATAAATTCTGTGAATACTCAGGGGAGTGCGTATACATATTCTTTATTTTTGCAGCCCTCTTCCTTTTTTTTTTTTAAACACAAATGACAGCACAGTACTTTTCTAAGTGTACCTTCACCCGGACCTTTGTGTGGCTCCCTGGTGTCCAGCATCGCAAAGCCCACTCTTTAGGCTGGGACTAAAGGACCTCCACGATCAACCCCTTTTTTGACCGCTCCCCAACGTCCTTGCTCACCTCCAGGCCTGAGCTCACCTCTGCCTCGGCTCGGAGCACCCTTCCCCTGCTCCTGGCTCCTCCTGTTACTCAGAGCTCAGCTTCCCTAGCTCTGCACGCGTGTTCCTCCGTTCTGTGTGAGCATTCAGCGCCCGCCAATGGCCACTGTCACTCTCTGCTTCCTTGTGGGTCTCCTGCGCTAGACTGTGCAATGCTCCGGGACAAGATGCTGTACCTGGAATCCCCAGGGCGGGGCACGGTGCCTGGCACAGAGACGGCGCACCTTCCGCAAACATCGCCCAGTGGGTTCGGAAGGGGCCGATAGGCGAGGATCACTTTGCTACAGCGGCACCTCGTGGTAGACCTCGGAAGTGCAGCAGGCAGCAGGGAAGGGACCTTGGGACTAGGGGCGAGGGTTCCCCTGGCTCCAGACATCCCCTGGGGTCCGAGCCGGAGCCGGTCTCCCGGCCAATCATTCCAGATCGTACTGTGCCCAACGGCGCCCAACGTGGGCAGAGCCCTGTGGGCAGTGACCCACTTTTCCATCACTCGGACTGCTGTCCTCTATCCACCCCCCATGATCATTGGCTTTGGGCAGTTAGGAGAGAGAGAGAGAGAGTTGGACTGTGTTTCAGGGCGTAGCTAACATATATCCTGAGCAGATACTTAACACCACTTCTACAAGATAAAATTACTGGCAGTAATAATAATGAAATGAATAACAAATACATGGCAGGCAGCCAGAATTTTCTTTTATTGAATTTTGTATATAAACTCATGCCATTTCAAAACCAAATGAAATTAAAAATTCAATAATCATAGTACAAAAAAGGAAAAAATGGATACATACTTTTAAATTACATAATTTTAAAACGGGGGAATATATACCTACATATAGGTCTGTCCCAGTAATGAATACGATTACATTAGAATTAAATAAGAATAAAAGACTAATGACTTAAAAAGAAGAAATTTTAATTCTAAACAAACTGTTTAAATTTAGTAAAATATTTCCCATATAATCTAAAATTTGCACTTTCCTAACAAAACTATTATGGCCTCACAACTCAAGTTCTGATTCACTGTTTTAAATTTTAAATACAAAAAAAAATAAGGATTTAAGTTCTGTTTCCACAAGTTCACTATTACAGAGCTAGGGCTTGAGACACAAACTGCACCTGAAAACACTCAGTGAATTCCAAACACCAGAATCTGTATAAGGGGTCAACCGTGAGGAGCTAGGAGTTGCTGGGATTAACATCCATGTAGAATACAGAGAGTTAATTAAAGGATAAGTAATAAAAATGTGCTGACTTGAAGTCTACATATTTATTATTAAAGCCAACAGGTTGAGATACAAGAGGACACATGTTATATGAAACATAGGCTAGGCAAATTCATAGAAACAGACAGTAGAAAGAGGTTACCAGGGGCTGGGGAGGGGGAATGGAAGTTATCGTTTAATGGGTACAAGGTTTGTGACTGGGATGATGAAAAAGTTCTGGAAATAGATAGCAGTCATGGTTATACAACATTGTGAACGTGCTTAACACCATTGAACTATATGCTTAAAAATGGTTAAAACAGTCACAGTGAAAACAATAGAAAAATGGTTAAAATGGTAAATTTTATGTATATTTTACCACAATAAAAATAATCTGGATAAAAACCCCAACAGGTTATAATTAACAAAGTAATTTGTGAAGGGGAAGAAATATCTCATCAGTGACATGGTTAAAGAATTGCCAGTGCAAGGTGATAAAAAAGCAGACTGAAGGTGTGTTTTATTATTGTTTTCAAGTTCCCCACAGACAAGGTACTTGCCTGCCTCCAGGCTGGATCCTTTGGGACACCATTTGTGTGTTTATCTTTGTCGGTCCAAGGTACGTTTGTCCCTTTTTTTGTGTCTGAGTCTGTGAGGTGTTTGTCTTTGGGTTTCCAGTGTTTGTGTGTGTCTCTCTCTGTTTATGTCTCTTTGTGTGTATATTTGTGTGTCTGTCTACAATGAGATGACCAGACACCCATCACAGTGCCTTCGATGAGGATCCAACGACTGTTATCTGCTGTATGCTTGGTTGTGGCTGCTTGTCTTTGTGTCTCCATGGTTCTGCTGGCGGCGGGGTCTTAGTGTCTCTGCATGCGTGTGGTGTGTGTGGTAGGCACGTGGCAACTGTCTCCACCTCTATTCCTTCTCTTTGGCCTGGGGGTGTGGGTGGGGGTGCCACAGTGGATGGGCTCGTAGGGAGGGGTGTTGCTGCCCCCAGTTTTCTGGCTTAGTGTTCCCCCAGGGCTGGACTGATGAAGGAGGGCACCCCACAGCCTGCCTTTCCTGAAAGCCACGCCAAAATGTCTCTGACATTTTGTCTCAGGCTGTCTTCCTAGTGACTTCTATTCCTTCTAAAGTCCCAGCTAGCCCTGCACTTGCCCATCCATGGACTCCAAACAACACCAGCAGTGACCAAGCCCTCCTGAGGTCACCTCAGTTCAATGCTTATATGGAGCTAGGGGCATAGTCCTTTGAGCAAATGACCCAGGAGCTACATAGGACTCCAATCCTGTGTCTGGAGACCTGATCCAAGCCCCTCCCTTGGGCTCATCAGTCACCTGTCTGGGTCTGAGTTTAAAGTAGGCACAGTAATTCCAGTTGGAATCTCTCCCTCCCTCTAAACACAGTGCTAAGCAGGCTTCAATGCAAGCCCCTTTCAAGGCCAACAAGATGCGCCTTGTGAGAGGTCTTCAGAGCAGTTGATGAATAGGTAGGGGGTGGATGGGGGCTAGAGGCAGTGAGCCAAGTGGACTGGGAATCCTGTAGCTTCAGAGTCAGGGGGGAGCAGGCCCAACTCACAAAGGGTGGGGGGCACACTTCCCTTTCCAGTTCTGAGGTTCCCAAGCGGGGGGGCGGGTAGTGGGAAGCCTCAGCTTCCTGAACAAAGGTCAGCCTCCCTTGCTGCTGACGCTCTTTTGGGAGCCTTGGCTTTGGCCAGCAGGGAAGAAAGGCTCCTTCTCTCTGGGTGGGGGCAGGCCTGGCATGGGGCTGCCTGGGAAACAGAGTCCAGTGTCTGGCTCCAATGGGCATTCAGAAGCTCAGGGCCTGGCAGGCTCGCCCAGCTGCCAGAAAAAGGGGGCATTGTCCTGTCCTCACTGGAGCCAATGGGCCTTCCCCCCTCTACTCTTGGGGGCCCAGTGGACCCCCTGCTCCCAGGGTATGCTGGGATTCAGTGGTGCCCACCATTAGGCACCAAGACCCAAATCTAAGGGAGAAGTGGCAGGAGTGGGCTTAGGGGATGGGCTGGATGCCTTCTGGTTCTCATTCAAGTGCTCAAGGGGTGAGGAGAAAGAGTCCTGGATTCAGAATCACCCTCTGAGCTATAGGATGGCCTGACTTGGGGCTAAGGTGTCTGCGGGCACCAAGCAGCCAGGACACAGGGCCTCTCAGATGCCCCTGGGGTCCCAATTCACATCTGTGTGGTCCCGCACAGCTCTGAAATTCTCCCTGCAGAATTCCAAGCTAGCAAGGAGTCACCAAAACCCTTCATGAACGCAGAGCTCTGCTAAGGGCAGCCCTGTGTGCACTCATGAGTTCAGGAAATCCACACCCAGTTGGAGAGAC
The DNA here is from genome assembly GCF_009834535.1 of Camelus ferus. Classification (NCBI taxonomy): domain Eukaryota; kingdom Metazoa; phylum Chordata; class Mammalia; order Artiodactyla; family Camelidae; genus Camelus; species Camelus ferus. Next base: position 11,836,040 of record NC_045722.1, on the reverse strand, counting down.
TCTGAAGCATCAACAGGACAGGTTGTTCGGATCCTGTGCCCACAGTGGAGACAGGGAGCTCTGCCTTCGAGGAGTAAGTGAATTTGATGAAGAGTGACACTTCCATTTTTCATCCATTAAAAAACAGGTGGCTAAAGGCAATGTGGACTGGACCCTGGAACAAAGAACATTAGTGGGAAAATGGGTGCAGTGCAAATAAGTGTGCACTTTAGTTTATGGTATTGTAGGAATGTTAACTTCCTATTGTTGACGAAGGTACCATGGTCATATAAGATGTTAATGTTTGGGGAAATGGGAACTCTGCACTACCTGCAATTTTTCTATACATCTAAAGTTATTCCTAAAAAATAAAATTTACTTTTAAAAAGGCCAGGTGGATACTATAAAAGGAGTCCTTATTGCCTGTCGCTTTACCCCAACACACGACGTTTGTTACTAAGGTCACTGGAAGCCTTCGTCTGAGCCCTATTTTTGGATACCACTAATTTAGAATTAATGATCATTCCACATCAAATAGGACCTGAGAAATTTAGTTGCCCTTTATAGAGCGTATCCTATGTGTCAGGGCCTGATACCCATCATCTCATGTAATGCACACTCCATCCTACAAACACTATTTCTGGACAAGTGCTATTTAGAGGTGGAGAAACTGTGGCTCAGTGAATTACAAAGCCTGTTAAGATCACAGAGCCAGAACCACAGAGCCCAGGCATGCTGACTTCCGTGTCCAGACACTTCCAGAGTGCTTCCCATAGTCCCCTGTCCCCAGGGTGAGATTCCCATCTGACAGCTCAGTTGGCTAATGACATGGCTCTTGTGGATGTGATGGGGGCGGGGGGTGGTTCAGAAAAGGAGCTCTTTCTAAGCCTCCTGGAACTGCCCCCTGTTTGCAAACCAGCCACCCCTTAGGGGGTCCATCACTCACCAGAGATTTGAAGGCCTTTCTGAAGCCCACTCTCATCAGTCACCAGTTCCAGTTGCAGTCCTGGAAAGTAAGAAGGCAGCGCTTTAGCTCCCCCATGCGCCCCTGGTGGGAGCTCTTCTGGTACTTTCTGGGCCCCCTGGCCAGTGGGAGGGGGTGTTCCCTCAGCTTTGATTAACTCCCAGCACAGCTGCCCAGGCTGTGGGTGGCTGGGGCCCAGCTGGCCCCTTGGTGGGGCAGTGGGGGGTGGGTAGGAGGATGCCTGGGTGGGCAGCAAGTGAGAGCTGGCTTCCTGGGGCCTCCCCTGGGTGCTGAACAGCGTGGCCACTTCCGAAGGCCCCTTTGTTTGCCCCTTTATCCAGAAGAGCGGCTGTGATTGTATAGGGTACAAAGCCCTGACTTCCCACCCCTGTCTGTGGCCCAGCAGGGAGAGGGTTTCCCAGGCTTCTCATGAGTCAGCCAGAGACCCAGACCTTCTACTTCTGGGTCCAAGATCTGTTCATTCATCTAGCTCACATCAGCTCCCCCGCCCTTGGGACCTGGACATTCATTTGGGCACAGGCTCCCTGCTCCCCTTGTGCTCATCCCCTGACACACACAGCAAGCAGTTCCCCTGCTAAATGCTGGGGGAGACTCCAGGAAGATGCTGCTTGCTCCAATCACTGGCTACAATGTGTTTTTGGAGGGTGTACTGACATGCAGTTGTGGGTGGACTGTGTGTGTGGGCCTCCCCAAGAGGCAGCTGGAAAGTTGGATAGGGTGGGGTCCTTGCACCTGCACATGCAAGGCTGTCCGGGGCTAAAGGAGGGATAGAGTGAAGAAGGGAAGAGGAAGAAGGCAGGAGATCTTGACCTCCACTTCCTGGCCTCAGCCCTTTAAGCACTGGTTTGCTAAGCCCTGAACCCATATTACTGCGTTTGGTGCTCCCGGTAGTACCCCTTCCTGTGACATCTAAGGCTGAGAGAAAGCAGTAACTTTCTCAAGGACTCACAGCTTATAAGTGAAATTTAAGGCCCTGGGTCTCTGACCCTTAAGATCATGCTTTTAACCACTCTTCAGGAAAGGGAGCAGGAATGCCAACGGGGGGCGAACTACATGGCCATAGCTGAAGACGCAGCTCCAGGGCTGGCTGCTTTGGCCCCCTGTCTGGTCAGGCTACCTAGCCTCAGCAATCCCCTGGGAGCGGCCACCTTTGCCTAGTGGCGAGGTTTTGGTCCTTTCAGGAAAGAGCCAGAAAAGTCTTTGCCCTGATTTGATCTCTTGCCTCTCGCCTCCAGAGAAGGGCAGAGGGGACTGCTCCGGGCGCATGCGCACATCCTGGGGGGGCTCTAGTGGACCTGTCAGCCAACGGCTCTCACTTAACCTGTTTTTCTCTGGGTCGGGGGAGGCAGTACTCAAGGTCTGCTGTCCCTGGAATCCAGAAGGGCATCTCCAGTCCCAGGAGCCAGACATCAGCCCTCTAGAAAGAACCAACTCTGCCCCACCTCCCACAAGCCAGAAGTCCTTCAGGTATCCCCAGAGCTAACTCATTCCTAGTCTCCTCTGCAGAGACTGAAGCAGCGCAGCTGAAACTTCTTTCTCATTCCTCCTCTTCTCCTCCCTCCCTCTCTCCTCCTTTCTCTGCCTCCCCTTCTACTCTCCACATCTTTCTTTACTTCCTTTTGCTTCTCAGCCCTTTCTTCCTCTCCCTTTGCTTTTCCCCTTGCTCATCCCCTCTTCCTCATCCCCTCTCTCACCCCTCTTTCCCCCTCCTCCTTCTCTCTCTCTTCCACTCTCTCCTCCTACCTCCAAACCTTCCCCAGGGCCTAGCATGTGAAGCTCATATAACAGCCACCCCTTCATTAACCCAGAGTGCCCACAAACCATAAAGCTCACACCAGAAGGAGGCCTTGAGTTTCCTTTTCTCCAAGCCCTTCAGTTTACAAATGGCCCAGAGAGGGGATGTGATTTGCCCAAGGTCACAATGCCCAATGCACTAAATTACTATGTGACCACTTGTCCCACGGAGAATAAAAAGACTCATAGCAGCATTTATTGAGCACCTACTAGATGTTAGGTCCTGAGCTAGGTACTTTATATCTATTGCATGATAGCAAACCTTTAGAATAAATACCATTATTTCCATTTTTTCAATTAGGTTTATTTATTTATTTATTTATTTATTTATTTATTAGAGGAGGTACTGGGGATTGAACCCAGGACCTCATGCATGCTAAGCATACGATCCACCAGTTGAATATATCCTCCCCCCACCTCATTATTTCCTTTTATTTTGCACCAGGGAATTGAAACACTGAGAAGTCCAATCACTTGTCCAAGGTCACACAGCTAGGAAGTGGAAGAGCAGAGATACAACTCAGGTCTGCTCAAACTCTGACCATTAATGAAATCTGCTAGGATCACCTGCTCCAGCTCCCTCCTGCTTAGGACTCATTGGTCACTGACTCGCCCAGAGGTTGCTTGAGGCCAAATAGGGGCCTCTGTGTTATGCGCACATCCTGGGAGGGGGGTGGCTCTAGTGGAGGAAATAATGGCTTGTTCTCTGGCAGCCCAGCCCTGTGGCCCCGTCAAACATCTTGCTCCTGCCTGAGATAGTGCCATCAGTTCAAACCAGGGACTCTGTCCTGCTTGCTCAGGGCCTGCAAATGAGGGCAGAGGAGCATCCTGGGAGATCAGGAAAGGGAGCCTGGAGCATCTCTCCTTCCATCTGTCCACCCACTCAGGAGCCTTTCCTCTGAGATGTCACATGAAAGCAACATTGGCAGAAGCCCAGGGCAGAGGTGGGAGTGCAGCCACAGCTGTGGGAATGAGGCGGGGAAGGAGGGAGGCAGGCAGCCAGAGACCTCTCCAACTCCTGGCTGCCCCTTAGAGCAGAAGAGGGCCTGTCAGATGTGGGAGGACAAGGAGCTACCCCCTGCTGAGGGAAGACACTGAGCTCAGGCCTCTTGCTAGCCCTAAAGAGGGCCTGACCCCGGCTGAGCCAGTTTTGGGCAAATCAGCAGGGTTGCTTGGTCCAGCAACCGGGTTCCTTCACATGATGTCCCCTGCATTCATAGGTCACAAGCCCCCTGGCTGTGGGGAATTAAGGTATCCAGGCAGCAGGGAGCTCCTGTTGTTGGCCTATTGAGCACCCCATACTAAACAGGAGCAAATATCAGGACCTGAGAAGAGGAAGAAAACTGGTCCATTTGACAGATGGGGAAACTGAGGCCCAGATAAGGGCAGGGACTTTTGTGGGTTCACACATCAGGCAGTCAGGGCTCCTGACTCTTGGAGGAGAGGATTAAAGGAGGGCCACCAGGGGATTTCCTCCTTGTCCCACAGAGGGTCACCAGCCCAAGAGGGCTCAGAGTCTAGAGAATGGGAAAATGTGAGTTGAATGAACTGGTGAATAAACCACTAGGATCTGCACAGAGAGGCCCGGGGCTGGGTGGGAATCTGGGGTGCCTCTCACCAGAGGGTGGCACCAGGTCCCAAATCCAATCAGGGACTGTGTCTCAGCCCAAGGGGCTCCTGTACCTTCTGAAACTAGCCCTGGGCCCTAGCCTCAGCCTTGTTGGGTAGGAGATGTGTGAGCCTCATTCTCTGAGCTGCTGGGCCACATCTGTAAAATGGACGTTTCAGTCCTGCCCTGGCTCCCCTATATGCTTATTTGAGGGGCTCAGACAAGATCCTGGATGGGAATGTGCTTTGAAAATGGGAAAGCTTCATGCAAACAGAAATCAGTGTTTAGTATCAATAAATGCTACTGGCCTCTCTCTGGTTCCTGCCACCCCCTCATCCAAGGTCTGGAGCTCCCCAGACTGCTGGAGACAGGGGTGCTTGGGCTGTCCGGGGGTCAGCTGCTCCCTTTCCTGCCTGGGTCCTGATGCCTTTTCTCTGTCTTTGTGGGCATGGGTTGGCAGCCTACCAGGAGATGAGGACAATGGGTTCTAGGGCCTGGGGGCCCCTTGTAGCTGTGTGCCCTAGAGCAAGGAGTGTCAGCTTACCCATGTGTAAGATCACAACCTGCTTTAGGGCTAGTCATGAAGACCAAGGAGTGAATTGGATTTAAAATCCAGTCTGCACCCAATCCCCAAGCTGTATGCCCTGCAAGGACTGCCTCTGCCCAGAGGGGGCGCCCTTTCCTAATTTTCACCTAAGACTTGTCTGGGCTGGCAGCTGGGATGGGATATAGGCTTGGTCAAGAGAGAGGGGCCTGGTATCTGAAGCCCTCCAAGACTCCTTGGGGTTAGAGCATTTTTCCAGGTGTGGACATTCAGCAAGTCTCAGAGGCAGGCAGGGCAGGGTCCACATCCCCAGTGACTCATGAGGAACCTGAAGTGTGTGGAGGTGCCTCTGCTAGGCCCTGGGCCCTGGGCTATGACCCATGATCCACCCTGTGGTCTGAGCATCACCCACAGAGGTGGCTTCCAGACGCCAGGCCCTCCTCTTCATCCTCCAACCCTCCTCTCTTGGAAAGAATGAAACAGATAATAAAGTTCTTATTTCCATCACATTTGCCATTTCCTGGTCTAAGTAAAGAGCGTCAGGAGAGTGACAAGCTAAAAGCTGCTGATTACTGTGGCTTCAAGGCAGCTACCAGTGAAAAGAGCCAATATCAGAAATAATGTGGTCCAGCCTGTTTTGGGTGCCCAACCCTGCAATTAATCAGCATTGGCATTGCTGGTAGGGGGTTGGAGAAGATGAGTGAGGGTCTGTGCACTCACCCCCAGGAGGTGGGGAACCTGGCAATTAAAGGGACAGACACGCTCCCTCTCCTGGGTGGTGGTGGTGGGGTCTGAGCATGGAGGGCCAGGGGCCAGGGTAGAGTCATCATGAAATCAGTTTGGGCATTTTGAATTAAACCCGTATTGTGAGTCTGTGACTTGGGTCTCCCCCGACCTTCCCCCAGAAATCCCTGGGATTATCATTCAATCCGATTTAGCAGCTTGCCCTCTGGGGGCCTAAATGTTAGGACAGATGAGGCTGATGGACACACACACACACACACACACACACACACTCACACACTCACACGCCCAGAGGCATTTAATCAGTCTGGCAGGAGGGACTGTTTATGGAAGTGATTTCATTTCTTTTACTCCCTATATCAAGCAGGCTTGTAGGGAGTAAACCTTTCCTCCTGGTAGGCTGGTAAACTTTCTGACTTGTTTGCAAGCTTATTTTAAACATATGGTATCATAGGGATAAGGCTAGTTTGGGGCCTGGTTCCAGCTCACACTTGTCATTCTTGATTCATCCAAGTTATTGATTTTGATGGCACTTACAGCATCATCTGGATTTGGGTTTCTGGCATTCCTGTGGCTGGTCCTGCAGTGGTGGAGGCCCTTTGTTTCTGGGGCTGTTTTCTGGGATTCAGGAGCTGCCAGTCATGGCTCAAAAGGAGGCCTGAGGCCGCAGAGCCTGACCTTGGGGTCGAGCAGCAGTGACCTCTTCAGAGGCAGGAGTGTGCCCAGGTTTCAAGGTGGCCAGGGAGAGAAAGTTGTCCAGATCCCTTGCCATGGGAGCCTCTGGGGCCATAAGCAGGGGTGGGAGTAGGGGGTGGATGGAGGCTTGATCTCCAGATCTTTTAGTCCCCTGAGGATCAGTAAATTAATCCACTAAAGAGGCTGAGTTGTTTTTATCTCACTCCAAACACCACCCCACCCCCTCGGTCCCCTTTGTACACCCTGGGGGCTGAGAGACCAGACAAGACTAAAACCCACAGAGGGGTCAGAGGGGAGGGCCTGGCAATTAACCTCACATCCTGAGCAGGGTGGGGTCAGGGGTCATCAGAGTTGGGGGAGGGGCTGACTACCAGCTGCCTTGCCCAGGAGGAGGCCTCCAGGGGCACCCACAGGTGGGATTCCAGCCAGGCCGGAACTGGGCAGATAGAGGGCCAGGAAGTTCTAGTGCTGAACCATCTCCCTGCACCCTCCCCCAGGCCTCGGAGAAGCATCTTTCTCTTTGCTCCCATACCAGGCAGGGCCCATCCTGCTTTGAGTCAGGCCTCTTCCATGGCTGGGACCCTGCCCCCCACCCCATATTGGAGCGGCAGCTGATTCTCCCCCACTGCCCCTCCCCCCCTCTACTTTCAGAGGAGAATAACCTGTGATAATTTTTTCTTCTTCTTTCTGGCAACTAATGGACTCCTTAAATAGCAAAAATTGCGGCCTGTAATTAAGATCTTGCTTTTTAAATGATTAATCATTGTAACCCCTTTGAGCAGCATCCTACTTTCCACTCTTCTCACATTGAAATGCAGATCATTGGCAAGGGAGGGAGGTGCTCCCAAGCCACTGAGGAGCAATTAAACCTTCCCAGCTGTCACTCGTCCTTGTCTGCCTCCAGGCCTGTCCAGACGCCTTGGAGAGAGCACAGGGACCCTGTTCCGCGAGCCGCACTCGCCAGTGGCCTGGCTGGGAGGCCCTGGGTGGATCTGTCTCCAAGCCTGGTGGCCCTGGTGTGGCAGCCCAACTGCTGGTGTGGCTTTTGGAAACTCCCAGGAAAGCAGATAACTCTTGTTGAGCACTTCCAATGTACCTGGCTCTTTAGTAATAAGATCTCATTCAGTGTTCACAATAGCCACCTGAACGAAATGTGAAGGCAGCCCATTTCCACAAAGTGCCAACATTTATCAGCCCAAGCCTCTCCTTCCTTTGATACATACATGGACTGACCACATGATTTGGGGATGGTGCAGTGTCAGAGCTAGAAGAAGACTTGGGACCCCTGTGTCCATAAATATCATCTTGCTCAAGAGGATGCTGGGGCCCAAGGGTTAAGGCACATGGCCAAGATCACATGTCACATGCACAGCGCTTAGCAGGACGCCAGGCCCACAGTATTTGCTCATAGATTTGTTAAGTGAGGAAACGTGGGCAGATGAACTTCCTTTCGGGCTCTGCTGCTGCCTTTTTCAGAACCGACTTGTGTGTGTGTGTGTGTGTGTGTGTGTGTGTGTGTGTGTGGTGGTTGGGGGTTCCCTCCTTTGTGTTGTTTTCCGAGGAAAAGGCAGGAGAGAAAGAGAGCAGACACGAGCAAACCTGGCTGCCATGTGTGGTTGCATAAGATCCCTGCGCGGGAGCGCAGGCTGGCAGGGCTGACAGGCTCGTGCACTGCTGGCTACGCCAAGATGGGTGCATCTAATCAGTCAGTGACCCACCCTCGCTGAGGTCCTATCAGCCATATACTGTGGGTAGGGGGTGGCACCCACTCCATGAAGGACAATTTGGCAAGATACGGCAAAATGACAATGCACACAAATACACACAAACTCTGGCCCAGCAGTCCCCCTTCTGGGAATTTGTCCTACAGATACATTCACACTCGTGAGAGCTGACTTATGAGCAAGGTTATTTGTTGCAGTGACATTTGTAAAAGCAAAAGGTTGAAACAAGGCAAATGAGCCTCAAGAGAGGACTGATTAATGTCATACTATGAAGCTGAGTAAAATGAGGGGGAAATAAGGAGACAAGTTTGTATCGGCTTGTTTATGTATCAGGAGACTCTGAAAGGAGACATAAGAAGTGAATAAGAGTTATTATATTTTTAGGGAGTAGTGAGAATGGGGAAAATGGGGGCAGGATGTGAAGGAGGCTTCTCACCGCAAATCTTTTTAGTCTTGTACTAGGCAAAATTATCAGCTTAAAAAAAAAAAGATTAAATACGAATGATCTCAAATGCCCTCATTGGTATGGTACACACTCACCTATAGGCTCACAGATGTCACCACCCCCATGGGTTGGTCCTGGTTCTCTTGGGTGCACATTCTTGTGGGGGGTGTATACATCCAAGGATGGAGGTGGTGTGGACCTGCCATTCCCTTTCCTTCCTCAGTAATACTCCCAGTTTCCTTGGCTTCTTACTCCACTAGTCTCATGTTGGGACTCAACCTGTAATCCAGACATCATTGTGGGCCCACCTTTGTTTTGCACTTCAGAGAGTCAGGGTGATTCAAGGCCTCTGCTCCAGCCATTTGTGTCCGTGGAACACACGCACATACAATCACTCACACGCAGGCACACGACATGTGCTCACATGCACGCAGGCACTCCTGGGCACAGGCACATAGGCACACAGGCATTGCCTGGGCCAACATGCAGGTCACAGATGCCTCAGCCACAGTCAGGAACAGGGCACAGAGGAATGGTGAGTGGGAACTCAGGTGACGGGGGGCTGGAAGAACCCAGGGAACTGGGCTCATCCATCCTGCACCATCACCTCCCAGGGGCCTACACCCGAGCGGGGAATGAAGCTGCTCATCCCTGGGGACCGTGGGAGGCAGCAAGCATATGAGCTCAGGAATCAGACAACCCGGCTTCAAACCCCAGCCCTGCCACTTGCTCCCTGTGTGCCAGGTGCTGTTCTAGAATGTGTCATTAACACATTCAGGTTCTGCAGACTGAGAGGCAGGAGAAGCCAACTGGCATGCTCAGGTCCCACAGCTGCTGAGTGGCAGAGCCACGACCACACCCGGCAGGCTGGCCCGGCAGCTGGGCTCTTCCTCTCACCACCCAAGGTGCCACCTCTCAGCTTTAAGGGGCTTTTGGAGGTGTCTGTGCATGAAAACACTTAGTCTGGGGTCAGGCGCACACAAGGAACTCAGTAAGCAGGAAGGGCGTTATTAGGCCCCTTCTGCTCTGTAGTCCTAGAGGGATGGCTTACTTGCTTTCACTCAGAACATGACACGTGGTGGCCAAAGGATCAGTTGTCGAGCCCTGCTGGGCAAGTTTCAGGACAGGTGTCTCAGGGAGCATGGGAGTTCTCAGGAAATACCTTTGCTGCCCAAGACTCTAGGGATGAGGTTTCCTGGGGCAAAGGCATCTCAGAGCCACCACTGTCTGGGAAGGGGCAGCCCAGCTTGCTGTGCCCAGAATCAGTGCCTCTGTCGTGGATCCTCACACCCCATCATGGCTGTCACCTCCCCTGCAGAAGGCTCTGAGTGGCACAGCGTTTACTGTCATGCTGAATGTGCGAGACCAGGGCTCTCCCAGTGTGGCAGGTAGGACTGTTTCTGCTGCGAGTAACTGACAGCCCAACAAACAGGACAGGGACTTAACCAAATGCAGGCTTATTCATCTCACACAGCAAGGGGGTGGTGGTCCTCAGGTTGGCCTGGGGGCTCAGTGACATCAGAGTTCAGCATCTCTGGTCACCCTGGCACTTCAGCCTTAGGCTGTCTTAATGCTGTCCCCTCAACAGCACTTCACGCTAGCCCATCAGGGGAAAGGACCAGTGAACACTAATCCCATCCAGTAGCTGCCAGAGACACTGGGCTACCTTGGCATCGACAACGGCTTGGGAAGGGGTCCTCGCTCATACCGGGGGATTGTGTGGTTCCCAGGTTGCCCACCCTCACCCCCATCACCAAGGCCTGTCCTGGCCTGGAGGAGAAAGGACGGGAGGTGAGTTACTCCTTTCTCTCCCTCCCCCACCCCACCCCACATTCCAGGACACCTCCGGGAGCTGGGTCAGGCCAGCCCAGCCTGTTCCCATCCTCCCTGGGCGTGATGAATGCCAGGGCTGCTTATAGAGTCACAATTGCCAAATTAGGTTGCCAAAGGCATCCCAAGCCCAGCCTGGAAGCACCTCCCCAGCTGAAAGGAGGCACGTCTGGACCAAGCAGACGTCTTTATTCAGCTGTAATTGACGTTTCACAGACGTCTGTAACTCTGTCTGGAGGGACACAAAGCGCCCCCAAGCTCGGCCCAGGCAGCCTCTTTATGTCGCCCCCTTTCATCTGGCAGTCAAAAGTGTATGAGCCGCCTGGGCCGTCCTACCCAGTCCTGGGGCCAGGACAAAGGCAGGCGCTGCACACAGAGGCCGCCTGGTGGGGCTTTACCTCCCGGAGTGCGTTATGCTAATCAAGCGCCAGCCTGGAGGACCCCTCCTGCATATCGATGGGCGGCTGCCAGCCTGGCTAGGACGGCCACTGGGGATGCAGGGAGTCCCGGCTCACCCAGAGAATGGGCGGCCCCAGCCAGTCAGGTCTGAGAGGGTGGGTTCGCCTGGACCCAGACCCGCTGCAGCAGAGGCGGAAGGGATCTTGGTGCTCAGCGGGGGTTCTTAGCCTGGGATCCCTGCCCCAAGGAGGAGGGGCATGTGAAGCGCTCAAAGCATAGGCAAATCTAGGCACAGGTCCTTTTCTCTAGGGAGAGGGTCCATGGGTTTCATCAGATGCTCTAAAAGGTAAGTCTTACTGCTGGGCTCATCCAACCTCCCAGGTTACAGATGAGGAAGCTGAGGACCAGGGACCTGGTATGCCTTGCCCAACATCACACAGTTAGTTGGTGATAGCACTTGGGCCCCTACTCCCGCCCAGAGAACTTCCCTGCATCAGAGGCCATGCACTCCTGAGCTTACAGAGGCAGGTGGGTAACAGGGGAGGCATCCAGGTTCAAGGAGAGGGGCCAGCAGGACAGGGGAGTGTGCAACGGGCCACCAGAGGCACTGCTGCTCAGCCGCAGCCCAGTGTTGCCAGGTCCTCAAGAGAAAACATAGATTTTTTTTAAATGTGAAATTTAAAAATGTAAATTTGTATTTTAGAGCCATTGGGGTGCAGGGTGGTGGCGGCGTACATGGCCCCTGAGGTGCTGAGTTTGAGACCTTTGCCCATCCCCATCCTCAGTTCCAAGACTGCAGGCAGGGGAGGCTTGAATGTAGCCACCTGCACAGATTCTCCCTTTGCACAGTTGCCCCCTGCCCAGAAGTCAGGAGCAGGCTGCCATCAAGGGCTGGTGTCCAGAAAACCACTGCACCTGTCCTCAGTGCCCAGGAGCACATCTGCAGCCCTCTGATGGTGAGGCTTCTGCTCTTCATTGTCAGCCCTGGCTGAGATGTCCCATCTCCAGTGACTGCCTTTCCTGAGCCCCGCTGTTTTCCCCGCTGGAGACATAAGTGATAGGTTAATGACAGTCTGTACTGGTCTCCGCAGGGGGCCCTGACCTTCCCTCTGGGCTTGGCATGATCCCACAACACAGATCAACCTCCATAGGGGGTGTGAGGGAGGAGGAGGGGACCGACAGAGAGAGAGAGAGAGACAGAGAGACAGCCGCAGAGAGAGAAGAAAAAGAAGGCAAGGAGCAGAGAGGGAGAGAAAGAAATAGAAGAAGAGAAAGAAAGAGGGAGCATCAGGCAGATACATAGAAACAGCAAGGAAATCAAAGAGAGAAGAGAGATGGGGATGCATGGGGGGGAGACAGAAAGAGAGAGATGAGGAGAAACACAGGGAGCAAGACTTACACAGGTGGAGAAAGCCAGGGAGACACCAACAGAGAGAGATGGAAAAGATCGCCGAAGAGAGGAGGCAAGAAGGGCAGGAGAGGAGAGAAGGTAGGGGCCCCAAGACCCCAGATCCCCTTCCCTGGCCTCCTCTGCTCTCAGAGTCTCTGCAGTTCTCAGAGGCTCTGAGGGGCAAGGATCTGTGCCCTCCGAGACGATTTTGTCTTTGCTCTGAACCCTGGGGCTGTGCGCACCTGCATTGGAATTTCAGGTGAAGCCAGCACTACCTCTACGCTAGTCAGTGACAGACCCCAGGACTGACCTGTCCCCAGGGCTCTGAAAGGCAGAATGGAAGCCCTTACTAGCATCCAGGGAGGCCCTGCAGATGGGAAGCCCCACACACCTATGAAAGGAGTTTGAATTTATTTAGGAAGGATGCGACAAAAATTTTCAATTTCTTAAAAAATTATTTTAAAAAACATTATTAAGCTTTTAAGATGATAAAGAAAAAACAGGTTTGCTGTGATCGAGTGAAAAGAAACAATTGTCCCCTGCAACATCCCCAAGCACATTCTAGGGGACAGGATTCAAATCCGGAGTACTCTAAGCAAAATTCGCAAGGGATTCCCTTAGCCTTCCCTCCCCTTGGCCAATGGGTCTGCAGCTACTGATTGGCACTCATGCCAGCTCTGCCTGTGGGACCCCTAGGTGGCATCTCTAAGGAATGTATGGTCCTTAATGAAGCACATTTTCACAAGTACCCACATGTGTAAGTGCACGAGCACACATGTGCGTGCACACACACACACACAATCCATCTTCCAGGTGCGACTCCTGGTGCGTCCCAGGGGTCAGCTAGGTGACCTTTCATTACAATCAGTGGTAATGGTCAACCAGAGGAGCCAGACCCCGTATCAGGGACTGGTGTGCTACTTGTAAGTGTGGCTTTCGGGACACTTGACCTGTGTGCCTTGGTGGTCAGTGACTCAAGGGGGGAAATTTCAGGCACAAGAGAAAGACAAACAGTGCCGGGCCGACAGGGGAGAGGTTTGAGGGGAAAGACGAGCAGATGGGCCAGACCCATCCCTTTGTGTCTTCAGTGGTTGACACCACCTTCTAGCAAACATTTACAGTGATGTTTCTCTCATGTGCATTCAGTTATGTGCAGAAACACTCAAAATGTTTTTAATTAAAAATACTGTACAGATGCATTTGAATATGTACTCTTTCTTGTATCCTACACATTAGTACACCTACTTATAGATGTATATTACTGTTCAGAGTTGTATATACAAAACCATGTATACTGACTTGCTGGGCAAATTTTTAAGGCCCACTAGGGGTAATTTTAACTATATTGGACGTTCACCTTAAGTCCTGACTCTAACCCCACAAAAGATAAGACTCCACTATTACCTATTCCCTCCTCTCTGCCAAGCCCTCCCTTATGCCCTGGGAGAGACAGAAACAAAGGGCCCACCTTGTGGATCTGTATCCTTTGGGTGGGGGGGTAGCCTTATAGGCACATGATGAGAATATACTGTGATGTGTTCTATGGGAGGAAGGTCCATGGGGAAATGGCATCCAGGAAGGTTTTGTAGAGCAGAGGACACTAAAAGAAATTCTCAGAGGAGTAGGACAGGTTATGGCAGAAACAGTTTCAGCCTTGCTCTGGATGGCTGGGAGACAGCCTGGGTTCGACTCCTGGCCCTACCACAAGCCAGTGGTGTGATCTTGGGCCAGTTACCTCATCTCTGCGGCACCTGGACCTAACGTCCTCAGCAGATGCTGTTGGTCACCCACCAGCAGCCATTCCTTGTTCTTGCTGGCATGGCTCTAATTTTGTCCCTGGCTCAGGGAGGGGGAACCCCGCTCCAGCCCCAGCCCAGCCTCTGGAAGGGTCCTGGAAGGTTTCAGTCATTCATGGAGGTCCTTGTGCCCATGTCAGTGATTGGTTTAGGCATTGAAATGTGTTGCATCATTCGCACAGCTATCAATTCATAGCTCCCTAACAAACCACCTCAACACTTCAAACAACGACACTCATTTATTTTGCTCAATCCATCCAATACTGTGGCAGAAATCGGCAGGGCAGCTTGACTCTGATCTACATGGTATCCACTGGACAGTTTGAGTGGGGCTAGAGGATTCATCACATGGCTGCAAGTTGGGACTGGCTGTAGGCTGGTCACTGAGACTAGCCTGTGGGCCAAGGCCTCCATCCCTCCTTGCTTGGACTTCTTCAGACATGGCCGCCGGGTTCCCAGAACAGGCGTCTCAAGAGACAGGAAAGAGAAGATGTCATTTCTTAAGGTCTGGGCCTGGAAGCTGATACAGTGTCATTTTGTCCTATTCTACTGGTCAAACAGTCACCAAGCTCAGATTCAAGAGGAGGGCACAGACCTCACCTCTCAATGAGAAGAGAATGGAAAAACTTGGGGGCCAGGTTTTAAAATTGCTGTAACCAGTGAAACATAGGGAGAAGTCTGTTGGGGGGATTTCTAAGAAAGGTTTCTTTGCTCCCCAGAAGAGACATAGACATAACTGAATCACAATTGAGAGGCCAACATAAGAAATGATTCTATCCCAAGAAGAACGAGAGGATCATTGGCTTGACCCTTCATGGTTAGATCCTTAGTTTCATAAAATTCAGGGAAAGGAGATCATTATAATACCTCCTGCAACTGTTGTATTTGGGATCACAACAAAGCATGCCTAAATTACATATAATTATGTGAATTATACTTAAAATCCTGTAGAATTTCAATATTTGATGGGAAAACTCAATACTGTCAAAATGTCAATCCTTCTTAAATTAAAGAATATATACAATGCAATACCGTTGAGATGAGAATTTAGAAACAGATTCTAAAGTTCATCTGCAAGAGCAAATGTGAAAAATTAACCAAGAAAATTTTGAGAGAGAAGAAATGTTCTCACAGGACACAAAAACACATATAAAGGGATGTGTCATAGCACATACACATTTTAATAACAAGAAATTGGAAACAACTTGAATGTCCATCGGCTGGGAGTCGTTAAATAGCAAGTAGGTCTCAAACTTGAGCGGGTATCACCTGGAGATGGTCAGGCCCTGCTCTCAGTGTTTCTGTAGGTTAGGGGAGGGAAGGCTCCCCCAGCTTACAGAATTTTGCATTTTGAACATGTTCCAGATCACACTTTGAGAACCACTGAATTAGACTCTCTCTACTAGAGAATATGATGAAACTGATCAAAGGACAAGGGGGATGAGCTGCAAAATATAAAGAATATCATTGCTCTTCCTCCCCCAAAACACAAAAACTAAAACTAAATCAACTTATGTAGACATATAATTTCACTTAAAAAGACGACTGAAGGGAAAAAAGACACATAAGGAGGAGATAGATGGTTGTTCTTCTTGTCCTGGACATTGCTGGCTCCGCATGTGATGCTGCAGCTACCTTCATACTGGCCTGAGGCTGGAGCCAATAGCAAGAGGAGGGAAGAGCCGTGAGAATCACAGGAAAGCATGCCTGCAGCCTGGTGTCTCCCTGGAACTCTTGTTATGTGAATTAGTATGTCTCCATGTGGTTCAAGCCTTTTTTTTTTTTTTTTTTTTTTTTGCCTTCTATTCCTTACAGCCAAACTGATACAGTAACAATTATGCAGGGGTTTTGTAGAGATTGAATAAGATCATGCATTATTCTCATCCTGAGTGCTTTCTCAGGCACTTGATATGTAGCCCTCTTCCATCCAGCCACCTTTTACTGCACTTATTCTGGAAAAGCTTTCTGTGCTGAGCCATACTGGGAGATATTGTGAGGAGGCTGGCTGATTCTCTGACCTCCAGGAGTGCAGAGCCTGTAAGGGGAATCAAGAGAAGCAAAAAGAGGAATTTAATGGCTCATGCAATTGGGAAATTTAGGGATGGGCTGGCTTCAGGTATGACAGGGTCCTGTTACTCAAATGATGTCAATCAGCCTCTTTTTCAAAGTGTCTCAGGTCTCCTCTCTGTGAGCTAACTGCATTCTATCCTGCTGTGGAGGGCTTCTTTTATGCAGTAGGAGGTGAGCATGGATTTTGGTAACCATAAGGACCCAAAAGAATGAGGCTTAAACAAATAAACACTATGAAGAAAAAGTGCAGAGTAGGCATAAAAAAGGAGGTCCTGTCCTGGTCTAGTGCTCAGGGAATCTCCTCTGAGAAATGTTTCCTGAAATTTAAGGATGAGTAGGGACTACAATGAAGAGGAGGTCAATGCAATGGGGCAAAGTGTGTAGGACATTCTAGACAACGGGCACAGCCTATACAAAGGCCCTGAGGCAGAACTGAGTATGACTAAGTCTTAGAACTGAATGAAATCCCCAAGGCTGGCATCCCCAACAACAAGGAAGATTGGACAATGCTGTTCCTGATCCTGTCACCCCTGGAGCTTAAAACTCTTCAATGACTTGTTCTCATTATCCTTAGTATAATATCCAAATCTGCCCTTGGGCAGGCCCCTGCCTTCCCCTCTGGTCTCATGCCTGACCACTCCTGAGCCAGATGCTCTGTCACCTCCCAGATGCTGGTTTCTCCGCCCCCAGGCTTTTGTTTGAATAATTTCCTATTTGTCCTTTAGGACTCAGGTTAGACATCATGGCCTCTGGAAAGCCAGGCTGACCATTCTCTTGTTTGTCTCTCCAAATCCATGGGTTCCGTGTATGATTTGCCAGGAGGGTGGGGAATAAGAATGAATCATTGTTCTTTGGTCTCCTCATTCCCTCCCTTACAGTGTCACTTGGAGGGGGCTATGGCTCCTGAGCAAAGCATCCATTGCATGACTGTCTTTCTACCCGTAGCTCTACGCTGACTGTAGACTGTGATCGCAGCACGCACCAGGGTCCCAGTGCTCAGGGCCCCCGTGACCATGCACTTCCTGAGTCATCTTAGTTCTCTGCATCATCCATGCCTCATACAGAACCAAGTGGGCTGTTAGTTGTTGTCTGCTGCTTGAAGGAAGGAATGAACTCCTGTGGTATGGGGCAGGGCAGAAGGGATATTGGGATCAGACAGACCTGGGTCAAATTTCCGCTCCTCACCTACTGGTTGTGTGGCCTTGGACAAGTCATTTAGCTTCTCTGAGCCTCAGTTTCTTTGTGAAATGGGAAGCCCAGTGCCTACCTCCCTGGATTGCTCTCAGGTTCAGTGAACAATGGCACAGCGGCTGGTGCCTGCATAAAGGCTCTGTAAAGTGATACGAACTTTTTCAGAGTCTGCACATCCCTGAGTCTGTGCTTGCTGGGACTCACCGTTTCAGCATCCCATCTCTCTGGCACTTCCCAGGTCCTGTGCACTCCCAAACCGCTCAAGCCTCAACCTGGCCCTCAAAGAACCAGGCATGAGGACAGAAAGCTGCCCACCTTCACCCTGAAGGAACCTGGAGGCCACCTCTTCTGTCCTCTATGGGGTCCTTGCCTCTTTCCCCATCCTTCATCTTGACAGGCCCAAAAACACATCCCAGAGCACAAACCAAGCTGGAAGTTCCTGAATTCATGGGGAAAAGCCCCACACTAGTTGGGGGAGAGTTCCCAAGGCCTGGGTGCTCCACACCCCTGGCCTGCCTGCTCCCTCGAAAAGGGTCCGGGTCCCTCCTATTTTCCCAGCCAGGAGGCCTGCCCGTTCCCACATTACCACATGAATGGGCCACAAGCCCCCCTGTCCACTCGAGCAAACAATTTGGCTAGCAAATTGACATAATTACGAGAGACTGAGAGAGAAGAAAGCCGCCCCCACCCCCACGGCCCTCCCAGCGGGCGGCTCCTGCCGAGCTCCTCCTGGGCTTTGTGGGCTGGGCGCTCAGGGCTGATTAGAAACCTTGTGGCCTTTTCAAGAGCCCTAAGTGATTGCCCCCTTAATCTGATTACAATTTGCAGAGCCCCTCCAGCCGCCTCTGAAGGGCCGTTCTCAAGAACCCCGCTCGATGGTGCGCACACACAAGTACACACACACACACACACACACAAGCACTTAGCACCCACTCACGCCTGCTGGTGCGGGCGCCGCCTCTCCTCGCCAGGCCTCACCTCTTTAGGCAGGGGCCTCTGTGTCTACCTAGTTGCTGCCCTCAGGCCCCCTTCCCCTCAAAGCAGGCTCTAAACTTCAGACACTCACAGGGGGCTGACGCTGCTCCTAACACACTGGTCTTTTTTTTTTATTTAATTTTTTATACCATTTTAAAGGTTACTTTCCATTTACAGTTATTACAAAATATTGGCTATAATCCCCTGTTGTACAATTCATCCTTGAGCCCATCTTACACCCATAAGTTTGTACCTCCTACTCCCCTCACCTGCTCCCCATTGGTAACCACTACTTTGTTCTCTATATCCTTGGTCACCTATCTTTACAGAGTTCCACTCAGATGCACTGCCCAGGTCAAGGGCACATGGTACACTCACCCCATGGGCACGCCTCCCCACCACCCACCCCTCCTCAGAGTGTCCATCCCAAGGATCCAGGACCAGGATGCCAGACCCCACCCGAGGCAACCCTCTCCCCATAGCAGCTCTGTTTCCGGGGATTCTCGGGCTGCAGCTCCCAGGGGATTAGGCCCAGCAGGCAGCCTGGACACAGCTCAGGCACAGGCTGCTCGGGCCGCCCCCATGGGAACTCAGTTCGCAGGGCTGCCGTCAATGGCCTCAGCCCTCCTCATCCACTTTGTAGCTCTTAATCCCCGAGGCTCAGCCACAATGGCTCCTTTTCCCATACTTGCTTCTGGCTCTCACAGGCCCCAGCCTGGCCTCCCCTCAACAATCGGAGCTCTCCTGGGCTGCAGCTCAGGATGAGAGTAGGGTGGGGGACAAAGCTGGGGCCAAGACAGAAGGGCTTTGGCCTTGTTAGCTAACCACCTCCACCCCAGGAGATGCAAGTTGGCCAAGTATGTAGGAGGGGTGACATGTATAAGGCCCTCCAGAGTAACCCCCAGACTGCTGCACCCCTATCTTTCAGGCCGTTCAGCCTGGAGGCCCTGAGAAGGGTGTTCTGCACTGAGGAACCCCACTCTTTTCTCAGACTGTCCTGAAGAATTTCATCACCTGGCTGGACCAAGAGCCAGAGAGCAGGGAACATGGAGTCCAGGTTCAGACATTGGAATCAAAGGGATTTGGGCTCCAGTCTCATCCAAGCTCCACTTTTAATAACAGTGTGACCTTGGATGGTTTACTTACCCTCTCTGGACCTCAGTCTCCCCACTGGTGAAATGGGTGCCCCCCATTTCTCTCAGGGTTGCTGGGAGGTTAAATAACAGGGCCTGTAGGGTCAGCATGGTACCTGGCACATAGTCAGTGCTCAGTTCACGGCTGCTGTCCTCATCTGTTAGTCAAGAACAGGAGGGGACTTGGGATATAGCCACTAAACATGCAGATGCTGGGTGTTCCCCTGCAGTCCTGTTGGAAACCCCAGGCTCTGCAGGATCCTGGAAAACCTTTACAGCCTCGTTTTCCAGGACAAGCCTCTCGGGTGCCAACATTAAGACCGGATCTTTGATCACGTGGCCCAGAGCTAGTTACTGCAACAGGGGCCCAGACCCAAGTCTCTTCCTCCTGGGGCCTGGACTTGGGCTCCCAGTGCTGCTTCCACATGGCCCTGAGGCGGTTGCCCGACACTTGACCTCGGTGCCCTCCCAGCACAGCCACCAGGACCCCATCGTGTCATCAGGGGAAGGGGCCGGCTGCAGAGCCCTCAAAGCCTGGTCGTCTGCCGGCCCTAATACCGTCAGCTGGGCTGTTAGCAGGATCTCAGGGCAGGGAGGTTTCGGATCTCCTCCAACAGGCACCTCGCCCAGCGCCGCCGCCGCCCCTCCCAGGCCCTCCGTGGGCGTGCCGGGCTGGGCTGGGCCCGGCCGCCTCCGCGGGGGGGTAAGACTGGGGAGCGGATCAGCTGAAATCAAAGCCGCCGCTCCCCTCCCCGCCACGCCGCACCCCTGCCGAGCCGCCGAGCGCCTCCTCCTTTGTCACAATGTTTTTCAATCCGGTGAAGCAAACTGTCCAATTAGAGCCAGGGCCTCCGGCTTCCATCTTTGCCGACGTTTAATTAACACGCTCCTCTTGGCAGCTGCTGACAAGTTCCAGAAACAGGTTGTAAAGGGTTTTTGTCTTTACCCAGCATGGAAAATGAGGGGTGTTACATCGCGGGAACATGAATAGGTTGCATTTCAGCCCCTCCTTCCCTCCACCTCCTCCCGGCTCCTCTGGCAGGGGGAATGAAGGCCTGAGTGTGTACGTACGTGTGAATTGTAAGGGGGGCGGGGAGGGCGGGTTTGGAGGCAGGAGAGACCTTCTCCTTCCTCTCTCCTCATCCTTCTGCCTGGAGTCTTTGCTCCACAAAGGATCTGGATTCTGCCTCTTATTCTCCAGCTGGCACACTTTTGCCTCATCTCTCTTTTGGTCATACCAAATCTTGCCATATTGATTCCTATCCCTGGGTCTCTGCCCATGCTGTCCCTTGGCCATTCTTCTGCTAAACTCCTATTCAGCCTTCAAAACCCTGCACAGTGACCAGCTCTGGTAAGCCACCAGGGCATTGAATGCCTGCCAGAGTTAAGGGTGGGTTTCAGGTTGATCCCTCAGCTACACTGTGAGCCCCCTGAGGGCAGGAACTGTGTGTTATTCTGCCTAGGGTGGTGGCAGGCCTTAATAAGTGATGGAAGATCTGAATTGCTGAAACCTTCCTCCAGTGTGGAGGGAAAGCAGGGCTGACAGGATAGGGAGGTGGGGATTGTCTCCCCAAAGCCCTCCCTCCATACCCCCCACCCTGCCTGAACGCCCTGGAAAGAAGGCCGGGTCATGTGGCGGGCACGGTGGGCATGGTAGTTTCACTCAATGGGTGTGTTTCTGGGGTGGTTGATGTGAACTAAGGAGGGGCCTTGCAGAAAGACCCCAGTCCAAAGGCTGGGCCCTGCTAGGAGGACTCCAGACTCCAGCACCCCAAATTCTTCCTCTTCAGCCTGGGATGATTTTCATTGCCCTGTGAGTGGCAACTTGGGGTGGGAGGTCAGGACTGGGGCAGGAGGCCCAGGGTCTCCTAGGTCTTTTTCTCCCTCAAACCGGCCCTGTTGGGGCATTCACTTCCATTCTGCAAAGAACACCAAGAACGTTTATTCATGGAGGCCACTATCTGCATGGCACAGAGAGGTCCGGGGGACTCGGTGGGTGTGGAAGGTATTGGCTGAGGGGCAGGCAGGGAGTGGAAGAGCCCAGTAGTTGGCAGCCGGCAGTTAAGTTGTCTCCTAGAAGGGCTCGGGTCCACCTCCAGCCCTCAGCCTCACTCTGGCCTGCTTTTCTCAAGCTGTGGCCACCAAGGATCCTGATGGCAGGCCTCCTACAGCCAGGACCTGGCTTGGGTGCCCACTTTGTCTACAACTCCTCCTCCATTCCCAGGCAGGCCCCCTGGGATGAAGGGGGAGGGAGGGGTGGAGGCGTCCTGGACCAGGTCAGCAGCCAGGGCTTCTGCTCGCCTTGCACTTGTGTTCCCAGCTTGATCGGCACTGGCTTCTTGGGGAGCGCCAGTCTGTGGAGCCTGCAGGGAGAGCCAAGAGCAGCAGGCCACTGTCAGGTCCTTTTCCTCTTCTGGACAGATGGGCAACATTAGAAGCAACTGGTTACAGCCTTGCTTTTCTCTTTCCTTAAACCCCAACATCCTCTCCTGCCACATCACTCAGCCTTTCACCCCAGACACAGCTCTTTCCAAGCTTTGGCCTCCAAGGAGGACAGATAACAAGAGCAATGAGAAAGGGCTTGGTGCATTCCACAGTGGCAGCAAGGAAATGTTAGCTGATGAAAAGAAGGAAGGAGGAGAGGAAGGAAGGAAGGAAGGTCTTGCCTGAGCTGATCAACTGAATAGAGCCAGACTTGTCATCTCCACTTTTATAAATGAGGAAATGCAGGCTCAGGCTCTGGGGTGAAGAGATCCTCAAAGTCCCTCTGCCAGTGAGCAGCAAAGTTAAGTGTGCACCTGGTTCACCTTCCATGTATTCCTTCCAGTCCAGAGTGCCTTCCACAAATTTCTGTGTCTGTCCAGTAGGCACATAGTCTGACTCTGAGTGCCTCTCCCACCAACCCCAGCATGCTGCTCCACTCCAGGCAGGAGTGGCTCATATCCTCATTTCTTGGTGCTTTTTGCTTCTTTGCTGGTGGCATCTGATTCCAAGAGCTGGGCCCCCACTGACAAGCCAAGCCCACACTTACCTGCTTCTCACTTGCCCTGGGAGGTTAAGGTTCTGAGGGCTTGAGGGTGGGATCCTCAGAATGGTGGGTAATGTTCTGTTCCTTGGGCATCTGCAGAGAGAGGAGGCAGCTCTAAGGGCCCTGCCCCAGGCCGGGAAGGTGTCCCTGGTGAAAATAGAACAGCTTTAGAACGGCCTGGGCAAATCAGGAGCAGCAAATGGTGTGTGGCGGGCGCCACCTTGTGATCACTGTGCAGTTTGCGTGCTGCGAAGCGGGGCAGTCCTTCACACAGGTACCCTGCCCCTGCTTCACTTAGCCACTGTCCAGGGTGCTGGGGCACTGTGAGGCCAAGACAGTCTTTGTCCAACTAGAGCAATGGGCAGGTAGTCAAGTGAAGTGCACAGTGACAGTAAGAGTTGTATATACACACAAGAGGCTGATAACCCAGCCTGGGGAGATCCCGACTGTGCTGAACACACTTTTGAAAGAGGAGTGGTAGTATGCCAGGTGATGGGCAGCATGGCAGTTTCCCTGAACTGCGGGCAGGTCCAAAGGTGAGGTAGGGGGAGATGTAGGGGAGGCTGGAAGTGGATTGCTGGTGGAGTAGGGGCAGATCAGCCCAGCCTTGGCCTCAAGTCTCAGATTTGATCCTAAAGGCTCTCATCTGTGGTCCTGGGGAACATGTGCTTCACTCCCATCCTCTGGAAAGCCACATCACCTTCCAGGTAAACCACCCAGAGGTCATAGGAATGGTTGATGGTGATTCACTTCTATTGATATGGAATTATATTACTTGATACAGCGCAGAGAAGGTGTGAACTTAGAATAACTTATAAAGATCAAAACAGAACCAAGAGTGAACTTCTACATATCAGAATTGATAACGTTTTTTAGTTTATTTCATTAGCATTAAATCTGTGTGATTTAATAGTGTCTAAAATAGTTTAAGTTCTGACTTCAAAAATAGAATGAAAATAATTATGCTGCTAAAAAAGTTTATTCAGAATATAATAACATAAAAAGACTTCTTATGATAAAAGAGAAAGAGCAGGATACCAAATTGAGTATAATATCGTCTCAGCTGTGTAAGGAAAATCAGTGCAGATTTAAAAGACTGGAAGGACGTATGCCAAAAATATTAATAGTGCTTGAATTAGGGTGACAGTGTTTCTTTCTACTTTTCTCTATTTCCAGATTTTCTCTAATGAGCTTCTATTCATGTTAAAATTTTAAAAATAATTTAAAGAGAGTGAATTTAAAAGGCTTATTAGTTATGTACATGAAATTGATTTTTAGTAGACATTACTTAAGATTGCTCTGAAAACTTTTGGTATGGTTTTTAAAAAAACACAGCCAACTCATCATCAGAGAAATGCAAATCAAAACCACAATGAGTTATCACCTCATACCTGTCAGAATGGCTATTATCAGAAAGCCTACAAATAACAAATGTTGGTGATGATGTGGAGAAAAGGGAAACCTTGTACACTGTTGGTGGGGAAGCGAATTGATGCGGCCACTATGGAAAACACTACGGAGGTTTCTCAAAAAAAACTAAAAATAGAACTGTCAAATGAAAGACAGTGATGGGCAGAACCCTGTCTCAGGAGCCACAGACACAGGCTAGGTCCTTGCCCTTGTCAGAGGGGTCAGTGCAGGAGGCAAGAAGGACCCTCTGCCATCCTCCATCACCTAACTCAGGTGAACACCTCCAATAATGATTCATGGGGAGGAAGGCCATCCCGAAGTCCCCGGAGGCCCAAATTGTGGCATGTTTTTAAAGAAACTGAGTTCTGTGACATCCCACTACTTTCAGCTTCTAGAACAATGTTTCTCAAGTTAGAGTTTTGTACTGACACTTCTCAAGATGCTGGGAGAAATGTTGGTACAAAATCACCCAGGAGCTTGTTCCCATGCAGAGTCCCAGGACCTACGAAATTAGAACTTCTGGGCTGGCATCCAGGGGAACCTGAGTTTTTAACCAGGTGTCTAGGTGGTTCTCATGGATACTGAAGCAGAGCACTGCTCTGTGGTTCTTAACCCAGGCTGTATATTAGATTCACCTGAGAAGCTTTAAATACACTGGCAATGTCCAGGCCAATTAACTCCAAGTCTCTGAGGGCTGGAACCTGGGCTTGGAAAGCATGTAAAGCCCCCACGTGATCCCAATGTGCATGTAAGGGCCAAAAACCACTGGTCATGGGCAGTGGTTCACAGAAGAATTTCTCATCAGAATCACGTGAGGGGTTGTTAACAGAGTGCTGGACCCCACCCTGTGAGTTCTGAATTCAGGAGGTCTGGGTGGGACCGGAGAATTTATATTTCTCACAAGTTCCCAGGTGTTGCTACTGGGGAGCACAGGAGACCATGCTTTCGGAATTACTGCTCTGGAATGAAGCCTTCAACCCCCAGGAGACACAGCCTCCTGGATAAAGAGCAGGATGACACAGGCTCTGTCCCCCAACCCTCAGCTTCCAGCTTCTCAGGCCCCAGCCCAGCTAATGTGGCCAGGGGAGAGGGGAATGCACCTGCCCTTGTGCAGGGGGACAAGTCAGTAGGACTCACCTCCCAGTAGACTGCATCCTCAAAACAGTTTTCATCAGCGGCTTGTCCCCAGAATGGTAATTTCAAAATGAACCCTAATGAAGTTGAAAGTCACAAGAGATCAGGAACTACTTCCTCTCTGTCTATCCAGCCCTTTCCCTCTGCTGGAAAAATTCCCCCGGTCCCACAGCCATAAGCACAGTGACAAAGGATTCCTGGGAGCTCCGGCTGACTTCTGGTACACACTCTTGGGTCCCCCCACCCACAGAGCCCCACCTTCTCTGGCCCAGCCACCCCTACTCACCTACAATGAAGCCGCCTACCAGGGCCATGGCCAGTGACACGAAGAGGCCGGCAGCCTGGAACTTGCCCTGCAAGCTTGCAGTCCAGCTTGCTTTGAAACTTTCAGGGTCAAAGGCGTGGGCAAGCCTGGGGTGGAGACAGGGGGCAGATTAGGGCCCCAAGAGAGGCCAGATAACCAAGCTCAGTAACCAAGCTCAGACATCAAAGCTCAATTGCCCCTGGGCTGCAGCCTTCCCATCTGCAAAATAGGGGCATTGGAAAGAGTAGATGTCTCTGAGATTTTTGTGGAAGGACAGAGATTGAGGAGAGAGCTCATGAAATAGTGGTCCAGATTGGGCAAGAAAGGGAATAGAGACACAATCCTGGACCCCAGAGGAACAGTAGGAAGGAGGAATGGAGAAGGAAGGAGGGAGCACAACCTCCCCACATCTCCATTCTTACCCTTTCTGCCCATACATCTCAGTGTTGGCACAGGCCGCTGTCACAGCACCCACAATGCCACCTATGATGCCAGGAATGCCATGCAGGTTGTGAATGCCACATGTGTCCTGGATCCCCAGGTGGGACTCCAGGAATGGCTAGAAAGGGGAGATGGGTGCTGCTCAGGCGGGGAGCTGTGGCAGGGGTGTAGGGGGACACCAGGATTCTGGAGGCCCCAAATACATAGAGATCTAGGATTCTCTAGCCCCCTCCCCCACAGGGACGCCCCCCTTACTGTCAGGAACACAGAGACCCCAGCATTCTCCAGCCCCCAGCCCCTGGCCTGGGGCCCTCACCGTCAGGTACACAAAACCCAGGGTGGAGATGATGCCGCAGATGAAGCCAACGATGAGGGCACCGTAAGGCATGAGCATCATCTCGGCAGCAGTGCCCACGGCCACCCCTCCTGCGAGCGTGGCGTTCTGGATGTGCACCTTGGTGGGACAGGCAGAGGGGGCAAGAAGTCAGTCCTCTCCCAGAATGCCATCCTGGAGAAGCTGATCCAAAGCCTGCGTTGACTCCCTATGCGTGGGTGCCACGTGGGAGCCAGCGATGGCCCAGAGTGCACCTCAGCCAGCCAGGGGACAGCAGAGGGCTCCAGTCTGGGGCAGGCAGCCACCTCTGCACATATGCCATGGACACCAGCATCTGGACATCTTCCGTGTCCATGCCAGTGAGTTCCGTCAGCACGTCTGCATATTCTCTTTATATCTGGGTGCCACGCATCCCCGTGTGCCCAGGTTCACAAGTCTGGATGTGCATGTGTGCTGACATCAGGCACCTGGGAGGCCTATACATTCACACGCCCCCAAGTCAGAGTCTGCGGGCCTACACCAGCACCCGCTGACCCTCTAAGGGCCTACCTGCACCACGTACTGTGTTGCCGGCTGGTGGGGATTATTTTGTTTCATCTCTACAACAAGACCAGGAGGTTAACACAGTCATCTTTTGATGTTTGCAGATGAAGCAGTTGAGGTGCAGGGAGGTTAATGGGCTTGTTGAAGACCACACAGGTAGCAAGGGGCAGAAAGGTGTCCTGATCCAGGTCTATGTGGAGCCAGAACCCCTGACCTTGACCCTATTCCATGTGCCTCCCTGCATGTGCCCACATCAGTGTGTCTGATTCTTCTCCCCGGTGTCTGAGTCCCCACCTCTCTGCGCGGTGACTGTCAGTGCATCCAGGGGTTCATGGCTGTGTCCCAGGATAACAGGCACTCCTGGAAGTGTCTGAGGACACATATGCCTGTGTCAAGAAGTTAGTGTCAGAATATGAGTCAGAGAGAGGTGGTCTTCTTTTTACAGAAGGATCTACTGGCACCCATGGAGTTTGGACCCTTCCCACTAATGCTGGAAACACCTGTCCCAGTGTGTGATATGAAGGACACTGCTACACCACATCCCTACAAACCTCCCATGTGGAATGGACAAGGCATTGAAGAGATTCCCCTTTAAGTGTGTGGGATGGGGCAGGTGGAGGCAGCTCTAAGAATGCTGAGGACCGGTGTCTGGAGGATAAGAAGCTGGCAGAGAAGAGGTGCCCCTGGTAACCCTGCTGGGCATGTCTGATGTGGTGCTCTGCCCAGAACAGCTGTCAGCACCCAGGTTGTGGGGAGCAGAGCCAGGAGAAGGAGCCAGCTCATCCAGAGTAGCTGGCATAATGGAACCTACAAGAATCTGGTTCTGGGCTCTGCCAAAAGCCAGGTATGTAACCTGGACAAATCATTTCTCCTGCAGCCTCAGTTTCTTCATCTGCAAGATGGGTGCGATGATCCTTACACAGCCTGCTTCACAGAGTTGTTGACAGGACGTGGTGATCAGTGCCTACTGGGTAGCCACACCTCCCCCACAAGGTCCCCCGCTGCTCCCCCCACTGCTCACCATGTCCAGTTTGCCCTTCTTCTGCAGGGCGCTGGATAACGCCACCGAGGTGAGCACACAGGCTGCCAAGGAGCAGTAGGTGTTGATGACAGCTCGGTGCTGGGCATCCCCATGATTGGACACAGCTGAGTTGAAGCTGGGCCAGAACATCCACAGGAAGAGGGTGCCTGGCCAGACGAGATAGGGCCAGTAGGTCCAGAGGAAGAGGCAGTGGATGGGCCCAACAGAGCTCAGGCAGACATCCTGCCCTTTAGCTCCAGGGATGTCACATGACTCAGACACCCCAGGTATCATCACTCCCATAGCTTTATTCATGCTGGCGGCTCTTCCTAGAAGGCCCTCCCTGCTTTACTCACTACCTAATTCCCACTTAGCCCTCCACGCAGCTCCAGGAAGTCTACCCTGATCCCATAATTGAGCTAAATGCCTCCCACCCTGCTTCAACAGTGCCTTGAGGGAGAATGTTTTTCTCCACTGTAGGGAGATTACCTGGTGGCATTGCCATCTCTTCCACTAAACTATGAGGAGCTCCTTGAAGGCAGGGCTGGGTTTTAAGAGACCAGAGAGGGTGTCCAGAAACTAACACAACATTGTAAATCAACTATTTTTTAAAATGTTTTTAAAAAAGATATTCAGCATTAAAAAAGAAAGAGAGAGACCAGAGAGGGTGGTTGATATGTATTTTCTGGAATGACTGGACACAGGAAATAGGGATGGACACCTTGCCCTAGCCCAGGGACAAGTGAACAGTTCCTGGTTACCACTGTGTCTGCTCTGGGCATCCTAGGGAACACATGGGATGAGTAACCAACACCTAATGGGGGAAAGGGACAAGCATCTGGGATCCTGGGAGTATCTACTGGCAATCTCTCTCTGCTCTTCCTCCAAAGCAAACTGGCAGCCACCCACCAGACCACATGGGGACCAGGTGTGATCATGGCGGCCAGAACTCACGGTGACCCTCACCCATGATCGTGGTCCTCACCCCTCATGACAGCCCTCAGTCATTGTGGTAACCCTCAGTCATTATGGAAGCTCTCACCAATCATGGCAAAGAGGTCCGAGTGGTAGACAGAACTTTGCCTCTCCTTGCTCTGATATAGGTTGGGTCGGTAGAGGATCCGGGTCACTGTGAGCCCAAAGTAGGCACCGAATGTGTGGATGGTCATGGAGCCCCCTGCGTCCTTCACCTGGAGTACAAGGGGCCTGTCAGGCTCTGACCCCTCCTGTCCCTCCCTCCCCACAGCACTCCCCTGCCTCCCCAACACAGACAGAGATTCTGCTGTCTCTGACTCCACAAGCTGCAGGATGGAGCCCAGGGCCCCCACAGACCAATCAACTTGGAAGGGGAGAAAGTGGGGACCCCTGGACATCAACTATACTTCAATAAGAAAAAGAAAGTGGGGATCCCTGAACACAGGCAGTGAGCCTGTCAGCAAACACCAGGTCATCCTCACCCAGCAGATGGGATTATGCCCAGATGGGGGACCCAGGCTTGGAGAGGGACTTGCCCAGCCACACAGCTGGAAGAGGTAAAGCAGAGCTAGGACCCAGGGCAGCCCAGTATCTAGTTTGTCACTCACTAGCTTCCACCTTATCTGAAGTCCTGGGAATGCTCCTCTGCCCTCTGAACTCTCCCTTCTCCACATTTCCTTCTCCACAACACTCCTGGACCAACACCGCCCCATCCAGTCTGCCAATACCCCTCTCCCCCACATCCTATCATGCTTCTTGCCCTCCAACCTCCCAGCTAACCTCCCACCATCCACCCCCTCCCTCTCCTCTCCCCTGTCCCTCAAAGTCAGAGCAGGCCGACTTGGTGCACTCTCCATCTGTCCCTTCCTGGTCCTCAGCCCTACCTGACTCAGCCTATTGCACCTTTGAACTTTAAGTCTCAAGTTCTTCCTTTACACGGGGGAGACTATAGTAACTTAGCAGAGCTGCCTTGAGGATGAAACTAGACAACTTGTGTAAAGCCCTGGGCAAGCACCTGGCCCTCAACAAGTGCTTGATTGATTTAGCCTTCCTCTACTCCCCTCAACCTCCCCTCACTTCCGCTTCCTCTTCCTCCTGACTCAGGACATTCCCATCAGAATTACAGACTTGTTTCTTCACTTTAGATGGGGAAATCCAACCTCTGACGTAGGCACAATTATTACCTACATGTTACAGGTGAGAAAGCTGAGACTCAGGAAGGGTAAAGGGCTCCCCGAGGTCACATAGCTAGTAGAGGCACCCACCAGGCTGGGAGTCAGGAAACTCAGCTCAGTCAACAATTCATTCGCTAGCTCTGTGACCTTGGATAACACACTTAACCTCTCTCTCACCAGAGTGACTCAAACAGCCTCTTAACTGGGGTCTCTGCATCCGACTGTTCTCACCACTGGATATGGATTTTATTCGAAGTGAAATTTTAAAAACCATTGGAGGGTTTTAATCAGGAGAACAGTCTTATATGCATTATTAACAGGTCATTAAGGCTGCTGGTGGAGATTGGCTGAGGTGGTGGGTGAGGCAGTGTTGAAAACAGGGAGATGAGTCAGGAGGAAGAAGTATGATGGCTTGGACTAGTTTGGTGGCTGAGAAAAAATGACAGAATGAATGGTTGAATGTAAGGTGGTCTAAAAAATACACCTTGGGGGTTTCCAGGCAGAATACAAGTACAGAGGAGTTGGGGGCTAAGAAATGGATGGGGTCCTTGAATAATCCTCACTCCTGCAAATATACTAAAGACATGTCTGAGCCAGAGTCAGAGGCTTAAGGTGCCCCTTACCTGGGCCAGTGAATTGGCCAACCCTAGAGGTCATCATTCCTGCCATAGCCCATATGAATGGTACCTCTGGAGTTGTGCAGTGCACAATTTGTGCCGCTGTACATGTCCACCTTGGCCACTCCCCTGGGAACCTTCCTTACAGATGTGTCCTCTCAGTATACTGGGTCTTTTTCTTGGCAGAGCAATGTGAGAATGTGTGTGAGAGTATGTGCAGGAACATCCCATTCTTTCTACCTGATGTGAAGGAAGGAGAAAGGAGGGAGAAAGGACAACATGTGATGAACCCCTTCTCTGCCTAGTTTCTGGACTGATTTACCAGATGGACTATCATCCTTGTCTAATAAATGTCATTACTCCTACTTTAGAGATGAGGAAACTGAGGTTCAGAAGGTTAAGGGACTTGCCAAGTTTGAATTGAATCCAGTGGGCATGTCTCCCCAGCCCTCTCTCTATCCCCTGTTTTCCCCCCAAGAGTCCCCTCCACCTCCATCCCCATTCAGAGCCCTGCTCACCTCTAGCAGCTCGAGGAGAATGTACTCATTCACTGCAAAGAGGGTCACTTGGAAGAGAGTCATGATGAGAAGCTGGACAGGGCTGACTTTGCCCAGAACTGCCCCAAAGGCCACACAGACAGAGCCCACGCAGAAGTCCGCGTTGATGAGGCTGTGGGGAGATGGGTCAGGGAGGGGCTGAGGCAACAGCAAGAAGTGGCACTCCAAGCCCTGGGGCTGAATCTGGACTTTGGTCATCTGTGGGTTTGGGCCTGTGACCTAACCTTCCTGTGCCTCAGTTTAATCCTCTGTGGTAATGGGCACATGATACCTTAAAGCTACTCTCAGAATTAAAATAGCATGTGAGGGATCCATCACAGCAGTGGCAGATACTAGATGCCACACTCTTCCTTTGCAGCCGTATCACAGGCCCCACTCCTTGCAGGCAGCTTGTGCTCAAGGCATCCAAGTGGTCTGACCGATGTTGTTGAACATGGCCCATACTTGGGGCCTTGTCCTGCCCCCCATCTTCTACCTGCCCTTCCGGAACCTCTTCTCACTCCCTCCTCTTCAGGAAGCCTTCCCCAAATCCTCCAATCAGATGTGGTCTCTGCCTCCAGACCCTTATCTCTTACTCTCCTGCTGGCTACCAGGGCCTTGCTTGGGTTTGAGGTATCATGACCAACTCTTCACCTTACCTGGGAGAGAGGACCTGTGTCTAGAGAGAGAGAGGGGCCTTCCTGCAGCGGGGAGGAAGCTGGGGGCTGGGTGAGGGAGAGGGCAGGAAGGCCAACAGAGGGGATAGAAGCAGAGGAGCACAGAGGCCCTCCTTAAGGCTACACCCTGAAAGCCCAGCCAGCCGGCAGAAGCAGATGTCACACGGTCAGAGTAGACCCTGGTTGCATTCATGTGCCTGCTTCTATGTCACCCAGGCCTCCTTGTGTCCTGCCAGCAGCAAAGCTGTCCTGGATTCCAAGGCAGACTCTCAGCATGTCTCTCTGAGTCATGAGAGTTGGTGTAGGGACAGTAGGGGCTACTACTTCCTTAAGGCAGTCACATCCAGAGAAGTCCCCCTCTCCCATGCTCAGGGTGTGTGTGTGGGGGCAGAGGGGTGGGGGGTGAATCAGGAGGTGAGAAACAAGAAGTGAGCTGAATGTAGGGCCAGTGGGTGGAGTCGGGGCAGGACACTACTCCCTTAGGGTCCCTTCCAAGACAGAGGATGTTCACTGGAAAGTCGGCTTCACTATTGGTCACTGCTGCATCCCCAGGGCCTGGCTGAATGAATGATGATAGTTGCTAAGTGCCAGGCACTGAAATACCTTCTCAGCATTGCACATGCCCTCCTGTACGGCACCCAAACCAATGGGACAGGTACTAGTATTAGCCACATCATAAAGATGGGAAATCAAGTCTTAGAGAAGCCGAGTTATTTGCCCAGATTCCGATAACTGCAGCCAGAAGACCATCTAACAGAAGTGACCAGTAGGCAGGAGTGAGAGAAGCGCAGAAAGGCCCGCAACTGGGGCATCAGCTCCTGGGACATGGAGATCTGGCTGTCGCATCTTGGGCAGGGCCGGCAAAGGGACACCACCCTAGAGTGACCAGTGGGATCTGGAGGATACTTCAGCAGGGACACGACAGAAGCTATGAGAAGGGTCCACAGGTCAGGTCGGGGGAATGACACACTCATCTCAGCCCTGGGCACCCACCAGAAGTCGGCTCCCTGAAAATCAATTCCCTGAAAACCAATATGCCAAAACTCAGTTTGTCAAAGACTGATTTGCTGAATAACTGGTTCATCAAAAACCTGTTACACAGAAGTTTACAATAATTCCCTTTGAACATTTTTTAAAGTTGTATACTTTTGTTTTTCATTTAGCCATAGCTATTTTGCCATGGTGGCCAATTAAATATATTATAGGTATTTTTATACTTTGGGTCTATGGCTTTGGGAATGAGAACTTCTTGTGTATTTTGAACGGCAGGGTGATATGCAGGCCATGGATTTTATATACAAAAAGACTGGCTTATTGGTTCCAAAAAATTTTCTATCTAGTTGACTGTTTTTCCTGTTTCTCTTAATTCATGGATTTATTAAGTGGCTTGAATGAATTAATATTTTGCAAATATTGGACACATGTTTTAAATTTCAGGCACCTGGCCTATGATACTTGGCTGGTGCCCCGTATGTGACAACAGGGATTTGCACTTTAAACTTGGTTTTATACCAATTTGCCTCTAAACCCTTTCTAAGGACTTGGTTTTCAAGCAGGCTAATGAATGCTTGTTTCTACATACCAATGACAACTTTCTCAAATTACAAAATGTTTTTTTCTTTAGGCAAACGTGTCATATGTCTACAGAAATTGAAGACAGTCTAAACTGGACTTAAAGAAGAACCTCCAGTAAACCAAAACTTGACTAAAATTGGGGGGGGAAAAAGTCTCCCAAAGGCTGTTGATTTTGTCCCAGGCAACAGAGATTGCTATAGGTTTCCTAAGGTGCCATGGCCTAGAAAATTTGATAAATGAGTCATTCAGTGAGTTGACTACTTGGCAAATTGGTTTTGGGGAAGTTGGCAAATTTATTTTACAAGCAGGTGGTGGTGCTGGGGGGAAGGGCACGTTGAGGCTTCTAGGAGGAGGGAAGGACCGCGCTGCCTGATAGGAGAGGGTGGTGGTATTCATCAGACCAAAAGGTTATCACAGAGAAAAATGATGAGGGTAGAGTGAGAAGAAATGGGGATAGGGTGCCCCCTTGTAGATTGAAGCAGGGAGGGCCTTTCAGCCTTAGGTCTCCACACCCACACCTGCCTCACTGCTCTTTCCTATGCCCACTCTGTGGGTGGGATAGGGGCAAGACAGGGAGAGGGCAAGGCAGGGAGAGGCACCTCCATTTGACTGGATTCCCTGTTCAATGTTCTCTCCACAGTGAACCTCATGGGACTGGTGCAGGCAGCCCCACACTCCTCCCCGTTGCCTGCCACCCGCCCCAACATGGGCTGCGGTCTTTCAGGGCGATTTTCATGTTCGATGTGTCAGGGTGGAGGATCCGGACCCAGCCCACGGAGGGAAGGCTGGCCTTGTGTCCCTGCAGCCTGCGTCTTAGGAGGGGGTAGAATTTCCAACAGCACTTGGGCATCATCAGAATTCCCACTCTGGAGGTTCGCTGATCAGGAAATGAGTGAGTGGGTGAGTGAGTGAGTGAGTGAGTGTGTGTGTGTGTGTGTGTGTGTGTATGTGTGTGTGTGTGTCTCAAGCTCGGGTACCAGATGATGAGGAGCCAGCCCCAAGCCCCCGGGCCCTGCCCTGGCTCCGCCCCTTACCCGGGTCCCGCCCCATACCCGGGTCCCGTACACCCGGCCCGCACCCCGCTCACTTTTCCACGCCCACGAGAACGTAGTTTCCTTCAAAAGAGTTCAACCAGCCCTGCATGAGCAGCGCCCACTGGATGCCGAAGGCCGCCAGAAGGAAGTTGAAGCCCACGGCGCTGAAGCCGTAGCGCTGCAGGAAGGTCATGAGGAAGCCGAAACCCACGAAGATCATCACGTGCACGTCCTGGAAGCCTGCGGGGAGAGCGCAGCCGGGGTTCTCGGCGGCCTAGCGAAGCACTGCCGTAGCCCTCGGTCTGGGCCCTCGCGGCCCTCTACAGGGCCAGTGTCTTCCCTGCCAGTGGCCGGGCCTGGGCCGCCCCGCAAGGCCGGTCCCATCATCCACGCATCTGGGTGTGGGGGCTAGGTGTAGTACTGAATGGCTCTGCTGCGGGTAGAAGAGTCATAAGCGCCTCCGGAGGGGACTGGGCTGGAGGCACCAAGGTGAGCTCCCGACTTTAGGCCACTTAGACCACTGGGTTATAATGCCAGGACATGCCTGATCGCCCCCCTGGGGAGATGACAGCTCCCCCTCTCCACACTAACCCAGGGTTGGGGTGGGCAGCTGGGCATTTGAAACTGGGGCCAGCGGATTACATGCAGGGTCCAGGGTCTAGAACCTAGACTTTCCAGGGCTTTGCCCCCTCCACTCTATTCTTTTACTGTGGAGAAGTTAGTCTCATCTGGCGGTGGAGTCCCTTGACTGGTCAAGCACGTCAGTTGATCACCCTGAGGAATATCTCTACATCCCACCCTCCCTCCCAGCAAGTACACTTTCCAGCATCACTGAGACCTGAATTGTTTTGTTTTCTTTTTGTTTTGTTTTTTTGTTTTTGTTTTAAATGGAGGTACCGGTGAACCCAGGATCTTGTGCATGCTAAGCATGTGCTCTACCACTGAGCTATTACCCTCCCACCCTTGAGACCTGAATTTGAACCCCAGTTCCTCCATCTGCCGGGAAGATGATTCTGGAAAGTCACTTAACGAACATGGGTCTCAGTACCTTGTGTAATGCTTACTCATAAATGTTCCTGAGATTAAATGCAGATGTGTATGTAAAGCACCTAGCACCCACAATCCACGCACAAAATGGGCAAGCGTCATTATTTATTGTTACTTTATTATTTATTGTTACTCAGACATAATCTAATTAGTTCTGACTCAATCCTTCTACCAACTCAGTGTGGCCTTGACATGCTACTTCCCTCTCAGAGCCTCAGTTTTCTCAATGATAAAACTAAAAGGATGGCTTACAATGATCTTAACTGGCTCTCGCCGGAGAGGACAGATAGCTGAATTGGAGTTAAAGAGTATATAGTGTTCTTTGTACTATCTTTATTTTAGCAACTTTTTGTAAATTTGAAATGACTTCCAAATTAAAAAAAAAATTTTTAAGGGAACTGCAGGGCCCCAGCCTGGCCCCACCCACCTGCCTCCTCATTCTTCCTTTCCTCCGTCCTCTCCTTCCTCCTGTGCTCCAGCTGCGCTGGCCTCTCTTGTGCTCAGTCCCACCCGGGGTCTTTGCCTGTGGCGTTCCCTCTGCCTGGAATGCTGTTCCTGCAGGATGGCCAGCAACTTCTCTTCCTGCAGATCTCAGCAAAATGTCACCTTATCACAGAGGCCTTCCTAACCCCCCAGTTTAAAGTCGGTTCTCTCCCTCGTGGCACCCTCTTCTTTCTTTTCTATTTTTCTACAGTTTGTAGGTAGGTTTGTTTGTCTAGCTCACTAGATTGTAAAGCTCCAAGAAGGCAAGGCCATGCCTGTTTTGTTCACCCTGGTATTCCCCAGCGTCTATGAGTGGGCCCAGGTAGACTCTCCATAAATATCCATGAATGAATGAATAAATGATTATTGTCATGATCTTAGCAGCACCCAGATACGGCAGCTGAGCAGCAATCAAGGGGCCCAGGTGGGGTTTCACCATCAGGTGAGACGGCAGGCCCTCTCCAGGCCATCTCCTACCCACAGAGCAGATAGACCCTAGTGCCCACTGCAGCCTGTCCAATGGAGGGGCAGTGATGCTTGTGCTCCCGCTGCCTTAACCTTGCCTGCCCTCATCTGTCTCCCCTGAAGTCTTCCTTGAGGCCCAGGCTACAGCCCTAAGCACTGGGCTAGCAGCCACCTGGATGAGGCCCAGGACGGAGGTCCTGGCACATTGTTGGGTAAGAGCTGGGGGCATAGACATTGATGCAAGAGACCTGGGGGTCCTGCTTCCGTATGGTGCTCTGAGCTTTGAGCTTCCCGTTCAGACTTACACAAACAGCTCGCCTTAGGTTTAATGTGTGCAGCCGATTTCATGTATTACTGTGTTTCACGGTTTATCACATTTCCAACGGTTGTGGAGGAAATGGAGCGAATGTATGTGGTTATGGTTACTCTTGGGAAGAAGTGACAGGTAACAGACAGGAGGAGAGGTGTGAAAGAGGGAGGAGACACGTTCAGACCACAGTAGCAGAAGCGGGGAGGGGAACTGGCAGGAGGGCAGGGCTGTTGGTAAACACGGGGAAGTAGGAAGAGGTTGCCAGGGTGGGAGCGAGGTGCTGGGTCTAGTGCTGTCTGTGGGAGTTCGAGATGACCACGGGGAGGGTGGTGGTGAGTGTTAGGCAGGGCAGTGTGGGAGGAATGGAACCTGGCTGTGCAGGTTGGAGCTGGGGTCTGCCGGGAGATCTAGGAGCCACAACGTGGGAATGGTGAGGGAGAAACAGAAGCGGAGGACTGGCCTGCCTTGAAGCCAGCAGACCAAACAGGGAAGGTGCTGGGAGGGAGGTGGGAGGAACCCTTGGAAAAGTCAGTGTGTGGGGGGGGGATCTTTCAAGGTGAGAGGTTGTCAGCTGTTTGGTGGCAGAGGAACCATGTGGGCAAAGGTGGGGCTGAAGAGGACTGGGGGTCCCCCCAGGGATGATTTGTACTTTCAGGACTGCCTTCATTCTCCCTGGGAGCAAAAGCAGGGAAGCCTTGGCTTCCCAGGGCTTCTCTGAACCTGTGGTCCTCTTGCCAGTTCTCTGTCCTTCTCAGAGACTCCCTGGCTGTCCTGATCTCTGTCTCTGACCATCCCTGGGGTGTCTCTTTCTCCTCCCTCCACATCAGGCACACAGACACCAGTTTCCCTCTCCTTGGTCACCTTCCTGATTCATTCTCTGGCTCCTTACTCTTTATCTCCCAGACTGGTCCTCACTTAGAACCCAAATGTACCACTTTATTAATTTATGCTTCATAAAGCTTGGTACTATTGAAAATGTTTTTAAAAATAACAGTCTGAAGGTCCAGATTGTATGACCTTCAGCAAGGACATAACCTCTCTGATCTGCAGTTTCTTTTTCTGTAAAATGGGGGATAGTAACAGAGTTCAGAGGTGTGCGGTGTACATTTAACAGGTCATCCAACCAAAGCCCTGGGCTTGGCCTGGCTCTTTAGCAACTGCTCAATTATATTAGCTACTACTTCTCCCTTTCTCTTTCGAGACTGACCAGGTGCTTTGCATTCAGTTGGATTGAGCCACTGCCCCACTCCCCGCTCCTTCCCCAGCCTGGAGTGACTAGCCCAGAAGCTGCTCTCAGCCTTGTAGGGTGGGGATGGTGTTCAGCCCTAAGAGCTGCCACAAGGGGGCACCAGTACACAGCTGTTCTCCACTCCCTCACTCTTCCCTCTCAGGATGGGTCCCCAATGAGGCTGGCCTGAAGCTGGCCAAGTCTCAAAAATCTGAGGACAAGTTTCCCATGCCGGTGGGCCACAGCAGCTCTCTCCCCTCTGCTGCCTCAGCACAGGAGCAGTGCCCTGCAGTGGCCTGGGTACCAGCCCCTTTCCATGCTTTCTAGGCCGGCCCAGCCTAAACTGTTGCCTTTGAGGCCTACTAGCCAGTCCCTCAGTTCCCCAAGGCTCTGTGCCCACCTCTCCCACACCTCAAAGCCAACCACAGAACCACCCCATAACTTCAAAGTCTCCTGGGGAGATGATCGGAGGAGGGGATGGCAATGCTGCAGAGACCTGGGGAGACAGGTGGGCTGTGCAGAGGGAGGGCTTGGCCTCGTTTCTGCCTGTGCCACTGACCAGCTGAGAGTGTTGGGCAAATCTCTAACCTCCATCTCCTGTATCGTAAAATGGAAACAAATAAAGTCCCTGACAGGCATGCAAAAAAGTACTTGTAAGTGAGGAGAGCACAAAGGAATTTAAATGTTAATATTCAAGGAGACATTCCTTGGCCACATTTCTAAAGCGATGCTAAGCCTCCATTTAAACACCTTCAGTGGATGAGTACTCACTCCCTTCTGAGGAAGCGCGATGTCAGCATTTACTGTCCTCTCGTTTCATACCATGAGATATGCTGTCTCAGCCACCCGCCATCTTCGATCTGGGAGATCTTGTGCATTCCCTCTTCACAGATGAACATACTGAGGCTCAGGGTGGTTAGGGAGGTAACTCACTCCCTTTAGTGACAGGCCCAGATCTGTTTAATTCCAGAGTGGGCCACCAGGTTACACTGCCCTCTGCTTGTGGGAAAGCTCAACTTTAGCTAAATGGAGCTAAATCTGAGGTTCAGGTCCCCAGGAGGGCAAGGTGAGCCTTACTGCCTCAGTTTCATTAAACAGTCCTTCAGGTGTTTGAAACTGTGGCATCCTCTGCCTTGGGTCACCTTCTGGGAATGTGGACCACTCCCCCCTCAGTCTTCCCAGGAAGCTTCCTAGGAGCTCAGATGGCCCCTCCTCAGGACAGCCTACCCCAGACTCAGCCCCCTAGAGCACCAGCCCAGGAGGAAGTTTGTGTTCAGCAGCTGGTGTCTGCAGCATAGCCTCTGAGGGCACTGCCAGGGCGAGTCCTTAGCTGGCTCTACCTGCTGGCTGCCAAGGGGCCCACACCAGGGGAGCTGTCCTCAGGCCCCCGAGCCCCACCTGAGCCCGTTGGAGCTGGACTCCTCTGGAAACTGAGATGCCCAGCGGACTCCACTAATCCCCTGGGCAGAAATGAGGCCCGCACAGGTGTTGACAGCCTGGAGCCAAGAACCTGGAAAATACCACAAGGGCCTGCCCTCACCCCATGCCCCTGGGAATTGCCTTGAGGCCCAGGAACCCAGGTTTGGAGCCCCACCAGGGCCAGGAGGCCACGGGCCTCCAACTCCTACCCACAGCCACCACGACCAAGTAGGGCAGGAGGAAAGGTGAGACTAAGGGGAGGAGAGTGATCCAGGAGAGTGGGCTCGGGTGCCCAGGGCTCCTACCCTGGCTCGCTAGTTTCCTAGCTGGGTGACCTTTGCAAGACACTTCTCCTCTCTGGCCTTAGTTTCCTGGTCTGTAAAATAGGGCTCATAACATTGCCTTCCTCATTCAGCAGTGGTAATGATCAAGGGAGGGAACGCATGTTCGGTTTGAGTTGTTGCCACTACTTCCTGCCCTTGCCAGGGAATCCCGAGGCCAAGATTCTCTCCCTACACTACTCTTATCTCCGTCACTTCCTGCTTAGATGACAAAGAGCTCCCCATGCACAGAGGACATGGCAGGAGAAACTCAAGGCGGTTGTTGATGGCTGGGGCTGTCTCTTCCTCACGTAGTGGCCTCCCTCCTATCCCTCTCACAACCTCTGCACTCGGGCCACATCGAGCCACTCAGCCCCTCTCCCAGCACGCTCCTTCTGTGGGCCCCTCCCCTGCCCTGCTTTTCCACTCCTCACCATGCCATTGCTTTCCAGGAAGCTGTCACAGATCTCTTTTGCCCAGAGCTCTTGACCCCTCTGAGGCCAGGGGTGTCGGGGTACACCTCTCTGTCCAGGGTGGCCATAAGCCCTGGTTTGCTGGGATAGTCATGGTTTATGCCTATGTCCTG
This sequence comes from Camelus ferus, assembly GCF_009834535.1. Taxonomy (NCBI): domain Eukaryota; kingdom Metazoa; phylum Chordata; class Mammalia; order Artiodactyla; family Camelidae; genus Camelus; species Camelus ferus. The sequence goes on along the minus strand of NC_045722.1, from coordinate 11,796,074 downwards.
GCAAGTTACTACTAGCATGAATCTCCTACCTCTTCACTCTCAAAAGTGTCATTTGGTTGATAAATTATCTGGTCACCCTCTAGATAAAGTGATTGTTGAGTGAATAAAGGTCGAGCATGAAATGTCAGTGGGTGGGTGTGCAGAGAGTGGGGATAGGAGCTGGGGAGATACGATGCCCAATATTGGTGCTGGTTCTCTAGCTCCTATTTCAGGATCTTGAGACCTTCCACTGCCCAGACACAAAGAAGACCTATGGAATGCCCATGGGAGGCCTTGCCCTCATGCTTTACCAAGGGGCTGGCTCTGTGGCCATCAGCTGGAGGGAAGAAATGAAACAGGCAGGGGAGGGTCTCAAGCTTGCCTGCCTCACCATTTGCCAGGTCAGTTCCTCACCAAGGGGCATAAAGGTGGGCAATGTGAAGGGTATATTTGGAATCTAAAGTCCAAGGCTGTGACTGTCAAGATCTCTTAAAACACGGCCCCGTGTGGAGCCTCCTAGACGCCGTGGTCTCACCAGCACAGAGCACTCTCTTCTGTCACCTCCTTTCTTTTAGGCACCATATTTCCATTAATATAGCCTGTGGTTTTGCTAGCTTTTTGGCAGCCACTTAATACAGTTGTCTCCCACTGAGCCTGCAACCTCCCCCACCTCCAATTATTTTTTCATGCAGGCCGCATCCTGAATGTGTGCCGTTATTTAATTGGATCTAAGTTAAATGCTATTTCTGGAGGTAAAGAATCCCAACACGGAGGATATACAAGCCATGGAGGGAAGACCAGTTTGTATAGGTGGCCGCTGGAGATGAACTTTATGGTCCCTTCGAAAACTAACAGTCCATGACTATGTGAGCACCAACTGTTAGCAAGATTGTTACTGGCTGCTGGTAGATGGTATGGAAAACCAGAAAGCACAAGGGCAGTGAATGATCCTAGGCTGGGAGTCCCGAGGTTGAGCCAGCCCGAGTGACCTTGGACCAGTTCTTCTAACTCCTGAGTCCTAGGGCCTCTGTGTTTAGTGCTGTTCTAGTAACTGCTCTAAGAAGTGGGGATTCCATGCCCAGCACTGTGCCAGAACTTTCTGTGCAATGTCTCATGCCAGCCTCACCCCACCCCTGTAAGGTAGCTCCTAGTGATTTCCCCATTGGACAGATGAGGAAACTGAGTTTCCACAAGGTTGACGGTTGCCTGAGGCCACCCACGTGGTTAATGGCAGAGCCATGATAGAGGAGAGGTCTGGTGATTCCAAGGCCATACTCTTAACCACAGCATCACAGATACCAGAGAATTCAGAGATGCTTTTTCTCCCTCCCCAAGCCAAGAGAACGTAGATGTCATGGTCCCCCATGCCTCTCCCAGCAGCAGGGCTGGTAGGCCAACGCCATCTCTACAGCCCTTGACACTGGAACTATCCCCTTAATTTGGAGAGCATGGGCACAGCTGGACACTTCCCGAGCTTGATCTCCAGATCCTGGGGAGTTCCCCTGGTGGGGAGCCTAAGAGGGGCGGGGCAGGGGGCTGTGGGCAGCATTCCCTCCTCCAGCTCCCGCCCCGCCGTTGTTCTGGAGCAACAGGCCACGGAGGTGAGGCCAGGCAGGACTGTCGGCCCGGTGGGGACCGCTCGGATATGTCGCAGGTGGGCCTGCAGGGTGGCGGGACTTACTCGGGTAGCGAAAGTAGAATTCGTTGTCAAGGTCGCTGGACATATTCTTAGACAACCTCTCCTCGATCCAGTGGGCGTCGGCATCCGGGTCATAGCGCACGAACACACCGAAGAGGACCACCAGGACCACCTGCAGGAGCAGGCAGATGACCGGCAGCCGCCAGCGGAGATTGGTGTTCCAGCCCATGCTGCAAGGGCGCCTGGCCGGGGCGGGCGGCCGGCAGTTCGGTGGGTCCCAGGCGAGGCGGGAGCGGCTTATTAAGACCTGGGCAGGGGCGGGGCGGCCGCGTCGGGTTGCGGAACAGCTGATCCGGGTGCCGCCCACGCGCTCGCCCAACCGACTAGGGGACCCGCGGGCCCGGGATTCGCCCTTCACCCGAGGGCCCCTGAGGCTTCCCGAGTTGGGGTGGGGGGACAGTGGCGGGAGCAAGAGCCAGGCTGTGGGCAGGGATTAAGGCGCCCCAGCTTCGGTGGATCCCATAGATACTGAGCAGCACTGCCTTTCCCCTTTTGTTCCAGTGAACAGAGAAAGAAAAAGCCGATCATTTACCTCCTACCGAGATAAAATCGAAGGCATTCCTGGACATAAATCATCCTTATCATCATCATCATCATCACCACCATCCCTTTCTTCTTCTGATTACAAAATTCATACAGGGTACAAGAAAAACCAGGAAAGTCCAAGAAACTGTCACGGACCGGGGAAGCCTGAAGAGACTTGACAACTCAATGCGATGTGTTACCCAGGATTGTATCCTGAAACAGAAAGATGTTCATGGAACCCACCTGGTGAAATCCAAATAAAGTCTGAAGTTTCGTTAACAGAGATGCACGCATGTTGGTTTCTTAGCTGTGACTAATGTACTCTGGTTACCTAAGATGTTAATAGGAGGAACTGGGTGAGGAGATGCAGGAACTCTCTGTACTATCTTTGCAACTTTGCTGTAAATCTAAAATTATTCTCAAAGAAAAGAGTATTAAGAAAAAACATAGATAAAGGATTGCAGGAACAGTTTAAGAGTTTTTCACAAGTTCATTGAGCTATGATCAGGAATTATCTGTTGGTTAATATATGTGATCTTGATATGAGTCAAGATAAAATTTAACCATAGAATTCAGGTTAAATCCATGTTTAGTCTGTATTTTATCAAAATAAATTTGATTTTTCTAATTTTTCTTTAAAAAAGGTAATACAGAAAAGAAAATGCAGAAAAGCACAAAGAAGAAACTAAAAACCATCTGTAATCACATCACCTAGAGGCAACCCTAATATGAAAAACCGAGGGTGAAAGATTCATACTATAATAATGATTTACAGCTGCTTTACTCATTTAATATTTTGTAAACATCTTCCCATTTTCTTCTTCTACAACATCATTTTTAATGGCAGGATATACCATATGCTTTATTTAGCCAATCCCCTAGTGTTAGACAATGAGGTTATTTTTTTGTTTGTAAGTTTTTTGTTTGTTGTTATAAATAACGCTTTCATAAACATCCAGGTCCATAAGTCTTTACACAGGTTTCAGTGAATTCCCAGAGGCTGAATTGTTTTGGTACATATTGCTAGATTTTCCTAAACCAAGCATTTCATGCCTCGTGAGCCAGGTGTGAGAGTGGCACCCATGCACCCTCACCAATGCTGGATTTAAAAAAAAATCATTTTCAGTTTGTGGAAGGTTTTTTGTTTGGTTTTTTTTTTTTGTTTTTTTTTGTTTTTTTTGGTAGGGGAGGTAGTTAGGTTTATTTATTTAGTTAGTCATTTTAATGGAGGTACTGGGGGTTTAACCCAGAACCTCGTGCATGATAAGGATGTACTCTAACCCTTCCCCCATTGCCAGTTTGAATCTCAGATCTGTAAAAGTGATGAATGCTGTGTAGAGAACACCTGAGGCTGACTGAGTGCCCCATCAAGGGGCTGGGAACTGGAGTGTGGCTCCTCATGGGGCACCAGGGTGTCACGAGAAGCAGCCTGCTTCAAGACACAGCCAGACACCGCAGGAGCAATACCAGCAAGAGGGGCCATTCATTACTGCCTGCCTTGGTCAAACCCTTTAGACATCTAATTTCAGTGAAACTCTTGCAAGGTAGATACTGGAGCCCCATCCTACAGATAAAGAAACTGAGTTCTCAGAGAAGCCAGGGAACATGCTTGAGATTCAGACTCTGGGTTGTGTGATCTCACTACACCACACAGCTTGTCCATTCTGGGCAGAGCCTGAAGGAAGGTTTGCTTTCAGGTTTGTGCACTCACTGTTGCAGAGAAGATATCTAAGCATAGATGGAGGGGGTGAATGGAGGGCAGGGAGGCAAGGGCTAGGGAACTTTGGGGATGAAGTGGTGGGGCACCCAGGTGTCTGGACTCATCCACTGCCATGGGGGGCCAGGAGCTCTTTTAAGAGAGGAGTGAAGTCTTATGGATGACTTTCTCCCCCTGTCCACAGCACGGTGTGGGCCCAGAGTTGGCACTCAGGGAGTATTTCAGAAGGATGAAGGAAGGGGTGAATAAGGGGCACACAGTAGGTTTGAACACCTACTGTGTGCCAGGTACTGTTCTAGATGCTGGGATATAACAGTGAGCAAAAGAGGCAAACCCCTGCCCTCATGGACTGGAATTCAGGGTTTTCAAGGATGTTGACAAAAGCAAACACAATAGATAAGTAAAGTACATAGCATATTAGAGGGTGATCAGTGCCATGGAGAAAAATAAAATGGGAGGTGGGAAAGAGAGAGGGCTGGGAATGTGATGTAAACATAGTGGCCAGGGACGGTCACATTGGAGGAGGAAGGGAGGAATGAAGGAATGAAAGAAAGGAAAGAAGGAAGAGAAGATTCTTCTGCTGCCTCTAGCCCCAGCTCGCCCCTGACCTTGGGGGAAATGGCCTCCTCGGCAGCATTTTGATGCTACTGGCCTTTTCTGAATGTCCCAAGGCGGCTGTCTCCTTCACTAGCTGCCCTGGGTCTTAGTGGTGGATTGAGCTCTGTTTTTCCCTTGAATGGCCAGCAGTTTTATTTCCGGTGCGCCTGTGTGGGGAAATGGTCACTGTTCCAAAAGCCTAGGGAAGCTATCTCCTCCCAGAATATTTTCTCTCCAGCTAACATAAAGCTAACATAACACCTCAGGCGGGGCCCAGACTCTGCAGAGCACCTGTCCTCCCAGGTGATGGCAGGAGGATGGGAGCTCTCTCCCTGGGCCCTTCATCCACTTTCACCTCTCCCCAATCTTTACTTCATTCATTCATCCATCCACTTGCTCTTTCTTCCTAGTGTTGGCCTCACGTTATCTGTTTATTTATCTGTCTGTGTCTGTCTCCTTACACTAGAATGTCAGCCCCCGAGGGCAAGGGCCCCAAAGGAGAGCCTAGCTCAAGGTAGATGTTCTTAATGATTTTTTGAGCGAATGAATGGATGAATAAATGAATTCTTTCAATTTATTTAGCTAATCAAAGCATATACTGAGCACTTGCTGTATACACAGCTCAGTATTTGGCCCAAATAGCTGTACAAAGATGCCCCCAGTTAGTACTATACAAGAGGAGGCACAAATAACTTGCCCCAGTGATTAGAGCAGAATTAAGCACTTTCCTCTATACTTGAGGAGAGCTTGGTGGGCACTGAGTGATCAGGGTAGGATTCATGGAAGAAGTGAACTGATCTAGGATTTGCAGAGCAGGTAAGAGGTCATCTTTCCCTCTCTGCCCTCTGGCTTCCTTTATCTCTACCACCTCCCACCAGATGATCCCAGATCACCTCCCCCATCCTGGCCTGGTACTTCCTCTTACCACCAGCAGGCTGGGATTCTGGGTTTATCCTGAGTTCAAGAAACTGGCTGCTCAGGTCTGTCAGGCTGGGCAGGGGTTTACCAGAGCCAACCACTTCCTCCTAAAATGTGGCTGCCATGACAAGTAGGGATGATGAGTGGGGATGGCCAGGACAGGATAATTCCTTCCCCAGCCAAAAAGAGGCAGGACTTGGTAGCCACATGTCCTGCTATGAGGTTGCATCTCCCTGCTCCAGGCTGTGCAGGGGAAGTCACTGCTGTTGCCCTTCCTTCTGCCCATCCCTCTTGGCAGATCACCATTAGCACCCTTGGCATATTTTGCCTCAGTCCCACAAGCAGCCTGAGGTTGTGGCAAGGGCACTAGGTCAGGACTGAGAACTTCTTGGGGTCAGTCCCTATTCCACAAATTTAGTCAGAACATGCAGCCTCACTGGTTCCATTTCCTCCACCTACAAGTGGGTTCCTTCATATCTGCCCTGCTCGCCACCTGATCCGCCATGATGCTCGAAGGAGAACATGCAGCATTGTGCTTATCTTGACCCAGAGGTTCAAAGGGGCCAGTGCTTAAGGTCCAGACAGTGAGTAACAAACGGAGGGATCTTGCACAAGGATCTATCCCTCCACTCCCATGCAGGGCAGCTGGAGTTCACTCTGCAGCCCAGACAGAGATGCTGCTCTTCAGACTATTTTAAAAAGTCCCTAAGACCTTGGGTAGTCAGGTCCGTAGGAATTTGCCATTCTTGAATACGGTGTAGTCATTACACAGTGGTATGGCCATACCAGAGTGCCTGTCTGCCCCAGCTGATCAACACACCCTGGCTTCCCTCACCTCAGCCACTGAAGGGTTAACTCTCCTAACTGGGACCCTTCAGGCAGATCCTCCCCACCTCTTATCCCCCTATCCTACTGCTGTACTGCTCCGTAGATATTTTGACTATTCTATTCCCTCACTCCATTATTCAGCAAACATTTATTGCAAACCTACCATGAGCCAGGTCCTATGCTGGGTGCTGCCCTCCGTGTGGTCCTGGGCCCACTGGGGAGAGAGACATCCAAACATCACAGAGCACGGCAGTTGTAAAGGTAGAGGCCTCTACCTAGTCCCCTGGGAGCATCGTGGAGGCAGAAAGTTCTATATTTAGAGGAGTCTTAAGAGGTATGCAAACTGGATCTTGAAAGATAAGTGGAAGACTGTACTAAAGGACAAAGGGGAAGGGAATTCTCGAAAGAGGGACCAGCCTGTGCAAAGGCAAAGAGGTCATCCATAGGATGTGGAGAGAAAATATTAGAACTTGTATTTACATTCATTTTTAGTCTCATACTTCTACATTTTCTATTTTATAGACATTTAATGATGCACATGACATATTAACATAGTGATATATATGGCTTATTTTTTGTCAGTTTTTTTGTAGGGGGTAGGTAATTAGGTTTATTTATTTATACATGTATGTATGCATGTATGTATGTATTTAGTGGACGTACTGGGGATTGAAACTAGGACCTTGTGCATGCTAAGCATGAGCTCTACCCTCCCCCCATATGGTTTATTTTTTAATATACATATTTTGAGGCACACACCCCCACATTTTCTACTGTTGCATGACCAAAGATGTTGCCAAGGTTGGTTTGGGACATGCTGTATTTGAAGGGCCTGTGGATGTCCAAGAGGTAATGTCTAGGCTTGGAGCTAGATATTGGTGTGGGTCAGGGAGACAGCCTTAGAGATGAGGAAGGGAGAGGGATTTAGACTGTGAGTCCACAGGGACAATGCAGGGTGGAGGAGGGAGCTTAGCATAGCTGCATCCTGGGGAGCTTTTAAAAAGTATTCACACCTAGCTCCTTTGATTTAATTGGCCTGGAGTGAAGTCCAGGCATCAACTTCTTTTAAACTTCCCAACTGATTATTCTAACTGCAACCAGAATTGAGAACCACTGGCCTCGACCAGTGTTCTTCAAATTTTCATGCTGTGTATCCACTAGAAGAATTTTGGAAAACTACATACTCTCATAGTCTTAAGTTGACATCTACATTTTTTTAATCATAATTTTAATAGCTGCAAAAATATAATTTCCTGCATGTATGTTTATTTTCTCCAGAACCTCAGAGTTGCAGATTTGGTTTATTTAATTTATGGGAAATGTCTGCCATATAAGCTAATTGGCAAAGCCAGAATTCATTGTCAAACCAGTCAGCCCAATTAGACTTACTGTCTATCCAAAGAAAATCTGGATTCATTTTTCAATTCAAATAAATGTATTAATACACAGCCTCATGACAACCATCTCACTCCCATATTCTAATTCTAAGCCAAATAGGTAGATAGCACAGAGTCTTGTCACCTAGAAATTTGTCCCTTAGGTGGAATAAGATGCTGCCCCTTCAACATTTATAGCCGACGCTCCCTGGGCTTTGTTGAGCAGGTCACTCCCTCAGGTGTCAGCACTCTCTAATTGCTCCTTTGTTTGGGATTTCAGTGGTTTGCACTTGTCTAGATGACGGACCATGGTCCAACTGGGATTGAGTGAAAAGTCTTACTTGGAAAGGGAAGTGAGGCAGAAAAGGACAGCTGGCTTGATGTTTGACTGCAGAGGCAAATAGATCCATTTTAGAAAAGAGGACATAGAGAAGTTGAGGATCTGGAAATTGATACCTTTAGTTGTTCATGGTAGATCCATCCATATATGGTAACTTGATTTACAATAAAGACATCTATGCAATTCTGGGGGTGGGGAACCAATGTTTTTTTCTTTGAATACTCATAAGGGGAGAAAATGAGATCTGATGCCTTCCTCACACCATACACATTAATTCAAGATCGATCATAGACCTAAATGTGAAAACTAAAACAATAAAGCTCCTGGAAGACAACATGGGAGGGGATCTTCATGACCAGGCAAAGATCTTTCAAGCAGGACACAAAAGGCACTTACTAAAGCTGCCAAGAAGTTGAACCTAACTTACTTTAATTCTATCATTTTATGTGACTGGCATTTTTGTGTTTAAAATTTAATACAGCAAAACAGTATAAACTGGTAAAGTTTTTGTCTCCTTTTTAAACAGTTAACATGCTTAAAAAGTATTAATCCTTTTTTGGGTGGTATGGAATATTCTAAAATTTTATTGCTGGCGTGGTTACATATACACGGAGCGCAATAAAATTAAAATGTCATTGTGTTTCTTTTCTTGCCATTATTATTATTACCAATTTCATTATTATTGCTGAAAATAATTTTGTTGTATAGAGGACTGGAAACATTAAAAACAATCCATTCCAAGTGTCCAATAGTCTAGGTATGCCACAAGATATATTCAAGAAAACTGAATGTATATGTCCATCAAAAGATATGCACAAGAATGTTCATAGCAGCTTTATTCATAAAAACCTCAAACTGTAAATATCACAAATGTCCATCACTCGGAGAATGGATAAATAAATTGTGGGTTATTCACACAATGGAATGCTACATAGAAATAAAAAAAGAACTAACTACTTATACATGCAACCACACAGATGGCTCTCAAAAACAGAAATGAAAGAGGCCAGGCACAAAAGACTCCACTTCTGTAAAGTTCAAGGACGGGCAAAATTAATTGATGGTGAAAGAAGTCAAGATAGTGGTTACCTTGGGGAGGAGGAGGCAGTATTGACTGGGGATGATGGATACCCAGAGGTACATATTTATAAAAATTTATCAAGCTTTGCAGCTGTGATTAATGCATTTCACTATATGTAAATGCTTCTTCAGTACAAAACAAAAAACAGTGTTAGCTCCAAAAGGACAGCGACTTCTGTTTTGCTCAGCTCTGTATCCTCAGAGATTAGAACAGGGCCTGACACATGGTAGCACACAGTAAGCCCTGAATGAATGAACTTAAGATTGGTCTTATCACACTATCATGTAATCTTGCAAGGTTACATTCATTTGTATCTCCCCCAGTGGATCTCTGGCCTTGGGGATCAGGGACCTGGTGGAGCAAGGCTGTTCCGTGCCCGGGATTTGGGCAGTTTGACTATCTAGGTAACTTTTTTCCTCCGACTCCCTTTCCAGGTAGGTAGGTTGGGCTTTGGAATTGGAGAGCATTCAGGATGTGCTCCAAGGACTTTGACATGGACCATCAGTGAAAACAGAAGAAAGGAAGGAGAAAAATAAAGACCTCTGTAGCCTCACAGACCCCAACATCTTTTGCATCCCCCAACCTTAGACCACACTCTGTAGGCACCACTCCTTCAGATCAGGGTCACTTTCCCTACCGCCCCTGGTGGGAGATCTGTGCAGCCAGCTCCCTGGATTCTGCTCCATCCCACCCCATCTGATGCAAGCCCCTTCCAGCCTCATTCCAGCTTTTCTGATTCAACCTTCACGGTGGATGTTCCTTTTTGATTGCCTCCAGCAGCTTCCCCTCCAATCCATCTCTCTCTCTTTTTTTGAATATAATTTATTGAAATTTTATTATTTTTTTTAATCACACAAGCATGCATGTTTACTTCTTCTTCTTTCTTTAAACAGTTTCAGTGCCCTTGCTTGAAACTTCTCATTCTGGTCTCCAGCTCCCATGTCTGACCTTCAATGGTGACTCATCCTGAAACTGACCTCTTTAGGGTCTATGTTCACTTGGAGCACCTTGTAAAACCAGGAGAAATTTGGAGAGGTCAGTGGCTTTATCCACATGGACTAATAACCCCTGAATGGGTCTTTTATCAAATTACGGTCCAAACATGGCAAGTGGATCAGGACGTCCAGGAGGGATCCTTGGTAGAGGTGAGAATACAGAGAAAGATCTCAAAACATACTCCTGCTCCCTCACAATTTTGCTTAAAGTGGCTCCAAGTGCTTAACAATGACTGAGAAACAAACTTAATCACAGCTTTCTAGAAGATTGAAAGCTGTTCTCCTACAGAGAGAGGAGATCAGTATTTCTTTATTTTTTAAATTCCTGGGGATAAAACAAAGAACACAGGATTAAATACAGCAGGAAGGATCTGGGCTTAAAATAAGAAAGAACTGTCAAACGGACGGTGAGAACTGCAGAACGTGGGCATGACCTGGCAGGAGCAGTTGGTCCAACCCCTCTGAGAATCCTGAGCACAAAGACAAGGGCTGATTCAGTCACATTTATGGAGTGAACCTAAGCCAAGCCCTGCAGTCAGGGCTGACGCCATTGTAGGGGTGGGTGCACTGGGTTGCCAGGGAAGCAGTGGCATAAGGTGGCCAGGCAGCCTGCCCCAGCCAAGGAGGGATTCTGGGCAGGGCTGGTCTGTGGAGCAGGAGGGCTGGTTTGTGGAGCAGGAACCTGGGGCTACAACAGACTTGCCCATGAGGGTTGAGCTCTTGACCATTTTCTTTCCTGACCAATTCTTCCTCATTTGTTAGGATTCAGCATAGGTATCACCTCCTCCAAGAAGCCCTCCCCTGGGACTCTGAACTTACAGCAGTGAACTCTGGGACTCAGCTGCTTCCTTCTCCTTGTCCCTTGAAGGGTGACAGTGGGTAATTCATGACTGTGTCCCTTGTGCTTGGCAGGTGCTTGGAGATGTGGAGGGGATGAGGGAAGGAAGGAGCAAGGAACGAGGGGCAGGAGAAAAGGAGGGAGGATGAGAGGAACGGAAAGATAACAGAAGGGAGGAGGGAGAAGGAAAGGAGGACAGGAGGGAGGGACTCCTGTGCCCAGAGCTTACATAGACGCCCAAGGCTCACCCCTGCTAGAAGGGCAATGGTTTATCAACAGCAACACTACTCCAGGCTTTGCAGCAGCTGGGATTTAAGCTGCTACACATTTGCCACCCATTCAGGCTCAGCTGAAGGACAGGAGTCAGGCCAGGATGGTGGTTGCTGAGCATCAGAACTTGAGACCATGGGAGGTTGGGATGGGTATAGGCTGACCAGTAAGGGCAGACAGCTCTGGGGGGGCCAAAGGAGAGCCTGGAACAGCCAAGACGTGTACATTCTTATTAGATCTAGTTCTTGCTCATTTCTATTTGCTTCATATAATTTCAGAACTCTGTTCTTAGAGGGAATGTGTTTTCATTTAATTTTAATGATTTCCACAAAATGACAGCAGTATCATTGTTCTCCCTGAATATAAAGAAAGCTCATGATTACCAATACAAACAAAGGAAAGAACACTAAAATGACCTGAAATCCCAAAGATAACTATTGCCGAAGTTTTGTTGTATATCATTCTAGAATTTATATATATAAAAGATTTTTAAGGCAAATAAAAATTTGATCACACCATACACAGTGTTCTATAACCTGCTTTTTCCATTCAGTAATGGCTTATGAACACTTTTCTGTATCAGTAAATAAAATTTCACATTATTTTAGTGGCTGCAGATATTTTAGTGAATGAAGGTACCATAATGTATTTATTTAACCTCTTTGGACACTTAGAATTTTCCCCCAATTTTTTACTGTTAAAAACGAGTTTTGGAAAAACGTAGCCCTTGTAACATCATTTGAAAACAAACAGACACACAAGCACACTATAAAAGATAGCAGATTTTGAATCACAAGTTTTAGAAATGACTGCCTTGTAAATTAGCAGCAGTATCATTCATTAAGTCCAATGTTGTGGGGGAAACAAAGATTTGAGCAATATCTGAGATTGAGACGATGGATAGTGAGATGTGGAAAGGGAGCAGTTTTGTCCTGAAAGGAACACTGGGGACTGTGTGTGTGTGTGTGTGTGTGTGTGTGTGTGTAAAAATAGACCTCTGTGAATGTAGTTGTTTCAAACATTTTGCCTGTAATCATTCCATCTACCAATCTCTTTTTGTAATTGTGCCCTCTCAGGGCACCCATGGTACAAGCGTTAGTTTGTCAGCAAACACCAGGGATCCCTCCCTATTGCAAGCTCTGTGCTGGGCTCTGGGAATGGAGCAGCGAACAAGATCCACCTGCATCTTACCCGCCTGTTCTGGGTTGGTGGAGAGACCTTCAGTAAAGACAGGCATGCTGGGTTTCTATTAGCCAGCCTTCTGCCCTCTTTCTGTGGCCCTGAGCTGCAGCTGGGATTAAGGAATTCCTGGGTGCTGCCCTCTCCCTGGGAATGAGAAGATGCTTCTCCCAAACAGATCAGAATGTTGAAGTTCCCTGCCTGCTACGTGCAGCTGTTCCATGATCACCTGCCCCTCCCTGGACGCCACTGCACAGTACATACATGCCACTTGGACTGTTCGGGCACAAGGTGTTTGTACTACCATTCTTGAGATCAGGCACATTTCAGATTTGTTTCCATTAGGCTAGAAGAGAGCTTAAAGGTCCAAATGACCTTGTCCAAATGACCTGGCCTGCTGACTGATTGAATTTTCTCTCTGTCCATCATCGCCCCTTCGAAGGACACCTTAGGTGGTAGAGAAGCATTTTACCTCTTAAGGTGGCCCAATTACTCATTGGATACTGCTATTCATCTGTTCAATCAAATGGTATGTTTTGAGTGCTATGTGCTGAGTGTTTACTATGCACTAAGAAATAAATCAGTGAATAAAACAGACAAGTCTTCGCTGTTGTGAATCTTACCTTCTAATGGCATGGGGTGGGGAGGACAAACATTAAACAAAATAGGTAAATTACAGAATGCTAGAAAGTAATAAATGCTACAGCAAAAAAAAAAAAGTGTGCTAAAATGGAACAGGATGGCAAGGATTGGATTGAATGTTAAGTAATATTAAAACAGTAATAAGTGTTATTAACTAGTAATAACTAGTGTTAACTAATAAGTGAGTTTAGAAAGGTCACAGGACATGAGATCAATATACAACAATCAAAATTATTTCTATACATTAACAATAAACAATTGGAAACTGAAAAAAAAATTTAAATGTTATTTCCAATAGCACCAAGAAACATGAAATACTTAAGTAGAAATCTAACAAAATATGTGCAAAAGCTGTGTGCTGGAAACTACAAAACACTGATGAAAGTAATCAAAGAAAACCTGAAAAATGGAGCAGTAGATCATTTTCATGTGATGGAAGACAGTAAAATTCTCCCCACACTGATTCTGTAGATTCAATTTATTCTAATAAAATTTCATCAGGATTTCTTATAGAAATTGACAAACAGATTTTAAAGGCTATTTCGAAAGGCAATGGAACTAGATAGCAAAAGAATTTCAAACAAGAACAACAAAGTTAGAAAATTCACACTAACTAGTTTTGTGACTTCCTCTGAAGCTACAATAATCAAGACAGTGTAGTACTGGTGAAAAGATAGTATAGATCAATGAAACAAAGTAGAGTCCCGAAACAGACCCACACATACATGATCAACTGAGTTTTGACAAAGCTGCAAATGCACTAGGCATTTCAATAAGCAAAGGATAGACTTTTCAGCAATTGGTAATAGAACTATTGGCTATCCATGTGAAAATATATATTTTTTAAAAACCTCAATCCATATCTCATATTACTTTCAACATTTAACTCAAATGGATTATAAACTTCAATGTGAAACCTAAGATTATAAAACTTTTTCAAAGAAACAGGAGAAAATCTTTGTGACCATGGGTTAGGCAATGATTTCTTAAACATGACGCTAAAATCATGACTCATAAAAATTTTTTTTGATAAATTGTACTTCATCAAAATTAAGAACTGATTTTTGAAAGATGCTATTAAGAAAAGAAAAAGATAAAATGACAGACTAAAAGAAAATATTGGTGAGTTACATATCTGAAAAAGGACTTGTATCTGAATATAGAAAAAGAACTCTCAAAACCCAATAATACAATTACTAAAAAAAAAAAAAAAAAAATAGAATTATCATATTAACCAGTAATTCTACTTCTGGGCATATAACCAAAAGAATTGATAGCAGGGTCTTGAAAAAGTATTTGTATACCCAAGTCCATAGTAGCATTATTTATAATAGCCAAAAGATGGAAGCAACCCAAGTGTTCATTGATGGATGAATGGATAAACAAAATGTACAACGCAATATTATTCAGCCTAAGAAAGGAAGGAAATTCTGACGCATGCTACAACACGGATAAAACTTGAGGACATTTTGGTCACTGAAATAAACCAGGCACAAAAAGACAAATATTGCATGATTCCACTTTCACCGAGAGGTACCTAGAGGGGTCAAATTCATAGAGACAGGAAGTAGAAGAGTGGTTGCCAGAGTCTGGGGAAGAGGAAAATGAGGAGTTGTTGTTTAATGCATACAGAATTTTAGTTTTGCGAGATGAAAAAGTTCTGGAGATTGCATAAAAGTGTGAAGGTATTTAACACTACTGAACTACACACTTAAAATGGTTAAAGTGGTAAAAAGAAAAAACATTATTTCTTAAAGCAAATTATAGCAACAGATAAATCTATAAAATATGCATATTCAGCCCCTAGACACTGAGCAGCCTTAGTAAAGCCCTGGTTTATACAAAAGCCACAAACCAGCTGTCCAAGCATAAAGAGGAAGGAAATTCTGACATATGATATAACATGGATGAATCTTGAAGATATTATGCTAAATGAAATAAATCAGACACAAATACTGTATGATTTCACTTGTATGACGTACCTAGAATAGGCAAATTCATAGAGACAGAAAGTAGAATCATGGTTGCCAAGGGCTTGGGGAAAGGGAGGAACAGGGAGTCACTATTTAATGGGTGCAGATTTTTAGTTTGGGAAGATGAAAAACGTTCTGGAGACAGATGGTAGTGATAGTTGCACAACAATGTGAATGTACTTAACACTATTGAGTTGTACACTTAAAAATGGTTAAAATGGTAAATTTTAAGTTATGTATATTTTACTACAGTTAAAAAATAAATTTTAAAAAGCCCAAAAGGGAAAAAAGAAAACCCTTTGGGCGTATACACAAGGTACTATTAAAATGAATATCTGGAGTGTACGTGGGGAAGCAAGTGAGAGGTAGGTGGAGAGGGAACAGTAGTGGGAGGGAGACTTTCACTGAGTTCCTTTTTAATATTTTTTCACTGAGTGTACTGCCTATTCAAAACATTAAAAATAGAATAAAAAGTTTTTTTAAAACAGAAAGTTCTTTCTGATATTCAGCCAAAAATATGGGCTGTGCTATAACCATGCTGAACAAATCAAATCCTCCTCTAAGTGACAGTCCTTTAAGTCCTTAAGATAGTATTCTGCTCCCTCAGAGGATCTTCTTCAGCTCTCTGTTTCTCCTTCTAGGACTGGGGGCACCGATCACTAGTAGAGGGGTATTTGGGGCTGTGGGATCTCTGGTGGACACTTGTGGTTTGGGGATACCCAGCATCTACACTCCTTGTCCGAGAGGGACAAGGGACCCTACATCTCTCTGGAGACTCTCCCACTGTGTGTGATCTCTGTGGAGGACATCCCAACTTCCCACTATGAAAGCAAAAGGTGCCAACGAGTCCTCCCTCCGTCTACGCTCACCCGATCAGGAGCCAAACATGTAACTCAGCCCATCAACTCACCTTTCCTGGGCTTTGCTCTTCAGAGTGCAGCAAGGAAGCTGAGTGCCTGGTGGTTGCATTTATTCTGACAGTTGTGGGCTAGGCTATTGGGACTGGATAGTTCTTATGCTCCTCCTTTATGGGGGTACCTGCTGCCCAGGTCTCCAGTGGTTCTGGCCCACTGGCCAGTCCTGGTCTTCCAGCTTCCATCAATTCTGTGAGCCCAAAGTGTCTTCTTCTTTTTTTTTTTCTTTTTTCTTTTTGGCTTAAGCTAACCAAAGCCAGCTTCTTCCGTTTATGACTGATAACAGCCCTGATTTATATATGAATTTGGAGGAATGTGACAGATTGTATTTTCCCAAGATGGCCTCATCAATTTTTCTTATCCCATAGACTGATTGACAATATAACCTTGCTATTTTTTCCATGGAGAGGTGGGGTCTATGCCCCCTCCTCTTGAACCTGGGCAGGCTTCCACTGCCAATAGAGCATGGCAGAAGGGATGCTACGTGACTTCAAAAACTAAGTGACAAGAAGCCAGGCAGTTTTGGCCTGGTCCCCTTGAGATGCTTGCTCTGGTAGGGAAGTCAGTCCCCACATAAGAAATACAACTACCATGAAGCAGGGCAGGCATGTGTAGGCAGTCTGGTTGGCAGTCCCAGATGGAGCTCCCAGCCAATGGCCAGCATCAACTGCCAGCCGAGCGAGAGAGTCATCTTGGACATCCAGCCCAGCTGAGCCTTCAGATAATGGCAGGTCCATTCAACAACTTCCTGGGATACCCCCAGCAAGAATTGCCCAGGTGAGCCTTCTCACATTTCTGACTCAAAAAATTATGAGCGAAAAAAAAAAAAGAGAGAGAGGGAGATTGTTTTAAGCTGCTAAGTTTGGGGACCATTAGTTATACAGCAACAGAGACTAGAAACTCTGGCTTGCTTGTTTATTTTGCCCCACAGAAAATGGTATAGTTTCAGCAAGAACAAAGAAAGAGAACAGGATAAAAGGTAATGAAACCTGCATGTACTGAGACCTGCCATAGAACAGATCTTTTTTATAAACCACCTCCTATAACCCTCATGATTCTGTGAGCTGGGGACAATGATCCCCTGGTCAAAAAGAGGAAATCAGGGCTCTGAGGGGACAAGAAGGGTTCGTTAAGTGTCAGACTGCAGAGCTGGTGTTCTTTTTGTTGGAGCAAAGCACCTGAAAGCAAGACTAAAGGAGCAAATGAGAAGAAAGTTAAATTTGACAACATGATATCACAGGAATAAAGCTTCCTGAAGCCATGTGGTCATTTTAAAGGGATGCAAGGACCCATAATGTTTCAGCCCACGCATCAGTGACAGGTGGAACATGTAGTCCATGAGGTGGGGCTGAGGAACGAGAGGTTTCACAGACCCTTCCAGTTACAGAGAGTGACAGGGAGTGACCTCTGGTGCCTTCACACTTGTACATCACTATCTTTGGCTCTCAGACAACTCTATTAAAACCTTCCAGCACCTGGTTAAGTTTAAGATGGAAAGAGATAATGCATTAACATTACAGTGGGGACGATGAGGTTTAGTATTATCTTGGCAAGTTCCTACTATGAGCTGGGGGCTCTGTGAACATTATCTCTAATCCTACAGTATTGACATCCTGCCTCCTGTGACAGGTCAAGATACAGTTGCAGGTGATATAATTATTTGTCTCAAACATTACACAACGAGGAAATGCAGGCTAAAGAAGCATCTCTCCTGGGTGGGGTATAAGGGAGGAGAAGGTGACTGACAGGCAGTGAGGCCCTGCTGGCACAGAGCCCTGGACAGAGACACCAGCCTAGGGCCCCTGTGAGCCAAGGGCACAGAGATAGGACCTGGAGGCAGAGCTAGCAGAATATAGGTCCTCAGAGGCCATGGAGTCAAAGATGCTAGAGAATGGGCAGTGTCATCATCAACCCATTGATGGGGCAGAACCCCCAGGGACCCACATCTCACATTCACTAACTCCCCAGCTAGAAGGGGGCCTATCTGATCCAACACCTTCCATTCAGAGATGAGGCAACTGCAGTCGGAGGGGAGTTGCCCAAGGTCCCCCAGCTTGTCAGCAGCAGGGCAAGACAAGAGTTCATATTCCTGACTCCTGGACCAGTACTCTTTCAGAGTCACCTTCACTTAGTTCTAGAGATCAAACTTGGTTATAACTAGGGTGACCCTAGTTATCATCCAAACCAGAGTGAGAAGGGGCATCATTAATAATTATACCAGGACAGCAGGTGTAAACAGGACTGCTCTGGGCAAGTGGGATATATGATCACCTGAGAAGGACAGCTAAACACCACCCACCTGCCCTCCAGGAAAGCTTCTTTGTAGCCTTATTGCCGAAGGGGCCTGAGAACTCATCATCGTTCTCCACACTCAGTGAGGGGCCAGAGGACCAAGCAGCCTCAAGGATCTGGCCTTCCTAGGGAATATCAAGGTGTCCCAGAACTGGCAGCCCCATAACTAGCCTCCCTCCCACCTGAAGCTGTGTACGGATAAACAGAGGCCCATTTGTATTGTCCGCACCCATCAGAGGGCAAGTGCCCTGCTGAGGCCAGCAGAGCTCCGGTTTCAGGTGCTTCCCTCTGGAAGATACTCAGTGAACCAAAGCCCTTCTCACCGCAGAGCTGTGACCATGGGGCCCTCCAGTGGGGCCCTGGGCAGTGCGGGAAGGGTCTCTCCCAGCCTGGTATCCAGGTCACAACAGGAACTTTAGGACTGAGGAGCACACCTGAGCGTCTTGGGCTAGCTGTGCTGTTTCCTTTCCTCTTTCTCACACCTCTGCCTTCTCTCTGATAATCACAAACTTCTCAGAGTTTATACTGTATGTACGAAGGCCCTGGGGAATCTTGTTAAAATGCAGATTCTGATTCAGCGGGCCTGGGACAGAACCTGAGTTACTGCTTTTCTAACAAATCCAAGTGATACCAATCCAGGGACCACTTTGAGTAGCAAAGTCATACATGTCCTCCTTTCCAGTCCTTTCCCTGCATTCCTGTGGCTTCTCCTTCTTTAGATATCAGTGCAAATGGCCTTCTTCAGAAAGGCCTGCCCTGACTACCATCTAAATGAGGTCCTTCCTGTTATCCTCTCATAGCATCCTGCTCCCTTCCTTTACAGTAGTAATCAAAACTTGTCCTTGGAGGGTGGGGAGAGGTATAGCTACAGTGTGTGCTTAGCATTTACGAGGTCCTGGGATCAATCTCCAGTACCTTCATTAAGAAGAATAATAATAAATAAACCTAATAACCCCCCCCAAAAAAAACCTTAAAAAATAATAAATTTAAAAAAAATTGTCCTTGGTTTATGTGTTTGTTACTGATTGTGGGAGATTGTTACAGTCTGTCCCCAACAGATCATATATCTCCATACATTCTTGGGAAGCTTCTCATTGTAATGACTCTGTGCCTGGCCCTGTGATTTGCTTGGGCCAACAGCACATTTGCAAGATGATGTAATCACAGGCTGGAAAAGCACATGTGCATTGGGCTTATCTTCTTGGAACACTGCTGTCAAGTGAAGAAGCTTGGGCTAGCCTCATGGAAACCCCTGGCCCAGCCAACACCAATGGCTGTAACTGGGAGTAAGTCCACCCTAGATCAGCCAGCACCAGCTGCCCCACAAGCTGACTGCAGACACAGAAGTGAGTCCAGAAGAATCACTCAGCTGAGCCTAGCCCAAATTTCTGACCCACACAACGGTAAACAAATAAAATGGTGGTTGTTTCTTAAGTCACTGAGTTTAGGCGTGGTTTGCCACACAGCATTAGATAACTGATACACCGGTTTAATGTCTCCATTAGGCCTTGGACTAGGTCTGTTTTGTTTGGTACCTTATACCCACTGCTTTGATTCATGAATAAATGAATTAACCAAGATCTGTCTGATTCTAAAGCCCATGAGTTTCTGCTCCACCACTTTGTTCCTAGACAGGTTGCTCATCCTGGGACCAACAGGGTCAAGGGTAGACTGTGTAATCTAGCCTAAGCCAATCAGTGTTTCCTAGTTCACAGTGACTGGTTAAGGGATGTGTATGTGACTTAAGCTAAGGCAGTCAGATCGAAACTCAACACCTCAAGCTAAGGCAGTCAGATCGAAACTCAACACCTTTGTTGAGGATGCTAGGGAAAACACCTCTTCCCCAGTCAATATAAAGGAAAAATATAGTTAGGGATAATTTGCAAAATATGACTAATCAGAACAAGCCAGATAGTGCAAGAAACAAGGGTTTAAAGGCTCCTGGCTATGCTGGGCGTTAACGCTTTAGTTGCATTTTCGGGACGTCTGAGGTGTCTAGGTGTATTAGTCAGAGTTCTCCAAAGGAACAGAACCAATAGGAGACACACACGTGCGCATGTGCACACACACACACACCAAGAGATTTATTATGAGGAATTGGCTTACATGTCTATGGAGGCTAAGAAGTCCTACAATCTACTGTCTACAAGCTGGAGACCCAGGAAAGCCAGTGGTATAATTCTAGTCTGATTTCTAAGGACTCAGAATAGTGTAAATCCCCATCCAAGAGCAGGAGAAGACTGATATTCTAGCTCAAGCAGGCAAGTAGGAAGCAAAAGGGGTGAATTCCTCCTTCCACCATCTTTTTGCTCTATTTAGGCCTTCAATGGATTGGATGATGGGGAAGGCAATCAAGTTTACTGAGTTGACCATTTAAATGCTAATCTATTCTGGAAACACCCTTACAGACATAACTCATAAATAATATTTAACCTACACACCCTTTGGTCTAGTCTTGTTGGACACAAAATTAACCATTATACTAGGGAATACTAAGATAGCTTGGGATGGTGGCTTTTTACCAATGAGTGTAGAAATTTTCCAACATTATAACTATTTGTATCAATGTAACAGTATGGCGTGCTGTCAGTTCTGAGAGTTGTTGGATCTGTCTAAGCAAGGAGCCAACACCAAGGAAGTGGTCCTGAGAAATGTAGAGAATGAAACTAGGCCCTGCTCAGAGCACTTAAGCCCTGAGTAAAGCCTTGTCTGATGCTAAAGCTACTGCCGATCTTTGCAGTCACAGGATCCCAGAAACGTCACTTTGTTTTAGTCATAGGTTTGGAGTTTCTGTTGCTGGCAAATGTCAGGATCCTAACTGACTTCTTTTTTCTGAAGGTCAACCAGATGATCCTGATTCTCTAAAATTTACCCAAGCTTAAACCAGACAACAGGGGAATGAATAACACACCACTCCCTGCAGAGTCATCTTTACTCTGCTGTGCTTTGCCAAAAGAAATGCTGTATAAAACTCGTCACTGAATCTGCTGTAAAGCTGCTATTGAAGGGGTAGCTCCCTACTTTACACAGGTCATTCTGGTCTTTAAACTGTGCCTCCTAAGCAGTAGATTCACTTTTTACCACATGCACAGTATGAAGTAACTAACTAGTTGGCTCTTTTTCTCGTGCCTCCCTGGAAACCTAATACATACCCATTTGCAGCAAAACTATAGAATTCCACTGTGTTTTGCTTTGTTTTTCAATAGTAACCTTGTTTCTGGTTTAATTTTTTGTCCCTAATCGTATTTTCTCTATCACATTCTTACTTACATTTACTTATACAATCTTGCTGCATTTCATGTATCCCTATATAGAAATAGCAATTATAAAGCTAAGAAGAAAATCACTTTGATTTAGGTTCGGTTAAAATGAAAAGATAGTACAGGGGAGAATCCTGTTATTTCAATTACTTTGAATTTCAGTAAATGAAAAAGAAGGGGGATGGAAGAATACTTAAATTCCAGGGATCTCAAGAGCATAAGGAATCAAGACACCAAACAGGTGGGAGAAAGCTCCCATTTGCATTTTAACCTCTGCCTCATTTAGGTGCCAAGAAGAAGCAAGACGTCTCCCAAGCAAATTAATACAGAGTTCCTCCTGAGACAGTTGTTTAGTGTTAAGTACAGAGTCTCCACACTGGGGAAGCCCAGGAGACAAAGTATTACTCATTTAATATATAAAATGTTGCAGGAACTAGAATTTGCTAACTTAGGTTATAAAAGAAATAACTATAGGCCCTTCTGTTATAGAAATCTCAGACTCCTGGGTGTATTTCCTTCCTTTACTGGCTGTACAAGTTAAAAAAAAAGAAAAAAAAGGAAAAAAAAGTGGCTCTGGTAGATTTAAACTCAAACATAACATAGAGCTTGGGTTCTCTAATAATCTTAAACTGATTTAAGGCCTTTCTGAAACAAGACCTAATACAAATAAGTAAAAAAAAAATAATAATTAAATGAGCAATATTGTCAGTTGGCATAAAAAATGTGAACACTTGAGGGAAACGGGCAGTAGAAAACATGGAAGGGGAATCCATGAAGCGCTCTAGAAGGAAGTACTTTCTGAGGGTTGGACAGGACCCAACAGGAAGGGAGAAGAGAAGGGAGAGGAAAAGGGAATCAGGAAGGGTGAGGTTAAGATGCACAGAATCAGAACAGAGACGGGAACATCCCAGGTAGTAGGTCCAAAAGGCAGCAGTCTGCAGGGAGATGAACCTTCCAAACACCACCTGTACAGCATGAGGCCTTTGAAGTACCGTGTAACATGGCCTCTGTCCTCATGTAGGCGCCCATCTGAAGCATCCCAGGCATTAGAAGAAAAAGATTCCAGAATCCTCCATCCTGCCTGTGACTTAAATTGGCTGAGCCTGCTTGCTCCCACCTTAAGGTGGGTCTCCCCATGTGTCACATCCAAAAGAAACATCAACCTTTGAATGTCTTGTTTGTGCACTTCCTGGAGGCTTTCCTGGGCTGGGGGCAGGAGAAGCAAAGGAGAAACCATCTCTACCAATGTCACCCAAAATCCTCTCACCCAGCTCTACTCCCGACTCATCTGGGGAGTTTCTAAAACACATGAACATCCAGTGCCATCCCCAGGAATTCTGATCGAATTGGTCTGGAGTGGGGCTCAGGCACCCCATTTTCAAAAGCTCCATCTCGGATTCTGTGGCAAGACAAGAAAAACTTAAACATAGAAAATTCTCCTCTGCCCTTTTGCCTCCTCTCCCCACACTGTGCATTGTATATCTGCATAACACGTCGACCAAACCTCCCCCATCATCAGGTATACCTGTTCAACCACAAAGAGCAACATTCTCTCTAACGTCAACAAGACAACTCCTTAAAATATAACATTCCTTCCTGAGCTTTACAGGGGTCACATGACCCACTAGGATAATGCTTAGATCTGAATTATGTAAATTGTCAATAATACATCATTTGATGTACAGCCCTCTGTCTCAAAAAAATTATATAACTGTGCCTTGATTTCTAACCTGTGGAACAATTCTCAGAGCTAAGATGCTCTTCCCAGGTTATAATCCTCAAATTTGGCTTGAATAAAATTTTCCATTTCTTTCTTAGATTGACTGATTAATTTTTCATCAAATATATACACACACACATATGTCACAAACCCAAGATTGCAGGGCAGGGTGTGGATTTAGTCATACACTCCTAGAAGAAAGGATCTTGGAGAGCACCTGGTCCAGGCAGGACCACACTCTTCTGAGGCCCAGAAAGTGGACATGACTAGTCCAAGGTCATACGAAGAACAGAGCCTGAGACAAAACCCTAGTCTTCCATTTTGAAGCCATGGTCCTTCCCTCTCTCCCCTATTTCACTCTGACTCTGTTCCCTGAGTTGGAAAGTGGAGGACTCCAGGAAAGGATCTGGCTCTTTAAATCCCTCTCATCACCTCCTCAACCCCTTCCTGCCACCCCCCACCTCCCCACTCCCTTACCCCCCAACCTCCTCTCCACCGCCATCCCCCCAGCCCCTTCCCTCCTTGCCACCTGCCCACCCCGTTTCCAGGCAAAGGGGGGCCTGTTCAGTGAGCAGCCACCAACTCCCCTGGAGGTGACCTTGGGGTAGGGGGGAGCGGGGAGCTGGCAGGAGAGATTCTGATGGCCCAAGATAAGGGAGATCTGTAGGGGGAAGGGAGGCAGCCAGCTGAGACTATCCCTTGGAAAACAGAAAGCAGTAGCCCTGCTCCCAACCACCCACCCACCGCCCTGGGTAAAAGGGATGGAGAGAGGAGACGGGGAGGGGCAGGGAGGCTGGTGGAAAGGGGAGGTAGCGGCATGGTGCAAGGACTTACAAATAAATAGCTTCCTCCCCACTGCAGGGGCCCTGGGCTGACAGAGGCAGGGAATCGGGGTGAAGGTGAGTCAGGTCAGTGCCCCTCTTCACCCACGCCCTAATACTTGCAGATCTTTCCCTCCTGTAAAGGGGTGAGTTGAGGGAGGAGGACTGGGCAGGAGAGGACTCAGCTTCACTGCCAAATGGCAAGATTGGGAGCGGTCAGCCGTGTGGTGTCCTTAAAAGCACAGGCAGTATTTGGAATCACGAAGACACAGGTTCAAATCCCAAATCTGCCATCTCTTTCAACCACGTGATCTGGAGCACGTCTCTGAGTTTCCCTTCGTATAAGACAGGGATAACAATGCCTGGGCCTTGAGAGGATTCTGAGAAAATCCATGTACACGTATGTACATGGAAGGGCTCAGGAACTGGAAGGCAGCATGAGGAAGGGTTGCAGCTGCCTGGGGTTCAGATCCCAGCTCCGTCCCTTTCTAGCTGGCACAGGACTGCCTGGTGCCTATTTCCTCTAACAGAAAGTGCGGCAGCTTCAGCATATAGCTAATGGGAGTAAGTGAATTCATAGATGTGAAAGGCTTCGGACACTGGGGCCTGGCTCAGTGGGTGCTCCAAAGTGTCGGCTTAATTTTGTTGCTGCTTCTGCTCTGTGGCGGGCACAGCCAGCCTGCTGTGTCCTTCAGAGATTCCGGACAAGTGCTAGGGCCTAGGAGCTTTCCCTATCAGTAGAAACATTCACATGACCTGGAAAAAAAAATTTGGCCTCGAAATGTGAAAGGAAAAGTACAAAATCAAAACTAGTGAGTGCTTTGTTAAATGTCCACAAAATACTATTATTTTAACTTTGTTAACCGTCTTTGTAAATGTTTAATAACATTTGAAATCCATCTATAGGTTAGATTTTCTCATTCTACAGGAATTTAAGTGAGTGATGATGACTAAGAATCAGAACCCATCAGAGTTTAAGTAACTTGTGACCAAATAACTTCAGGTGCAAACTTTTAAAAATTATTTTAGTTGATCACTGAGAGTTGAAAATGCAAAATTTTAAAACATGTTTAAGAAAAATATATACAATTTAAGGAAATCAATGGGAACAATACAATAGAAGCTCAGGATGGTAGTTTCTTCTGCAGGGATGGGAGGGGGTCAGAGAGGGGTTTCAACTACCTCAGTAACATTTTATTTCTTAAGCTGGGTGTTAAGTACCACAGGTTTTTATTATATTATTCTTTATTGCTTTTATGAAAAGTGTAATAAAAATTTTAAATGTTTTTGTAGCAGAAAGAAGAGAAAGAAATATCCTCACATCATTTCAAGTGATTTTATGGCAAATTTATGTTTAACATGAAATGTGGGGCTATTTTAATATGTTCTGTGGGGTTCCAGGATAAGTAAGAGGTCTCATAGAGAGCCAAAGGGGCTGTCACAAGATGCTTGCCTGCGCCCTGAGAAAACAAAAAGAACATTCCTCTCTCACCATATAATTGCTTTAGCCCAACTAACAACACTGAGTTATGACCTAACAAACACAACCCTGAGTTATGACCTAACAAACCCCCTCCCAAAAATTCCTCAAGCGTACCAGACTGCCTACCTCCTACCTAAAGAGACACTTAAGCTCTTAGATAATGAATCAACTAACATCTGGAAACTTTCAACATCGATCCCCTTCCTCAAAGCACATAAACGGTTAGACCCTTCCTTACAAAATAAGCCCTAAACAGCCTCCCTGGTGGCACACACAGGCACCTCTTGTCTGCGTGGCCCGCTGTTGTCTGTGGCAGAGTACCCTAATAAACTTTTTCTTTCACTTTGCTTTGTCTCTGGTAAATTCTTTTACCACCTGTGGTACCGGACTGTCTTGTCCCACAACATGTTCTACATAACGTAAGGCAGGGTTTACAAAAGTCCAAGTCCCCAAGGCCCTGACTCTACCAACGGTCCTCCAAGCTCCAGACCCCTTACCTGGGGGTGCCCACTGTGGACCCTGCAGAACCCAGCAGGAGTTCAGTTTCCTTATTAAGCATATGTCTGTCTATGAAGTACAGATATGTATATCTCTCCTTAGGTACTAACTAGGGAGGTCTAGATACATGGAGCTGTGAAAAGGCAAGAGAAAGGCCATGAGGTCTGGGAGACACACATTCCATAATGTGGGTCATCTTACTCAGAAGGGACAGCATGGGTTCAACTAAGAAAATGAGATCAGCCCCAAGGTGTGGGGGTTGTTAGTATTTATGGGCTCAGCAACTTCATATGCTAACAAGTGGGAGGATTATTCCAACAACTCTGGGAAAGGGACTGGGATTCTCTACTGCCCACTTTTTGACATTTTATGGTCAGCCTCAGAACTGTCATGGCGCTTGAGGGAGTGCCATTTACCATGCTAATATATTACAATGAGTGTATAATGAAGCTCAGGGTCTACTGGAAGTCAAATTCTGCACCATCTTGGGCCTCAAGGTCTACTAGGAATGGACTCTTCCGCCATCTTGGTATAATTGCTGTGTTACTGTTTTAATGGTTGTGCCCTGTCCCCTTCCTTCCTGTCTCAGGTCCAGCTTTGTGACAAGGTGCTGGCTCAGCCAAATGGCCTGAGAGGACAAGTTCCTTCACACCTGGGGAGAGGAAGCATCTGCCTGACTCTTGCCAATTATAAAAAGACTGATAGGCATGCAGGGTAAAGCGTGAACTGTGAAACTTCAAGGCCAGGCCATGATGGACAGGGAGGCAGAGAGGGGAGGACTGTGTAGGGGTGAAGGGCCTTAGAGTTGAAAGAGGGAGAGAAGGTTGTTTATTATCTACAGTGTAAGCTGGACTCCCCAGAAGGACAGTGGGTCCCACCCAGAACCTCACCTGTTGGAGCTCCCAGGAAAAGGAAAAGACCTCAAATAAGAATTTGAGGAAGACACCAACTGACCTCTGGGCCATTCCTCTTGGCTGGATTTGATTTGGGGCCTCAATTGGCTTCAGATTAGGAGTGTTACTGAACAAAATTTCCAGTGCCCGACAAACCAAAACGTCGGAGTTTGGAGCAGAGAAAGGTTTATTGGATGGCCAAGCAAGGAGAACAGGCAGCTCCTTCTGAAAAATTCTGAACTTGACGGTTTTGGGGGAAAAGTTTTTATAGGTAAAATTTGTGGTGAGGGCAGCAGGGTATGTGACTTTCCCCTGATTGGGTGGTGGTGAGGGAACAGGGTGGTACTCCAGGGATCTTGTGCTCAACCAGAAGCTTCCATTCTTCACCTAGGTGGGGGACCTTAGTTCCTGCAGAAGGACTCAAAGATATTGTTATGTATATTCCTTGAGGAGGAACCAAAACCCTGCCCCAAGGCTACACTATTGACTCTTGGCTGTTTCTCCCTTGTTCTGCATTTCTTTCCTTCTCTGATTAACAGCTGTTTTAATCTGCCCTTTGGAACTCAAGGAAGGTCAAGGAGGCTGAAAGAAGCCTATGGCATACTAACAAGAAATGGAGGCCACAGGAAATATTTGTACCAGGGACCACCCCACAGGATTCTGCTCTGTTTCCGGAGCCAGCGTCCAAGGAAGAGGTTAGCCAGTCCCTGATCCCTTTTGGTCATCTACTCCTGGGTGTGAAAAGCAGGGTAAATTGGTCTCTGCCCCTGCTCCTGACACAGGGAAACCCTTGTTAAAAAACAAACAAGCAAAAAACCCTTGTAAAAAAAAAACTGGTAAGAGCAGTAGGAGTATCTTTTGTTCTAAAATTTTGTCTTTGACCTGTCCCTGACACTGGGCTCCTAAATATCTTGGAATTTTTGGGGTGATAAGAGTGTCCTTTGTTCTAGTGAGGTGACTCTGGGTGGGCTCCTGGGTGGGGTTAGTCACCAGAGAGGCCAAGCCATGATTAGAAGCTTGAAATTTTCAGCCACACTCCCCACTCTCTAGAGAGGGGAGGGAGCCTGGAAACGGACTCAATAATTGATCATGCCCACATGAGGAAGCCTTCATAGAATCCCAATAGTGAAGGAGGGTTAATAAAATGGCCGCACTTAGGCTAACAGATGGCTTATTTTTATGCTTGCCCTTAAAATGGTCAACTGAACTGACTGTCCGGTTGCTACTCACAGTTCCAGGCCCGTTGTATAAAACTAAAGCTATTGATCTTACTGTTTCTACTTTATTCCAGTAATCAAAAGCTATAATCGTGCTTGGTCTCTGGTCAATCTCCAGGGAGAAGGTCATAGGACTTTAACCTTACGAAATAGCCTGAATTACCAAGAGGACCACACCTTTATTGCTTACGAGATAAAGAGATCTAACTGCTAAATTGGTCGCCTGGTGGCATCATGATGCAATTCTGTCTTCTGATGAGAAAATGGTTCTGTTGATTGTTATGCTTTATTGTTTGAGCTATGGCTATATACCCACCCCACCCCATCCCCAAAGTGGGTTCACAGTTTTGAAGGCACTAGCCTGCTGTGAGTCCCCTTTGCCCGGCAAAGCAATAAAATTGCCTCTTTTCTTCTAAGCTCCAAGACCTTGTCTCTGGGTTATTTGGCTCGTCAGGGATGGGGGCCGATCCTTCGGCAACAATAGTATGGGTTTGGGGGAGCTTCTAGAGTGGTGAATACACCCCAACTCCACCGGGACAGAAGATTCTGTGTTCACAATCCTCCCAGAGCTCACCCTATGTATCTCTTCATCTGGCTGTTTATCTATGTCCCTTATCCTGTCCTTTAATAAGCTGGTGAAAATAAGTAAGTGTTTTCCCAAATTCTGTGAATCACTCTAGCAAATAATCGAATCCAAGAGGGAGGAGGTCATCATGGGACCCTCTAATTTGCAGCCAAGTAGGATAGAAGCTGTGGGTAACCCGGGGACTGACTACTTGCAGTTGGCACCAGAAGTAGGGGGCAGTCTCACAGGACTGAGCCCTTAACCTGAGGGATCTGAAGCTATTTCCAGGTAAGTAGTGTCAGAATTGAGCTAAATTGTAGGATACCCAGCGGGTGTCACCGAGAATTCCTTGGTTGGGGGAAAAACGCACATATCTGGTGTCAGAAATATTTTGAGTGTGGTAGTAGTGTGAAAGTAAAAGAGAAGCACAGGAGATGGACAGAGGTTTTCTTTACCCAAAAGGACAGGTGAAATGAATAAACAAAGTCCTGGATCTTAAAATTCAGCTTAGTGCCCTTACCTGCAAGTCACT
This sequence comes from Camelus ferus, assembly GCF_009834535.1. Taxonomy (NCBI): domain Eukaryota; kingdom Metazoa; phylum Chordata; class Mammalia; order Artiodactyla; family Camelidae; genus Camelus; species Camelus ferus. Next base: position 11,766,922 of record NC_045722.1, on the reverse strand, counting down.
GGAAAGTATCAGTGTGGTAGAATGATTCTCCCAGTGAGGAAAAAAAAAATGAATGCTGAATAAAGTATTAAACAAAATATATTTTAAAATGCATCACTGAACTGATACAAAAAGGAGTAATCCATGGATCTCAAAACTGGGGTAAGGGAGCCCCAAAGCCAGTTGGTACTCTGAGGGTTTCTGATGGACACTGGAGCCAATTTGATGGCTGCCCCAGGAGAGAGATCAGAAGACAAATCTTGGGGTCCACCCAGTAATGTGAAGAAAAAGTGTATATAGATATATAAAGGCTGTAGAGTACATAATTTACAAATAATAATAAAACATACAATTCTCCTTATTGTAAATTCAATATAGAAAATTGATTCACATAAAACACTTGTTGATTTTCGCCAAACTTGTATCCATAGCCAAACCCTATGCTTGCAATTCACCGTAGTTCTAACATGAATGTTGGCTGACACTTTTATTTACATTAAGGAGGGAGATAAAATGAAACAACAAAGACATATGTTGGCACTTCATTCATTAGTCAATAATATGAGCTACTTCTTTGCTAAATCAGACAATTTTAAATAGTGGAAGAATATTTCCTCAGTTTTTTTTGCATGTTATTCTCAATGTAATGGCTACAGACACAACACACTTTTAAATTTACTCTGAATTATTAACATTTTCCATCACCGTTTTAAAGGCTAGACAATTAATAAAACATTAAACCAAACCTTAGTTTGTAGCATTTATTGATGTAAGGAAGTTGTAAGGAAGATTTAAAAATGGGACTCTGCAAAGGACAGGGGGTGAGCCATGCTAGGCGCCCTTCTTCAGCATTGAGGTCTGCAGCCTCATTCGCTGTCCTGTCCCCTTTGGTTCTCCATAGATGGGGATAGTGTCTTCTCTACACTCTGACCCTACAGTTCCTTATCCATGGTGCAGGGGCCTTTCTAGAATCCTCTCACTGCTTTGTTTTGTCTCTCTCTTCCACTTTCACTTGTCTTTTACGGTTCCCAACAGCAGGCCATCATCCTGAAAGTGTTTGTTCAAGGCCAGTGCTGTCTGGTGACCTGTGTCTTCCCATGGTTTGCGGAGGTTTCCCAGTCTCTCGTGGGGTTACAAAAGAGTTACACAGCTCAGAGACTCTCCATCTGTCCTGCAGTCATTACATGGAATGTAACTCTTGTGTGTGGATATGGACAATAGGGAAGACAAAACATCTAATAACTACGTGAACATTCAGCTCATCTGTATAAACACCTGGCGTGCATTATCTCATTTAATCTTCACAGCAACTCCATGAGCTGAGCAGTAGTATCATTCCTAATTTACAGATATGGAAACTAAGGCTCAAAGAGGTGGGGGTGGGGGGTGGGGTGGGTATAGCTTGGTGGTAGAGTATGTGCACAGTAGCATGCGTGAGGTCCTGGGTTCAATCCTCAGTACCTCCATTAAAAAAGAAATGTTGTTATGTTATGTTAATAAATAACAACTTAAAATAGGAAAAAGAAAAAGAGTGAGCTAAGGCTCAAAGAGGTTAAGTGAGAGGGGGAGGGTATAGCTCAAGTGGTAGAGCTCATGCTTAGCATACACAAGGTCCTGGGTTCAATCTCCAGTACCTCCTCCAAAAAATAAATAAATAAGTAAACCTAACTACTTCCCCTTGCAAAAAACAAAACGACAACAACTAAAAAGAGGTTAAGTGAGGCCGCACACGGGGCCAGAGGAGAGCCAGGAAGTCTTACCAAGATGTCAGGCTTCTCTGGCTCCTTATGTGTGCTGGTCCAGGAAACTGAACACCCAGAGAGCCACTGAAAGCCCTTGAGGATCATGAGAAAAGTCCTCTCATGTGTTTACAGAAAGCCCAGAGAAAAGTCCTCATCCTCCAGACATTCTCAGAGTAAAAAGGAATTCCTCCCAGGAATTAGGGTACAATTCTACAAACTCACTTCCCACTCTGCTTATTACCCTTATGAATAAGTAGACAGTGGAGATTATGTGAATGAGATGATGTGACTTTGGACAAGCCACTTAACCTCTCTGTGCCTCATTTAAATGGAGATTACAATGGTACTTACATGGAGTTATGAAAATGAAATGTTAATGTATGTGTAGTTCTTAGGATAGTGCTTGGCATATAGTAAGCACTATGTCACTGTTGGCTATTGTTAAGTTATCATTATCTGCAGTCCAAGTCACCCAGTGACTCATCCCGAGTTTCAGTATGTCTGGCTGCTGGATTGTCTCCACATGTTCCTGGGAGTTAAGTTCCTGCATCAAGTCCCAGAGGAGGTCAGGAGGATGGGCAGACCCAAGTGGTTAAGGAAGAGATTGGGCTGGGTGAGCTGAAAATTCAGTGAATTCACCAGGTTACAGAAGTCTTCCTCTTTCACTCATTTTTTTCCTGTTCTTTTTTAATTTTCGTGCAGCCCCCAGTGCGGTGGGAGGGAAGGGATAAGACTGAGCTGCCTGGAATAGGCAGAGGGGCCCCGCGAGGTAGGGTAACCCAGGGGGCGGTGGAGTTGAGGAGACTCTGACAGGTGACCGCTCAGAGCCGGCAGAGCTCCTCTTTCACTCATTGTGTGCTATGAAGTTACCCCTGGATGGATGGCTGGGGCCCAGGATGTGCATTGGTTTCATTCCCACAATGGTATCAACAGAGTTGAGTCAGAGAGCATTGCTTAAATCATCTGACTGATTTGGAATCCTATGTACTCTTTCTCAATATTCTGAATTTATGAGTGTGGTTCTCTTCCTTTTTCTTCTATTTCCCCCCCAAATCCGCTGCACTTTGTCTCTGGGAATCATGGGGATCAAAGGATCATGGTGTCCTGGGACCAAGGTTGTCCTATTCATTAAGCTCTGGGAGCATCTGGACAGATGTATTCATCACAGGAGATTCTTAAATTTCAAAGAGACCCAAGGGAAAATCTGCTAGGCTGGCTTGAGGAAGTTCAGCTTTCATTTGTCTGATCTAAGTAGTGAGAATAACACTTCCTAGCCAAGAAACATGACATTAATTGCCAAGGTAGATAAGACAGTGCTCTTTTTGCAGACTTCACCAATGGGACAATGACTCCCTCACTAAGCACCTCTCTTGCTGGAGCCTCCCCAGCACCCTGGGGCTTCACATCTCATTGGGGGTTGACTCCTTAAATGGCCTGGGGTTTGGGGAAATGGAGAGCTTGGGTGAAAAGGGCTCTGAATGCATCCAGGCAATGCTATCTCTTTCACTCCTCAGTCACAGACCTAGAGAGATGAAGTGGCAAATCACTCAGGGTTCTAGGTTGCAAACAACACAACCCATTCTGAGGAGCTTAAGCAGAAAAGGGTTTAGGTGCCTCTAAGAATCTCTGTGAGGGCATGAGGCCAGGCTTAGGAGTTGTGACAAAGCAGAAATGCTGTAAGGAGAGACCACTGCTGCCCCAACTGAGTGCGGGCCAGGTATGGCCCCTTTCAAGGCTGATGCTGGGCTCTGGAAGCTGGAGATTTCGGCAGCCACCCTCGCCATACTAGGTGGGGCTCCCTTCCCAAATCATAGGCTCTGAGGTTGCATCTGATTGGTGGACACCAGGTCACATGTCTGGGCCCTACCTGCAAAGGAAGTTGGGAAAGTATGTTTCTGGATTTCTATTTTATGGATGCACAGAGTAAAAAGGTGGAGGAAAACTTTAACATAAGAAGAGTGTTTTGGGCAGCCAAGAATGAATGTTCACGTATAATCAGCAGCCTAAAATCACACAGCTAAGAACGTCCCCAGAACCAACCACACTGCCTTGAGAAAGGCCTTTGAGCCCTGACCTGCTACGTGGGTGTGAACCCACCTTACGTGCCCTCAGGTTCTCACTCTGCCCCAGCAGTCTACAGCATAAAGCTGGATCCTCCTCTTTCCCAGGGTCAGTTATCCCCTATGTATCCCAGAAGCAATGGTTTAATTGTTGCTTTTATGTTGACTGGCCTTTTTTAGGCAAACTCAAATGCCTTCAAGGGCCAGGCAGGTAAATAAGTGGGTGAAGTGAGCAGAGGGATGGCCATGCTGAGGACAGGAAAGGAACTGTAGGAGCAGCCACTGCTCAGTGTCAGATGTTCCTATTGGGAAATATGGACCTAGTGGCCAGATACTCTGAAGTTTCCAGAGAAGTCCAGAACCTGGATTTCATTACATGAAATCTCCAGACATTTGATCAAATATTCTTGATCATTTAAAAAAATTTTATTAAAGAACTTCAAATATACAGAAAAATAGAGTGATGTTCATCACTCAGACTGAATACTTTTGACATTTTGCCATATTTGTTTCATCTATTTTTTTCTGCTTAGGTATTTTAAAGTAACAAAATCAAAAAAGCTAATAAAATACTTTCACCCTTCAATAGGTATCTCTTCAAAACATATTTTCCTGAATAGCCAACAATATTTAAGAAAATGAACAAATACCTTGTCTTTACTCAAATTTCTTTCACTCTCCCCCAAATGACTTCTTTAGATGGATTGTTCAGACCAGAATCCAATAGAGGACCAAGAATTCCATTTGGTTGTTATGTGTCTTAAGTGTCTTTAATCTAGAAGAAACATTGGTCTATTTGTTTGTTATTTTTGTGTTTCTACTGACATTGATTTGAAGTAGCCAGACCAGTGTCTTGATGACTGTCCTGTCTGTTTAGACATATGCTGATTGTTTCCTTGTGACGTCACTTCAGTTGTTCCTTTATTCTCTGCATTTCCTGAAACCTGGAAGTTATAAAGGCTTTGATTAAATTTGGCAAGAATCTACCCAGGTGATGCTGAAGCTGCCTAATTCATCACCCAAGAAAGCATGGGTTGACACCCTACTAGTAATTATGCTAGATGAAGGACGAGGTTAAAATAATCCCTCCCTTTATAACTTTATATTTTCTTCCTTAGACCAGTCATTTCCCCAAGAAAGGTTTTACCTAATGGTTTTAGCATCCATTGATGCTCCTTGCTGAATCATTTTGTTTCATTAGGGATTGCAAGAGGGTGTTTTTCTAATGCTATAATTTCTTCGACACTTATTAGCTGGCATTCTTCTGTAAAGAAGAACTTTCCCTAATGAATTGGGGCTACTAGGTTATCCTGAAATGGGAAATATTGGCTCCTACTGGAAGGCATTGTCAAGGAACCACATCACAGGCTTCCAAGAGGTTATCCCTGGGTGATTATTTCAATTCATTCAATTTGCTTATCTAAATTTTGCATAATAAGCAATATTACTTTTTAATAAGAAATAATATTTAAGAAAAGAAATCAGGATAAACACACAAGGTCACTCAAAGAGTAGTCATACTAGGTAAGGAAACAAGAACTGGGCTGACCCAGGACCACGCCAGTAAGGTTAGAGATGCTTTGACAGGAGGACACCAGGCCCATAGTTGCCTGTGGGGACATTAGGCACTTACTCATCAGCTCTGACTCCCACAGTATTCTCTGTCATCCTCGTCACTCAGAGTTACCACACTAATCACAGGGAGGGAATGAGAAGGATGTGTTGATGGAGGCAGGAGGCCACTGGCCCCTAGCTGAAAGAGACAAATCATCTCCATCTTTGCCTTTGAGAGCCTTTTAATTATCTGGCCCTGCCCATGAAGAAGGGCTTTTCCCAGTCAGCCCTACCCAAATCCAGCCCCTGCTAGTTCTGACAGGTACAGTGCTGTCAGGTCAACTGAGCAGTCACCCAACCAGGTAGTGAAAGCCAGTGGGCCAGGGGGCAGGGTGGTGTTGCAGTGACCTGTGGTTTTCAGCATGTAAGTCTTGCACATCTTTTGTTAAATTTATTCTTAACTATTTTCTGGGTTTGTTGTTGTTGTTGTTGTTGCTGTTGCTGTTGTCATTGTAAATAGGAATTTTTTAAAAATTTCACTTTTCAATTATCTATGCTAAAAAATATGGAATGCTTCATGAATTTGCATGTCATCCTTGTACAGGGACCACGTTAATCATTTGTATCATTTCAGTTTTAGTATATAGGTTGCCAAAGTGATGTTATATGTGTTTTTAATAAAAACATAACATGAACCCCTCCTGTGAATTTTACCTTTTACCTGAAGTGCAGGTAAGTACCTTCTCTCCTGCGGACTCCCACACCGTCCTAGACCCCTACTCGGGCGTTACGGGATCTCTGCCCAGAGACTACACCTTCTGCCTTGTTATTATCTGGCTCTTTCAGCCAAGGTGGAGCCTGTATTCTCCACTGCAAACTTAACACACTCATACTGGCTGTGATTCTGTAAATTGGTTCAGCAGTCCTAAAGCAGTGTGCAAAATGCCTGGAACCGACTTATTGCCTCAGTCCTCGCATTCATTCCCAAATATTACTGGAGAGGAGAAAGAGAATCCTGTCTCATGGACCTATGGACAGCCAGAGAGGCTTTAACAATCCATTTCTAACCCAGGGGGCGGGGGGTTCTGAGCCTTGAGGGGAAGATGCTGCCTCCCCCGGAAACCAGCAGACATTTCTGGAAACCTCTCCTGAGCCTCAGATAAGACTGGCCTGATGTGCTTTCTAAGCTAACCACAGTGTCACCTTTTTTAAAAATTGCACTGAAATACACAAAACATAAAATCTGCCATTTTAAAGTATACAGTTCAGTGGCGTTAAATGCATCGACACTGTTGTACAACTCTCACCACCATCCATCTCCAGAACTATTTTATCATCTCATATCACAGTTTCATCTTACAAGATATTTTTATCTGATGTTAGGCTTTACTTATTTAAATATTTATTTATTTAAGAATGAATTATGGTCAATTAATCTACAACAAAGGAAGTAAGAATATACAATGGAGAAAAGACAGTCTATTCAATAAGAGGTGCTGGGAAAACTGGACAGCTACATGTAGAAGAATAAAATTAGAACATTCTGTAACACTATATACAAAAATAAACTCAAAATGAATTAAAGACCTAAATGTAAGACCAGATACTATAAAACTCCTAGAGGAAAACATAGGCAGAATACTCTTTGACATAAATTGCAGCAATATTTTTTTGGTTCCGTCTCCTAGAGTAAGGGAAATAAAAGCAAAAATAAACAAATGGGACCTAATTAAACTTAAAAGCTTTTGCACAGCAAAGGAAACCATAAACAAAATGAAACGACAACCTACAAAATAGGAGAAAATATTTGCAAATAACAAAACAGACAAGAAATTAATCTCCAAAATATAAAACAGTTCATACAGCTTAATATAAAAAAAAAACCAAACAACGCAATCAAAAAATGGGCAGAAGACTTAAATAGATGTTTCCCCAATGAAGACATCCAGATGGGCAACAGGCACATAAAAAGATGCTCAATATCACTAATTTTTAGAGAAATGCAAATCAAAACTAGAATGAGGTATCACCTCACACTAGTTAGAATGGCCATCATTAAAAAGTCTACAAATAATAAATGCTGGAGAGGGTGTGGAGAAAAAGAACTCTCCTGCACTGTTGGTGGGAATGTAAATTGGTGCAGCCACTATGGAGGACAGTATGGAGGTTCCTTAAAAAGCTAAAAACAGACTTACCACATGATTCAGCAATCCCACTCCTGGGCGTATATCCAGAGAAAACTATAATTTGAAAAGACACATGCACCCCAATGTTCACAGCAGCACTATTTACAATAGCCAAGATATGGAAACAACCTAAATGTCCATTGATAGATTAATGGATAAAGATGTGGTCTGTATACATATGTACACACACACACACACACACACACACACACACTGGAATATTACTCAGCCATAAAAAAGAATGAAATAATGCCAATTGCTGCAACATGGATGGGCTTGGAGACTGTCATATTAAGTGAAGTAAGTCAGACAGAGAAAGACAAATATCAAATGATATCACTTATATGTGGAATCTTAAAAAAAATACCAATTTTATTTACAATCCAGAAATAGACTCACAGACATAGAAAACAAACTATGGTTACTAACAGGAAAGTGAGGGGAAAGGATAAACTGGGAGTTTGGGATTAACAGACACACGCTATATACATGTATGTATATATACACACACGTATGTATGTATATATACACACACGTATGTATGTATACATATAACATTACTGCTTTGCTGTACACCTGAAACTAAAACTGTAAATCAACTAGACTTCAATAAAAAATAAAATTAAAACAAACAAACAAGCAAACAAAAAAGAATGAATTAAAAGCAGGTTTCCCCAGCCTTCCACTCCCAAACCATTTGGCAGCCCCGTGATAAAGGATGTGATAGAGATCTTTCCTCGTGGCTCCTATTAGCTGGTCCAGACCTCACTGACTTAGCCCAGCTGGGGGTTGTGAAACTACAGGTCTACTCACCTAAGTGGGGGTAGGTGAGTTTCCAGGGGAACAGGGCCTCCGGATTAGCTCCAGCCCTCCCCTATGCTCTGGCCAGGGCTCCATTAGAGAGGCTGCAGTCCTGCTGACCCCTCTAAGTTGTCTAGGGTCTGCATTACTTCCCGCCCTCCACCCGGGACCCATGGTTTCCCGAGCCTCCACAAGCCCCTCTGAGTGTAGTGAGGGGACTCTGAGCCCCTTCCTCAAAAGTGAGGCGCTCTCACCTTGAGCAGAGCCTGAGGCTGGTGGTCATCAGGGTGATGACTGGGCCCATCTGTACACACACTCTGGTTCTTGGCGGCATAACTGGCTTCAAAGAAGGAGTTTGATCTTATAAGGAATTTCAGCCCTGCTTGACAGCCCTGGGGCTCCCCATCTGCTCTTGTCTCATCTCCTGATGAGCTTCCATGAGGATCCTGGGCTGCCTCCCCTGGGGACCTTCCTTTCATCCTTGGGTTCCCACAACAGTGAATGAATCCAGTGTTCCAGACCGTTTCCACAAGACCCAAGGTGAGGAATTTCTGGGCTCTGTGCAGTCCCGATAAGGCAGGCCTGGGACACACCTCACTGGCTTCAGCCACAGCTTGGCTCTCCGTGCCAGAATAGGGAGGGCCAGTTCCACGGGGCTCTGGGATTATACTGGCCCTCAGACATGGTTTGCCAAAGGACTACTGCTGAGTGGGAGTGGGGATGGGGGTTTGAGCAAGAGACTAGGGTCCAGGCGTCAGGCTAGCAGGGGTCAGAGAGATGATGGGACAGAGGTGAGGCAAGCACCACCTAGCCTTATCCCTACACATCTGTATCCCACTCCACCCTCCATCACATCCCTGAACCACAGCACTGCCACTCCAGTAAATAGAGGGATCATTCAATCAGCTGTGATGTCCAGCAACTTAACTTAAGTTTTCTGAGCTGTAAAAATAGGGATTCTATAAACTATTTATCCAGAAGGGTTTTGGAAGACTGAATATGAATGTTCCTAGTGTAATACTAGATACTCAGAAAGTGTGTAATACACATTATTTTCCTTTCTGCTTTCTTCTCTGGTTGAGCTTTATGCACATTGCTTTGTCTTTATCAAGGAAGCTAGACAAGCTGGCAGTTCCCAGAAGGGGTGGGAAAGCCACTGTTTTCTCTTTGTGCCCAGAAACACTGCCCCAGATGGATGGCTTCCCCCAGAGACCACCAGGTACCACTGGAGTATTGAGACCCTGGAGATTGAGCTGAGTAGAGTGGACAGTTGGGTAAACGGGTACGGTAGAGGAGAAACAACGTTCCCGGAAGACCCATCCCTTACCAAGACCCACCAAGGACACTTATTCTTTATGTCACTGCCACTAAAAATTTCCAACCTGAGACCTCAGTCCAGTTCAATTAGAACCTTCGGGGGTGGGGCTAGCTTTGGGTAGTGTTTAAAAGTCCCCAGGTGTTTCTAATGTGTAACTTGGGTTAAGAACTACTGGTCCAGTCCAACCTCCTCATTGTAGAGATAAAAACACACATTTACAAGCAGTAAAATATTTAAAGTGACAGACAGAATTTAGTGCAAAGTAGGTTCCCCAAAGAGGGAAGCTATTATTATTTCATTATTTCTGTTATTGCTCTAGACAGAGCTGGTTTTCAAGGGCAGGTGACTTGTACCGTCACATAGGTCCTCATGCTTAGAAGGGCCCTATGCTTGGTTTACTGCTCTGCTGTTGCTCTTTTGAAACTATGATTTTTTTTTTAACAAGGGGCCCCACATTTTTTCACTTTGCACTGGCCCTGCAAGTTGTGTAGCTGGCCATGGCCCTAGGTCACACAGCTCTTAAAAGCAGAGTGGATTATCACCCCATTAGAGAAAGATGAGGGACACACACAGGGCTCAGAGGCTTGCTGGCTGTGGGGCTGGCCTGGGTTCACTGTCCAAGGAGGTTCCTTCTCCTGTTCATTCCATCACAGGGAGGAGGCTGTCTTTGCATCTCTTAGGGGAAGCAGTGTAAGAGCCTCAGAGCTCCTTCTTACCAGCTGTGAGAGGCCCTCTGAGCCTCAGTTTCTTCTTCTGTAAAAGGGGGGAACAATGACTGTGAATTATGGTGAGGAGTGCCCAGAATTATGACTGTCCCTCTAGATGCTACAAATATGTGACTTCTTGTCCCTTTATTGGGAAGAGGGGGACCCATGCGCTCCAAGTGCCGCCTTGTCAGGTCTTTTTTCTTTTTCTCCTGGGAGGCCCAACTACATTAAGTTCTCAGATTTCTGCTTTTCCCATAAACTAAGACGCAGTTCTGGGGAAAGATTTCATTCTGGAGCAGGGCATATAGGCTTCAGAGCCATTAGTAAAGAGTTGCTGCTACTGCCCTCTGGTGGTAATGTATCTGTATCTGCACAGATTCCTAACATCCTTTTGGGAATTACAAAAATGCTTGGTAATACACTACAATTCAATTAAAAAAAACCTTGCTACTCTACTAGGCACTAGGGATGCAAAGACAAATAAAACAAAGTCTTGTTCTCTAATAACTCACAGTTTAACATGTACCCCAATGTTCATAGCAGCACTATTTACAATAGACACGGCATGAAGCAACCTAAGTGTCCATTGACGGATGAATGGATAAAGAAGCTGTGGCATAAATACACAATGGAATATTATTCAACCATAAAAATGATATAATGTCATATGCAGCAACATGGATGGACCTAGAGATTATCATATTAAGTGAGGCAAGTCAGAGAAACATATATCATATGATATCACTTATATGTGGAATCTAAAAAAATGATACAAATTTACAAAACAGAAAGAGACTCACAGACATAGAAAACAAACTTATGGTTACCAAAGGACAAATTTGGGGAGGAACAAATTTGGAATTTGGGACTAACAGATACACACTACTATACATAAAATAGATAAATGATAAGGACCTAATGTATAGCACAGGGAACTAAATTCAACATCTTGTAATAACCTATAATGGAGAAGAATCTGAAAAAGAATATATATATATATATAACTGGATCACTTTCCTGTATACCTGAAACATTATAAATCAACTATACTTCAAGAAAATAAAAATTTTAAATGATAAAAAAAAAGAACTCACAGTTTAGAAAGTGAAGCAAACTCTTAAGGAGATAGCTTGAACATAGGACGATATGATAAGTTTTAATAAAAACAATGATTCCTGAGTTCTGGTCCCAGACAAAAGGGAGTAGACCTGTTTATTCTTATCCTTCCCACTAAGGAGAGCTAAAATTCCCCTGCAACTTCTATATAAACAAACATAAGACTCTGAGAGTTTGGGAGAAGAGGCAGACTGCTTAGGGATCACTTGAGACCCAAGAAATGTCACGGCAGTGAGTTCCCTGGGTTTTCTTTTTGCTTTTTATATCTGACTAGACACTGAAGAAGTTAGCAATCTAATATACCAATGGATGCAGGCAAAAAAAAAAAAAAAAAGCCCCCAGAAAAGTTTGCTCTGTCTAATCCAAAGACTGGAAAGGGGCAGACTAGCAAAACATAAAATGTTTAGACAATAATTAATAACTCCAGTCCAGCCAAACTAAAAAATACATATATATGTGTGATAAAAATATAATACATATAATTTATACTTCTAATCATGTTTAAATGTACAGTTGAGTAGTGTTAACTATATTCACATTGCTATATAACAAATTCCCAACTCATTTTACAAGGCCAGTGTTCCATGACACCAAAACCAGACAAAGATAATGTAAGAAAAGAAAACTATAGACCAGTATGCTTTGTGAATATAGATGCAAAAAATCTTTACAAAATATTAGTAAGGAGAATTCATCTATACATAAAGAGACTTACATACTATGACCACGGGGATTTATTCCTGGTATGCAAAGCTGGTTCAATATTTAAAAATCAGTCAATGTAATTTACCATGTAAACAAACAAAAATCTCACGATCATATCAATGGATGCAGAAGAAGCATTTGACAAAAATTCAAGACCTACTTCTGATAAAAAAAAACTCTCAGGAAAGTAGAAATAAAGGGGAAATCTCTCAGCTTGGTAGAGAACATCTATAAATCAGCTAACAACATATTTAATGATACAAGGTTGAATGCTTTCCCCCTAAGAAGCAAATATGTCTGCTTTCATCACTCTTATTAAGCCATCTCAATTAGGCTAGAAAAGGAGATAAAAGGCATATAGATTGGAAAGGAAGATGTAAAACTGCACCTATTTGCCCGATGCGTTACCTACAAAATCCCAAGGAATCTACAAGAAAATTAAAAACCCCCAAAGCTCTCATAGAACTAATACATGAATGTAGCAAGGTTGCAGGATACAAGATCAACATGCAAAAATTGATTGCATTTCTATAAGCTAGCAATGAACACACAGAAACTAAAGTTTAAAAAAATGTGCAGTTGTTCAAAAAAAAAGACTTCAGGTATAAACTTAATAAAACATGTACAGGATTTGTATGTTTAATAACAAACCCTACAAAACAAATCTTTTTTTTTAAAGAAAAAATCAAAGAAGATCTCAGTAAATGAAAAGACATTACCACATTCACATATGTATTGGAAGACTTAGAGTAAAGATGTCAAATTTCCCCAAATTGATCTATAAGTTTAAAGCAATTCCAGTAAGGTTATTTCTAAACATAGACAGGCTTAATCTAAAATTTATGTGGAAAGGCAAAGGAACTAGGAAAGATAAAACACTAGGAGAGCTGCCACGTTATCTTAACAGAGAGAGGTTGCCTCCTCCCACTTTAGGCCAATACTCAGTGCCCTGTATTAAATTCTTCCTGCTTTAAATCCTAGAATGGTTTTTGAGTCCTGCACTGAATCCACCGCCCTTTTTTCCCCAAGCCTCCCAAGTCATCCTCATCATCTGGATTTTAACCCCTTACAGCTCCCCTAAGCTGACCCCATCTCTCATCCTTCCTTGACCTTCCTACAGTGTCTTCTAGAATGGCAGTCTCCCAGAAATAAACTCCCTTATGTCCTCGCCCTTCACCTTCTTTCTCTATCAGAAAACTGGCTAATGCCTGTATACATCATGTCCCCTACATTCTCCTCAAGTAACGGCTGTTTACCCTCTCACAACCCTCATTCCACCTGGCCTGCAGGTTCAGGTAGCTGTTCTCCTTTTTCCTCCTCCATAAAACCCCAGCCTCTTGGTCATTAGACTATACCCTGCCTCCTCGTCACAGTCATCTGCAGATCTCTTCCTTACTTACTAAACATTTTGACCACTGGCTCACTGTCTCTCCACCACTGCCCCTGTCATCATTCTTGGTAACTTCAGTATCTGTATAAATGATCCAACCAACACCAGGCTCCTTTGCAGCTAGAGGTAGAACCATGTGACTCACTGAGATTTACATCAAGATCTGAAGATGGAGGTGGTTTCTGTGAAAACTTTTCTTTCCTGCTGGGGCACCTGCTCTCTTCTTCCTACCTTGAATGCCAATGGGGTGTATGCAGTCTTCTTGTGATTATGAGCATGTGGAAAAGGCAGGAGGATGGCACACTTGTCGGTCCTGACATCATTCAACCAAGGAACCCACACCAGCAGCCACTTACCTCCAATCTTCTTGTTAGGTAAGGGAAGAAAAAAAAAAGGCTGTATATGACACTGTGGTCAAATTTTCTGCCCTTGCAGCTGAAATAATTTCTAATAAGTACAACCTCTTCCTGGCACACATAAATCAAATCTCTCACCTTTCTCTTTTACCTATTGTTCTTGCCCAGCAACACCAAATCCTGGGGTGTCTAAGGCTGCTAGTTATTCCCCAATACCCATTCTCATCTTTTCCTTTTAGTAACAGAATGCCAAAGTTGTCACAGAGCCCATGATCATCCAGAAAACAGGTGGAGCCCACTCACCTACACAGAGCTGGAGATACTGAATCACCTTCTTCCTCCATTCCTATTTTTGTTTCATCAGATTTTCACTCACTTCTTGATCACTCCCAACCACACACACACAATGTAGTGTCTCTTACCTTAAACACACACACACATACACACACACACATACACACACAAAACCTTTCCTAAACTCCTCACCTCCCTTGGCTTACCACCTCATTTCTCTGCTCTCCCTTATGAGAAACTTGTTGGCCAGTGAGAGGCAGTGAGGTGAGTGTCATGGTCAGTGGGGTGTGTTTGTCAAAACTTGCAGAATGGATGAGAATGGCTTGAAAGTAACAACCAGAGGCAGTAGTGGAGCACTCTTTTGAGAAATGTCACATTGCCAGCACCCCTGATGGCAGAGAGGATGATATTTTATGAAAAAAGATGGACATTGATGAGTGAATTGAAAAGTGATTGAGTGGGATTCTGAAGAAGTTTTAGGAATACTTCAACAAATTAATTTTGCTTATCTTTTTTTTCTTTCATCTATGCAAGAGAGATAAATGATTTTTTAAAAATTATTCCTTCATAAACCTAAAGGAGATTTTTCATATATAAACCAAAAAATTTGAAGTGATTGGGTTACTGTAATTGCCTGCATTTTTCTTTCAATGACATAAAATAACTAGTATCTTACAATCTATATTATCTTATAGTTGATAAACTATAAAAGCCCAGATAAATGTTTACCTTCACTATGAAACCTCTGCAGAACACTGTCTAGTACATAATGAGCACTCAATAAACTAGCCTTCACTATGATGGTATCTTCTAGGGGAAGTATGGGACTGGGAGAGGGGGAAGTTTTCCTAGTATTTAACTGAACAGTCCAGTGCCTTAATCTTTTGTCTGATAAAAATTTTTTAAAAGATAAGAAGAGACATATAAATCTCTATTTTTAATCATGATTTTGTACTTGGCCTCAATTTTGGATCATCTTAATCAGCAGTGATGTGGAACATTTCCTCTTGTTTATTTCCTGGTATAGAAATGAGCATTTAGTAAGTTGCAGTTTCAATTGATTTATGACCTCTTTAAAATAGGAATCACTTGATTTTTGTCACTAAAAGAAAGGTGCTCAGCTGCTAGTTTTTACTTCAATTAAGCAGTGTGGCAAGGAAGTTTTTTTACTTTTATTTTAAGTAAAATGTCTTCTATTTTAAATGTCTTATTTTAAATAGAAAGACTCTGAATGTCTTTGGGCCACAAACTCACCCCCTCCATTTCCCATTTATCATTAATGCCCACCATGTCTCATTTCCTTTACATGCCTAAAAGCACCCAAATTTTCCACCAAAGATGAAATGTTTTTCTTGCCCTTCCCAGTCTGGCGTGAGTGTTGCGTATCTCGAAACCTTAACTCAGTGTGATGGTTTCTTTTTGGATGCTTTCTTCTTTTGGCAATACTAAACATTCGGTTTACCATTGAACTGTCTCTAAAGCATTCTGTGTATTGTTGCTTTTAATTCCCCTGCTTTTAACAAATATTGGGACAAATATTAAGCTTATTTCTTCTTAACATTGATTCCTCACTGCCACTAACAGTGGGCAGATAGGCAATAACTTTACATTAACTAAATAAAAGGGTAGAAGACAGGGAGAGAAAGAGAAACAGATATTAAATAAACAAATAAGCTTTAAGGGAGATTGCTGAATGGAGAGGGGAGAAGAAATGCAGATTAAATAGCCAGATCCATGTCATTGTTTTAAATGAAGACCTGACCAAATTTTACTCTTAAAAAGTGTTCTGAATGGGGGAGGGTATAGCTTAAGTGGTAGAGCACACACACACAGTCTTGGGTCCAATCTCCAGTACCTCCTCTAAAAATAAAGAAATAAACACCAAACTACCCCCCCCCCCAAAAGTACTCTGAGTCCCTCCTTTAGAGGCTGGTTTTTCACTTGAGGTTCCAAGCATTGTGCCCTGGGAACCTGCCTTTTGGAATCAGAATCTGATTCTATTTGTGGTTCTGCTATCTATAAAATCATTAAGGAGATTCTTCAATTGCTCTGAACTTCAGTTTCCTCTGTTTGTAAAAGCATGAGTTTAATAATAACTCTTAAGAAGTTAGCTTGGTGAACAGGGAACAAATTCCTGTCTCAGGGCCTTGGCACTTGCTGTTCCCTCTTCCTGGAACCCTCTTCTCCCAGATGCCCACAGGGCCTCTCTCCCTTGTGTCTAACAGTCTTTATTGGAATGTCACCTCACTGTGGCTTCCCTGACAATCTATTTGAAACTGTATATTCATACCTACTTCTTACCCCTTTTTCTGCTTAATTTTTCTTCAGAGCACTTTTCATCGCCTAACATACCACATCTTTTACCTATTTATTTTATTGTTTGGCTCTCTCTACTAGAATCTAAGCTTCCCAGGGGGAAGATAGTTAATCTCTTTTACTCCCTGTAATGACTGATGAACGATAAACAGCATAACTGGTGTGGGCATTTTTACCAAGCGCCTGACACATTAAGATTCACAAATATTTGTTGTTCTAAAATGACAGTGGGTGGATCAGGAAATGTCAGTTTATTTTATTCACAGACAATCTACAAAGTATCAGTGGTAGTCTTTCCTGAAACAACTGGCTCAGACAATCTCAGGATTGGAAGGAAATTTAAAGGTAGGTCAGGCCTTGTTAGAATTTAAATTCTCCTCTGCTGTTACCAAGAATAGGAATTGTTCCCATCTAGAGTCACAACCTTTTCTACAGTTGAGGATTCTTCTATTTGCAACAAGAGGATCCTTTTCATTAAGAATCTCCCCCCCTCAGTATAGCACAGGGAACTATATTCAGTATCTTGTAGTAACTTGTATGTTCCTATATGACCGAAGTACTGTAATGTACACCAGTAATTGATACATTGTAAACTGACTATACTTAAATAAAAATATATAAGAAAAAAAAAACTCTCCCAAGAATATAAAAGTAAAATAAGATTGTAGAATACTTACAAAATTTTAAAAAAAATTAATCACCATAATATCATTACTCAGTTAACAGTTTAAAAATACACACAGAAAATTTAGGGCTCTCACTACATGTGCTGTTTTGTAGGTTTTTTCCGGTCGAACATCACGTATAAAAACATTAAAAGGCTCTGCGATGTTCCCCTTGGGGGTTTACCATACCTTATTTAATCATTCGCAAACTGTTTCCTATTTCTCTCAAGTTAAATTTTTATACGATCTCCGATACCTTCTTCAGAGAAACGCCTAGAAGTTACTGAGGCAGGGTAAGTGAACTTTTACTTTTTTAATAGTTTTTTCTTATATTACTGAAGATTAAAGTCTTCACCATCGGATCGCACTCCACAGAAAGTCTAGGGTGGCTTTAAACCAGTTCGATTCAAACCATCCCAAATTCTCTTCCGGTACTGTTTTCAATCACACACGGTCGCAGTCCTCCTTCGGAAAAGAGAAACTTAAAGACAGCCCCAAGCACCACCTCTTTAAATTTTAAACCGGAGGTCCGGGCCAATGAACGCTAAGTTTCTCCGACAACACAACGTCCCGCCCGCAGCCCCGCCCTCCACCAATAAAGCAGAGCTCTTCTCCACCGCCCTTCCAATCATAGCCAAGAATGGAAATGACTCACGTAACTTACGTAAGGCAAGCGGCCAATGGGAGCTGACCTTGGGAGTTACCTCCGCCAATGGCAACAGCCCTTGAAGAGCGCGGGAGTCTTTCGACCAGGGTTCCTGAGGGAAGCAGAGAATGGCGCTGGTTCCCTGAAGCAAGAGCCTAGGGAAGAGTGGCACAGGCTCCGGCCGGAGCCCAGAGGCGGCGGCGCGGCCAACATGGCCTGCTGTCACAACGTAATGCTGCTGCTGGACACCGCGGGCGGAGCCGCTGGTCAGAGCCCCGTCCGGCGGGCTGCCCTGCGCCTCCTCACCTACCTGAGTTGCCGGTTCGGCCTGGCCAGGGTCCGCTGGGCCTTCAGATTCTTTGACTCTCAAGGGGCGCGGAGTCGGCCTTCCCGGGTGTCTGATTTCCGCGAGCTGGGGGTCCGCTCCTGGGAGGATTTTGAGGAGGAGCTGGAGACCAGGCTTAGGGAGGGCGCCCGCGGCGCTCACCTGCCGGGCCCGGCACCCAGGGCCACCCACACGCACAGCGCTCTCATGGAGACGCTGCTAGACTATCAGTGGGACCGGCCCGAGATCACATCGCCCACGAAGCCGATTTTGCGCAGCAGCGGGAGAAGACTGTTGGACGTAGAGAGCGAGGCCAGAGAGGCCGAGTCTGCGCTCGGGAGCTTTGTGAACGCCGTCTTCCTCCTGGCCCCTTGTCCGCATTCGCAGAGGGAGCTGCTGCAGTTCGTGTCTGGCTGCGAGGTCCAGGCCCAGGGCCTGCCGCCTACTCCTAAGCAGGTGATGGAGAAGTTGCTGCCCAAGAGAGTCCAGGAAGTCATGATCGCCCGAAAAATCACTTTGTACTGGGTGGATACCACCGAGTGGTCTAAGGTAAGATGAACTCAGATTTAGGGAGTGGTGCTAGTTCTGGTGAACCAGAACTTGGCAGCGTCTGCAGGGCAGCCGGTAGACCCAGAATGAGACTAACATGACCAACAGGTATCTCTTCAGAAGGAAAGTTCTGTGGTCACAAGCAAATAGGGACAGCCATCCCAACGAACTAAGTAAGGCCCTCGGTACCTCCTGAGTCAAAGCATTTGTGGTCCTTAACAATTTGAGACCCATCTGCCTTCACAGGCTTAATTTTTCCTACACACAACCTATATTCTATCATATTGAAATATAATCTAGTTGGCCAGCAGGTCATGACTGCTTGTTTTGTCTTATCCATCACCTGAAATGCCAGTGCTCACTCTTTTGTGCCAATTTAAACTGCACTCTTTCTTTAAAGCCTTGCCCACTTGGCAGCTGCTCAGTCTCAACCTCTGAATTTCCATACACTTTCGTGGCGTTCACCCTTTTCTCCATTATATGTCCCGTTTGTGCAGTCTCTCACCTTCCATCTAGGCTGAGTACTTCAAAGGCAGGTACACACATCTTTGTATCCCCTGCAGGTGTGTTTCGACTATTATAGGTGTTCAGTAAATATTTGTTGACTAAATGAATAAATTCTTAGGCACTTACAGGCCTAAATGCCTAATTTGGATCTTTATCGAAGCTGTGGAGCCCCTGATCCAGTTAAGCACTATGATAAGTGTATCTTTTTACCTTCATCATTTTCTTCTTTTACTTCACTTTGTCAATAAGTACTAATTTGAGGAGCCACTACATTGAGTACCTACTACATTGATCTAGCTGCTGGGGATGTGGTGGTCAGCAAAGTGGAGTTTACCTTCTAGGGGGAAACAGATTAAACAGGTAAGTGATAGGATTTCAAGTAATGCTCTAAAGAAAATAAAGCCAGGTGAGGAGCTGAGGATGGGACAGAGGAGGTAGAAGGGGGAGGCAGTTGTACATCAGGGGTTAGTCAGGGAAGGCCTTTTTGAACAGAGAATTGAGTGGTGAAGGAGGAGGTACCTGAAGTTTGGGAAAGAACAGTCCAGGCAAAGAGAAGAGCCAGTGTAAAGATTTGAGCTGGAAATGAGCCTAGTTTGTTTCAGAAACAAAAAGGCAAGGAATGCTGAGACCTAGTTGGCAAGAGCACAGTAGGAGAGGAAGTCAGAGGTAGCAGAGGCCTATCTGTAGAGCCAAAGTAATAAATGTTAATTTTGTTCTTGTTGTTGGGAATGCGATTGTACCTATTGGAAACACATGTTGCTAAACTAGGAGTGGGTTAAACTGCAAGATTACAAATAGAAAATGAGCAGGTCCTTTATGAGCTATATAGTGTGTTGAATTTTCCAAATTACTTTCACAGACAAAGCCTGAGAAAGGTGTACCAAATACAAAATAAGACAGAAGTGGTTAAGGGAATGGTAAACATTGATGGAGAACACAGAATCCTAAAACTTAAAGCTTGTTAAGGCAGCAAGTCAATTGTTGGACATAACACACAACACTTATGTGCTTAATTTGGGATAAATGATGTTCAGTCACCTCAGAGACTATTCTGGAGTTAGGTTATATCAAATACTGGCTAGCAATAAGTCTTAGCAAATAGGGCCTGGAGATTCTTTTTCTCTCTTTTCGGAATGATATTAAAATCAGTAGGTTGACAGGATCTTTTTAAAGATTCCTTCCTGGTTTCACATTCCATCATCTGAGGAGATGTGTCTTCTCATATCTGGTATGTTGCTTCCCATAAGAAAAAGCCCATCAGACAATCTTAGGCTTTTCAGGAATTTTTTTTCCTGGTGAATATCTGTCTTTTCCTATTCAAAAGCCTCTGCCTAGCCACACTGGAGGCAAAAGGGAGACTTGGGCTCTGCCCTTGGGGAACGCTCCTTATGAGGGTGGAGAGAAGGGAAGAAGAGATAATCCAGGGCCAGCCTTTCAGAGCTCACCGTCTGGGAAGTAGAACTGAGGGAAACAGACTGGGGGAGGAGGGATCCAAGCACGTAGAGCTCTTGCAAAGATACAGGATAGAGAGGAGCAGAGGAGACCCCTGTCACATTGTCAACTTTATGCTTTTGACTTAATCAGCACATATCTGCTGTTGAATAAACTGCTAGGTGTGCTGGGTGCTGAGTGCACCATTAGTGAACCAGACGGGTGTGGTCCCTGCTCTCTTGGAGTTTATAATCTTGTGGACATTTATAAATCCCCAGATTTGAAACTACCACTAGGACTTCTCTGTTACTTACTCCATAATATGCATAAAGATGAAAAATACAGCTATACTCTATATACTGATTGTGAGTTTTTAAATAATATTCATATATTATTTTTTAATCAAAGCTAATTACCTTTTCAGCTCATTTTAAAGTTTTATGTTTTATTTGCTAAGCACCTTTTTTTTTTCCTGGCTGGACCTCTGGCTGGAACAATTTCAACAAATTTTTTGCTTCCCTTTGGAAGAAAATCCTAATTGGGTTCTGTGATATCTGAATTAGCTTACCATTCTCCCACACAGCAGTAAGCACAGGTGTGGACACATAAGTGGTAACAGCAAACTACTGATTAATCTTATCACAGTATTTTCCAAACTGATATACATAATTGAAGCAAAAGTTCTGCAGTACGTTGCTTATCTTCACTACATGTGACACTTTATATTGTGCTCTGATATTTTTTGTTTTTTCTTTAACACTGATCTTAAACCACTCAATTGATACAGAGTCCATCCAAGTCCATCAGAGGGCCACGGCCCTCATTTGAAAGCATTGTCCAAGAGACTTCTAGGTTCTTGGACTAGATAATTATCATTGCCTTGCTGTGAACTTTGGCACTCTTATGCCCCTCTTTGAATTTTAATACAATGGAAAGTTTGGAGATGACCTAGAAGACACTTCTAGTTCTAATTTTTCACATTCACATAGCAATTTAAGGTTTACAGTTGTTCACTCACCTGTGTAGTAGGCAAACCAGCATGATAGATGTATTCTAGGGTAGGTGCTCCTTCATCTTCCCATAGTACCTTCACTGAATATTTTCATGGTATATTGTGATTCTAAGTTAAATATTTCATTTTATTGCTGTTTTACTCCACCCTTGACTTTAAGATCCTAGAAGACAGGGACTACGTCTTGCTAGTTAATTGGTCCTTCGGACTTTTCAATTAATAAAAATTGGTAAGAGGCCAGACAAGACTAACATTTTATGATTTATCCCTAGTGATTTGCATCACTTCTGTTCCTTGGCAGAAAATCGAAGTGCTATTTTCACTAAATAGATGCTTTCTTGGAGGCGTATTATATAGTAGTTATATTCGGGGGCTGTACAGTAATGGGATGCTGGCCATAACTTGTGTTTGGTTCAACAAATACATTAATTGTGTAATTTGATCCTTTAATATATGTATCTATCAACTTTACTTTCTCCTGATTTCCCTTAGCTTTATTTAATAATGCCTAACTTACAATAACCCAAGTTTCTTTGTAACTTTAATTTTAGCTGTGGGAATCCCCAGACCACCTTGGTTACTGGACAGTATGTGAACTGCTCCACCATGTAGGAGGTACTGTCTTGCCATTTGAAACTTTCAGCCAGGATTTTACCAAAGTTGGGGAAACACTTCTTGGTAATGAAAGAAAGCTGTCAAGGGAACCTCACCTCTCTTCATGGATTTCAGCTCTGCCAACTGATTCCACTTTAAACTGTTTGCTCTATAATTCTCCTGAGTATGAAGCCTCATTTCCACGGATGGAAGGAACGTTATTTCTCCCTGTTGAAGGTAAGCAAATATTATGGGGGGCATTTGGTTAGTCTCGGTTTCATTCATTTCTTCAAGGCAGGCCCATGCTTTTAACTTCTGAAAGATTTCCAGCAGCCTAGGCATTCAGTTAATGCTTGTAATTAAAAGGTGTCTGAGCAAAATCAAAGATACTGCAGGAAAGGACTAAATTCTGGCACAACTGCAAGTCCATGTAAATAGGGCCAGTGAATGATTTTAAAGAGTTTCCCAACTTTTTTGCAAAGAAGGATGATGTTGTTCAGGTGCCCAAGCAAATGGGTGGTAAGATTTCACTGCCTAATAGAAGAGATTGATAAATTGAAGACCATCTAAAATCAGCGACTCAGAAGAAATAAATTACTCCATTGAAGCTGAAAATGGTGCTTGTTACCAGGAAGAGCCAGCATATTGGAATCTTCATAAATTTGCTTTGTCATATGATTTGCTATAGTGAATCTAATTTCTGAGTTATAGATTCATACAAATAATACTATATAGTGACATATACATAAAACTATTATTATACATTATGGGCAATTTAAGGAAATTTCAAGAATAGTTTTGTTTAAGCATTTTGTCTTATATGGTCTTTAGAATTTAACTTCATGAGATACAATGCACTGTTACAGATTTAAGAGACAGTGGGTTTTTTAACATGTGTGTATTGCTTGAACACTTACTTCTATCATAATTATTGAGTTCTGACATCAAGTCACGCCCTTATAATACCAGTCTTATACAGCTTTTCCTATAGAACTAAATGGACTTACTATGAGAACTTCGTGGCAGTAGAATGAGGGTTGAAGTGTGAACTAAGTGACAATACTAGTGCTTCAACTGACATCTAATATTTTTCTTCTTACTATTAAATCTCTTTTTAGGAACTGTTTTTGGTTTTTTTTTTTGAAGTTACAATGTGTCACTTTCTGGTACAAAGCATAATGTTTCAGTCATACATATACATACATATATTTCTTTTCATATTCTTTTTCATTATAGTGCTACAAGGTATTGAATATAGTTTCTTGTGCTATACAGTATAAACTTGTTGTTTATTTATATATCGTAGTTAGTATCTGCAAATCTCAAACTCCAGACTTATCCCTCCCTCCACCTCTGGTAATCATAAATTTGTTTTTTATGTCTGTGAGTCTGTTTCTGTTTTGTAAATACGTTTATTTGTGTTTGGTTTTTTTAGAGTCCACATATAAGTGATATCATATGATATTTGTCTTTCTCTTTCTGACTTACTTAGAATGACCATCTCCAGGTCCATTCATGTTGCAGCAAATGGCATTGTTTTATTCTTTTTTATGCCTGAGTAGTAGTCCATTGTATATGTACCATACTTTTCATCCAGTCATCTGTTGATGGACATTTAGGTTGTTTCCATGTCTTAGCTATTGTAAATAGTGCTGCTGTAAACATCGGGGTTCATGTATCTTCAAATTAGAGTTCCCTCTAGATATATGCCCAGAAGTGGGATTACTGGATCATGGCAAGTCTATTTTTAGTTTTTTAAGGACTCACCATACTGTTTTCCACAGTGGCTGCACCAAACTACATTCCCACCAGCAGCACAGGAAGGTTCCCCTTTTTGCAAACCCTCTCCAGCATTTATTGTTTGTGGACTCCGTTCTGACTGGTGTGAGGTGATACCTCAAATAGTTTTGAATTTTTAGTTTTGATTTGCATTTCTCTGATAATTAGCGATACTGAGCATTTTTTCATGTGCCTACTGGCCAATTGCTTGTTTAGATCTTCTGCCCATTTTTGGATTGGGGTTTTTTTGTTGTTATTAAATTATATGCACTGTTTTGTATACTCTGGAAACTAAGCCCTTGTCAGTCTCATCATTTCCAAATATTTTTTTACCTGTTCTGTAGGTTGTCTTTTTGTTTTTAGTTTCCTCTGCTGTGCAAAAGCTTACAAGTTTAATAAGGTCCCATTTGCTTATTTCTGCTTTTGTTTCTGTTGCCTGGGTAGACTGCCCTAGGGGAACATTGCTAAGATTTATGTCAGAATGTTTTGCCTATGTTTTCTTCTAGGAGGTTTATAATGTCTTATGTTTAAGTCTTTAAGCCATTTTGAGTTTATTTCTGTGTATGGTGTGAGGGAATATTCTAACTTCATTGATTTACATGTGGCTGTCCAGCTTTCCCAGCACTAGTTGCTGAAGGAACTATTTCTTATATTAGAATTTCAATATTCTTTATTTTTAACAGGGAAAGAGATTCAAGAAACATGGACAGTTACCCTACAGCCCTTGGCCATGCATCAGAGACATTTTCAGAAACCAGTCAGAATTTTTCTAAAAGGCACAGTAACCCAGTGGTCTCTCCCAAAAAGCAGCACTTTGTGCACTGACAGCTGGATGCTACAAAGTCCGGAGGAGAATAAATCAACTCAAAGGATATTTCAGCAGCTGGTAAATAGGCTGACTGCTGAAGAGTTACATCTGGTAGGTATCTTCCATGTGGTAGATTATTTTGGTCTAATAACACACTGGTAAAGTGAAATACATGCATTTATGAAATGCCAAGGATTGCCCTACATAATACAGCCTCAGTGAAACAGATGATGTTTTTGCAAATATTTTAGCATCATGACAATGCTCATTAGTGAAGAAACAGTTAATAAAATTGCATGTACCTTGAACCCAATTAAGTTAAATTATATTCACATAGGGAAAAGGCAGTGGGCCAAATGGAATATTAGGGCAGTGAAGTGATGAGTGAGTTCTTTCTTTTGGGGGAGGGGTGGGTAACTAGGTTTATTTATTTATTTATGTTTAGAGGAGGTACTGGATTGAACCCAGGACCCGTGCACTGAGGTCAGGGAGTCAGGTGACCTGAATTTGGTCTCAGCTCTGCTGCCCTCTGTGTGATCTGAATAAATCCTGTAAGTGGCAGAATCGCCTTACGGTTACGAGCATGAGTTTTTGTTTTGACTGTCCCCCCTTTTTTAATTACAGTACAGGATTTTTAATTCATACACACTTGGCTTCTGCCTCTTATTAACTGAATGACCTTACTCCTCAGTCTCAATTCTTCCTCTATAAAATGGGGATAATAATAATTTTTACCTCAGTGGTTGTGAGGATTCAGTGAGTTATAAGTACATAATAAGTGCTTAGTAAATATTCCTGGTAACCTTAGGTTTTTCATATTTGTAAATTGAAGGCTTAGGATTATATGATCAGTAAGTTCAATTTAGCGCTAATACCCATCAAGCCTGTCTTTTCCACAGTTTTCTCTTTTATATTAATCATCACCAGAGGAAACTATCATTCTGGCTTTTAGTAAACTACATGCTTCTTTAGACATGTCAACATGTTCTCAACTAATTAGAACTTCTTGTGTAGGTTGCCAGTGTGGACCCTGGTGAAGGCTGGCCCCCCGTCACTGGAGTCATTTCCCCCTTCTCTACCAGTGCTACAATTCTCACTGTGTTCCACACCAAGGAGGCTGAATTTCAAAGACATTTTCTCCAAACAGTCATGACAGAGAGCCCCCAAGATTCAACTTCCCTTTTTTCTGAGGTTATGGATGGTGTATTGAATCAGATTCACAATTCACTTGAAGATTCTGCTACATCTGGTAAACTTTTTAACCAATAACTACCATACTCTAGGGCAGTGTTTTACCATCTTTTCCAGCATCATAGCATTTTTTCAATATGCTCTTAATAGAACCTGATACCTGTTATAGAACAAATAAAAGCAAGCTACAATATTTCTGATAGTTTAAACCACCATTATTTATAGAAATCCTGAGGTACTTCTGAGGAGGCCAAAGGCTCTGTGAAACTGGTTTGAAACTGAAGGTATAAGATGAAACCTGGTTTGAATATACTTAATAATAGAGTGTGTAAAACCATTATGATTCTACCTACCACTTCATTGTTGTTACTAATATGATGAAAATCTTATTTATGCTAGATAGAGATAATCAGTTTGATATTTCTTCCACTCACTTACTCAACAGATTTATTGAGTGCCTGTTGTGTGTCCAGCACTGTTTCAGGTACTGGAATATATCATAGAACAAAACAGACAAAGGTCTGTGTTCTCACGGAGCTTACTTTCTAGTCGAGGGAAACAAGACAGTAAACTAAATAAGAACATTTCAGGTAGAGGCAATAGCAGATGGCAAGGCTCTGAGAAGGATGTGTGTCTAGTGTGTTGGAGGAACAGTGAGGAAGCTTGTGTTTATACACTTCCAGGGTTGCATTTTTCTTAGACAACATGGGCCTATTGGAGTTGGTGGTACAGATGAAGTAAGGTCATTAATGATGCCACTTTGTCCTTTGGAAGAATGCCATCAGTCCAAGGGAGGAACAAGTGCTTGGAGTTCTCTGCTTTGGTTCTAATGACTTTTTAATTCTTCCATCTCTGCTCCTTTGTTCCTGTAGCTCCTCCTATTCCAGAATGGGCCCAGCAGGAGCTGCGCCGCTCCATTCCCTGGAGTGCAGCTGTTCTGGAGAAGTGGTTTCCTTGCTCTAACCTGAGTGGCGCCAGTTCAAATTTGATGGAGTCATTTTGGTAAAATGTTTTATTTGGTATCGGTTATTGAAATCAGCTCTCACTGAATAAACTAGAATTATTTATATGCATGTGAAAAATATGTTGAATACAAACAGAATTGCAAAAGGATGATGTATGATACCATTTTTATAAAATTTGCAACGAAGTGGCAATTTATATTGGTTTTGTTACATGTGTATGCCTCTGAGTAACAGACATACAAATCTAGGAATACCTCTGGGAGGAAGGAATGGGAAGAGATTGGGTGAAGCTTTCTCTGTGTTTATGATGCTTTATTTTATCGGAAAAAGATCTGAAACATATGGCAAATTATTAACAAGTATTTAATCTTGGTGGAAGGTACATGCTTATCTAATAACTTTCTCTACTTACCTGTAACCTTTGAAAGATTTGTAAATTTGAAAAAAAAACTAATAGAAAAAAAAATGGCAAAACTTCCTCACTGTTAAAGGAAACACTAATATACTTAGAATTCATCTGCTTCATGAACTGCATGTATGAACTAATTCAATTAATGTCACCATAACTTTCTCCTACTTTTAAATCAAATGATATCAGATAATATAAAATAGTGAAATACAAATAATATATTTTGAAAGCTGTGCCATTTTCATAATTTCCTTAGTGACTCATATTTAGCTGTAGGTGGAGAAGTATTTAATAACTAATCATCTCCCCTGCCCCATTTCCTCCCCTTCTCATCAGTGCCAAATTAGTTTACTAGAGTGTGAAAGAATTATTCAGGAATCATTGTGATACTTACTATGCTGTATTTGCATCATCTTGCACTTTAATGTATGGACACTGAATGATAACTGACTATGGAAATCTGGAAGTGAAGTAGTTGCCATAATTAGACATGTACCCTAGGATGTGAAGAATCTTATTATTAAAAAAAATCACTGTTGTATGTAATGATTAAAGGTTTGGTGAACAAGTAGCTTCTGCCTCTGAGTTTGTTCAAATCTTAAGTGAGAAGGAGATTTTTCCCTCCTGTGAAAATATTTTTGAAGGCTTCTTGTGGGGACATCTTTTGATTAGTTTTTAAAAGGATAATGAATTTTGTTGTTTGTTTTTAAAGCTTTTTAGAGAATCAGAATTTTGGCTTTATACTAGGTATCTTGACTTGTTCACAGGTTACTACAGGCTGCCTCATCTAATAAGGAAGAGTCTTCCAAAACTGAAAGTGAATTAACACGTTGCCTCTCTGAGTTCTACCAGAGAAAGTCTCGTGAAGAATCCACTGTGTCCAATCAGGAAGACAGCAAAAAGAAACGTATGCATATAGAAAGGCTGTTTCTTGCAGTCCTTTTTGACACTGTATGTTTTTAAAAGATTGACATTCCCTAAAATGAGGTTGAAACGGTAAATGAATAAAGGACACGTTCTTATATTTCAAATTTGAAAATAATTACATTAGTATAATAGTGATTTTTAAAAACCACCTACAATTTACCTCTTCTGAATAAATCATTTTCATTTTTAGTTGTAACTTAATTTAAATACATCTTTATATGCTGCTTACAAATATTTGTTCATCAGCTACTTTGCCTTTTTAGTCACTATTCTACCTCATTGCTTAACAATTTACAAATTTCTTTTTTCTTTTTTTAATATATTTATTTTTATTGAAGTATAGTCAGTTTACAGTGTGTCAATTTCTGGTGTACAGCATAATGCTTCAGTCATATGTGAACATACATATATTTGTTTTCATATTCTTTTTCACCATCAGTTACTACAAGATAGTGAATATAGCTCCCCATGCTATACAGCATGAACTTGTTTACAAATTTCTTATGTTGTTGAGTATTTAGATTGTTTTCAGTTTTTATCATTATAAATAATACTATAATGTACATCATGCATGTGATTTATTCTTTGGGTGATTTCCTTAGCATAAATTTCCAGGAATAAATTACTATATCAAAAAATGGGAAAAGATAGCTCTGGATGCAGACTGCTAAATGCCTTTCAAAAGAGTTTTATTACAAGTCTCTTGAGTACTGGGTAACACCAAAATAAGTCTGTTTGGTATTTGCCTTACCTAAAAATCATCTAATCACATTGATTATTTCCTAAACTTCTGTTAAAAGCAGAGATCTCTTTCTCCCTGTATTGTAGGTAGAAAGAGATGCAAGAGCTACCTAATTCAGATCATTCTGAAGGGATATACTTCATTTCAGTACTCTTACACAGGATATTTAATCTGAATTAAAATAGTTCTTGATTCCACAGAAGTAAAAGTTATTTTACTTTTCTTCCTATGACATTGTTTTGGTAGGAGGTGTCCCTCGTACTCCAGTGAGGCAGAAGATGAATACCATGTGCCGTTCCTTAAAGATGCTGAATGTTGCAAGACTGAATGTAAAGGCTCAGAAGTTACATCCAGATGGCAGTCCAGACACAGCTGGGGAGAAAGGGATCCAAAAGATGGCCAGTGGAAGAACAGATAAATTGGAAAACAGAGGGAGAACACAAAGGAGTTCTAAACCCAAAGGTATTCCTCAGTTTCATTACATTTTGGTGTCTGAATCCATGTTTACTTTTAATACCCTCATATTTTTATAATTTTTAATTATATTCCTTAATGAACATTTATTCAATATCTACTACATGCCCACAAGTGTGTTACAGGGAAGATAATAAATAATAAGATAATGTCCTCCCTTGAGATTTATGATCCAGCCACAAATAACAGTAATACAGATACACACACCAGAAAACACTTGCTCATTTGGGAAGTAAAGACATATTAGGAGAAACATACTAGGAGAAAGGGAAAGTCAGCTTTGGGCAGGAGGAGGCTGAGAAGGCTTCTAAGGAGCCACTGGAGCTCAGGTGAGACTTTGAAGAATGAGCAGAGTTCAGATGGCAGGAAGAGTGTGCTAGATGGGGGATTAGTATAAGCAAAGTCACAAAGAAGGAGGACTGTGGCTTGGCCATAGGACAAGTGGTTAAAGAAATTTTATACATTTGTGAATAAAAGAGAAAAGATTCATGAATAATCAAGGGTTAGGTTATCGAGGTCATTCAAAGTTGGGCAGAAGAATTTATTCCAGTAGCTTTTATTTTCCTATTCTTTTTTCTTCCTTTTTAAAAAAATGTATTGAATTGCAGTATGTTTCTCATTTTTAGGACACATTCTTAGCTCACACTGGCAGTGCCAGTCCTGTGGGATGATTGTGACAATAGCTTATGAACTTGGGGCAAAAATTGAAAGGTGACATCTTTGAGGGTTTTTTTTTTAATTCTGAAATAAAAGTTTTCTGCCTCTTTAAAGATTTGTTTCCTGTGGAATGCTAGATCATAGATGATAATCAGTTTAAGTGAGACATCTTTGAGCTAATAAGGTATATAAGAATGTGAATGATACATTTAAGGGAGAGCAAAATTAACAATATGTAAGGTGATGTGGTATTCGCACAATTTCTGGACTAGATTATCTTTAGAAATAGACCTGCACAATTGTAGTTAATTGATTTTTGACAGCAGTGGCTCCAATAATTCAATAGGACAAGGGTAATCTTTGCAACAGATGGTGCTGAAACAACTGGATACATTCATGGAAAGAATGAACCTTAACCTTACCTCTTAATAGTATTTCAAATTTCTCCTCTATTTTTTGACTTCTAATATTGTTTATACCTTTTGATCTCTTTTTAAAAATTGCTTAGTCTTGCTATAGATTTCTCTCTTTTATTTGGCTTTTCAAAGAATCATCTTTTGTTTATCTCTTTTTTTTTTCCCTATTTTATTTTTTGGATTTATTCTTTTGTGTTATTTCTTATGTTGAACTCTTAGCTATTTTGGTTTTTAATTTTTCTTCTTTAAAAAGATAATTTAAGTCTACAGATTTTCCTTTAAGTCTAAATTTAGCTGCATTATATAAGTTTGCTGTATTCTGTTTTCATTGATATTTAATTCTGAATATTTTCTGACATCTATAATATAAAGGAGTGTTTTATTTTTGTCATTAGCTATTTTTGGCCTACCTGCAGACAATGTGTTCTGTAAAATATAGACTCTCTAATATTTGCTGAAACTCTTATGGCGTAAAGTGTGGTTAAGTTTTGGTAATATTCTGTGTGTACTTTGAAAATAATGTGTATTCTCTAATTCTTGGGTAGTTGGTTCTATATATACCCATCAAGTTTATTAATGTTTGAATATTCAACATTCGTACTAATTTTTTCCTACCTCTTATCTATAGCTGAGATGATTGTATTATAGTCTTCCACTGTGTAGTTTTGTCTAAATTCCCTTGTAATTCTGCCAATTTTTGCATCATATATTTTGAGGCTTTCTTGTTAGGGCCATACAAATTCAGAATTATTTATATCTTCCTTGTGATTATGTCTTTTGTAATTATTCCTTTTCTTTATTCCTAATAACTTTATGCCTTAAGGTTTGTTTTGGCCTGGCAGTGATATAGTTATACTAGTTTTCTTTTTGTTAGTGTTTGCCGCAGCACCTTTTTTTATTCCTTTATTTCCAATGTTTCTTTATTGTGTGTTTTGGATATGTCTCTTATAAACAGTATAAATTTTTTTAATCCAATCCGACAGTTTCTACCCTTAAAGCAGCAAGTGTATTTGTAAAATAAGTATTTATGAATACTGATAAGCTTGGGCGTATTTTAGTGTCTTATTTTATGCTTTCTATTGTTGTTTTTCCTTTCTAGCAGGCTATGGGATTAATCAAATTTTCTTTATTCATCTTTTTCTTTTTTTGCTAGGTTTGAAGGTTGTATAGTTTCTTTCTTTTCCATTTTTAACTACCTTTAAATTTATAATATGTATGCTTGATTTGCAAAAACTTAAAATTAATCACTATCTCTGTACTTTCCCAGCCTGGGCACTTTTGACATTTTAGACTGGATAATTCTCTGGTATTTAGCAGTATCCCTGGCCTTCACCTATTAGATGCCAATAGTACCCTTCCCCTCCCCACCAGTCACGGCAACCCAGGCGTAGCCAAAAATCCCCTTGGCAGCAAAACTTCCCAGTTGATGATCACTGGCCTAAAACTGCAATGACTTCAGCTGGATCTGATAATCAATTTGACTTTTTTCCCCACAGATTTTAAAACTGAGGAGGAGCTACTATCTTACGTACATGAAAATTACCAAAAGACCTTGGCTACAGGAGAAATTGTGTTGTATTCATGTGCTCAGAACATGATCTCAAACATTAAAGCATTCCTAAAATCCAAAGGCACCAAGGAATTAGAAGTAAGGGAGTCTGGATGTTACTTGTCACAAATGTAGTGGTTGCTGCTTGTTGGTGGGTTTGGCTTATATGTCTTGGAAAATGTCTGTTATGCAGTGAGTACATGGTTCAAAAATAATAAGTGAGGGAGGTGAGCACAATGCCAGGCCTTGGAAGGTGGACATGGTGAACTGGTAAGGCAGAAATCAAGGAAACGGGCTAGGTTGGGATAATTATACATACTTCTCTTCTGATGAAAGCTCTAGCTTCGTCTGAGCTGCATGTATTAAGCCAGTGTTTCTTAACCCTGACTGCACTTTAGAGTCACCTAGAACATTTCTTTGAAATATGAATGCATTTTGCTTAGACTTCTCAGTCACCACTTTATGAAAGTTGAAATTTACAGGCTTGCTATATACATGCCCACTGCTCTCAGATACTTGTTTTACATGTTCTTTTTAAAGATATAAGAAGAATATTTCACTGTTTTTCATTCAAGTGGAAAAAGGGGGGATGTAATTCCCTTCTTAGAGCATTAGCTGTGAAGAAATTAGAAATAATAAATAACGTAATATTCTGTGTAATAATTTTGTATTTGCAGATGAACTGCCTACATCAAGTGAAAAACAGCCTCTTAAAAACTAGCAAAAGTCTTCGACAGAATGTAGGAAAACTGAATAAGGAAGACAAAGTGAGAGAGTAAGTAACTACTTTTTTTAAAATCATTACTCCAAACAAAGCTAAAATTTGTTTGTATCAGTTTAAAATAGATTGCCAATTGCTCAAAGAGGCTTTTGTAGCTGATTCTTTCTGAAGTTCTAATGTGCAGTTTGTCACCTGTTTACCTAATAACAATATCATTATTTGGAGAAAGCAATGGCTTTTGTCCTTTTTGATTGTTATTTACAAATAGATCTATGCATAAAGAAGAAACTTTAATTTCAGTTAGGTAACACTGCAAGTAGGTATGACCAAGTATTTTTTTCTCTCAAGGTGCCAGCTTCAGGTATTTATTCGTTTGGAGATGTGTCTGCAGTGCCCTTCAATACATGAAAACATAGATGATATGGAGCAAGTAGTGGAGGAGGCAAGTATACTGCTTAGTGCCACTAGGAATATGCTATAGATGCTTGCAGCTTCCCTGCAGAGGCCATGTAGTAATCTTCTAAATTCTTGTTCAGGTGACAGATCTGCTGCGCATGGTGTATTTAACTGAAGACTCAGCATACCTAGCAAAGTTCCTGGAGGAAATTTTGGGATTGTAAGTTTGATGATTACTAATGGAAATTTAAAATGATTTTACCAAGAACTACATAGGGTGTTGCCTCAGAATTATGGAATTGTTAGGACTGTTTCTCATGTTGGATGGGAAGGGAGTAGAGAGGTGGAATGGTGACTGTCTGTTCCATGTTTAACCAATCTGTTCCACAGGTATATTGACTCAATCCCAAAGACACTTGGAAATCTTTACAACAGCCTAGGGTTTGCGATTCCTCAGAAGCTGGCTGCTGTCCTTCCTACAGATTTTTTCAGTGATGACGCCATGACACAGGAGAGCAAATCACCCCTTTCTGTGCCTCTTACATCAAGTGCTCATAGATCAGCATCGGGTGGCACTGAATCTGACCAACTGGAGGAGATTCGTACCAGATCAGCTAAGAAGAGAAGGTAGGAGCCCAAGGAATTAAATTACTTGCACTGTTACAATTCTGACATAGGGCATGTTGAAGCCATAGTCTAGTTATCTTTGTCTATAATTTTTTGAACTAATATTTACCCTTCTGTCTGAATCACAGAAGCCAGTTATTGGAGTTCCTAACAAGGAGCATCTGGCACTCTTTATATTATCTGGGGAACATATAGTATGTATTGTGTAGTCCACAGTGCCCTTCTTGACAGTCCACGTGGGGTCTCCAAGAACTAGGAGCCTTCCATGAGATAAGCTTAGAGTTTCAGCTTTTTATATTTTCCATGATGCTTTATTGTTTCATAACAATATAAATCTATAGTAGTTACTCTCAGAAATTCTAGAGTTGGCTTGTTTTGCTGTTAGTTCAGGCCCACCTCATGATAACTGACTTTTATTTAAGTGTTTTGTTTCAAAATTTAATTCCATTCTAATCTATTTGTAACCTGTATCGAGTGTATATTGACTTGTTTCTTTCTATTTTTAAAAGGAAAAATGCAATAAGACATAAAAGTATTGCAGAGGTTTCACAAAATCTTCGACAAATTGAAATTCCCAAAGTGTCCAAGAGAGCTACAAAAAACGTGAGTCATTTCCAGGAAATGAGAAATGGTACTACCAGAGTTCTTCCTTTGTGCATGAGTTCATACAATAAATAATGAAAGACATTGTCTTTACTTTTAAGAAGCAGACATTGGAGGATACAGAAATAAAATTAGGATGAAAAATAATATGAAAACAAATATATGTATGTATATGTATGATTGAACTATTATGCTGTACACCAGAAATAGACACAGCATTGTCAACTGACTATACTTCAATTGAAAAAAAAAATCTCTTAACCCCACAAAAAGAAAAAAAGAAAATTAGGTATCTCTATGAATGTATATACAACTGTATGGAGTAAAGAAATAAAAATTTGTTAAGATTAATCATTTTACACAAAAATGTGACAGAAGTAATATTTTTTAAAAAGTTAGGAATCAATAAGTTAATTCAAAACCTTTAAGGTAGTTTAAAAAACTCATGAAATAATAACTAACATAAGCAAAGAGGCCATTGAAAAATAATGTACAATCACAATAGGACTTTGTGTACCAAAAAGTAGTTTTCAGTACATACGTTTTACTTCAATAACTAGTTAAAAAAAAAAAACTCTCATGAAGCCAGGTGGTAATTATTTTTCTGCGGCAGTAGATGTTAGGACTTGCCTGGTTGCAAAACAATCCAGCTGTAGTCTACATTAAGTAGAATTAATGTCTTACTAAGGGAGGAAGAAAGACAAAGAATGTGTTGAAACTTTTAAACTGCATGAATTATGGAAAGAGTTAAAATTCTTTGAGAACTAGCTCTAGAAGCATTAATCATTATAATAGTGTTTTGCTCTGTTTCTGGAGACTTATAGCTGTCTTTAGAACTGGAGGTGGGATTTCTGTTAAAGAATTTAGTGGTCACTTTCTTACTATATTTTAATACATGGAAGTGAATTAGACACAAATCTTAAGTACCTTGGAGATTTTGTTTGAAGAGTGTGAAGTCCAAAAGGTGTCAGACCACCTTTCTCACTAGAATTTACACAATTTGTAGCCCTTTCTAGCACTTCTTTTTGAAAACTTCTGTTTCTGATTGGCCACGAAAAAAGTTTACTTCTTTAAAATCAGATTTACTGAGATCAGGATTTGATTTTGGCTAACAAAGAATACCATTTATTAAGTTTCTGCTCCTATATGGCAGTTCATTCTTCAATTATTACTGTGGCATAATTGAAAAAAACAACAACAAAAATCTTTAAAAACAATTCTGTTGTTAAGATGCTATTTGAGTTTAGGCACTTGAATCCTCTACTATGATAGCAAAAAATAGCAGTTTAATACAGAGAATTCCTAAGGATATAGCCATCCTCTAATTAATTTATATGGTTTTTCCTCTTTTTTTTTTAGTTATAAGAGGTATACATAAACATCATTTAAAAATTGAAATTATATAAAGTTAAATGTTAGTGCCTCTTCAGCATCCATTCTTCAGAGGTAATCATTGATGACCCTATGTGTAGTATATTCCCAGGCCGTTTTTGTGTATTTTACAACTATTTATGTTACAGATTCCTACAAGTGGAATTGCAAGGATCAAAGTGTCTCATGTAGAATTTTTATTCTTTTATTTTAAATGAATGCCTGTTTAAATTTTGGGGGTAGAGGGAGGTTATAGCTCAGTGGTAGAGTGTTTGCCTCGCATGCACGAGGTCCTGGGTTCAGTCCCCAGTACTGCCATTTAAAAAAAATTTTTTTTTAAGTAATTTCCTTACTGGATTTTCTTGTGTTTCAGGAGAATTCTCACCCTACTCTTCAGCAGCCTCCACTCCCAGTAAAAGACACAGTACATGGTATACTTGTTTTCTTGCTGTACACAATGACAAATTTATTTTGATTGCATGTATTTAAGCAGTTGCATGTGGTTAAAAGTTACAGTTTTGTATAATTGTTAATGAAATACGTCCAAATACCATGTGCTAGAGGAGTAAGATGTTTGCATGATCTCAAAATACTGCATTTTGCAAAATAGCTGGCCTGAAATATTTTTCAAAAACACCATTAACATGAAAGCCAAAAAAGAAAAGAGGCAGAGGAACTGTTTTGTATGAAAGGAGTGTGACATTAATGCACTACATAATCCCTACATGGATCTAGATTTAGGGGGTTAGGGGGAAGCTATAAAGGATATTACTGAGATGATGAGAGAAGTTTGAAGATGGATTACATAATATGCTCTTGTTCTTAGGCATTACATGCTGAAATACAAGAAACTGAAGAGTTGTGATGCCTACAACTTACTCTGCAGCATTCAGGGGTGGGCAGTTGTGTAAATGTAGCAAGGTCTGGGGAGAAAACAAATTTTGACAGTTGGTGAATTTTAGTGACAACTCTGTTGTATTATTCCTTGAAATTTTCTATAGATATTAAACTTTTCAGAAACTTCAAATCAAATTTGCCTGTCAGGTTATGAATCAGTTTCATAGACAACCTAAGGCAGGTAACAGAGACTTTTATAATGGAGACAGAGAAACGTTTTTCAAAACTTTGGTGTGCATTGTTGGTGTCCTTAATGTTAATGTTTATATTGTTGATGGATAAACATAAGGGCTTCTCCCAGTTTGTGGAACCTGATTTATTTGGTTTTTATTTAAGTGACTTGCTCTTAGAAGAATTTTTTAACCTTTGGTAAATTTTTGAGTAGCCTCCTCTAGGCCGTCTTGCTTACGCTTAAGATGGCTGTCCTGCTAGCTTTGTCAAGTATTTCTTGACTCTTCAGCTATTTTTCCTAACTTTGAGTTTAGATGGTTATAACTCTCTTGCTCTGGAGTTAGGAAGAGGATTTAAAATACAGCAGTTCCCCCCTTATCCACAGGGTTTATGTTTTAAGACCCCTAGTGGATGCCTGAAACTGCAGATAGTACCAAACCCAATACACACTATGTTTTTTCCTATACATACATACCTATGATAAAGTTTAATTTATAAATTAGGCACAGTAAAAACTAACAATACCTAAT
This sequence comes from Camelus ferus, assembly GCF_009834535.1. NCBI lineage: Eukaryota > Metazoa > Chordata > Mammalia > Artiodactyla > Camelidae > Camelus > Camelus ferus. The sequence continues at coordinate 11,729,436 of NC_045722.1, read as the reverse complement.
TAACAAAATAGAACAGTTATAACATACTATAATAAAAGTTATGTGAATGTGGTCTCTTGCTTTCAAAATATCTGGTACAAATTTAAGGCCTTTTCCATCTTAACTAAGCACTTCTCATGCACTGTTGCCATAATTTATGCAGTTTTGAAGTGTGACAGCAAAACTAGCACGTATTTTTCCTTCACAATTTCACAGATAAATGATTCATTCCTACCATAGGTCTTAGCAACCTCAGCATACGGTTTTTTCCTTAGGAAACTTTTCACTTAATGGAAGCACTTTACAACTTCTCTTCAGCATATCTGAATTGCCAGCATCACTACTTTTGTGCTTTGGGGCACAAGAAGTGTTTTAAGTAAAAGAAAGTTTACTTAAACACAGCACTGCCGTCACAGCCGATCTGATAATCCTGCTAAGTGACGAACAGGTGTTATACACTGGACGGAGGGATGATTCATGCTTTGGGTGGGACCGAGCAGGACGGTATAAGATTTCATCACGCTACTCAGAAAGGCACACGATTAAAAATTTAGAAATTGTTTATTCTTGGAATTTTTCCATTTAATATTTTTAGACTGTGGTTGACTGCAGGTAACTGAAACTGTGGCAAGCGAAACCACAGATAAGGAGGGACTACTGTAACCCAGCAAATTAGTAAAATACACAAAAGAAGAAGAATGAAACCTCTGGAATTGAAAAGAACAGTTTTCCTAGTTGAGGCTGAATACAAATCCTGTTAGTAAATATGAATATAGCAATCAGTCTGTAGAATAGTTTCCTCAAGCAAATTCTGTTTTGGGTATCTTTCTTCTCCCAGATATGGCATTTATTAATGATAATATTTGACTTTTTAAAAATGCTTTTAGAAGTGACCAAAGTTCGAAGAAATCTCTTCAACCAGGAAATGATTTCTCCTTCAAAGAGAATAAAGCGGGGGTTACCTAGAAGCCATTCTGTGTCAGCTGTAGAAGGTCTGGAGCATAAACTTGACAACTTCAAGAGCACCAAAGGTACTAAATTTTAGTGTAACCAAGAGAAGGGGGTTCTTGAACCCAAACCAGTCCTCATTTATACACAAGATTTTGTGTAGACATGTTTTTAATTCTCAGGCATATGCCTAGAAATGAAATTACTGGATCATATGGTAACTATATGTTTAACTTTTTGAGGAATTACCAAATTGTAGTCCAAAGTGGCTAAACAATTTTACATTCCCACTCCAGTGTATGAGGGTTCTAATTTCTCCACATCTTGCCATCACCTTTCAATTGTCCTTTTTTTGATTCTACTAATTCTAGTGGGTGTGAGGTGGTATTCCTTGAAGACTAATGTGGAGCATCTTTTCTTGTGCTCACTGGCCATTTGTATATCTTCTTTGGAGAAATCTTTGCCCATTTTAAAATTGGGTTGTTTGTCTTTTTACTGTTGAGTTGTAAGAGTTTATATTTTCTAGATACTAGTCTCTTACTAGATATATGATTTGCAAATATTTTTTCCCAATATGTGGGTTGTCCTTTCACTTTCTTGATAGTGTCCTTTTGATACACAGACTGTTTTTAATTGTTAGTGTCATAGCTAAAAATCCATTACTTGATCCAATAGTTTAAACTCTTATATTTAGGTCTTTGATTCATTTTGAGTTAGTTTTTGTATATTATATAGTGTCATTCTTGTATGTAGCTATCTGGCTGTGCCGGCCCCACGTGTAGAAAAGACTATTCTTTGCTCATTGAATTGTCTTAGCATCCTGGTCAAGTTGTTACAGTGTTAATTCTTTTTTATTTTTATTTATTTATTTATTTTAATGTAATAACACCATGTTCTTTTTTTTTTTTTTTCATTGTCACATTTTTTTTTCGCTATGAGCTACAACCAGATCTTGTATATTTTTCCCTGTGCTATACAGTATAATCTTGTTTATCTATTCTGCATTTTAAAATCCCAGTCTGTCCCTTCCCACCCCCTAGTGTTAATTCTTTTTTAAATGTCAGGTAGAATTCAGCAGTGAAGCCTTCTGGGCCTGGGTATTTCGTTGTCAGAAGCTTTTTGATAACCAATTTCATCTTTTTACTTGTTACAGGTTTATCCAAATTTTCTATTTCTTCTTGAGTCTGTTTGCAGTAGTTTGTGTCTTTCTAGGAATTTATCCATTTCATCTACGTTTTCTAATTTGCTGTTTTACAGTTGTTCTTAGTATTCCCTTACAATTCTTTTTATTTCTGTAAGGTTGGTATTTATATTCCCTTTTTTGTAGTAGTTTGAGTGTTCCGTCTTTTTTCTTGGTCATTCTAGCTAAAGGTTTGTCAATGTAAAGGTCTTTTCAAAGAAGCAGCTTTTAGTTTCATTGATTTTTTTCTATTGTTTTTATTATTTCCTTCCCTCTGCTTGCTTTGGTGTTAGCTTGATCTTTTTCAGTTTTTTAATGAGGTTTTGTTATTATTAATTTTTTTTAATGCAGACTTCTTTTTTTAATACAGGCGTTTATAGGTACAAATTCCCCTCTAAGCACTGCTTTAGTTGCATCCTGTAAGTTTTGGTATGTTGTGGTTTTCAATTTCATCATCTCCAAATATTTTCTAGTTTCCCTTGTGATTTCTTTTTTGATCCATTGGTTGTTTAGGAGTGTGTTAATTTTCACATATTTGTGAGTTTCCCAAATTTCCTTCTGTTACTAATTTCTATTTCATTCCATTATAGTTGGAGAACATACTGTGTATGATTTCAGCCTTTTTAAATTTTTCAAGACTTGTTAACACTTGGCCTGTTTTGGAGAATATTCTATGTGTGCTTGAGAAGAATGTGTATTCTGCTCCTGTTGGGTAGAATGTCCTATAGATGTCTGTTAAGTCTGGTTGGTTTATGGTGTTATTCAAGTTTTCTGTTTCCTTGTTGATCTTCTGTATAACTGTTCCATCCATTATTGAAAGTTGAGTATTAAAGTTTCCAACTATTATTGTTGACTTACCTATTTTTTTCCTTCAATTATGTCAGTTTTTTGCTTCATATATTTTGGGTCCCTATTGTTAGGTGTGTATATATTTATAATTGTATCTACTTGATGGATTGAACTTCTTTTTAATCAATATATACTGTACTTTGTCTTTTGTAACCTTTTTTGATTTAAAGTCTATTTTGTTTTATAATAGCATAGCCATGCCAGCCCTCTTTTGCACAAAATATCTTTTTCTGTCCTTTCACTTTCAACCTCATTGTGTCTTTGTAGTGAAAGTGAGCCTGTAAACAACATATAGTTGGTCTATATTTACAAAAAAAAAACCCTTCTGCCAATTTCTGGTTTTTAATTGGAACACTTAATCCATATACATTTAATTAATTACTGATGAGAAAGGACTTTTGCCATTTTCTATTTATTTTTTAGATACCTTACACCTCTTCTGTTCTTCCACTTCTGCATTACTGCCTTTTGTGCATTTAGCTGATTTTTTTTGTAGTGTACCATTTTGATTCCCATCATCTTTCTTTTTCTGTATATTTTCTAATTATTTTCTTAATGATTACCTCAGAGAGTAAAATTAATATCTTAAACTTAAAACTTATTGAATAATACCAGCTTAGTTTCAGTAGTATGCACCCTGTTTCTATATATTTCCATCATATTTAGCAAGTTTTCAACCATTATTTCTTCAATTTTTTTTCTGCCCTTTTTTCTCTTCTAGGACTCGAATATTTGTATGTTCTTGATGGTGTCCCACAGGTCCCTCAGGTTTTGTTCATTTTTCTTCATCCTTTTTTCTTTCTGCTCAGACTAGATAACATTGATTGCCTTATGTTCAAGTTTACTGATTCTTCTGCCTGCTTGGATATGAAGTTGAACCCCTCTAGCAAATTTTTCATTTCAGTTATTGTACTTTTTATCTCTAAAACTCTGTTTGGTTCTTCTTTACAATTTCTATCACCTGTTTGATATTCTCATTTGTTCATACATTTTTTTCCCCCGAATTTAGTTTTTTGTTCATGGTTTCCTTGAGCTCACTGAGCATATTCAGAATATTGTTAACTCTGGAAATCAGGTTCTCCCACTTCTGAGGGGATTGCTGATCTTTGCTTACTGAGGGCTGTCCATTTGTGCCTTTTCTGAACTATTTTTACAAAGTGTGTATACCTTGTTGTGTGGTAACTGAAGTTTCTGTTCTGTTAATCTCTGTGGTTAGCCAGTGACCTGATAAAGATTCCCTTAAATGTCTGGCTCCAAAAAGGAAAAAACAAAAAGGTGTTCCAGTCCCTTAAATCTTCTGATAGGTGGCAGTTGGGGGAAGCTGCTGCAATGGGAGAGAGCAGAAACCAAGGCAAGTGTCTGCACCGGCCCCACTGGGCTCCACTCTCCAGGGCACGCTGACTGAAGCACATAACCCCAAATTTCGAAGACAGGATTCCCACTGTCTGCCCTGCCACCAGCCAGCTGCTCCTAGAATGTGGACCCCTGTCCCCACAGCTGCAGTGGGGCTGAGGAAAGGAGGACAGTAGCTGGTTTGTGCACGTCATTCCCTTGACTGAGGATCAGACTCTCCCTTCATCAAGCACCTCCCTGATTGTCACAGTGTCCAGTTAGGTTCCAGAGTTCCAAAACAGTTTATTCTGATCATTTATTTCCTAGTTTACTAGTTTTAGTGGCGAGATCAAACCCTAGAGCTTCCTATTTCACCATTTTGTGTGATACCACTTTCCCTGGGGATTACAATTAGTATCATAATTTGTCTAGTTCAGATTAATACCAATTTAATTTCAGGAGTACAAAAACTTTGCTCCTGTGTAGTTAGATTTTCCTTCCCCTTTCTTTCTGCTATATTGTCATACAGATTACATCTTTATACATTGTATGCCCATCAGCACAGATTTATAATCATTGCTTTCATTGCTTTATCTTTAACTCAAAGGAGAAAGAATTACAAACAAAAATAGTGTTATTCTGTTGTTTGCATTTATATATAGAGTTACCTTTACCAGTGCTCTTTAATTCTTCACGTGGATTCACCTCTCCAGTGCCCTTTCCTTTCATCCTGAAGGACTCCCTGCAGTCTTGTACTTGTTGGGCTGGTCTGCTAACGTCTCATTCCCAGTGTTGGTTTTTGTTGTTGTTGTTGGGGGCGGGGTGTGTGTGGTGATTTCTCCTTAATGTTTGAATAATTTTACAAGATACAGAATTCTTGGTTGAGTCTTTTTTCTTTCAGCACTTTGATTACATCATCACAGTATCTTTTTGTTATTCTATATTTCTGATGAGAGATCAGCTGTTAATCTTATTGAGGATTCCTTGTACATGATGGATCGCTGCTTTCTTGATTCTTTCAAGATTCTCTTTTCCCTTCTGACTTCTAACAGTTTGATTATGATTTGTCTAGTGTTGGTCTCTTTGACTTTATCCTGCTTGGGTTTATTGAGCTTCTTGGATATGTAATGTCTTTCATCAAACATGGGAAGTTTTCAGCCAGCATTTCTTCAAATATTTTTTCTGCCACTTTCTCTCATCTCCTTCTGGGACTTCTACTATGTCTATGTCGTTACGCTTGATTGTGTCCCATAGGTGTCTGAGACTCTGTTCATTTTTCTTCATTCTTTTTTCTTTCTGTCCCTCAGATTGAATAATCTCAATTACTTCACATTTGTTGATTATTTCTTCTACCACCTTGGATCAACTTCTGGGCCCTCTAATGAATATTTCATTTTAGATAATGTACCTTTTAGCTTTAGAATTTCTTTTTTTTTTTAAATGATTTCTGTCTCTTTATTGATATTCTCTATTTGGCCAGTTATCAGGCTCATATTTCCTTTAGTTCTTTAGAGGTTTTTTGTTAAGTTCTTTGAACATATTTCCGATAGCTAATTTAAAGTCTTGGGCTAATAAATCCAATGTCTGGACTTCCTCAGGGATGCTTTTAATTGAATGATTTTTTTCCCCTGTGTATAAGCCATGCTTTCTAATTCCTCGTCTCATATCTTTTGCTGACAACTGGCCATTTTAAATAATATAATGAGTCAACTCTGACAATCAGACCTCTCCTGCTTCCTAGCAGGGTTTGTTATTAACTGTTACTGCCTTTGTTTATTTTCCTGAACGAAATTTTTTTTCTTAAGTTAAAATTATTTATTTTGTGGGGGGAGGTAATTAGGTTTATTTATTTGTTTGTTTGTTTTTAATGAAGGTACTGAAGAATGAACCTTGTGCATTCTTTTTTTTTTTCTTTTTAACTTTTTTTTTATTGAGTTATAGTCATTTTACAGTGTTGTGTCAAACAGGACCTCATGCATTCTAAGCAAGTATTCTGTCATGTGCAGCCGCCAAGGTCTCTGCTTGCGTAGCTTAGTGGTCAGTTAAGGGTTGGACAGAGATTTTCTTATATGCCTTTGCTGAGGGGCCCTGTGTGTGCATTGGCCCATGTCTTCAGTACTCAGCTACACATTTTACAGCTCTACTTTCTGTTTTCCAGAGCCTCAAGGTCAGCTAAAGGTGACAGCTGAGGGCCTTCTTGGGTCCATCCTGGCATGCACATGGCCCTACAGCACATTGACTTTTCTGACACACTCCTGGGAACCTAAGTTAGCAGAGTCCCCTATGGACATCTCATTCCCCAGTTTTCCCATCTAAACTTTTGGTCAGCTTATTGTTTGCCCCAAGTGTTATCACCACCTCAAGCAGCTGTGATGTTGACAATTGCTGCTGATTGTTTTCAGTAAATGCTCCCTGGGAAAAGGTTGTTTGCGCTTGGTGAGTTCTGAGTCAGAGTCAGGTCAAATACAGAGAGGCCTTTTGAGTGGCATTTTCCAGGGAAACGCCACATAGGAAATAATGACAGTTATCTGGGAATGAGGCTTTGGAGGAGCTTGGACCCCATTCTGCCCCATCCAGAGGCTCCTGGACTGTTGGTTTTTGCTGTAATTGTGGGCTCTTAAGGCTACCATGGGGCTGGGAACAGGAGGTTGGGACTGGAGCAAGTTAAAGTTCCACAGAGCTTGCTATTCTTAATGAGATTCAGCTGTTTTGTTGAGTGACTACTCCCTGGATTGTTGCAAACTGGTTAAATTTCCAAAGTTCTGGAAAATTTGATTTTGACCATTTTTGCCAATGTTCTCATTCCTTTTATGGAGGAGAATTTTTTCAGAGGTCCTTACTCAACATTCTTGATGACATCACTCTTTTAGTCATTTTTATCTTCCTTAAAACCAGTCCTCCCATGAGAAGCTTGTCTATCTACCTTGTTGAGAAAATTTATGCCAGCTAGATTTATCTTTATATTAAATATCTTAACATTGCATGGCATATCACCATTTTCATCTACTTTATTTCATTTAATCATAAATAAAAGAACCATCAACTAGGTAGACAGATGTTGTAATAAGTCAGCATTTTTCATTTTTTCAGGGTTATTATTTTTAAATCTTAGAATATTTTACATTGACTTATTATTAAACTCTAATAGTGCTGATACACTGTTGTATCATGTTAAATTGAGTGCTATTATTACACCTTGGTCCAAAAGAATTAACTTAGCATGCAAGAGTACTGGTTCAATCCCCAGTATCCATTTAAAAAAAGAGAGAGAGAGATAATCAAAAAACCTTTAAGAGCCCCTCTAGCTAAGTTATAAACCATATTTAAGTTCTAACTGCTCCCTTTGCCTTGCTTCTCCTCCTTGATAAGATTAAGTGAAATATATATTGTTTACATTTTAGGTTATCGCAAGCTGCTGACTAAGAGTGTGGCTGAGACTCCAGTACATAAGCAAATCTCCAGAAGATTGCTTCATAGACAAATTAAGGGCAGGTGAGCAAGCAACATCCTTGTCTAGCTTCTTCATACACCCACACAGCCTCCTTGATGATCTTGTGGGCCACCGTTTCCCTTCTCATGACCTTCATGACTCAAGTCTTAACTGTGTTGCTTATAACCAAAGACAGACATTCCATAAACTCTTTGCAGGTTGGAGAACCATACAGGACATATGCTTTGTGTCTGTTTTCTTTCACTTGACGTAATTGTTTTGAGATTTATCCATGTTGTTGCATATATCACTAGTTCATTCCATTTTATTGCTGAGCAGTATTCCATTGAATGGATATTCCACAATTTAAAAATCTGCTCGTGTGTTGACAGAGGGAAGGAGGGAGTCTCACTGCCAGGCAAGGCTGGAGGTCTAGGATCCCAACTTGGCCTGTTCAGGCAGGTGTGTGATATGGGACCAGTTTCCATAACATTTGGTTTGGAGTAGGGCAGTTCTTGCCTGAAAGTTGGTCTTGCTTGGGTGCCCCTTTCCTGCTTTGGCTGGAGAGAGCTAGCTTTCCTTACGGCAGTTTTTGCCTGCACTTCTTGGTGTTTTGGGGTTTTCAGCTTCTTCAGCACCCAATCCAGGATCTTTGAAGCAAAAAGGATACTCCGGGAGCTCACTGCCTTGTCTCACCTTAGTCCTGAGGTCCCAAGCCTCTTCTCTCCACCTTTGAGAGTCTTCTGTTTACTTTATATATAACGTCCAGGGTTCGTAGCTGTACATAAGATTAGGGAGAAGTGCGTCTACTCCTTGTCAGGGCTCCATCTGGACATTATTTGTGTGCGGAGTTTACACACTTGTGCAAATTCATCTACAGGGTAAATTGCAAGAAGTAAAATTTGTGGGTCAGAAGATACACATATTTTTAATTTTGTTGGTGTAAAACTGCTTTCCAAAAAAAAGTTCTAACCATTTCACTCTGGACGTAATGTGTGAGAGTGCTTGCCAGCAGTGGTGTCATTAAGACCACGTGTGGTCTCTGTTACCTTGTGAGGTGAGAAGCTGTATCTCTTTGATACATGTTGATTACAAGTGATGTTGAATAATTCTTGTGCTTGTTGTTCCTCAAGATCAGCTGATCCTGGTCCTGATATTAATGTTGTTGAAGAGTCCCCAGAAAAAGGAGAAAATGGTATTACCTACTTTTGTTTTTGTGCTTTACCTACTTTCTGTGAAAGCTTTTCTGTTCTTGTGTTATTGCTCAGCATATCCTAAGATATTTTGCAGACATTATGATAGCTCTGGGCCCACAGTGTACACTAGTAAATATTTATTGGTGAGTGGTCTTTTACACAGAATGTACTGGACAGTTTCTGGAGAAGAAATATTTTTAAACGGTAGAAATGGGATTCAGAATGAAAACTAAATTACTATGTTAATATAAAGTACTGTGGCTTATTTTTAAACTATACATGATGAAGGAGGGGTTTCCAAACACTAGCTTATTTTTTTAAATCAGGTAGTTTGTTTATTGTAGGAAAACCAGAAAACAGAGAGAAGACAAAATTTTAATTATCACTTGGTAATCCCATAACTCAGAAATACTTTGTTAACATTTAGCTTTAATAATATAGGTGTTGTTCCTATATAAATATATGTAACATAAATATGAGAGCTGTGATTTTTAAGTTTTTTAAATTTTTAACAGAAGTCACAGTATACTTTACAAATCTTTTTCCACTCTACATCATGCTTAAGGGCAGCAGATTATGAGACTTGTGCAGGTTACAGACTGGTGGATTGGTGTTTTTTGTGCTTTGTTGGTGTCACCTCTTATATCCCCCTTAGCTTTGTCACAACACTTCAGAGATCTCAAAGCTAATAGCTTGTCAAATTTCCATCTTGTACATGGTGTTACATGAGTGTTGCCTATTTCATATGTGGGGAAATGCCAAGCTTGCATCTCTTTCTGGTTTTGTAGAAGTAAGTTTGAGACGAAGTCCTCGAATCAAGCAGTTGTCATTCAGCAGGACAAATTCTGGTTCCTTCTACTCTGTGTCTCAACCAAAGTCTCGAAGTATCCAAAGAGTTCACTCACTCCAGCAAGTCAAGTCAGGTAACACACTTACCTGCCTGTTTCAGAGGTCCACGTGAACTTTGTGGGAAGTGTTTTTGGGAAAAGTATGAAGTTTGACATTTTCTTTCTTGACACTGGAGGAGTAGAATAGGTATATGTACATATTGGAGGTTCAGGGTGATGATGACCAGATGAAGAATCCATTGCCACCATTATCAGAGTCATCCCTTTGAGGGGCTCCTATGGTTAGTTATGCAAAGTATCTTTGTAGGTAATTCATTCATTCAAGAGGAAATACCTATAATTTCTACCACATGTTCAGATACTACAGCAAGGTGTCCTCAGGCAGAAGATGTGTTTGTATGTGCTTCATTCTTTTATCCATTATTGGCTTAGATCGTCAGATGTGTCTTTTTATATTTGTCATTGCAAATTCAATTATTTCAGTTGCCTACATCTCCTAACATAGGGGCTGGGCTTAATGTGCAGTCTTAAAATTCAGGAGAGCAGCAGTCATTGCCCTTGCTTTCATAATTAGGTGGGATTTCCCCCAGTTGCTCTAAAAAATTGTCATCTTTTTTGTATGGACTGGCTGTTTTATGAGTATTGGGAAGGCAGGAGTTGAAAGAATTAAATATTGTCACTGTTTTTGACTTGCAGACCAAAGAGAAAATTCCCTAGTCCAAAGTATTCGGTCTCCCAAGAGGCTTCTTTTCGGGGCAATGTCTGAGATGATCAGTCCCCCCGAGAAGGGTTCAGCTCAAACTAAAAGGCCTTCAAGAAACGCATTGGGTTCTGAAATACCTACAGTTTATCAGGTACAAAACTACTATGATGTTTAAAATAGTATAGTTTGGGGAACATGGAGACATGGACAAGGAAGCCCACTGAGTCCATCAGGGAAGAGAAGGTAAAAGAGATCTGAAGTGGCTGGGGTGACTCAAGTGAGTGATTACTGGGTGTATGGGGACTTACGGCAGCGGTTTGGCTGAGGCCAAGGCGGTGGTGAGAAGAGAGAAAGGTTTCATCTGCTCTCTTGGCTTCATCTACCATTTATGTTAGGCAGTACATATATATGTTTCTGAAACGTGCAGTATCGTTTTTATCTGTTGGATTGCCCACTCAACCCAGTCGCCCGTGTTAGAAACCTGGACTTCTCCCTCTCCTCGGGCTTGGCGAATCAACCGGTCCTGCCCATTTTATTGACAAACTATCTTACACCCATTCCCTCTTCTCTATCCTTGCGGTACTTGCCCTTGTTCAGTTCTGCCTGGAACAACTGAACAGCCTTTTCCCTCTCAAATCCATCCTGCCCCCAGAGGTCAGAGTGACAACTTTATGACCCCAATAGATGCTCCTCTTACCCCATCACTTTGCTTGGAGCTCTACCACATTCTTCATCTGTTAAAACTGAATATTCAAAGTTTTCCGAAAATGAAACCTGTATTCAAAAATAATTTTTGTTTGGAAACCCAAAAAAACTGCTTCGAGAATGGGGGAAGACGTGGAGGGAACTGTGGGAAAGGTTTGAAAACCACAGTTGTATAGGACAATGTTGTCTCCTCCCTGGGTAGGCAAGGGCCTCTGTGGGCTGGTCCCTGCTGGCCTGGCCGGCCTCAGCCCTCACCCCTCTCCACTTCACACTCCACCTTCCCAGCAGCCTCGGGATGCACACAACTGTCTTTGGCTTTTGTGCGTTTGCTTATACTGTTTTCTATGCCCAAAGCTCCCTCTCCCCCACTTTCCCATCTTTTCTCTTCAGGTGCTGACACTCATTCTTTAGGACATGACTTGCTATTCCTGTTCCCTGTTCCCCTCACTAGGTTAGACAGCCAGCCCTCCCTGTGCTCCCATGTTGCCTCGTGCACGCCCCTGTTGTTGCACTGGCCACACGGTATTATCATCTGTCTATACCCCACATGAAATGCCAACTAGACCAGGATTCCCCTGAGCTGATCAGATAAGACTGTATAAACGATAGGTGTCTGACCACTTTCCTGTTGGAATATTTAACTGCATTTTTGCAAGAAGGAAATTTGGGGGGGGGGTGTCCTTTCTGAGATGTTGTCTTTGTTGCTGTGCCTTAAATATCCGTATATTCCATGTTCCACCTCATCCCCCAGCCCACTCCCACACACACACTGCCTGCCACATAGTAGGTACTTACAAGCACATGTTGAATGTGGGTGAACAGCAGATGATGTGGCACCTAGAGGCTACTGTAGACGAAGATCAGAAATAGTTGTGGTGTGATATATTTAGAGACAAAGCATGTTTTAGCTGTAGTATGTGAAGTGTTAAAATTACTTGTCTAGGTGGGGAGGAAAAAAAATATTTGTCTTAGGAGAAGAAACTAACTGGATACAGTGCTTGGTGCTAGAAAAAGTGGACAAGTAAAATCTGGGTCATGTTTTGAAAGTGGAAACGTGTCACCATATGAAATCCAATTTAAGGTCATTCCTTTGGCTGACTATAAATCTCCCATTTGCCTTTTTAATCATCTTAGAGATTAATAAAACACTCTTTAGAGATACAGATTATGATGTTCAAGCACTGAAATAAGCATCTTTCTTTACAGACTCCTGAGAAGAGTTCCTGGAAATCTCCGAGCTCTTCCAAAGCTACACCAAGAAGATTCCCTCATACACCGCCAACTCCATTGTGCACCCCTGAGAGGATGCGAAAATCCCCTGCAGAAATGACCCCTGCCAAAAAGGTCATTTTTAAGGAGTCCATAAAAGACTCCTCACACAGCTGGGATTCACCATCTCAACCAAAAGTCACTCCCCAGAGAAGACGCTCCCTGGCAGAAGGGGGCACCTCTCCTCTTGAAATGATACCGAGAACTCCCCAAAGGCCAGGCAGTCAGCCACCTAGGCTTTTGCAGAACTCTCCTTGGCCACGTTTGATGAATTCTAATCCAGAAAGCACCTCCTGCCCAGCAGCCCTGGTTTCGTCAGCTTCCCAGACCAGGAGTGAGTGTCTGACTCCCGTCAGATACTCTCAAACACCTCTGAGGGGAGCAGCCTCGGGGGTGCCAAGAGAAGCTGCCTTCGTGGGCACACCTCCAAACCAGAAAGGCCAGCTCCTCTGTGGCCCCGGAGCTTCTCAGGCAGAGGAGCTGGCGCAGAAGTGGAAGGATGCAGCTATCAGAACCCCAGAGAGATCAGGGAACACAACTCTGACTTGTTCCCCACCGATTTCCACAGAGAATTCTATTACCTCTCCTTTATGTGGTATTTCCAGGAAGAGTCCATTTGGGAAATTTTCTAGAGAGTCTCCTTCCCCTGGAGAACTGGATTGGAAAGAGGCCCGGCAGTCATCCAGCGTAGCCACATCTCCCTCCTGTCCTGCTCCCTCAACTCCCCTCAAAGCCTCACAGATAGCTAAATCCGACCCCCGACCCCCTCCACCCCCTTCTAAAATTGGCAAAAGGCACAGAAAGACCACTGATCCTGAAAGAAGCTTCCTGGAGGGCCAGCCTAACAGCTCTGCTGCCTGGAGGGTTGCCGTAACCGACAACCCAGTTGCCGTCACAGACACTAGAAAGAACCGGAAGGAAGTGACCCTCTCTCCTGAAAGACATAGTTACCCTGCGACTGGCTTCGCAAGTGACTGGTGTACATCCCCTCCTCTGCTTATTGCAGGAGACTCGGAGTATCTTACTCTCTTGGATGAAGCTGAGCGCCATGGCGGTGATAACTTCAGTAGTAACACTTCACCAGTGGAAGAAGGTGAGGGGTCAGGGACATTGGCTGCAGATGAGAAGCCTTCTCTGTGCAATCCGGGGATTCCTCCCTCTTCTCCTTCCTCTGAGCCCTGCTCTCCCTGGACACCCTCCTATGACCTGCGCTGCACCGCAGACAGGAGGCAGCGCCAGGCTGCTGCACAACTGGAGAATCTGCAGGCGTCAACCTGGCTCTCTGAAGCCTCTGCTAGCCCACAGACCTACGAGGTTGAGCTGGAGATGCAAGCTTCGGGCCTTCCCAAGCTTCGAATTAAAAAGATAGACCCCAGCCCTCTGTCAGAAGCTGAGCCCCTGCAAAGGGAGGAGAGCTTTCTGGGAGAGGAGAGTTCCCTCCGTGGTCTCGGCATGCCCAGGGCCAGCAAGTCCTCAGGCAAACCCGAAGCCACCTACCTGTCACCTCCCTGCCTTTGCCCCTCGCACAGCACCCCTGGCAAGAGCGGGGGACAGACCTACATCTGCCAGTCCTGTACCCCAACCCGCTGCCCCTCTAGTACCCCCTCTCCGTTTCAGACAGATGTTGGGGTTCCTTGGACACCATCCCCCAAGCACAGCGGGAAGACAACTCCGGACACAATTAAAGACTGGCCCCGGAGGAAGAGGGCGGTGGACCGCAGCCTCGGTTCCTCTGCCGGGAGGAGCGAGGTCAGCACAGAGCTTCCTGGGGCTGTGTCACTGCTGGAGCTGGAGGGAAAGGAACGAGGCCTTGAACTCAGCATCACCAAGACTGCCATCCTGGGGGATTTTGAGCTCGAGGGAGTGTGTCAGCTGCCAGACCAGTCGCCTCCAAGGGACAGTGTGCCTAAGGCCGAGGAAGCCTTCTTCTGGGGACAGTCTGGTTTGGGATCCAGGAAGAGACTGCTTTCTGCCAAGGAGGAAGCTGAGTGTCAAGCCAAAAGAGTCTGTGACAAGCAGAGAGTAGACTCTGAAGTCAGTAGGAGTGAAGAGAGGTCCCCAGGCACGGGTGTGCGACAGCTCCCCTCTGTGGCAGATGACGAGGTGTTTGTTTCAGGTGAGTTAGCTGCCTCATGGCTCTGTCCGTGGTACTGGGGAGGAGGCGGTGAGGAGATGCCTCTCAGGAAGGCTCGGGCTTCCGTCCTGCGGCTGTGGGGCTGTGCTGACTGTGCCGTCCCTTTAGGTGCCACCCCGCCTCCCGGCTGTGCCATGCGGAGCTGCCTCTCTGCCAGCGGCCTGCAGGCGCTGACCCACTCTCCGCTGCTTTTTCAGGGGAAAACGCCCTCTCAGTATAAAGACGCCAGAGGTAATTTGTTGAAGGTCCTGGAGGCTTTACCAGGATCAAACTTGAATCCTTTGGGTGACTCTCAAGTTAGCGCAGGGTTTTTATTTTTAAGAAGTTGAATCTTGGAGTCGTAGGGACTGCCCGAGTGTGGGACGGATGATTTTTATCCCTGCAGTGACATGTGCCCTTCCCAGAGAAACTCCATTATTAGGGCTTCTCTGCATCTAAACAGAAACCTCCAAATCCTACCGAATTACTTCAGCTTCTTGAAGACAGTGACAGAAGCAGGCACACAACCACTTAGTGCTCGTCTGCGGCCCCTGGGAGCTGAGGGGGGAGAGCAACGCCAGTGATAGGTGTGGAGCCAGCTGCTGCCCCTCGGGGCTTATACTCCCAAGTTTCTGTGTGTTCAGGCTGAAAGGCCTGGCTGCTGTAATCAGTCTTCAGACTAGGATTCCCCTGGACCCCACCTGGAACAGAACAGTACTGAGCCTGTTAACTACACCGGTTAGAGAGGTTTCCTGCTGCTGCTAGAAGGGAAGCGGGGGGAGTGCAGGAAGCAGGGGGTCTTCGGTGGTTCTCTTCCCTCAAGACCATGATATAAATCATGCAAAATAGCATAAACCTCACACATCTGAGACAAAAAAGAACGTGCCAACTATCAAACCGAAGTGCCACGGGTACTCTGCGTCTGCAGTTACGTGTTGCTGTCGGTGTCAGGGTGGAGAGCCTTATAGAAAGTAGAGGTAATGTTTCTGCGGGATGAGAGCCTACAAGCAATGCTGGTTTTCTTAAGTCCATCTTCACATGTAACCCTATGCAGTTCAAGCCCATTTTCTTCCTACATGCTGAGTCTTTCTGCCTTTTTCTAGATGAGGATGTGGATGTATTTCCTCCCACCACAGAAGACTCTCCTTTCAGCCGAGCATTCTCCAGGAGACGCCCCATCAGCAGAACTTATACACGGAAGAAGCTGATTAGCTAGTTAGGATGGAACTGGTTGGGGGACCTGTAACTACAAACACTACTGAGCTTGCCCAGAGCCACAAACAGTGCACTCCCCGACAGGAGAGGTTCTCTGAGAGCAGTCTTCTCTGGACGTATAAGGAATTCCAGACACATACCATAAGGGAATTCTTAGCAACGTACCCAGAAACTGGGTTCATCTGAGCCATGGCACCACTGGTCTGCTCATCATATGTAACTCTCAGCTTCCTGCACAGAAACAGGAATAACCAGGGCTTAATGGAACTGAGGAAATTTAAAGGATGAAGGTAAGGTCAGCCAGATCCCCAAGGGCACAAAGAAACTGGGGGCCTGGTCCCAAGCCTCCTTGACTGTGGTCAGCTTTCAGATTCCTACTAGAATGCCTTCAAGTTTTCAAATCCCCCTTGTGGGATCCATCCACCCCCAAGCCCAGCCCTAATCCACGATGCCTGCCCTGTGTCAGGGAAGTGGTACAGCTGGTGGTAGAACCCAGAGGCAGCCTGGGAGTCAGGAACCAAATAAGGAACTGAGACCAAGATCCCCTTCTAGCCCCACCCCAACCATGACTGTGGTAAGTCAGACCACACTGCTTCATTTGTGAGATGGGAGGACTGTTACACAGGTCCCTCGCAGAGCTGCTGTAAGCCTGGAACCCCAAGACAGAGGCAGTGCTTGGAGATGGAAGCAGCTTACACAAAGTAAAAGACTGTGTCATGGGGGCAGAATAAATGTTTTGCATTCTCTGTCTAACAATAAAATCATTTCTAGCTACTTAGCATTCAGGGTATTTCTGCATACTGTTCCAGCCTGAGCTTAACTACAACACCGGTCCAGCTCCAGTGGTTTCCGGAGCAGTCACATCTCAGCGTCTGCCCTGGAAGCCAGCCAGTCCATGGCACTGTTCCCACCATTCACAGGGAGACTCACTTGAGTCTTGGACCCACCCAGAGCACCAGCTTGCTGTCGAGTTTGGCCAGGTGCCTGGCCAACCATGAAGGCTGATTCAGAGCTGTCTCACCGTCTCTGAAAAGCTTTCAAGCTTGTTGTGTCCCCAAATCTGAGTCCTATTCTGCTCTTGTAAATCAGACCCTAGAAACTCCCATTTCTCCCTCCAGAGATTATTGTCATTTATTACAAAATGGTTTTAGAAAATCCTAAAACTGCTAAGCTTCCCAGCTCCCCCCATATACATAAGACCATTTAAACCACAACCCTGTTGCCACTGACTGTTCTGTGACAGGCCTTGGCTGAACCGCAGAACCAATGCATACACATAGGCTTAAGACTGGAACAGTCCTGAAACTCAAGCCAAAAGGTGGCAATCGGGTACCGCAGCTTAATGGAAGTGAGTGGTAGGAACCTGCATCTTTTTTAAGAAGTGACTTGAGTCCAGTTCTGGGCTGTGGCCCAGATTTGTTAACTCCAATTAGATCAGGACCTGATTTAGAGTTTGAGGTAAGGACACCTTCACAGAAGCAAGTGCAGGTGGCACAGCTGTCAGCAGGCTCCAAGCTCCCTCCAAGGCCAGCTCTGCCCCAAGAGCCTAGAGGGGGTTTTTCCTGACGTCAATCATCCCTGGGCTGGTCCTTCGCAGGTCCCGCCGGGGCTTGGGCAAGGATCCGAGGTTCCAGGGGAGACCCACCTCACCCACAGGTAGCACTCGCCCCACCAGGGGCTCAGTGGCCTCCCGCTGCCGCAGCTCCTCTGCAGAGCCCTGCTCCTCGCTGCACAGGCTCGAGCGTTTCCATGTCAACGGCAACGGGGCGTGGACCAAGTCCCGCGTCTCCTCCCGGGTGCGGGGGGCGCCCTCCATGAAGGGGGGATGCCAAAGTGGCTCAGGTGCTGGGTGGGGCTCGTCTTCACTTACAGGGGCTGGTCTGTTCTCCAGGCACAGGGTCCTCTTCTCCCCACCTGTCACTGGGAACAACAACACCCTTGTCAGAAATGGAAGTAGCAGCACCTTCCTGAAGTCCTAGCCTCCCAAAGCCCCAGCATGATAATTAACCTATGAAATGACCCAAGAGCTGCAATTAGAGTGGTTTCTAAGCTTTGCTCAAAACAAAGAGAACCTGATGTCAAAGGAAGGCAGAACAAAGCATGAGCCAGCCTGGTGATGGCACACAATTACCCCTGCTCTGGCCTGCAGCATTCATGCCACTCAGCTTCTGTTTCAGTTCCTGGTTTATCCACATGTGGCGACCCAGCTCCTTCTCCAGAACTTGAATCCTGGCCTCATATTGCCTCTTGCTGTCTGCTAACCCTTCACCAAGGTGGTCTAGAGGAGAAAGGCAGAAAGAGGGTGGTGAGGGGCTGTGGGCAGGCGGGGCCCATGAGCGAGTCCGGCCGGCGGGGCCTCACCTCGACTCTGCTGGAGGAGGAGCTGGATGTTCTGCTCATGCTCCTTCTGCTGCAGGGTCAGCTGGCGGTCCATCTCCAGGCGCTGCCGCTCCAGGGCCACCTCCAGCCAGTAGACCAGCCTCTGCTGCTCCTCCAGCTGCATCTCCAGCTCCGAGAAGGCAATCTGCTGCTGGTGCTGCTCCTCTCGGAGTGTCACCACCTGTCTCAAGACAGCCAGCTCAGCTCCCAGTGTTGGCTCCCTTCACCCAGGGAATCCTCAACCAGGGACAGCGGGTATTTGGCCAACTTGCCACCACCACTGTCCCACTGCAGATGTCACTGAGAAATCACCAGGCTCTCCTGCTGAGCCAGGATTTGGCCTCAGACGCCTTCTCAACAGTGTTCTAGGCAGCGATTTCCAAATGATTAGAGTTGGCTCTCAAGACGAATCTTTTTTGCCATCCCTGCCTCAAAACCCTTAATCACACACTAAGAAGCTTCAAGGCAGAGCCTCAAACTGGGATTTTAAGGAGGCCAAGATTTCTCAACCTCAGCACTAGTGACGGTTTGAGCCTAATATTTCTTGGTTGTCAGCGCCGTCCTGTGTGTCGGGTGTTTAGTGCATTGCTGGCCTCTACCCTAACTATTGCGACAACCAAAAGTATCCCCAGACATGGCCAAATGTCCGGGGCGGGGGCAAAATCATACCCCTTTGACAACCACTGTTTTGGGCAAGAGCCACCCTGAAGGTGGCAATCAGACCGGAAAGGGAGGTTGGAGGAAACCAGGTCTTAGTTTCAGTAAGTAAAATAGGCTTGAAAGAGGAGAGTCTGAAGGAGCCCCGAAGACTAGAGTTGGTCCTGATTCTGTCCTCCCACCCGGGAAGAAATCAGTCATTCTCTGGAGCTTGCTTCCCTCACACGAGTTCCAGAAGGAGGCAGAGGTTTGTGGACTGGTGACCCACCTTGTCGAAGTACTTGCAGAGAAGGGCTCTGGTCTCCGAGGACGAGAGATAGCTGAGCTTGGCCATGAGGTTCATTTCGCACTGGGACAGCAAGGAGGCCGAGGCCCGTAGCACCCGCTGGCGGCACGTGATGGCCTCGTTCTTGTACTCGATGGCAGCATCCAGGGCCTCGATGGCCTCGTCCAGCTGGAACAGTGTCCTCTCCTCCTGAAGGGACACAGGGACGTGTGGAGGGGGAGTACTGGCCTCCTGCACATGGGATGCCTGCTCCCTGAAAGACAAGAGCCCTAGGCAGACTCATGATGGTCTCACGTAGCCACAACCAAGCCCTGTGTATCTCCTTGTCCTGAGCATGCAGTCAGCAAGTCAAGCTAGGCGCCACTGCCCCCGATGGCAGAACAGGGATGGTGCCATCACAGCCTGGACCCCGGGGTTGGGGGAGGCCGGGGCTTTCCTAAGAGGCTGCTCTGAAGTGCGAGGCCTCTGGAGTGACCTGCATTCAGGAAGCTCGGGACACTCTGCACTGAAGAGATGGGATCACAGAGTTGGTGGGATCAGAGGCACACAGGGTCTGCTGGGGTAAGTTTCTCTTAACACAGGCCTTCTCTGCCATCAGGAAGGAAAACATAGATGGCCACGAGGTGCGCTGATGTAGCCCCAACTCTCATCCTGTGCAGGGAGTTGAGAGGTGTGAGCACACAGTCAACATGATGCAGGACAAAGGAAGAGTCTGGAGTCCAGCTGGGCGGGACTGAGAGGGCAGTGAGGCCCAAATGTGTGCCAGACAGGTGGACAGGAGGGCAGTCCCCATGCTCTTTGTGAGCTAGCACACAGGAGGAATGTACATCCCAAAGCAGCAAGGCAGACACTCAGCACAGCGGGGGCCGGGGGACCAAGGGAAGTGAGTGGATGGGGACGCACCTCGGGCGACAGCAGGCTGCCCTGCCTCAGTTTGCCATCGATCTCCAGCCGCTGCTTCAGCAGCGAGTCCTTCTCCTGGCGTAGAGCGTCGATCTCCCCGCGGATCTGCTGCTGGCTCTGAGCGCTGCCCTGCCGCAGCTGCCCGCTCTTCTCGGAGAGCTCCTTCTCCAGATGCTCCAGCCGGCTGGACACTCGTACAATGTCCTCACTGAGGGCCTGGGGGGGCCACCACCAGCAATTAGGGAAGGAGTAGGCCCCATCCTTAAGGGGGCCCAGTCTGGCCATTGGATGCTAAGGATGAGGTGGGTCCTTCCCTGGAGAATCCTGCAGGCCAGTGGAAAGGGGAGTCCTGACAAGGAGGGGATGACAGAGGCAAAGGCAGAGTGGGGTGGTGGAGGCCTGTCACAGAGATGACACAACATGAGTTTGTGATGGGAATTATGGGGAATTAGTGGCCAAACCCCAAAGGTCCTTCCAGGAACCTGATGTGGGAGGAAGCGAGGGCTCTAGCGGCTGAGGGAAATGCCCGATAATCCAGCAGCACCTGAACCCCCTCGGACTCCATGATGGCAGGAGAGGGTCTGAAACCCTGTGGGAATCCAGCCCAGCGGAGCACCTGCTCCTGGGACAGGCTCTGGGCTTTGTGTGTGACACACCCTCTCTCTCTAATCCTCATAGCAACACTGATTCCATTTGACAGAGAAGGACACTGGCTCAGAAGCTTCCTACTTAAGAGGGAGCAATGAAGTAGAGCTGGGGCAGGGGGGTCCAGGTTCCTCTGCCTCCAACGCCAGTGAAGGCCCTTTCTCTGGCCGTACCACCTGTCTATGCCTGCAGCTCCTTGTTCCACCTGCACAGTCCCAGAGCAGGAGGGTGATGAGGTGAAATGAACTGTGGGATAGGTACTTGCAGAAGTTCCTCTACCCATACATCAAAATCTGCATCACAGACACCTTCAAACCCTAGAATTCTTGAGGAATCCATAGGATATAGCCCAGTAGGACACAGCTTCACCTGTCTGGAACTTACCTGGAAGGGCCACCACCTGCAAGAACCTCACCTGTCTAGACCTCACCTGGCAGGGTTATTACACAGAGGGACCTCACCTGATGGAATCTCACCTGGCTGGATCTCACCTGGCAGAAAGTCAGCTGGCAGGCTCTCTCCTGGCTGGACCTCACCTGACAGGGTCTCACCTGGCTGGACCGCAGGCGCTTGCTCTCCAGCCCCGTCTTCTCCTGCATCAGGGCCTCCTTCTTGGCCAGGATGGCCTCCCGCTTGTGAAGCTCCTCCCCCAGCTCCTCCAGCGCCCGTCGCTGCTGCAAGACCTTCTCCATCTCCTGGTCCAGCCACTTCTTCTGCTCTTCAATCTTCTGAGGGACAGCGCGGGAGGTGGGGAGGGAACTCAGCTCTTGCCTCTGGCTGTGTGGGTGGTGTGGGTGGCCACCCGGGTCAGATAGGGAGAATGGTATGCCCACCGGCTGACCCCCAGGGGACCCTAGCAACTGGCCAGGCTGCCCAGCCAGGCTGTGGGTGCTCCTGGGGGTGCAGGCTCAGCCCCAGCCCCACCTGCTGCTGCTCTAGGCTGACCACAGAGCCGTTGCTGCCGCTGCGCCGCTTCCTCTGAAACGCCGCAATCTCTTCTGTTTTGATTTTCAGGATCTTTTGCTGCTGCTCGTGCTTCAGCTCCAGCTCCTGGGGATATGCAGGGTGAGAAGCTCAGTGGGCAGGGCCGTGAGTGGTGCCAGCCTCTTCCCAGTCCCTGTGATCCCCGAAGCCCGCAGGAGTGCCTGCCCTGCCCCCGAGATAGCCCTGTGCAGAGTCCCCCAGCCTCGCCACCGCTCACTGGGGGCCAGAAAACGGAAGCAAATCTTTACAAGATGCCAGTCCCCTTGTATTATTCACTGAATTCTCACCCTAGCCTTGAGTTTCCTATAACTCTCCTCACTTTCAGGTGAAAAACAAACTCAAGGAGGCGCAGTGACCCCCTTAGTAAGGTCAGGTGGCTGTAAGCACTGGGACCAGGACAGAGCCTGCCTGGGCTCCCCTGGCTGCGCCCCCAGCTTGGCCTCCAGGGCCGGGACACAGGCACCGAACTCGGCCGAGCACCCGACCTTGACACGGTGCTGCCGCTTGTTCATCTCCATCTCCAGGCGCCGCTTCTGCTCTGTCTCCTCACGGAGCCGCCTCTGCAGCTGCCCCTGCTGCTGCCGCATGAGCTGCACGTTCCTCTCGAGTTCCTGCAGCCGCTTCTCGCTCTGGGCCGACAGCGACACCAGCCGCTCCGTTGCCTGCTTCTTCTCCTTCAGCACCTGGGACCATCACAGCCTCCGCTGGGCCACGCACAGGGGCTGCTGCGAGCCTGGCGCCACCTGCTGCTGCTCAGGGCTCAACAGGGACTCAATAGGGGTGGGCAGGATGGAAGGATGACAAATAGGGACAGACAGAGGGGAAAACAGGTGGATCAAAAGACTACTAATAGTAGCTACCATGACATGGATTGTGGACCAGGCACTATACCAAGTGTTCTCTGTATGCAAAATAAACCCAACAATCTTATGGAAATGTGTATTATTCCTACTTAACAGATTAGGAAACTGAGGCACAGAGAGCTTAGGAAACTTAACCAAGGTCACTCAGCTAGTAAATGGCAGAGCCAGGATTCAAACCCAAGCAGTCAGGCTCCAGGACCTGTGCTCTTTTTTTTTTTTTTCCAGAACCTGTTTTCTTGACAGCTCCACTGTACTGTCTCTTGGACACCTGAACTGAGAAAGAAGGAATGAGTGATGGATGGACAGCTGCAAAGATATGTGGATGGAAGCGTGGATGGATGGACAGGATCACATAAAGGTAAAACACAGGATGGACCGATAATGCAAGGATGATAGAAACGAACAGTAAGACAAATGGATAGACATGTAAATGGACCGTTAGTCACATCAACTGATAAAGGGATAAACAGATGGGTTAGACAGACACATGGACTGGTGGGTGGACAGACAGAGGGATGATGGGATGGAGAGGGGAGTGAATGGAGCTAGAAGGGTAGACCCATGGGATGGAGGGAGGGGGGCTACATGATGGAGTTTAAAAAAAAAGGTGCCATTTCTTTCGATGCCCACCCCTCACCCTCTCATTGGTCTCCTAGATTGTCTTCAGATAGGCCCCTTCCCCTGCTTCTGCTGTGTTTAAAGCTGAGCCAACCTCTAGCACTGCCAACATCCATCTAATACCAGCCTCACCCTGGGAGACCAAGAGGGCGTTAGCACCGGCAGCCAGGGCTGGGGCGTGAGGGCCTCAGCATCCACAGGTTCCACAGTGAGCTCGGGCTCCAGGACTCCCATGTTTTGATCTCAGGACCCCAGCCTGGGAGGCTGCAACCACCACCCCTGGGGTCCTGACACTGACCTGGACTTGGCTCTGTGCGGCAGCAACCCTCTTGCGGAACTCCTGGAGCTGGGAACGGTCGCAAGCATCCTGCGGCTCCTTGCCCTCAAGCTCCCGCAGCTGCCTCTGGCCATCACTCAGCTCAGCCCGCACCCGCTCCGCCTCCTGCTCCAGCTCCTGGATGCGCTGGCTGTGCTGGCGGTTCAGGGCCTGGGCCGCCTTCCCTGGAAGAAAGGAGGGCCGCGTCAGCACAGGCAGCCCCTCTGCCCGCAGGGGATCATTGGTTCATCCCTCTGGGCAGCCTGGACACCTACGTGGATTCTACCATGCCTTTGTACCCCCGGGAGTTACTTAATATTTTTCTTTAAATTGATTCATTTTTAAAAATAGCCTTATCCACAGCCGTGGCCCAGAGAAATTACGAGTTAACTAGTTTTATTTTTACCTAATATATGCTAAAGTAAATATATACCTTGAGCCCATATACAACTAAGCCTCTAGAGCTAACTACCATTTGCAGGAAATATGGAAGACAGAGGAGCAAGCTAAATGGCACCACAAGGAAGGTAACAGGCAAACCCAGAACATTCGAAGTTTGGAACATTTACAGGATGACTGTGAAGAGGTGAGAGAAGGGAGATTTCAGAGACCTAACGAGCAAGTACAATGTGTGGACAAGTCTGGAGCTGCACACAGACACTGCTGAAGAACTGCTTCTGCTCGGGGCATTGGGAGGCTATTTGTTTTTTAAGATGTGCTGATGGCATATTGGTTAAAAGTCCAAAAAGAGGCAAACTGAAATGTATAGGGATGAAATGACATAATGTTTGGGATTTGCTTCAAAATATTTCAGCAAAGGCAAAAGGGAGGGATGAAACAAATGTGGGCAAAGCTTGGAAATGCTAAATCTGATGATGGTTGTGTAGGGCCCCACTGCAGTTGTCTCTCCTTCTCTTTTGTCTGAAATTTTTCCCAAAGCATTTTGTAGTAAATAAATACATAACTACTAAAATAAAAATGTTCAACTGGTCACCACCAAAAATCGTCCCCTGCCTGTTCACCCATATCACCAGTAGTAGCTGTAGCATGATCTGAGGTTATTGTTTGCTCCCCAGAACTGGGAGATCCTGTGCCTAGCACAGTGCCTGATACAGCAGAAAACTGATAAATAATAATAATGGGTAATGCTTCCTGAATGTTAGTCTAAGCACTCTACCTGAATTAACTAATTTCAACAACCTATAAAGCAGATACAATTACTATGTCCATTTTAGAGATGAGAAAACTAAAGCACAGAGGGGTTGTCCTACCTGTTCAAGGTTACACAGCTGGAAGAAGCTGGGCTGGTTACCAAACCTGAGCCATCTGTACCCTGCTCCTAACCACCCTCATGTGGGAGGCCCACCCCAAAGCCCACCCCCTCACCTGTGCGGACCAGCTCGCCAATGAGCTCCTCCTTCATGCGGATGTTGATGGCCAGTTCACGGATCTTCTGCTGGGCCTGGGCCAGCCGCCATTCAGAGGCAGCGGGGGCCTGGCGGGGCCGAGCTGGGGCCTTGCTCTCACCAACCACTGTAATAGTACAACTGTCAAGGCCACAGCCCCATCTGACAGTTGGGGAGACAGAGGAAGAGAGAGGAGGGGAGGGGCATGCACTGGCCAGGGGCAGCAGGGATGTGTGGACTATCCAAGGTGGCCAGTCCAGGACCATGAAGGGGAGAAGGGGTCAGAACCATCTATGCACCCCAGCCAGCTCACCTCTGGGCCCCAGGATGGCTGCACCCAGCTCCTCCAGGCAAAGCTCTGGGCCCTTCCTGTTAAGTAGACTGCCTGGGTGGGCCCCCATCCTCTGGCTCCACTTACTGATCCCGTTCCTGGAGGGCAGAAGAAGGAGTCCGTACCCCTCCCCAGACCCTGCCCAGCTCAGCCACCTCCTGGGCCCAGGAGGGGAAGAGACACCACCAGGCCTTCCATCCCCCAGGGTCACTATAACCCCAGGGTACCAGTCTGGCAGAACTCTGAGGCCAGCGGCTAAGCTCAGAGGACACAGGGCAGCTAGGGGCACCAAGGGCTCAGAACCAGGAGGCCTGGGCCCACCCATCCCAGCGACAACCCTTGGTTCAGAGCCCACAGTCCCTGCCCAAGGGCCAGCCATGGTGATGTAGGTGAGGGCACCCTGAGACCACAGTAGGATCCTCCTCCTTGAGCTGGTCGTTGTCAGGTGGGCAGCAGGTCCCACTCACCTGCGCAGGTGCAGAGTCCGTCGAGGCGGCTCCTCCTCCCCTTCCTCCTCCTCCTCCTGCTCTTCCTCTGATGCAACTGAAGAGCCACTTCCCAGCCTGTCTACTTCTGCCGGCAACTTGGCTCCAGCCTCCCTACCATTTGCCACCTGTGAGGGGGATGCCAGGGTTTCAGGCCAGGAAGCCTCCAGGGCATTCTCCATCAGCCATTTCCCATCATCAAGTCTTTGCTCCCACTTATGCCCTACATTGCATGACCTCCTCACATCCCTACCTCTTCACTCTCCCTTACCTTTAAGATCTAGTTCAAACGACACCTTTTCAGTCTCAAGTTGGAGCAGGAGCTTTCTCTTTCCTCCTTCCCCTTCTCTGCTCCCATAGCACCTGGCCCTTCTCAGGAGACAATCTGCCCTTTCAATCTTGTGTACAGGTCATCAGCACCCAAGCCTTATTTCACCAACAACACCCCCCCAGAGTGGAGGGGGCATAACAGACTTCTACAAACCCACATCCTCCCTTGCCTCAGTCCCTCTGGCCTTTAGAGCTCAGATGACCCAGAGCTTTCAGGCAGATGCAAGAACAGCCTTTGTCCAAAGGCCCCAAGTGAGAGAACTAGAAGCAGGACACCAGACTCAAGGAGAAGATCAGAGCTCATGGAAAAGTGAACTTGCAAAGAAAGGCATCCAAAGACAGAGAAGATGGCCTCAGAGGTGATAAGCTCCACATCTTTGGAGGTATGCAAGCTTTCCATTCAGTACTGGAAGCCAAGCAATCTCCAGCTACTCCAGAAATCTCAATGAAACCAGATCCTTCTGAGAGGCCCACTGAGTTACCCAAATTTTGGTGCTTCCTCTAGGGACACCAAAAAGGGGCTTCTCATGGCTGGTCCCATGTGAACATGGGATGAGGAACACACTCCCCAGCATCACCTTTCCCCTGCCCAAGCCTGCCTAGGCCAACAGGCCCAGCAAACACCCAGCCTCACCATCTCCTCACCTCTCTCCAATTCTCAGAGCCAACTTCATCTCCAGAAAGGCAGGCAGGGGGCACCATGCCCAGCACATGGTTGTGGGTACCCCCCAGAGGGGCTGTGTGGGGCCGGGGCACATAGGACCCAGGAGGCAGGCCCTGCAGGACCCCTGGGGCCCCCAAACCAGGCCGCACCAGCTCTAGTCGCAACCTCAGCTCTGCCATCTCCTCCTGCTGCTCACGAAGACGGTCACTCTGTAAGACACAGTCAAGGTGCTGATGAGGGATGCAGATGTGGGAGAGGTGAGGTACAGGGATGCTGATAGGTAGAAGTGTAAGAAACTGAAGAACACATCTGAGGCCACCCCGCTCTCTCTGGGCAAAAATAGAGGAGGACCAAAAATACCTCTGACCACCTCATGGTGTCCCTCCTTCCCACACACTGTATTAGGTCAGGTTCAATCTCATTCATCCTGCCACATCCTACCTAACTCTCCCTCCACACCAATCCTCCACGTCCATGCCACTTATTGCCACCAGAGGGCGCCAAGAGCAACGCTGACCCAGTTACTTTGGGTAAGGTTAAGTACCCCCTCCAAAAAGGGAGCGCTCTGGAGTTTCACCCTGCTGTCTCTCGAGTCCTGCCTCCCGTCCATGCTCAAAACCACCCCGCACACCCACTTGCACCAACCTGTTCCTCATCTCCACACTGTTGCTCATGTTGTGCACCCCGTATCTCTACTCAATCTGCCAGAATCCTGCCCTGGCTAACTTCCTCTCATCCCCAGGCTCAGCTTCTTAGTTTCAACTCCTAACGGAAGTGCCCCTCCTCCCACTGTGGAAGAGGGGTGGCTTCACCTGCAGTTTGTATTGCTCCATGGCATCCTCTAGCGCAGCCAGAAAGTCTCGGTTCTCCTCTTCCAGTCGGGCCACCTGGCTTTGCAGGGCCAGCAGCTGCAGTGCCCCTTCGTCTTCCTATGGGGCAGGGAGAGCAGCTTCAGGGACAGAAGTTGGCAAGACAAGCCTGCCTGGCCCTGGGACACCTCCCTGCCCTGCCAGGGGCTCCTCTAGTCCTGCTTGCTACTCTGCTCCAAGCCCTGCCTGCACTAGGGGTTCCAGAACCCACCTGGCTTGCGGTCCCCTCTGCAAGCCATTGGGCCATCTTTTGTAATTATTAACCATATTTTCATTAGCAATTATTACATCACCACTATTATTAAGAACACCTTAGCTTTCACCAGCGTGCTGGGCACTTGTTACAACTTCAGCCCTTACAACATCCCCAGGAGGTAGATACTAATGTTATCCCTACCTTTAGATAGAGGCCCTGAGACTCGGTGAGCTTAAGGAAAGTGATCAAGATAATCAGCATAAGAGCCTCTAAATCCTGAATGTGCTCTGCTAATGGGGCACAGCTGGCTGTGTGAAGATCTTTTTCCCCATCCCTCCCACTCCCCGCCTCTCCATCCCCGGCTCCCAGGAGCCACACCTGGCCCTTGGCCACCTTTCGCCCGCTGGGCCCCTGCGTGGCTTGCTCCTCCGCCGAGGCACTCTCGATGCCACTGTCGGGCCCAGAGGCGGAGCTCAGGGCACTGCGCTCGCCCTCGACGGCGCACAGCCAGTCGCGCACCTTGCGGGCAGCGGCGCCGGGCAGCCCAGACTCGGCCTGCAGCTCAAGCAGGAGGCTGTAAGCGGCGTCGGTGCGGGCCCGGTAACGCGCGCACTCAGCACCCAGGCGGGCAGCGGCCTCGGCCTCGGCGGCGGCAGGGCCCGTGGCGCGCCGGCCACGGTGGATGATGCGCGTCTCCGAGCGGTGCCGTGGCGGCCCCCGCGCACCGGCCACTGCCTCCTCCGGCGCCCGCTCCGCCTCTGGCCGCCAGTTGACAGTGGCGCGGTTGCGGATGTTCTGGGCGCGGCTGGCGTAGTTGAGGGTGTTGAGGGTCTCATCGAAGTCAGAGGAGGAAGGGCTGACACAGGCGACCATCACTGTCTTGGCATTCCCGCCCAGTGAGTCTTTAAGGATCCTGAGGACGCCAGGCGAGCCGTGTCAGGGGCCCCAGAGTGCCAGGGCCAGAGGTCCAGACCGCAAATCAGGTCTGACCCTCGGCGTGGTTCCCCGTGGGCCAGATACCCCGTCTGGGTGGACAGCGAGCCCCAGAAGCCAGGTGGGGATCCATCCCACAGTCGCCTCCCCCTACCCCCAGATGCCAGACAGGAGCCATGACAAACTAGTGTGGCGCTCGGGGCCCCTTCTCCATGGTCATCTGGCGGCTCACCGGGTGATCTTGGAGTCCCGGTAGGGGATGTGACTGCCGCGGCGCTGGGGGTCACCCAGGGCGCTGATGACGTTGCCGAGCGCCAAGAGGCTGCTGTTGATCTGGATGCTCTCCTTGAGCCGCTCGCCTGTGCTGCCCGTCTTGAGCACCCTCTCTGAGCCCGCCAGGTCCACGAAGTGGAACTTGGAGATGAGCAGCTGGCCCGCGGCAGGTCGGGGCAGGCGGCTGGGGGCGCGCCCCCGCTGCTCCAAGGTCACGGTGAAGACAGTGTGTGAGCGGCTGGAGAGGCGGTTGAGGTGTGTGGACCCCGTGTGCCGCGCTGCATTGCCCATCTCCAGGAGGCTCAGCACCTCGTCCAGGCCCTCCACATCGACCTCCTTCACCCCACACAGCACTGCAGGCACAGAAGGCAGTGAGCTCAGGGCAGGGGCAGCCTGAGACTCACCAGCTAGGACAGCAGGCAGAGCAGGGCTGGTCCTCTACAGCTCTTCCTGACTCAAGGGCCCCTTCCCCACGCCTGGGGAGGGGGTGGTTCCTGCTCATCCTGGTTGGGGCTTAAGGGGCTCCAGATTCCCCCAAGCCCACCTCAATGCTTCTCATTCTAGGTACACAAGTATACCCTGAACTCAGTGGAGACAAGGGAAACAAAAGCAAAATCTTCCAGGGCTTGGGTTTCCCAGTTAGGAGGTACCCTGCGCAGGACAGATAAGCCACCCTAAGTAGGTGAAACCTCCTCAAGCCAGGTACCCACTCCCAGCCAGTGGAGGACCAAGGAGTTCCTCACCAACATTCCCACGATCATCTTCTCGAAGCTGGATGTCACGGCTGGCAGTGCCCACCTCCAGCAGGTCTCGGAACTCCTCTTTGT
This sequence comes from Camelus ferus, assembly GCF_009834535.1. NCBI lineage: Eukaryota > Metazoa > Chordata > Mammalia > Artiodactyla > Camelidae > Camelus > Camelus ferus. The sequence continues at coordinate 11,699,704 of NC_045722.1, read as the reverse complement.
ACACTTCCAGGTAGGACACGTGCACCAGACAGTCAAGCAGGTCATTCTCATCAATCAGCTTGAATGCCTCAGCCATGGCCCGTGGAATGATGCCCTGCTCATCCTCGTGAAGGGAGGCTGGGGAGACATTGCAGGGCCTCCTGCCACCAGGCCTGCAGCTGGACATGGCACCCACAAGGCTCAGAAGCTCCTGCCAGCAACTGGAGGATGGGGCTCCAATGTGGAAGAGGCAGCAGCAGAGGGCAGGATGGGCTCGGTAGCCCAAGCCAGGCCATGCTCCAGGGTGGTCAGGCAGAATTTCAGAGTTGGAAGCAACCTCTCAAGACTCAACTATCCCCTTTCATGATGTAAGCATGCCCTCTACTACAACCTGCCAGACGGTCACTTACCCTTTGATTACTCCTGGGGACTCATTACCATAGTCTATGCTCAGTTACCTAAAGGACCTCCTAAGTTTATTCCAAGGAATTAATAAGAGGATGTTCAGAGCACACTCTTCTTCATGACTTAAAAAAAATGCAAACATTCTAAGTGTCCATCCTAACATCCAATAGGGGATCTGGTTAAATAAGTTACCTTATATTCACAATGGCATGCCAGGCAGCCATGAAAATTTGATTGAAGAATATTTAATGATATGTAGAAATGTTCGTGATGTATTGTTAAGAAAATAAAAAAGGATACAAAAGAGTGGGTAAAACATAACACCATTTTTCCCTTGTCTCTTTTTCCCTTTTTTAAATTTTAATACCATTTGTTTAAAGTATAATAATTTTCACCAAGAAAGAAACTGAAATGCTAACAGGGTGAGTGATTTCTGAAATGCAATTAGCAAGTGAAGTTTTATTTTATATATCTGTTTTTCTGCATTTCCCTAATTTTCCACAACAAACATGTACACTTTTATAACCTAAGAGAAGGCACTACTCCTGAAAAGGAGGCAGTTCCTTCAGTTAGCCCAAAGCATCTCTCCCAAAACTCTGCTCTAGAGCCTCATGGAACCAGCCCGCTTCCCTTCTATGCAGCAACCAAAGCTCATCTCTTCCAGGACAGTCCCCATTCCAACCACTCCAACTGGAACACGGATTCCTGACCCTCGGCAGCCATCCTGACAACCTCCAGAGACAAGGCAACTCCCTGTGCCCTTCCTCCCCGTGAGGTCCCCAGAACCGGACAGTGTGGCCCCATCTCTATGGAACCAAGAAGGCCACTTGCATCCAAGGACTCTTCCTTCCTGCCTTGCCCAGCCCACTGACACAGCTGGTCCCATCCTGGGCTGCAGATCTTAGGAACCCTGACTTCCCGCCCCCAGCATCCCCATCTTCAACAGGGAATGGCAGCAAGAAGGCAGGGGCAGAGATTCAGGAGACACTGAGGCCCCTCAATATGGGCATGGGGCCTCAAGCAGGGTCACTTACCCACACTGGCCTCCCCCATGGTGTACGTCTTCCCGGAGCCTGTCTGACCATAGGCAAAGACGGTGGCATTGAAGCCCTCAAAGAAAGCCTCGACAAGAGGCTGCACGCAGGCCTGATACACAGCCTCCTGCCCGGCATCCTCATCCAGCACTACGTGGAAGCCAAAGTGGCGGTCTCGGCCCAGGGTGACTCGGCCATGCCCCGGCTCCACTCTCAGGCAGCTCTGGTGTCCGTGCAGCAGCTCCTTGGGCAGCAGCGGGCGGACTCGAAGGGCCACTCTCACTGGGGCCTCCTCGGCCCCTGGCAGCCTCTGGGCCTCCAGCCCCATGTTGAGAGACGGCTGCTCCCAGCCCTGTGGAGAGAGGAAGAAGTCCTTGCCATCAGCACCTGGACTCACCTTACAGGTGACCTGGAGCCAGATCCTATAGCTCCTGACCTTGGAGGGATAAAAGAGAGGGTGCTCAAAGTTTGGAACATCCTGTGCTCCATCCTGGTGCCCAAATGCCGCAAGGGCCATGATATAGTCCTCCACAGTAACATTTCATGGCCCCCAGCACTGGCAAAATAAGGTTCTAACTCCTCTACTTGACATCCAAGGGCTTCTGTGTTCCAGCTGCATCCTTCCCCTGTGACCCCATCTCCTAGAAGGAAGACACAGACACACATGCATACAAGCAGCACCACACCAGGGATCTCTTTTCCCCAACACCCACTTTTTCATTGTCTCTGCCTTTGTCACCTCACACCCTCTGCTCCACCTTCTTCAAAAAAGTCAGCAGATCCTTTGAGACCAAGGCCCCACCATCAAATATTGCCAATTCCACCTCCTAAATACCAAGTTCACCTGCTTCTCTCCATCCTATTTCCAAAGCCCTGGTTCTGGCTGCCGCCATCTTGACAGGATGGCATTGACCTCACTGACCTGAGTCTCCCTGCGCCCTCCTACACGGCAACCAGGGGAATATTTTAAAAATGTAAATACAATCATGTCACTCTCCTGCTTAAAATCCCCCCAAAAGAAGCAAAAGAGGCTCCCCAATGCCCTAGAGATTCAAAGCCTTAACAGGAAAAAATACTTCAACAAGCCCCTTCTGCCTTGACTATTTACCTCCCGTACGCCTTTCCTCACCTTTCTCTGCCTGCAACACACTCAGTATTGCCCAGGACTCCTCAGCCTTCGTGGTTTAGATTGGTCCCATCTTTTTCAGGGAAGGGCCTCTGCTCTGTGCCCCAACCACTACACACACACACACACACACAATTGCCTGAGGTGCTGCCATCAGCCACTGACCATTCCCTTCCCTTGCAAATGCCGGACTACTCCCTGGTCTCTCCCCACCTCCCAAAACGGGAGCTGTGAGGCCGGGATCCTCCTGTCCCCTTCGTTCTGCATCTTCAGCACCCAGCACAAGATCCGAAGCTTAGTAGCTGCCCAATAGTGATGAATAATCTTCACCAAGGTTATCCTCCCTTATCTTACCGCAGTCCTCAACACTCCCCACCCTCAGGATCATAGCACTTTTTCACTATTTACCTTCTCTAAGCAAAAATAACGGTTCGTTCTTTCATTCAATCATTCAGTCCCTGTTGGGCGCCCAGCCCTAGGGACACAGAAGTAACTGCCACGCACTACTGTGGGCGCCTTCGCGCACCCCTCACCCTGAGCTTTTCCAGTCCCGTATGGCCCCGGCTTCTCCGCTGCCCGGCTCGGGCCACCGCGTTCCCTGCACCGAAGGCGCCCGAACAACACCGGTGCGGTCGGGCGCCCGGGGTAGGGGATAGGGATTCGGAGGCGACTGGCACAGAAGGAGCTCAAGGAAAGTTTGAAGAAGTGATTACAAATGAGGATCCGACTCTCACAGCGCGGGGGCTCGCTCCTCCGGGCCAGGCCCGGAAAGCTGGCCCCAGGCCACGGACTTAGGGAAGGGGAGGCTCCTGCTCGCCCAGAGAGGGGCCTCCAGAAAGCTCGAAAGCAAGGATGAGGGGTCCTCGTGCTCGGTCAGGGCTCCCCAGACGTTGCCGACTCCCAGTGCCACCCGACCCCGGCCTGCATAGGGGAGGGGGCGAGCGTGTGCCTCGCCCCTTCCATCCCGGTCCTCGACCTCCACCCATCTGGGGCCCACACCCACCTGCTAGGGGGTGAGCGTAAGCCCCCGGCTGTGCAGTCTAGCTCCAAGCCCCAGCGAGGCGCGCTCGGATGCCGTCATCAGGACCCGGGCCCACCAAAACATCCCGCCCCTCGTCAGCAACCCCGCCCGCCCGGCGCTCGGGGGCGGAGGCGCAAGCCGCGCGGCGCCGGAGAGTCTGTCCGCAGACGGGGCGGGGCGGGGACATGAGGGGCGGGGAATTGGGCGTGGCCTGGGCTGAGGATGGGGGCTCCCCGCCCTGGGTCCTCCAGCACCGCCCGGGGTCCCAAGCGCTGCGCGCCCACCCTGAGACAGACTTGCCGAATTCTGGGGACACAGCGACCAACAAGGCCGGCCTGATTCTCTGAGCTGGAGAAGCCCACCAGCTCATGGAGCGGGGCACCTAAGTCATAATGCAAGTTGTAACAAGTGAGATAATGAAAACCAACCAGGAGACTTATTCGCTCCGCGAAGGGAGGGTGGATTTTCGAACCCTGAGACTGGTTAGCAGTGGCCTAAAGATAAACCGCTATTCGTTCGTTCATCTGTTTGTTCTTTCTCTCAGGTGCAGACCGTCCCTCTTCCCGCCATTGCTACCTCTCTATCGCAACACTCTCCACGCCCCCCAGCATCCACCCACAATCCACTCCATCATCACTCAAGCTATCTTGACTGCTCTCTTCTCCTACCATCAAGCCCTGATTTCCCCTCCTCAGTAGTTCCCAGTCCAGGCAACTCTGTCCTCCACAGCCTTGCTGCCCAAGCCACCACTGTCTCTTGCCTGGGCCACTGCAAAGCCTCTTCACTGGTCTCCCTTCTGCCCCAGTAACACATGCCAATTAAAAAAAAAAAAAAAGTATTTTTAAAGAGCACTAAAGTACAGAAGGAAACAGGTAAGCACAGTCAGTGTCTTGGAGGGTACCCTTCCAACTATTATCCTCTATGTGTCTTGGTCCATTCAGGCTGCTATAACAAAATACCACAGACTGGGTGGCTTACAAACAACAGATATTTATTTCTCATGTTTCTGAGGGCTGGGAAGTTCAAGATGATGGTGCTAGCAGTTTCAATGTCAGGTGACGGCCCACTTCCTAGATGGCCATCTTTTCACAATGTCTTCACATGGCAGAAGGCACGAGCTGGCTCTCTGGGGTCTCTTTTATAAGGGCACTGATCTCAATCATGAGAGCTCACCCTGGTAACCTAATCACCTCCCCAAAGCTCCGCCTTCAATTATCATCACAGTAGGGGTTAGGATTTCAATATACAAATTTGGGGGACTCAAGCATCAGACTACAGCACTGTGATATACAAGCATGTACATACATATACACAAGTATATTATATACATTATAACCTGTCCTATGAAACCGTGAGGTCCTTGAAGGGAATGTGCCTTATTTATCTCCGAGTCTTTCTCCCTTGGCCCAAGACCTGACATAGTCACTCCATAAAGTTTTCTGGTCAAAGTTATTGAAGAAAGGAAGGAAAAACTGACTTTGCATTAACAGAAATATGGATAGGGATCAATATGGCTCATATTTAGGCACAAATGCCAGAGTGGTGCATAGAACATATTTGGATAATGAAGGATCCTCATGATGGCATCTGCTTATGTTTCAGAAGTCAAGTCCCCAAGCTGGATACCAGATAATCCTGTCCTCAGCTCAGAGTCCCTTCTTCTCATTCTTGGTTTCCACTTAATCCTAAACTACCACTTCTTCCCCCAAAAAGGAAAAAATAAAATAAAAAGCATAAACTTGCTTCTCCTCGTATCCAAAAATGCTTCCTTCATTTTAAGACTCACATTTTCTCACATTTTAACATTTCTGAAATTGAGTCACATCTGGCAGTCATTGCCAAGGGAAACTTGGCACCAGGAGAGGCAATATAGGAATGTCCACATGCTGCCTTAAAGAAATGGTGTCTTCACCTCTGCGACCTCTGATGGACTGGTTGCATTGGGAGCATCATGCATGGCTGATTTTAATTAAAATCTAGAAACATATTTGTCGCTTAAAAGGTCATTAGAAAAACTGAATTCTGAGATAGGAATGAAATTTAATTTATTATGTATACAGAAGATTGCCTGTCACAAACAGGCAGTGTAATTAAAGGCTGCAGAGATTGCCAAGTCTCTGAGGATAGATCTATATTAGGAAACCCTCAGTCTCAAGGAGCAGAAACCACAACTTGAAGCGGCTTGAACAATAAAGCCATTTTTTATCTCAGGGAACAGAGAGACCAATGGGAGGAGGGTGATGGGGCAGGTTGAGTCAGTGGCCACGTGACAAGGGACCTGGCTTTTCCATTTCTCCCCTCTGCCATCACCTTCAACCAAAAAACATCCAGAGGGGAAAGAGAGCATTGTGTCACACAGCACTCTCTTTGATTCAAGGGAACTTCTCCTAGGAGCCCTATCATTGGCTTTCGCGCACATCTCTTGTACCATATGGCTTAGGATGTCCATCCTTGCAGTAAAATCACTGGCAAGGGGGCAAAATTACTATAGCTGGCTTGGAATGTGCACATGAGATGAATATGCAAGGGTGTACAGAAGTGTGATGGTTAATTTTATGTGTCGACTTGACTGGGCTGTGAGTTGCCCAGATTTTCAGTCAGATGTTATTCTGGATGTTTCTGTGAGGGCGTTTTTGGATGAGATTAATATTTAAACTGATGAACTTTGAGTAAAGCAGCAGATGCAGAACTAGGGATGTGGAGGGCAGATTGTAAGCCTCTACTCAGATTGCCAACTATGTGTAACCCACATGTCGTCCAAGGGTCAACTGTATATTTATTTCCTACTGATATAAATTTATATACTTCCTATTGGTTCTGTTTCTCTGGAGAACCCTAATACAGGAAGTCATACATAATACCCACAACCACCTCCCAGAATTTTCAAAGCTAAGAGAGGTTAATCAACCAATTCATGTATTATGAAGGACCATCATTCAGATACCAAACATCTATCTGTCAGAAGCTGTGACCCTTCCTACAATATACGATTCAATTAAGGAGAAACTAAAAATGCGAGAATTTGGGAAAAGTAGATCAAACTCTAGTATTCTCTGACATGCTGTGGAATCACACTGTTGGTCCCAAATATTCTAAAGCAGTTGGGGTCCTCAGCTGGGATGATAGGGAGCAGCCTGTTACCATAGTGGTAAAAAAGAATCATTTAGACTCTGAATGCGAAGAAGCCCAAAACTAATCTCAGATCTTTGTACATGTAAATGTAACAAAAGGTGATGACAGTTGATGAAATCTCCTATTTAAGAGGAGGTACAATTATCATTACAAGTACATAGTAATTAAGTTTAGAGAAAATAAAATTAAAACTTTGTTACAATAAAAAAATTTTTTTTTAATTTTGTGATGTTAGAATTCACTGGAACTATCTGTATGAATTCAAGTCCTTGGAAAGAAATACTTTTTTTCTAGCTCTCACTAGAGGCTCTGCAATATTTTTCTATCACCAGGATTCAAGGGGCACGGGGAGGGTATAGCTCAAGTGGTAGAGCACATGCTCAGTGTGCATAAGGTCCTGGGTTCAATCCCCAGTACCTCCTCCAAGAATAAATAAATAAACCTAATTACCACCCCTACCAAAAAAAAAAACAAAAACAGTATTCACATGGCACACTCAGATACACATAACCCAGTGTCCAAGTCATGCTCTCTTTCACTGTTCCCCATTAGAAGTAGTTGATTCCATAGATTAGGTCCAGAACTGGAATAATGTTTAGTGGTCAGAAAACTCAGATGCTTTTAAAAATGTCTGTTGTAGCCCTCAAAGGACAAAGGCTCCAATTTAAAAAGGGGCAAAATTGTGACAATTTAAGCATCAAAAGAGTAAAGAATAATTATAGTTAATTGAAACAAGCTGAGTCTGGAAATTTATCTTTTCTGGAATTTGACAAGCTGACTTTACTATTTGCATGGGAAAGCAAGGAGCCAGAAGTTGCAAAGACGCTCCTACAGAAGAGCAGTGTAGGGGGTTTGCCCAACCAGATATGAAAACATATTTAAAGCTATTGTAGTCAGACAATGTGTTAATGCCACAGGAATAGACAAATAGAACACATCTGGAAACTTGATCTGTGACAGAGCAGAGAGTTGGGGGAAGCCAGACTATTCCATACCTGAGTCAGAACCTGGTCCCACTGCCCCACCTAGATGCAAGAAAATATCATTTAGGCATCAGACATCAAGTCAGAAGCTTCCAACTGGCTTCCATGAGAAACACTTAACCTTCCCACAGCACATAATTCAGTTAAGGAGAAACCAAAATTCAAGAAATTAGGAAATGTATAGAATATACATTACAAATTGGATACAAATAGGAAATGTATAGTTACCCATATGGGAGAAAAATATTAAATTCCAACATAAACCATACATAACAATTAATTAAATGTAAAAAGCAAAACTATGAAAATATTTAAAGAAAATATAAAGAAATATCTTCATGATTTCATGGTAGGGAGAAACACAACTCAAAATTGCAAAACATAAAGGAAAAGAGCTATAATTTTGACAAAATTAAAATTAAGAAGTTTTGCTCATTTAAAGAAACCATAAAGAGAATGAAAAGACAAGCCACACTGGAAGAAGGTATTTGTGACGCACAGAGCTGATAAAGGACTTGTATCTTCTAAATATCTATCTGATAAAGGAGCATATCTTCTAAAAATCAGTGAGAAAAGGAAAAACTACCAATAGAAAATTGCTCAAAAGTTTTGACAGACCCTTCACAGAGGGGAAATACAAATATTCAATAAGTGTAATAAACAACATTCACTATCACCGCCTATCAGGGAATTAAATCTACGGAGATACCATTATGCACACTTCAGATTCGCAAAAATGATTAAACCAAACAATATCAAGTGTTGGTAAGAATGTTGAGTGAGAGGACTCATATGCTTCTGGTGAGAGTGTAAATCAGAACAACCAAGTTGGAGGACAAATTGGCAATATCTAGTTAACGACACACATACCTTATGACTTAGCAATCCCACTCCTAATCGTATTCCCTAAGCAACTCATAACAATGTTTATTGCCAAAAGTATATAATAGTAAAAGTAACAGAAACAACCCAAGTGTCTGTTGACAGGAGACTGGAGTGGCAGAGATGGCAAGTTGCCCCTCCCGGCTAGGATACACTTCCCCTCCTTTTAAGACCTCTGATTTTTAACTAGATTTATGGTCACTCCAAGTATGACTATATTTCCCAGCCTCCCTTTCAGCTAGAAGTGACCATGTGGATAACTTTTGCCCAATAATTTATTAGTGGAAGTGGCGCATTTAATTTCTCCTTCCCCCTCGCTCTTGTCTGTGACTGGAATATGAAGTTGATGGCAGGGGCTGGAGCACCCATCTTGGCCTATGAGACAACTTGAGGAAAGGAAATCATTCACAGCAGAACAATAAGACAGAAAAAGCCTAATATCACTCATATGTGGAATCTAAAAAAAAAAAAAAGACAAATGAACTTATTTATAAAACAGAAACAGACTCACAGACATAGAAAACAAACTTATGATTACCACAGGGGGAGGAGGTGGGAAGGAATAAATTGGGAGTTCGAGATTTGCAGATACTGACTGGTATGTATAAAATAGATAAACAGGTTTATACTGTATAGCACAGAGAACTATATTCGATACCTTGTAGTAGCTTATGGTGAAAAAGAATATGAAAATGAATATATGTATACTTATGTATTACTGAACCATTGTGCTGTACACCAGAAATTGACACAACATTGTAAACTGACTATACTTCGATTTTTAAAAAAGTGAAAAAAAAAGACAGGAAAAGCCTGGCCTTCTACCTGCCACCGTAGAAGGCTATCCCAGCTCTGGACCACTCATCTCTCAGCTTTTACATGAGAGAGAAAAAAGCTTCTATCATATTTTGAACACTGTGTGCTAGTATGTATTATTGTTCAGCAAATATTTGCTCTTCTCCCTCTTCCCCTTCCTTGAGGACTTGCCCACATGACAGGCTTTGGCCAAAGGAAGGTGAATAGACATGCAAATGGAAGCCTTGTGGTCTCAGTTCTTGTGTGCCAGTGATTTGTTATGGGAAGAGCATGCCCCAGATAGCCACTGGAGATCCGAAACAGCACATCTGGAGCAGATCTGAACCCACACACAGCCAAGAGCCAAGTTCAGCTTGCAGAGCCTCTATGAGTGCCACAGTGATGAGCTGAACCAGAGTCGACCTGCTGGCCCACAAATGTAAGAATAAATGCACGGTGTTGTAAGCTGCTGAGTTTTAAGATAGTTTGTTATGCAGCAATACTATAGCAAAGGCTGACCAATACACACCATTATTTAGGACTTTCAGTTTCTCAAAACTGAATCAACTTTAACACAAAAAGACTAAATAAATTATTGCATATTTATATATACTTATTAAATATAAAATATATTTGTCTTAGTCCTTTTGGGCTGCTATAACAAAATACCACAGACTGGGTGCTTATAAACAACAGAAATTTATTTCTTTCAGTTCTGGAAGCTGGGAAGTTCAAGATCAGGACCCCAGCATCATGATGTTCTGATGAAGGTCCTCTTCTGGGTTCATATCCAGTGCCTTCTTGCTGTGTCCTCACCTGGTGGAAGACACAAGGAATCTCTCTGGAGTCCATTTCATAAGACCTAAGCACCTCCCAAAGGCCCCACCTCCTAATACTATCATCTTTGGAGGGTTAGGATTTCAACAAATGAATTTGTTGGGAGGGATACAAACAATCAGGCCATAGCAATAGTTGCATAATAAAAACTCTAGTGAAAATGAGTGATTCTTAAGAATTTAATTTCGAGTGGAAAAAAGCAGATCTCAGAAGAATGCATATAATTCAACTTAAAGTTCAAAGCATACAGAACTACATAATATTGGGATGGGTTATATACATAGGAAATAAATTTATAAACAAAAGCACGGGAATAGTAAACACAAAATTCAGGATTATGGATTTAGGAGGCAAGGCCAGGGTGGGAACATAGATATTACACAGGACGTTTTACCGGTTCTGCTCACGTCCTAGCTCTTACGTTGGGTGGTGGGTAGGAGAAAGGTCCAACAGCAGGCCGTGGGAGGAGGCCTCACTGAGCCTGTGCAGGGTCAGTCCCCTCTCTGCAAACAAAGGAAGCTCTGGATGCCCGCTAACTGTAGAGAGATGCCAGAAAGACATGCAGGAGCTTCCATTAACTCAGAGTTTATAGCACTGTTTAAAAGAAATCGACTTTTCAGTTTGTGATCCACATTTAAATATTTAAAATAATTTGATTAATGCATTTCATAAGTTTTGATTTAGTATGAAGTGCTTAAATGTTAAGGAAAATTATGCTTAATGCAATGAGCATTAAAACCCAAGTTGTAGAGGTCTCTTTCTCCAGGCACAGAAGTCCTTTGGATGTTAAGATCCCAGATAAGTATGGGGGTAAAAAGTAGTAAATGATTGCATGGATAAATGTATGCTATTATCTGTAATGGTTCTTTTTCCATTTCCAAAAGCTGTGATTGAATTGGCAGTGCATCTTGTGAGCTGGAGTAGAAAAGGGAGGACAATGTATTTCTCTAGAGAGGGACCTTGGCATCCCAGTGTGAAGCGGAGGTCCTCCTGAGGTCCTGAGCTACCAAAGATGAGCATGGGTGAGGCTTCACATCCATGTGAGCAAGAACGCTAGAGTGATGCCTCTCAGAAAAGAGAAAAGTCCCACATCCAGCCTGGAGCCAACGAAGCAAATTCCTACCATTTAGAGGAGATGATTTGCTCTCATTTCTCACCAGAAAATGTTCAGAAATACTGAGGGCCAATGCTCAGGGCACTTTGCTATCTAATTAGGAGATGTTTAATGATAAAAAGAGACTTTCTTAACACATCGTTTCTTTCCTAGGCTGTCCTGTTGCATATACTGGTCCCCAGCATCCTGGGGTGGGATGAGGGGTCTGAGCCTGGCAAGCAGGTGTGCTGATCGCTACGGTCCTGTCAAGGCCCCAAATGTCCTGGCTTGCTGAGAGGGGTATGGCCCAGGCGGAGCCATAGGATATGGAAGAATGGACAGTTAGGAGCATGTTTTCCAGAGCTCCAGGGGCAGGTGAGGTCCAGGACAGTTGGGCATTTCTCTATACACATCCAGGCCTGAGGCCAGTTCTCCAGCAGCTGCCCAGGGGAGCCCTGCCAGAGCTAGGCTGGGCTCTGTCTTCTTAGCCATGTCATATCAGCTTCTAAGAGACCCTCTTGCCAGACCCACACCCCCTCCCCAGGGAACTGCTAAGTGTGGTGTGGATTGAGAGGGTAGGGTGGGGGGCCAAGGCCAGTTCAAGGTCCTGACCATGTGTATGTCCATCAACCCTCCCCTCTCCTCATTCTGGGCATCCTCAGATTCCCAAAAACGTGGGTCAAGGACAATGACTCATTATACCAAATATCTGCCAGTGCCCAGAGTCAGCGTCAGGGACTGGACTCTAAGGTGTGCAACAGAGTGGGGACTGAAAGGGTGTTCATGGACCTGAGGTGGACCTATAGGGAATGAGTGTGTATTTATAGATGTCTAAAAGGACTGATGGAAGTGTCATAATTATCTGTGCAGCTGCAGATTACAATAACAAGAAAAACAAGTTTGGTTTGGAAAGGCTACTTGGCATTATCTATCAATATTTAAAATGCACATTTTCCTTCAGTTGGCATGTCATGGTTCCAAGTTACAAATTTACTTGGAATATGCACACATCTACATGAAACATTTTGTATAAAGACATTTATTGTAGCACTGTTTGCAGGAGCAAAAAGCTGGAAACAACCTAGAAGTCCATGATTAAGGAACTAGTTTAGTCAAATATGGCACATTTATATTATATTATGAAGTGCTTACTATGTGGCCATTAAAGAGTAAGGAGGATTTATGATACTAATACAAAAAGATTTCTAAGATGTATTGTTAAGTGAAAAAAGCATTCCACAGTTTGTGTAAACAGACTGGGGAGTATATACATGTGTGCTTCCACATGCACAGCCCACAACTGGAAGGGTACACAAAAGACTGGTTGTTTTGAGGTTGGGGAACCAGAGAACTCAGAGAGGAAGGCACATACCCTTCTGCAATGTTTGAATTTTTAAATTATATGTATGCATTTCCTAGATTGACCAAATATTAGCATTTTCAAAAATAGGGCTTGGAATGAACTGTGGCTATAGAGTCTACATATATGGTCTATAATGAATGGTCACCATTGTCCCCCAGCACTGAGGGGGCCAGCATTCAAGAGGCTGAGGGAAGGGGGAATGTGCAGGTGGAAGGCAGTAAGGGTGGAAATGGAAAAGGGGCTGTGAGCAGGGAGGTGGCGCTACAGAGCACAGGCCAGGACTCAGCCTGTGGAAAGTGCAGGGGACTCAGAAAGTGATGCTAATACGCATATAAATACTCAAGAGCTTTTGCGCTGTTCCCTTCAAAGTAGTCTGCTGAGAGCCTGCATACTCAGAGGAATCTCTGCACTCAGGGCTTAAAAATGTGTCAGGATCTCCCGCTCGGACCCTCAGGGTGGTGACGCGTTACTCACTGGTGGCAAATACTTGTCTACAGAGGATGAATGTAAATATTGGAAACAGTTAGATGTCATTTGGCCACACATTTGGTTGAAGAAGTGAGAGGTCAAGGTAGGCAATTAATTTTTTGGTAAAAAACAAGGCATAGCATCAAAGCAGACTGCTACTCTGATGCTTCTCGAAAATAGGCTCTGACAGCTAAGGCCAAAAAGGATGCTCAAAAGATGATGTGTGCCTTGTCAGCATCCTTGGAATGAGGCTCAGGACCCAAGGGGACTACTTTGAATAAGTCAAGGCTCACTTGGACGTGTAGGTTCTGTTTGTTTGCTGGAGACAGCGGCCCTGGCCTTCGGTGGGGACGCGCCGGCCGTGCGGGGTGGGGGACAGGGGGCGGGGAGGGATGGGGGCGCGGTGGGCTCAGCTCTTCTTGCGCAGCTGGCTGTACTGCGCGCGCCCCAGGATGGGCTCCATGACACTGGGCCGGAAGAAGCTGTCGCTGACCCTGCGCGTGGGCTTCTCGCGGGGCATGGCCGGGAAGGCGGGGCGCGGGGCGGCGGGCGCTTCCACCCTGTCCTCGGCGCCCGGGCCCCGAGCGCTGCGCAGGCTGCCACGGGGCTGTGCGGGGCGCGGCGCGGGCTCCGGGCTGGCGGGCGGCGCCCCAGACCCCCTGCGCTCCGCCTCCTGGCGCTCCGCCTCGGCCGGCGGGTTGTCGATGTCTCGGAATTCGCTCTCCGGCTCCATCAGCGACAGCCTGGGGAGCTGAAGCCCAGCAAGCCGCGTTAGGGCCCCTACTTGGCCTTCGTCCCTGCACCTCCCACGCACCGCTTCCTCTGGGGCTCTGGCCTCCCCGGAGCCGCTGTCAGGGGGGTACAGGCGGGGGCGTGGGACAGGAGCGGATGGTGCAGGGGGGACCACTAAGGTCCTGCCCTCACTGACAGTGTGCACAGTCCAGACCCCCAAGGCAAGGAAGACAACCACCCTCTACAGCTGAGGAGACCTCGGGTCTCCCTCAGAGGTCCCTCAGTGGGAGGTCTGTGACTTTCCTGACCCTTCCTTGGGCCTGAGTTGTGGAATAAGGACGGCTCACACCTTGCCCCCCACTTGGGTCAAGGTACCCACTCCTGGTTCTGTTTTGGGCCCAAGGTGAACACCTGGCTGCCAAGACCCCTGTCATGCCTCTTGCTGAGAGTGACTGTGTAACACCCCCTCCCCCTAGCTCTAAGGGGCCTCCTGCCCTGACCGGCCCTCCTGGTGCCTGCATGACCTGTAACTTGCTCTGAAAAGGGACCCAGAGATTCCCAAAGTGATAGTATTGACACCCCTTGGGTTCTTCCTGTTGGTGACAGTTGTTAGAATTGGTATGGGGGCAGCTGCTGTCCCCTGGAACACAACCCACCCTCCAGCCACTTCCCAGGGAGTAGCATGCAAACCTGCCAGGTCCTTCAGTCAGGAGCTGAGGGGTGTGGGCTGTCCCACTGGGGACACCCAGACTGATGATGGGAGACCTCTCCAGCAGCAGGTGGGAAGGATGGATGTGGGGAAAGGTCTCAGGCCAGGGCCACAGGTCTCTATACTCACTGGCACATAGTGGACCACGGTGTCCACCACGTTGTCAGTAACACCCTTCAGGGCGTCGGACAGGGACATGGCCCTCCCTTTGGTGGAAGAGACAGCACGCGCCGGTGTAAGGTGCAGCATCCTCCCCGCCGTGCCCAGCACAGCTGCAGGTGCCCATGTCACGACTGAGATGGTACTCTGGAGGGCCTTCTGCAGGGTGTGTGCCACACTGCCCAGGAGGCCTTGTGGGCCAGGCAGAGCTGCTCTCTGGGGGCCAGAGCAAGGTCAGTGCTTCTGCAGCTGTTCCACGGCACCTCCCCAACCCTTCCCCTTCCCACCATCCCCAGAGCTAGAGGGGAAAGAACATGGGTACCAAATTGAAAAACTATCGGCCTGGCTCTTGGGCAGGTCATTTCTATTCTCTGAACCTCGGTTCCTTTATCTGCAAAATGGGGATGACAATCTTTGTCTTGCCTATTTTATGGGCTTATTGTGAGGGTCAGCTGAGAGAACTTTGTTAGCTAGGCATTTAGGGATGAGGTGAAGAGTTCTGTACTCATGTACCACGTCCCTAGGCCTGGGGACAAAAGACCCTGTTTCACCCTGTGCCTCTGCTTCTCACCCCCTCCAGGCTCCCGCATCCTCACTCGGCTTCCACTCTCTCCCTTACCTCACTGAGCTTGTTCTCGTCAGTCTCTGATTCCTCCTCCTCCTCTGTCTCCTCCCCGTCTGTGTCCTTCTGGTCATCATGGTCCTCCTCCTGAGTGGCAGTGAGGTTGTGCAGCCAGGGCACCCGCACCTCGCTTTGCCGCCGGGACACCACCTGCATGGCCGCTGATGCGCCCCACTGAGCCAGGCTGCTCTGAGGGCGGGAAGGCAGCAGCTACTGGCTTCACAGCCCCTGCTAGTGGCCAGGCAGCCCCAGCAAGCAAAGCCCCTCGTCCCCAGGGTCAGGTGGGGGCAGGTGAGCAGGGCCTGGCCCCAGTAGACTGTTCTTCAAACTTTTTATGGAGTGATAACTTACACCCCCTAAGGTGCACATAGCTTTAGCATATAGCTCTGAGAATTTTTAGAAACACTCCTGTGTAATCACCACAGCTGAAGCTATAGACCATTTTCAACACTCCAGAAGACTCCCTATGCCCCTCCATACCCTCCAAGGGTGACTACATTCTGGCCTCTGTCACCAAACTTTGATGTTGTCCATTTTTGAGCTTCATGTAAATGGACCGATACAATGTGTTTTCTTTCACGAATAGCTTTTGTTCAACTGTTATATCATGAGATTCATCCATATTATTGAATGTCAAAGTAGTTCCTTCTTTTTCATTTCTGCACCATATTCCATTGTATAAATATAACACAATTTACTCTTTCTACTGTTGATGGATGTTTGTGTTGTTTCCAGTTCTTGGCTAAGAGTAAAGCTGATAGGAACATTTTGAACATGTCTTTAGGGGGACCTAATCTCTCATCTCTGTTGGGTGGAATTGCGGGGTCATAGGAGATATATATGTTTAGCTTTAGTAGCTATTCCCTGCAGATCTTTAATAAAGGCTGAAAACAATCAAGCAGGCCTGAGGGTCCCATGGGAGGAAACTGACCTGGGAAGGTGGGTTAGCATGGCTAGCTAGAGGCACAGCTTGGCCTGTTTCAGACCTCCAGAGAGCCCTACAATCAGGGCCTCCTTGTGACACTACTTTAGAGGACACTATTATTTCCTATGTGAACAGTAGTGTCTGAGGTTGTGCAGTACAGTGGCCCCACCCACTAGGGGCTAGGACAGGACAGAGGAGTTAGTCTAGCCTCCATGGGGAAGTGACCACCCTCCCCAGTGCAGGGGACAGAGGAGAACTACTATTGCTGTATCTCAACTGGAGCTACCAAACCTGCACATAGTCGGTTCTCAGAAAATATTTGCTTGAATGAATGAGCCAGTCCTGATGATGCTTTTAAAAATACCACCTTCATGATGGCTGAAAAGGGATTATCTTGTTTGCTGACCTTTTGGCTTTAATGTTGTTTTTATTTCCTTTTGGTTTTTTGGCCTTGTTTCTTTACTAAAGTTCCCATGAAAAAAATCCAGGCTATCTCTCACACAAAGAGGTGGGTGTGGGGTGTGGTGGGGAAAAAGCCTGGGCCTAGAAAGGCAGCTTTACCTTGGGTGCAGTGGGATACAAATTAGAAGCCTCTCAAAGGGAAACCAGAACCCTGGGGGCAGTCAGGGACACAGCCCAGCTGGGGCTGTCTTCCTAACAGAAGGAATTTTGTGCCTTGCTTATTTACAGGTGACACTCCGTAGTGCCTAGAGAGCAGATTGGGGGCTCTCTGCTTCCTTTGCCTGGGAGGATGAAGGCTGGGGCGGGGTGGGGGTGGGACTCAGGGGCAAAATGGGAGAGATAGAAGTGGGTGGTGGGGCAGGACCACTGTAACAAGCGGGACTGCCCTCAGCTCAAGTTCTGTCCTTTCTCTCCCCTTGCATCCTAAAGGACTAGCTCTCTGCCCACCCCCACCCCTATCCCCCCACCTTAGACCTAAAGTCCCAGCCCAGGTTGGAAGAGAGGATGTTCCCAGGACAGGAGGCAGAGTCAGGTAAGGGATGGGAGGGTCACATGGCTCCCAAGCCTTGGGTCAATCAGAGCTCAGGGTAGACACTCACCAGGGGTGCCACACCTGGGATCCACATGGCCAGGGCATGGCCCTGTTTAAGCGCCCGGGCTGTGGTCTGCAAGGTGTGTTGAGAGAGGGTGTTGGCCAGGGCTCCAACTCTGCTCATGAGGCTTGGTTTGGCCTTGGGAGGTTTCTGGGAATGCTGGTGTCCTGGAGCAGGCACTTGGTAGGAGTTTGAGGGAGAAGGAAAGAAAGCAGATCAGAGAGGGGCTGAGGAAAGCTGGGTTGTGTCTAGGGATGGATGGTGGTCATCCTAGCTCCACCACAAGCTCACTGGTGACTTGGGCAACTTACTTTCCCCACTTGCAAGTGGGGAGACGGGCTAGATGAGGATGGGTCCATCTGAAAATCTCGCTGGGCCCTCCCTGTCCCAGAGCAGTAGCTAGGTGAGCCCTGGCCACCTCTTGCTAATTCCCAGGCAGCATGGGTGGCTAACTCTGTCCCCAGGGTGGATCTGCCAGACCCCCTAACAACAAATACCTGACTCTTCCTTGGCTGGAGGAAGGAGGAACTCTACCACCTTCTCAACACCACCCAAGGCCAAGTCGGCCCCTCCAGAGGCCAGCCGGCCGGCTCGGGTGTTGGCGGCATATTCGGCAGTGTCTTTGGCCATCCCCCAGGCGAGCTCACAGCCGGCCAGAGCAGCCCCTAGGACCTTATCTGAAGTGCTGGCAATGGGCACACTGATGCTGTTCCTGGCACTGCGAAGCCGGGTGGAGATGGTGTCCTTCAGCTCAGAGGCGATCTGGGAGAAATGTGGAGGGGAGTTAGGCGTGTGGATCTGGCAGGCCCTAAGCCCAGTTTCAGGAAATCCTCATTTAAAAGCCCAGGGGACTGGCACCAATATTTGGGCACTTTGATTAAGCTAAACTTTAAAGAGAAAAAGCACAAGCCCTCCCTGTGCCAACCACCTGGATCTCCTGGCTTCTTTGTGCCCCATTTCTCCCTGGCAAGATCCTGACCATCCTTTGAAGACCCCAAAGACCACCTCCTTGATAACTAACCTGTCCTAACATGCACACAAGGCATGTCCTCTTCCAAATTCCTCTGCTGTCTCCTCTGTCTTTCTCTCAGAACTCACATTCCTATCTGCATTTATATTGACTTATAGGTGTGGTTGATCTACCTACAAGTTCTGCATTGAAATAACGTCTTTTTCTCCTATTAGCTTGGGAGCTCCTTAATGACAAAGATCTTGCCCTTTATCTGGAAAAAATAAGTGAAGAGCACAGGCCTCAGAGCCAAATAGACCTGCTCTCACGTGGCCTCCACTTAAGGCTGTGTGGTGAGGGGAAAGTCACTAGTTTCCTCATCTATAAAATAGGGAAACCCACCTGTATCCCAGAGGGCTGACCAGAGGGTTAAATGAGAGGGAGGAGGGATCTATAAGTCACGTTATGACCCCTGGCACAGGGCGGGGCTCAGTAAATGTTTGTGGGATGGATGGTAATTTGTCAGTGAGATGGATGAGGTCTGACACTGAAACATATCCCCCCAAAGCCCCTGACATGGGCCTTACCATGACAAATACCTAATGAATACATATCCAGGTGAAGTGACTTTTTCAGTCTCATGGTCCATAAAGTGTTGGATCTTGAGGCCATGGAACTACAATTCTGGGATCGGATGAGTGTGATCCATGATCTTAGGTGACTGTAGTCACCAAATGGTCCAATGTAGGCCCACAGGGTAACTGGTAAAGGGGAGATCAGAAGCAGTGGACCCCACCCCAAGCTCCTGTCTGAATTTGCCTCTGGGCTATGTCTGATTGTTTCAGAAAGCCTACCTTCATTTGGTGCACAGGGAAAGGAAGAAGCCCATTGTGTGGTCTTAGGGGCAGGCAGCAGTCACCTGCCTTGGAGGGTGTGTGCCACAGAAACGAAAGACTCACAGTCGTGGCATCATCAGCCCATGCTCTCTCCTTCCCGGAGAGGCAGTGACAGCTGCATGTGGGAGCATTAGAGAAGAGGGGAGGGGCTCACCTTTTCAGGAGGATACTGAAGGGCTGGGATCTTTTCCTCCAGGTGGTCTAGGCCTCGGCAGGCCAGC
Organism: Camelus ferus; assembly: GCF_009834535.1. NCBI lineage: Eukaryota > Metazoa > Chordata > Mammalia > Artiodactyla > Camelidae > Camelus > Camelus ferus. The sequence goes on along the minus strand of NC_045722.1, from coordinate 11,680,318 downwards.
TCATTGGCGGCTATGACTGGAAGCAAAAGGCCATGGTGAAGTGAGCCCTGATCCCACTATGAGAGCCTAGCAGGGGCCTCTGTGCCAAAGAAGGTGCCCTGGAGCCCTCAAAACCTCCAGGCCTGCTACCTTCAAAGCATCTGGGAACCTGAGGCCCTCTGCCATCTTTAGCCCCATCCACTGTGACTCCTTGGGACCAGGATGTCTTCCCTCTGAGTAGAAACTTTGGACTCCTGCAGAGCTGCACGCAAAGCCCAGAGCCTGCATCTCCAGCATGTGGCTCCAGGCAAGTCACACCCTGGCTGAGCCTCAGATTCCCCCTTTGGAAAATGTGGATTAATGTGGGCAAATCTTGCATGGTTGTCGTGAGGAGAAAGTGACAGAAACTATGTGAATCACCAAAAGATACTGGTCTCTCCCCTCTTCTCCTCCGTCCCCTCTCTGGGTGAACATGAGAGGGGAGAGCAGAGGTGTGAGGGGGAAGGGGCAGCATGGCCCTGGGATGGGCCTTGGTAGGAGCAGGGCTGGCACTGCTTAGTTCTAGAGCTGACAGGCTGGTCTAGAGTTTCAGATGTCTGTGGCCCTTCCTTTTAACCTCTGGGAGTGAGATGGTCAACAGTGGGAAGCAGGTCACAGGGAAAAGAAAGGGGTGAGAGCAGGAAGATGCAAATGCTCCTGGGAGAGATGCCCAGGGGCTGCTGACATCATCAGCCCTGCGGTCATGACCGTGGAGATCACAGTTTTAAAGGACATCCATATATTCTCTTTCATATATTCTTTCTCCAGATATCTTAGGTTTCTTCACAAAATTCTCAAGCAGCAGAGAGCCCAGGTGACTTCCAATTGGGCAAAATGAGACCTAGGGAAATTACTGAAGGAGCCTGCAGGCAGAGAGGCTGGCCCAGGCCCAGGTCTTCTTTACATCTGTCCTCTCCTGTCTGCTGTGCCGACCCCTCAGATACCCATGATTCTCTAATTAGGACGGTGGAAGGACCTAGACTTCTGGAACTTCCCTTAGCCCTGACAAGAGCTGTGCCTTGGACACCGTATTTTCAAATGAAGCAGAACAGTCTGAGCAGGGGCAAGACTGGTAAGGTCCTCCGGCTCCTGGTCCTCCCGGTCTTCCCTGACTGGTAGCTCTCTGCTGCCCCTCCCTGTCATGGGGCTGGTACCATCAGCTGCTGGACCCCACAGGCTTCCCCTCCTCCTCCATTCCCCCCAGCCCTGCCGGGCCAGCCCCAGTGCCTCCTGCCCTTGCCCTTGAGCCAGACTCTGCTAGTTCCTGCTGCTGCTGCTGGATTTGGAGCTAAAGTGGGTGTGTGGTCTGCCATGGGCCCTACTCCCACCACTGCCCGCATAGCTCTGCCCATCCCTTCCCCTGCCAATCCTTTGTCCCATCATTGTCATCCTAGGAAAGTGCCAGCTGGGCTATAGATGAGGCAGCTATAGATGAGAAGAGACCTATATTTATATTTATATCTGTATTTATATCTATATCTGTATCTATATTGTCTATATCTATAGATGAAAAGACTATGTAATAGGATGTAGGTAGTTAGGAAGGCAGTCAGACAGACAAACAAAAAGGCAGACAGACATACTGGCAGACAGACAAACAAGCTATCAGATAGGCTGACAGATGGGCAAACAGACTGGCAGGCAGTCAGTGAGCATCAGTGAACAGGCAGGTAGCCTCCGAGTACCACAAGGACTCACACTGGGTGGATAGCCTGCGGACCACCGGCTCCATGCTCCAGGCGGCCAAGCTGCTGGCGCCTTGCACGCCCTTCTCGTAGGCATTGCATACAGAGGCCACCAGGGGGTGGGCTTCCTTGGTGCTGGTGTAGGTCTTCTGGAAGCACTCACAGGTGCCACTCACCACCGGCAGCTGCAGGACCCGCTGCAGCACGTTCTCCTGCTCCTGCCACGGGAGGAAGGCAGGCACTGAAGTCATTCCACCTCCTTCTCCTGCCTCCTGGAAGACAGCCCACTCGGGCTAGCCTGGGTCCAGGAGACCTAGGAGGAACCCAGACTAGAGAGGTCTTTGGATGCCCCACAGGAAAAACAAGAGCCAGGCTGCGGCACTCTCCTGGTCACAGTCCTGGCTCTGGAAGGCTGCTGAGGCACTCTCCATCTGCCAGGGGCCAAATGCCACTGCACTTTGCAGCAACCCCACTTAAACTTAATGGGAGAGAGCAAGTGTGCCAGCAGACCTGTCTAGCATTGCAGTCCACCTTGGAAGCTTCAGCTGAACATTTTTCTGGTCTTTCTGGGAGACTGCCTCCCTGTCTGTGTATGCTGGTCCCACCGCCGAGATGCTCCCCTCCCCTCCCCTCCCCTAGTCCTTTCTGTCTGGTAAAATGCCACTCCCTCAAGACACGGCTTGAGTATCCCGGCTTCTGTGAAGCTTCCTGACTCTCCTCCTTCACAGCAGAAGCCATCACTTCCCTCCCTGGAATGTCTCCATACTTGTCACATGGTGCTGTGCTTGTCCTGGGCATGTGTGTACTTGTCTCTCTCCCAGCAGACTGTTATCTCGGTATCTCCAGGGCTCAGCCTAAAGCTTGCACAGTAATGTTAGTCGAATAAACGAATCACGTGAGGGCTGCACCTACTAGAAGGTGGAAGTTTAGATCTGCCCAACTGCACAGAATCACAGAATCTTAGGCCTCCAGGGGCCTGTGCAGCAAGAGTGCTTCCCACAGTCCCTCTGGGAGGCTCGTATTTGGACGTCTCCTTGGATGGAGCTCACTGGTCAGAGTGGCTTATGCCCCTTGTTGGACAGTGTTGCTGAGCTGAAATCCACCTCCACCCACTGCTCCACCCTCTGCCTTCTGAAACAACACCGAGTAAACCTATTTCATCATTCATGGGCTGGCCTTTCACATATTTGGATACAAATATGTCTCCCTTTAGTGGTCCCTTCTCCATGCTAAAGAGCTCTAGTTCTTAACTTAGTTTACAAATGGCTCAGCACCCTGATCTGGTGATTTCCTCCTCTGCCCACACTACAGTCTGGAGTTGCTATTCTTAAAAATATAGCACTCAAACTTGAAGACAGCATTCCAGGTATGGTCTGAACATATGGGATATATTGAAACCATCACTTCTCATTACTGGGGTGCTGTGCTCTTATTAATGCATTCTAACTATGGCAGCAGCCACATAATTAAACTTCAGATCACCTAGGAATGTAAGTGAAAAAACAGTTTCTGAGTTTTAAAAAAATGTGGACTCTAGTCTTGCAGAGGGAAACAACATTTACTCAGTGCCATTATGCTCCAGGCACTGATCGGGGTGCTTTGGTGGCATGACCTCATTTAATTCTAACAGTCACCCTCTGAAGTCAGCATTATTACTACCACCTTGCAGAACAGAAGACAAAGACTCAGAGATGTGACGTGACTTACCTGAGATCACACAGCTAGTAAGTGGCAGAGCCAGGATTCCAACTCAGGCCTGAAAAGGCATAGCTGGGGTTTGGTTCAAAATAACACAGGGTCAAGGAATAGATGGAATGAGGATGAGGCAGGATTGTCCATGGATTATGGTTGTTGGGGTTAGTGAAGGATATTATATTTTTCTGTCTATTCTTACGAATGTCAAGAACTCTTCACACAAACTTCCCAAGTCTGACTCAGATGCTCTAGCTCTCTCTGTGGCTTTGAATATTCACTGCTGCATGGTTCTTCTCTGGATGTGAGGACCTAGCCTCTTCTATTTGTAGGGGGCTGAGTTAGAGGACCCACCAAGACTTGTAGGTACACTAGACAGGAAGCTACAATATTTTAGCTTCTGGTCTTGCAGGTGAGTTTGAAATTTGAACTAGAAGAAGACTATGACTGTAAACAAGAAAATGTTTTCTTTAACATTTTGGACAGAGCCTTCAGGGCTTGTTTTAGGCAAAGCCAAAGAGGGAGAAAAGTCCTGGTAAGGGAATAAACTACCACGCGTTAGGATGGCTCAACTACGCACTTGACCATTTTATGCTTTTTGTGTTCTGTGATTCAATACAAAACTTAACATGGTGATTCCTAGTGCAAAGGTTAGTTAAATCCTAACTTGGGACAAGATGGGTGTTGTATGGGTTCACAGTTTGTAAGCTTCACTATTTTAACTGTGCCTTAATTAGAGAGGCCTTGCCAGGAGGCATCCGGTACACCTAAAAGTGTCAAACAACTTGGAGTCACAGTGAAAACCAGGCTAGACACACAACACTGGACACACTGTCCCTCTACCTCCTTCCCACGTATAGCAGCACAGGCAGTGCACCGTGTAACTCCAAGAGGGCGCCATTTACACGGACTACAACATGCACGCCGCCTCTGGAGTTATGAGTGCAGTGGCTCAGTCTGAATATTCCACCTGGGTGGACAAAGCATGGGCTTCTGCATCTGGGTTTAGAATTCAGTGGTTCTCCTCTTCTCCTTTCCCTTCCAGCCAGTTTTAATAGGCACCCCTCACGCCCAACCCCACATCCTCTAACAGCCTCCTGCAAAAGGTAGTAAGGACAAGAATAACAAGACATCATAGTCAGTGAATTATGAATATAATTTAGATGTTTCTTGCTCTAAGTCCCCTGACCTCTTCTCCCAGCTACTTCTTCCCCCCTCAGTTGTCCACTGCCTCATACAAGCCCACGTTACTTACAGGGAGATCTCCATCCAGCAGGGTTGGGCCCTTGTTGACTGCCATCATAGCTCTTCAAGCTGCAAAGCAGAGGGTCACAAGTCCATGAGAAGCCCTCAACTTGAGATCCACAGGGCCAGTCCCCTACTGCTCATGGCCACCAATGGGGCCCAGGCTGCCTGGGAGCTCAAATTTCCTGAACAGAAGGCATTGTGTTGGAGGATGAATGTCACAGACAAGTGACCATTCGTTAGAGCCTCATAGGGACAAAATGCCCCACAGCTTACTTGTCAAGACTGATGTTTCTTACAAGGGTTCAGAGTAAGAAACACAAAATGAAAGTAGTTTTAAGAGGTTTTAGATGAACTTTAGGAGCTCTTAAGTGAGGGTCCTACAGAGACTAAAGTAAGAAGTTTCAGGTATAATCTTTTTTTTTTTTTTTAACAAAAAAGTTCTGCATTAATTCCTCTCTTTTTAAGCAAGCTCTGTGCTCAACCAGATGAGAAAGTAGTCACTCTTAAAACCAGCTATTTCAGCTATGTTCTGGAAAAGCTAGTGGCCCCGGAATATTTACTCTACACTCTTGGTCATTCACCTTGAATAATCTCTCCCTCAGTGGTTTCCCTGCAGCCTCTTCATGCTCAGAAAAATTCCCAGGAGATCCTTACCCTCAATTTATTTTCCTTAACTCTCAGAAACAAACCAGGTAAGGCAGATGTCCCAGGACTGCCCCCCGCCCCTGGCCCCGAAACTTACTCCAGCTGATGCTGCCTCAGTTCCACAAGCCCAGGCTGCAGAGCGTCTCCTCTGGCAGAAACAATTCCAGTTGCTCTGGGGAGACAAGCAAAGCTACTAACACCTCCCAGCTGGAGGAGGGCAGACAGGAAGAGAAAGCTGGGTCAGCCGGTTGTCATGGTTATTTTTGACCCAGGATCCCCCGGGCATATCCTAACTTCTGGAAGGAGATGCAGCCAACTAGGAGGTAGATCACAGAGCTGAAGGAGAACTGGGGGAGTTATTATTCCAGAGTCATGAAACATCTGTTCTGTAACACATTTCTGGCCCCCAGTTCTCAAAAAACTGTTTTCTAGAAAGGTGTTGGGATATATATATCGTTAAACTCATAAGCTCTGTAAAGTTTTATAATCTTTGGCTCCTTTTCCACAGAGGACACTGTGGGACCATTTTCAACCCATTTCCCTCATCCCTATTTTTTCTTACTATCAAGAAGGAATTTTGAACAGTTAAGATTTAAACCCACACAGGAACAGAGTTCACCTAAATGTACTAGTCTTTGATTATGAAGATAAATTGCTTTCAGTGAAGAAGAGATCCAGAGCTGGGGCTGACTCCTTGACAATCTAGCCTTTGAAGGAGCAATGTCAACCTCTGTAAATCCTAGATTTCAAGAAAGTTTACTGAACTCTACCTGGTCTTAGATGCCACCAGAATATGCAGTGGGAGAACCAACTGGATTTTGTCCAGTATGAAAAAGTGACAATGTTGACCAAGAGTCTGTTGCAGATCAACAGCCTCCAGACAACCAAGAACTATCATTTCTCATCCCTTCCTTAGCAATGAATCAGGCAGGAACCCAAGTTCTAATTCTTGGCTTCAAAGATGCTGGAGGACCATGGTGTAAGTCATAGATTTCAGATTGTCTAAGAAGAGCCTTTTAATTAAAACAGGTAATAGGACAAAAGTTAATTTCCTTATTTTTGGTAGAATCATATCTATTGTTGACTCTCTGCTAAGTTGTATACTGTGGGCAGCAGGAGAAAGGAAGCGGGTGGGAAGAAATGTTGATTTGTGACAGATCCTTTGTAATCAATTCTGTACCTGAGAGATGATAAAGCAGGAAATGAGAAGGAAAGGGAGGAGAGAGTCAGGCAGAGTCCCCCAAAGGACTAATAAATATGTGATACCTTTAATACTTATTGATCCAACCTGGGCTTTTAAAATGTAAGACAGTAATGAAGAGGAAGGGAAGTATCTGAAGAAGTGGCCTCTGCCCTCAAATCCCTTTCTTGATTGGTCACCTCGTTTCAAGATACAGGACAAGTTATCTATGAGGCTGTGTTGGGAAAGGAACCTGGGCCAAAGGGCAGTTTTAAGCCTCTGAAGTAGTGGCTTTGGGCCAGACGGAGTAGAGGGCTCTGTGCCCGAGAGCTCTGCTGACAAAGCTGGTTCTTTGGCCGCTTCAGCTGGGAGTCCAGAATGTGGGTGAGAGGTAAGAAGTGGTGAAAGGGTCTAAGAAAATCCCCTTGGGAAGAGTCTGTTTTCCAGCAGCAGCTTGAAGGACACAGTCATCTTTTCTTCCCATCTCTGCATGCACCCACTCCCTCCACCCCACTACCACATGGGTGCAGGGACCTTATCTTATGCACAAATGGATCCCCAATCTAAGAACTGCACTCAGACATTCATTGTTGCATAAATAAATTCTCAGGCAACAATGTTCAGTTGCCAATGTGCCATCCTGTACACCTATTAGAAATCTTTGGTTTTTAGAGTCCCTCATGAATGAATGTGGAGGCTTGGAGGTGGGGAGGGTTAGAGAGAAGAAAGAAGCACAGGGAAGGAGGTACCAGGGCACCATTAAGGTTTTCACAAATTCTAGCAGAGGTGGCATTTCCCAAGCTCTCTACCACCCACCCTAACTTGCAGATGACAAAAGTCCCCAGATGGACACCTCTCTAACATGCCTTCGCAGATTCAAGGCCAACTTCTTCAGAAGAATCGAAAACACCACCAACACAGAAGATACAGAGGACCCTCTCGCACGTAGCAGTCTGGATGAGATCATCTTAGAGGTTTTTCATCCCAGACATTCTACATCTAAAGCTTTCCTCACTCTCCTCCTCAGCTCAGACCTTCCAGGCGAGGGCTCATTTTACCAAAACTCACCCTACCAACTACGCAGACTGATTAAGATTATCTTTGGATCGCCCTATTTTAACTCTTCTCCATTCCCAGAACACATTCACAGATATATGAGTCAATTTTGTCTACAAATTTATTAGACATAATTAATTTATTACAGTAGAAGATCTGGACAAAGTAAAAAAGTTACATTTTTATTTGCCCTGATTTAGCAGCTTTCATTTTTCTTAAAATTCCCAAAATGTTCTTTCTCAAATCCCTTATCTTGATTGGTCACTTTAAAAATAGACAGCCAAGGACCAGAGTCTGCTTTTTAAGAATCTCCATCACATTTATGGGAAATTTATTTAGTGCACACTTCTTTTCTCACTTCCATTCAGATAAATGAGATGGCTTAATGAGCAGGACTGACACTGACCTCTTACCTGATGGCATCCCATTTCTCTGCCTCACTTGCTTCATGTTAAGAGGATCTATAATCACAAGTAAGACCCAATACGCCAGATAGGAAGCAGGAACATATGAGCAAGCGGCATGGACTCAGTATTCTAGTGTCCTTTTCACTAGCCCCTTCCTGCTCTTTCCCACCTCCCCCAACCACTCTACAAATACCAAGTCTGATTTACCATAGAACACTAAGACCCTCCTACATGCATAGTATTCATGAAGTTTCTTGGGAAGTGCCCAAACTGTTATATGGCTTTAAATAAAACGATCCAGCTGATAAGTCTAGATAGTTTTAACTTTTATAAAATATAAACCACTGACCAACACAGGTTCTAAACAGCTTTTTGCACAGGATCCTGGAGAGTCTCACACTTCCACTCAATCAGGAAGGCAGTGAAATATCATGGAAAGCACTAGATGGGAGTCAGAGAAATGAGGTTCGGTCCTCAGTTTTAAGCTCAGTCTCCTCACCTGTCACAGGCTAACTCACAGGCACCAATTATGAATTTCCAAGTTATTTTTACCTCAGGTCCTTTCTGTCTGCTTTTGACTTTTTGTTTCCTCACTGCATAATCTAAAGACATAATTTATATCATGAAGGTGTCAGATGTGTTTCTAATTTTACTTCTGGACAGAGGAAGGACAGTGATGTAAAAGCCAACAATTAAGTCCGGCTCGCCTTCATCCTGCCATTGGCTTCTGTAGAGGAAGTGGGGGTTGGGGGGTGGGAAACTGGTCAGAGAATAAGGGGCCTCTACTAAATCTGAGAGAGGGCTGTGCATCAGACCTACTGTAGTTGTGCAAAACTAGTCAGGCACATGGCCCAAAAGTCACTGCATACTAGTGTTCACTTGTTAGTTTGGATCTTTTTCAATTTTTCTCTTTCCATTTTTATTCATTGAGCAAATACTAAGTTCCTCTATGCACATAAGAAATGCTCAATAAATGTTAGATGAAGGAAAAATACTCAGAAATTCAGAAGTGACTCCAGCACTTGAGAAAAACAAATCTTCATGCTCCCCCCTCCACCATTCTTGATCCCACCTCTGTTCACATCACAGGTCACTAAACACTCACGTGGATAACTCCTTAAGTACAGTATGGCATAGTTGTGCCTAATGCAAATGTCCATTCCACTAACAGGTTGTCCTTAAAAGCAAGAACTCGTCTTTAGCCTGAAACCACGTCAGTGGGTCTTCAGCTTCATCTGAGGATATGCCACAGTGATGATGCCTGCTATAGAGGACACGAGGCCTCCAAGGCCTATGATGCCAGGATTAGACTTACAGATCCCCAGCTGGTCCAAAGGGTTCAGGATATCACAGATGTTCTTCACTGTGTCCAGGAGCAAGGGAGGATGCTTCTTCAGAGATCGGAATAAGAGAAGGAGAAAGGACTGGAGCCATTCTGTCTCCTCATCAGCCACGCTATACCCAAGAGGCTCCCGGGATGGTGACTTCTCCCTCTTTGCCCTGTCATGTGCAACCTGCTCCATCTGCAGGGAGATTTCATACAGATCCCTGACAAGGCTCAGCAGGACAGAATAGTAGTAATGGCGGGCAGCCCATGTTCGCCATTTCTCTTTGTTAATGCCAGAGGCGAGCCCTATGCTCCTCACGAAGAGGATGGTGTCACAGATGAAATAAATCACACGGTTCAGGCTGGCTAACGTTAGGCACAAGCGGGGCACCGGGTCAGTGGCATGAATGCTCTGCTGAGTCGCCTGTAGAGCATGCACCACGTTGCCTAGTCTGAACCCTGCAAGAAGAACCCACAACAGTTAACAGTTATTTAATTAGTATGGAATAGGATTTTATAAGCAGAATGCCTGTATCAGGGTGAGAGGTCAGCACTGGTATTTTAGTAACTGACCATCATTTGAGGCTCAGTCTTGCTCAGGAAAGAAGGACTTTACAGTGTGTTAAGGACACCTAAAATGATCCTAGAAGGCAAAAAAGACAGTGACTCTGTAAAATTATTACCTCCATTCCAGTGACTACATTAGCAATTACTTACAACATACTTTAAGCAAGATCAGTCATGAGTGTAATGATTCAAATCATTACATTTGAATATTAGATGCTACATTCTTTTGGAGAGTCTGATACCTTACATTTGATTTACTTTCCAGATAAAAGATTGCTTAAAAAAATACTGTTATCATTTTGCCATTTCTCTGGTCCAAACCCCCTTTGGCTCCCTACTGTTGAGAAGACAAAGGAGAGATGGTAGGATTCAGTGGACAAGACAGCTAATAATATTGTCATATGTGAGTCCTAGTTGAATTAAATCAACCACTGCAAGGGTATGTCCTTATCTGAGTGTGTAATTCAATTAATCAAGGATGCATCAATCAACAAATACTTACTAAGCACCTATTCAGAATAAGTTATAGTCCTAAACATCATAGAGGATACAAAATAAGTACAAAAGAAAGACTATATCTTAAGACTCAGCAAATGCTCAGAAGTAGCTATCCTCAGGAAGCTTAAAATCTCAGAAGAATGTTTGGTATTATTTTATCAAAAATAACACAAAACAAAATGTGTAATGAATAATCCTGGCTTCCAGTTCTGGCTCTTACACTAACTGGCTGAGTGACCTTGGGTAAGTCCTTTCTGGACTTCAGAGACTAGTGACCTCTGAAGGACCTTTGAGCTCCAACATTCTAAAGAATCTGAAAACTTCTAATCTTGCTCTTCCAAGCCAACCAAAAAGCTCACTCCACCCTTCCCATCCCTCTGCGTGACAAGTCTTCATCAAACTTGTTTCCTCATTGATCCTCCAATACAATGGTTTGTTCATAACAGTTTTAAGCCTTCACTAGAAGGAACCACCCTTCAAGAATGTTCTCCTTCCGTCTCTCTCTAGCCACACCTCAAGTTCCATCTCCTCAAAACACCTTTTTTTCCCTCTACCCCAACAAACATATTTGGCACTAAATCCTATATCACTACTTATATCATGTGATCTTAGTCCTCCCATAAAGCTCAGCACTACACCTGTATGAAGTAGGTGCTCAAAAATAACTGATCAACATCTGATGTCTACATTCCATTACCATGCCTGTGTTCATCTACTACAGCAGCCTCTGGTTCTCATCAAACAACCAGGAGTTGGACATGCAACTGCTATTAGAAGTATGAGATTTCCCGGTATGCTATATTGTTAAAATGAATTAAATGAGAACACAACACAAACCACTTTTTGCCTTTAACATAAAACAACTCCACAAATAATTTAAGAAAATGTATCCTTTCATTTTGTTTGAGCAATCCTCAAGGGAAGGGAAAAAAGGAAGGGGGTCCAGGATATAGCTAGTCTGTTCTTCTAGAGAATACAAAGGGATACCAAAAGCCAGAAATTCATGTCAGGGATTGTCAGAACATTTTTTGATTCTAAGAACTAAAGGTGAACTAATATATTATATGTCCCACTGGTTATGATTCAGCAGAAAGATATGGTATGGCACCAAATGAGAACATAGGAGAGTGTTTGTGAATGGTCTGCAGCAGAACGTTCAACCTTTTTGGCTTCTTGTTCCATAATGGCAGCCTTACTGGTGAACTTTATCAATAAACTTGATTGACTAAAAATTAATGATCTAGGAAATATTTTGTGAATTACAGGGTCTGAGGATTCTAAACCAGGAGCCACTGTCCCTCAGGGGACAGGGTACTTACATTTACGGCCAGTGCTCACACTGGACTCCAGTTTCTTGAGCTTCATTACCACCTTCTCTTTGTCAGCTTTAGGCTCTAACAAATATCTAAGCAACATGCATGAGTACTGAGTGGCTCTGAAATGCAAAAAAAAATGAGAATGATTTACAAACCAAATAAAATTTGATTCATGAAGTAAAGGAAGGAGAAACATGTTTTGCTAAAGGCAAGGTTTCCAAGACAATTTCTCATGTAGCAGCTCTTACAAGAGCAAAATTCTGCAAAGGTCACTCCATAGGGTCAAAGGGTAGAACATGTGATGGAAATGCGACACAAAGGTAATGAAAGAGAACTCTGCAATAATACAGTGAATAGTCCCTCAAAAAGCCTTTTGCTGGCACAGAGAAATGGATATAGTCAAAGCAGTAAACTGTACAAAAATCCACCTCATTTAAGTCTGCAAATACATATACTCTTTATTTACTGCAGTGTAAATTTCTAAAAGATTTCCAGATTTCTAATAGGGAATTTTTTTACCAGCTACTTATGTGACAGGACACATACTCAAACCACAACCAAATGAAAAGTCCACAGTTTGAATATCGCTTAATTTTTTATAAGAGGACCAAATACACACCAATACATACATAAGTACAGATTTGTCTTTCAAAACTAACTGGTATTTTATATAAAACACAGACTCCTGTTTAATAATACTCAATACTCAATACAGTGATTATTGTCATGAATACAAATAACAATGTCTTACCAACAGAAACATAACAAATGAAAACTCTTATCTCACATAATCAAACATCTAAATGCATTTGGAAGTCTAGTAAAGCAGGTAGGTGCCTGTTTCCCACTGTCCTGTAACTACACTGAAATCCCTTTATGTCATAAATATTATTCTCAATAAAAAAAGTGGCATGTTTTCCAAAATGGTGAACTTGTTACTGCGGATGAAGTAAAAAGAAACAATCTCTCTCTCTTTTGAAGTATACTTCCTGGCTAGAGGGCTCAAGCTGGTCACATCAATGAATCCCCCTTTCTCAATTTGGTCTAATAACAGAAATGTGTCTAAAAACAAGGCACTATTTCATGAATTGCAGTCTATTTACAGAAGCTCTAGATCACCAAAAGGGTTGGGAAATAAATACCAGAGATATCAGATATTGCTGAATAAGGGTATTCTAAACAATTATTTACTAACCAACCTCACTGATAAGCCTTGCCGGGTAGATTTTAATTCTATTTTAATGAAGCTTGTATATAATACAACTATTCTGAAAACCTATCAAATTAATTAGAAAAGTAGCATGGCTTGGTAGTAAAGAGGTGGGTCCTGGACTCAACTGTGGTTTTAAATCTCTCAGCTCAGCCAATTATTAATCTCTTTGTGCTTCAGTTTCCCCATTTCTATGAAATGGGGACGATTTAGAGTACTTAACCTCACAGGATTGTGATGAGGGTTAAATGGGTTAATAGCTGTAACAAACTGCCTACAATTTCTGGCATAAAGTCAGCTTCCAAAAGTCTCATAATTATTGGCGCTACTATTGGTCTGTGTCAATTAGCACTTATACATCCAAAAGAGAAAGAAATGCTGTTAAAACGGCAACTATAACTAATTTTTTTTATTATTGAGCAAGACTCAACCAAATTTCTAAAAGAAACATTATGAATTACTATTAAAATCTCAATCTCTGTTTAATATCTTCAGTAGCACAGCGTGTACCTTAGAGGTGCAGTCAGTTCTTTCTGAAGCTCTCCACACTGTACTGTATCTTACAGTTCACAATACTTTTTCACATGCGGTTATCTAAATGAAGTAGACAGAACAATGGAATTGTCCATTGGAAGATAAATACAATTTCTGTCACTCCCTAAGTATTTCATGGAGTCTTTTAAGCTACAACCAGTAGTTGGTTTCCCTAGATAGAAATGTCAACCCAGATTCTCTTAAATAATTCTTCGAAGAATGTCGAGCGGAGAAAACCCAGTCTTCCTCAGCTTAGGAGAGGGGGGGTTCGCCGGATGTTTTAACACAGCTAGCGGCCAGAGGATTTGGGGTGCCAGGCACCTTGGCTTTGGTGCACGAGGCTCGGGACCGGATGGGACAGGACGCGGTTCATTCGGCCCAGCCTCATTGAATTTAGCGTGAGGAGGGGCTCCAGTACCAACCCTCCTCCAGGAGCCAGCAGCGTTCTTCCTGCTTCCTTGCACTGGGCTACTACCTCCTTCTCTGGGTGTCGGATAACAGGGAACCGTGTACCCGGAGGGTCGAGGGACGGCGAAGGGGTGAAGGCCGCGGGCACCTGACTCACCTGAAGAGTCGGTCCCGGCCCTGAGTCTGGTTGGTGAAGCGGATGAAGGCGTCCATGGCGCCCACCCAAGGCCACGTCGCACTGGGATAGGTCGCAGGTCCTCAGGGGCACTGCCAGGTCCCCAGGGGAGGGTGGGTCTCGGCCCGCCCCCGTGGGGGCGGGCACACTTTTGGAGGAGCGACTTCGCGGGCTTCCGGTTGGGGCCGGAAGTTGTAGTTACTAAGGCGACGCCAAACTGCTGGCCCAGGTGAGCGAAACCCCCGGCTTTTGCCTTCGGGTGCCGCCGATTACCACGTGTCCCAGGACTCCCCTCTACCTCTAGGATCTCCTAGAGAGGGATCTGAGGGGGCCTTTCTCCCCAGCCTCAGGGGTCTGCAGAACGCCCCATACCTCCCAGCAGATCCCGAGTACCCAGGAAACCCCAGGCGGAATCCCAAGTGGAGATTCCCAAATGGAGATTCCCCTGAGCTTTTGCTTGGGAATTTAGGGGCCTCATCATTTCCCAACTCCGTGCCTCCGTTTTCCTTGAGCAACACCAGCTCCAGGTCTGGGGAGGTGTTAGAGCAGAAATAAGCCAATTCATGGAGTGTATTTCAAACATTAGAGCTGGGTAAAGTGAGAAAATTTTCTGTTAGGATTATTGAACACTGAAAGAAGATTGCTACTTGAAATTCTAAAAGGGTACATAAACAAATGGGGACCAAAAGAGATTACAATGAAATTGCACCACTGTCGTTTGTTTTGTGGGGTTTGAAGATATGAAGTGCCACTCATTCCATAGCAGTAATTTGATAAAATGAGCGCCCTATAGTCACAAAGTAGGGTCATCTGTTTTTGTAATCTTTACTCCCTTGGTCAGGCCTGCCCCCTGATATTTGCAGGCCGACGGTAAAAGTTCAAATAGAGATCCACAAACCATATAGTTAAATATTTAAAGTTTTAAATCAAGGTAACAAATTATTGAATGAGCTATGTTCTTTTCTCCTGCCTTGACAAATATACCATCATAATGATCTGGAAGTCTGGTTTCACATTCAGGATTCTTGGGCACCGTGGAATACCTGGAAACACAGCTGGAATATGTACTGTGAGGAGACCTGATCTCCAGTCCTTTCCCAACTCTTTACACACCACTTCTGGCTCCCACTATATCACTGAGAGGGCCTTGTCTGCAGTGTGTGGCTACTCCAAGCCACATCCAAGTTCTGCCCGTTACCCTGCAAACAGCCATGCCCTGTCCACCGTTCAGGTCTAGGGGTGCAGCTGGGTTAGCAGCTGGGTCTGCCCTCAGGAGAAAAGCAAGAAAGGTGCATGTAGGCACTGGAATCTTTAGGGCTATAAATTACAAGGGTACAATTACCCTGAACATAGTCTAGATCCAGAAGGCAGGAAGTCTAAGCTTTGAGTGGGTATATTCTCTTGATCCCATGAATTTCTCATCTTTTGCAGAGGGAAGTCCCTGTAAGAAAGCCAGAAGTATTCTCTAAGTTCATGTCCCAGAGCAGGGCAATACTGCAAGCAACACGAATTTGTTAAGTGTCAGCACTGTACCAACCTCTGTGCTAAGCTCTAGCCCAGGGAAATAGACAAATGAGAGAAACAAGTAAACAGAAAAGTACAACACAGTGATATATTAGATGATAAGAGGTGAACACAGGGTGCTTCTAAACACAGATTTAAATAGTCTGTGTTCTATAGCTATAATTCTGCCTTTTCCACAGTACCGTAAATTGAATTATATGGTATGTAGCTTTTCTATCTGATTTCTTTCACTAGCATAATAACATTTGAGTTTCATCCACGTTGTGTATATCAATAATTTGTAATTTTTTATTGCTGAGTGGTATTGCATTGCATGGATATACCATAGTTTATTATTTCTTCATCCACTGAAGCACATTTGTGTTGTTTCCAGTTTGAGGCAATTATAAATTCAGCTACTATAAATATTAAGTATAGATTTTCATATGAAACATAAGGTTTAATTTTTCTTGGATAAATATGTAGGAATGGGATTGCTGAATCATGTTAAATGTATGTTCAAATTTGTGAGAAACTACTAAATTGTTTTCCAAAGTGGCTCTACTATTTTGTGTTCCCACTGACTATAAGATATGAATGAGTGGGAGTTTATCTGTTCTTGTTGATTAGCATTCGGGTTATTTCCAGTTTGGAGCTGTAAACTCCAAGTAAAGCTGTATTGAATGTTCCTTTACAAGTCTATGTATGGACATAATGTTTTCAGTTCACACCTAGGAGTAAAATGACTAGATATTGTGGTAAGTGCATGTTTAACTTTTCAAGAAATTGCTAAACTGTTTTCCAAAATGTACTATTTTACTTTCCCAACAGCAGCTGGGAGAGTTGCAGTTTCTCCTCATCCTCAACAACATTTGGTGTGATCTGTCTTTCTAACTTCAGGCATTCTAACACATGGGAAGTGGTATCTCATTGTAATTTTAATTTGCACTTGACTAATGACTAACGTTGAATATCTTTTCATGTGCCTACTTGTCATCTGTATATCTTCTTTGGTTAGGTGTCAGTGCAAATCTTTTGCCCATTTTTAAAAAGTTGGGTCATTTTCTTATTACTGAGTTTTAACAATTTTCAAAATATTCCAGGCCCAAGCATTTTATCATATATATGACCTCCCAATATTGTCTCCCAGGCTTTCTGGACTACTATGTATTCTCTTTAATGTCTTTTGAAGAGCGTAAGTTTCATTTTGAAAGTGTTTCATATGTCAGTATTTTTAAAAACTTGAGCCATTATAATAGTTATGTAGTAATGATTGATAAGTTATTAAGAAATATTTCCTATAAACAACAAGTTTATACTGTATAGCACAGGGAACTACATTCATTATCTTGTAGTAACTTATAATGAAAAAAATATGAAAAGGAATATATGTATGTATATGTATGACTGAAACATTATGCTGTATACCAGAAATTGACACAACATTGTAAACTGACTATACTTCAAAAAAGGGAGAAATATTTCCTAACATTTTGAGGTTTTGTATGTTTCTAAATAGCTTCCTGTTATTGATTTCTAAAACAATTCTGTGTGATCAGAGAACATAATTTTTACGACTTGAATACTTATAAATGTATTAAGACTCGGTTTATGGCCCAGAATATCATTTGTCTTGATAAATATTTCAAATGTACTTAAAAAAGAATTGTATCCTGCTGTTGGGTAGAGTGATCTACAACTGTCAGTCAGATCAAATTTGTTAATAGTGTTCAAGTTTTCTGTATCCTCGCTGATTTTTCTGTCTACATGTTCTGTAAATTATTGAGAGAGGGTTTTGAAATCTTTGACTATAATTGTGGATTTGTCTATTTCTCATTGATATTCTACCAGCTTTGCTTCATGTATTTTGAAGTTCTGTTATTAGGTTTATAAACATTTAGGATTGTTATGTCTTCTTGATGAACTGACTCCTTTATTATTATAAAAAAACCTCTTTATCCCAAGTAATATTCTTTGCTTTGAAATGTACTATATGTGATTTTAATATAGCCACTTTAGCTTTCTTTTCATTAGTGTTAGCCTGGTAAATCTATTTCTACTCTTGCAGTTTTAATCTATATGTATCTTTATATTTAAAGTGGAATTTTTGTAGGCAATGTTTTCTGTCTTTCTCTTTAATCTGACAATTTCTATTTTTTGATTGGAGACTTTAGACTATTTACATTTGATATGATTATTGATATGGTTAGGTTTGCTATTTATTTTACTTGTCTCATCTGTTTTTTGCCCTTTTCTCTCTTTTTGACGTTTTAAAATTATTTTTATTACTCCATTTTTTTCTCCTTCGTTGGCTTATTAGCTATAATTCTTTGTTTTATTACTTTAGTGGTTGCTTTAGGGTTTATAGTATGCATCTTTAACTTACCATAGCCTACCTTCAAGGGATATTGGCATACTTCCATTTCTCCCCTCCTAGCTTTTGTACTATTATTATTACATATTTTCCTCTACATATGTTATTAACCCCATACTACATTATTATTTTTTGTTCAAACATTTTAACTATCTTTTAAAGAGATTCAGATAATGAGTCTTTATTATTTAGCTACATAGCTATCATCCAGTGCTTTTCATTCCTTTGTGTAAATTCACATTTCTCTCTGATGCTGTTTTCCCTCTGCCTGAAGGCCTTTAATATTACTTCTTGTAATGCTGGTCTGCTGCTGCTGAATTCTTTCAGTTTTTGTACGTCTAAAAAGTCTTTATTTCCCCTTCAGTTGTTGCAAGGTATGTTTTTTAGCCTAGAATTCTTGATCGGCAATTTTTTTTCTCAGTGCTTTTAAGATGTTGCTTCACTACTTCTCATTCGTGCTGTTTCCTTCAGGAAATCTGTTGTCCTTTACTTTGTTCCCTTGTGCATAGCTTTTTCTCCCTGGTTGCTTTTCACATTTTGTCTTTAACACTAGTTTTAAGCAGTTTGAGCATGATGTGCCTTGGTATAGATTTCTTCATGTTTAATTTGCTTAGGATTTATTTTTCTTTTTGAATCTGTAGGTTTATAGTTTTCATCAGAATTTGAAAATTTTTGTCCATTATTTCTACAACTTTTTTTTTGGTCTCTTCCCTCCTCTGAGGATTTCAGTCACATTTATATTAGGCTATTTCAAGTTATCCCAGACCTCACTCTCTTCATTTTTTTTTTTTTCAAATTTTTTTCCTCTTTGTTTCATTTTGTTTCTATTGCTATGTTTTCAAATTAACTAATCTTCTCTTTGGCCCATCTAGTTTGCTTTACTCTGAACTCTTGTTATAATCTAATCTAGTGTATTTTTCATCTCAGACATTGTAGTTTTCATCCCTAAAAGTTTGTTGGGTTTTTTTTTTTAATATATTCTGCATCTCTGCTTGACACATTCAGCATTTCCTCTTAGTGGTTGGTTGCTTTTTGGTTTTTTTGTGTATTTTTTTTTTAATTGAAATATAGTCAGTTTACAATGTTGTTTCAGTTTCTGGTGTACAGCACAATGCTTCAATCATACATGAACCTACACATATTCGTTTTAATATTCTTTTTCACCATAAGTTACTCCTCTTGGTTTTTGAACATGTGGAATAAACTAACCATTTGGTTTGCTAATTCTAATATCTGTGTCGTTTATGAGTCAGCTTCAATTGTTTGAGTTTTCTGTTTATTATGGCTTGTGTTTTCTTGCCTCTCTGCATACCAGTTAATTTTTATTTATTGCATCCTAGACATTGTGAATTTTACTTCATTAGATGCTAGATATTTTTGTAACTGAGCAAGGGCTTGTGTGCCTAAGGCACAGAAAGCTGAACTCTGACAGCAGGTGTTAGCAGCAAAGTAAGGGTTTATTGGCAGGGCACCAAGCAGGAGGGTGGGAGACAGATCTCAAATCCACTCCCTCTGAGTCTTTGAATTAGGGGTGTTTTAAAGAGGAAGAACAAAGAAACGGATTAATCATTGTCTTGTGACATTTCTTAATCATGGTTTCTGGAATGAGGATGTCCCTGGTTTATTATTCTCTGGCCGGATGGTCCATGGCTCGGGGGTCTGTGAGCTCATCCTGCCCTGGAGAAACAACCTGATGTTTAATGATGATATCTGTAACAGCAATTTTAGTCCCTTTACGATGTTATCAGCAACTGCAGTCTTAGTCATCTGATTTTGGTTGATTAGTGTTCAGTTAGCACAGGACTGAGGTCAGAGGGGACAAGCAAGGGAATAAATTTTGAATAAAAAGATTAATCATAAACTCAGTAAGGGAACTCAGTTATAAGGGGGCTGTTTCATATTTGTATTCCTGTAAGTGTTCCTGAGCTTTGTTCTGGTACGTAGTTAAGGTACTCAGTAAGTTTGATCTTCTGACTCCTAAGATTTGATGGGCAATACCAGAGCAGCGTTTGTCATAGGGTTCATTTTTCCCACTACTTGGCTAGACTATTCTGAGTACTGTACCCAATGTTTGTGAATTATGAGGTTTTCCATTCTCGCTAATGGAAACAGGCATTATTCCTGGCCCTGCGTGAACTCAGGTTACTGTTCCCACTTAGTATTTCAGGTGGTTCTTTTCTCCCAGACTTAGACTCAGATAGTCTCCTCTCACTTTGCACTGGAAACATCACAAATGTGCAGGTGAGAAAAGTTGATGGCAGCAGGGCCTTTATAAGACTTCCATGGTACTCTGACAGTGCAAGGCCCTATTCCACTACGCAATAAGCATCTTCAAATGTACTCTGTGTTCCACATTAAATGCCTTTTTTTAAAAAAGTAACATTTGAAACCCTTTTTGTAGTTTGTACAGTTCTGAGTTTTGTAAAGTACAAATTACTCATCCTTTTCTTATAGACTTAAACATTGTGTCCATACAGAGTGGAGCTGATAAGTTGTAAATATTTTTGTAAATACTTCATTATTTTGATTTTGTGGGGTTTTTTTCAGTCAAAGATTTTTTTTTCAAGTCTCAGACATTTCTGTATGCCCTTGAAAAATCTCATAAGCTCCGGGCACCCTGCCTGCAGAACTCCCGAGTGGCACCAGTGGGAGAAGAGAGGAAGGAACAAACAAGACAGCAAGGATTGGAAGTGCTTGAGCTGCATCTGATTGGAAGTGAGGGAAAAGAAAGCAGAGAAGTCATGGCTCCCTACCCAGCCGGCCTGAGCACAACCATTTGCAGAGATAGAAGAGCCAGGAGAAGGCATAAGTTGTAGAAGAAAGGGTGACTTCTATCTGGGACAGAAAGACAGCCAGGTGAAGAAAGGCAACAAGGATGCCAAATTCCTTTCCTTCCATCATAGCGCACATCATCTTGGCCTGGCCTGGAAGATGTGATAGTCAGTACCTGTCTCCACTGATACCCTTATTAATATGAAGAGCATATCTTAGTTATGTGTGAACGATCCTGTGGTAAATAAGGAAGGTGCCAATATCTAGAATAAATAGTTTCCATAGGCTATTCTGCTAAGGAGTAGGATGTACTGACTTCCTCTGATAACTTCTTCTTTTTCTCAAAGTACCTTGACTGCTAACTTTATCAACTTTTCAGTTTCATAGATGTTCTCAGCGCCACCTTCTGTGATGACATCCCCCAAAGGAAATCGAGCCCATAAGATGAAGCTGCCCATTTTTACCCAAAAGGGGATGCTGGAAGTGCCATCCCCAACAGAGAAAGACTGGTCTAAGGATGATGAAGACAATTGCGTCTTCAGTGATCCAGAGCAAGAGGTGGATTCCCTACCTCAGCCTTATCGAATGATCAACAAGCTGGTGAACTTTCTGTTTGACCGTTCTTGGGAAATTATTGAGGAGAGGGACGTGTTGAGGACAGCTGAGCTCAGCCGGATCCAGCCTACCATCTACTCTCCGTTTATAGAAAGCACGGTATGGAGCAGCTGACCAGGAGGCCTTGTCTCTCAGCTGAGTGTTAATAAATGAAAGCACCTGATCCTGGGAAGGAATTCCTACTGGGAACGTTCATTCAATAAGACAGGGGCATTTTTGAAAGATTATAGGCACGCTGAGGTTGATTAAAATAGATCTAGTAATTTGCCTAGGGAAATGGGCATTCTGGTTAATTAAAGATTATTTAAGAGGTCTTTTA
Organism: Camelus ferus; assembly: GCF_009834535.1. Classification (NCBI taxonomy): domain Eukaryota; kingdom Metazoa; phylum Chordata; class Mammalia; order Artiodactyla; family Camelidae; genus Camelus; species Camelus ferus. The sequence continues at coordinate 11,658,769 of NC_045722.1, read as the reverse complement.
TATTTTGTTATTTTAAAATCTTTCTGAATGTATTAATCACTCTCTTAATTAAGCATTAATCTTGGTGGTTGAGAATCTGCCAGTGCCTCAGCTATAGCTCTTTCCACAGTGTTTTAGACGAATACAGTACAGGAAAGTGGGCCACTGGTCCACTCATCACAGGGCCCATGGTCACACTGAGTGTTGTGAATGAACTTTTATTCTCAACGTCTTTGTTTTCTCTGGCCCTTTTCCCCTAAAAGCAGAATGCTATGACTTTCTTGATGCTTAGGCAAGGTATTTAGATGGACACTATGTTTGGGCATGATATTATATCTAGGAAGGGCCTGCATGCCTCTTTGAAGAGTTAGCTCATAATACTTGCAGATGGTGATAACTGAAAATCATTCCTTTTTTCTTCTTTGTTTTTCTTTTCCCAGCTCAACAAAATGCCAAATTGTATGGCTGTTTCTCAAGACTATGTGTTTATTGGAGGAACGAAAGGATTCTCCATCTATAATCTGCACAATGCTAAAAGAATATATGTTTGGGAGAAACTTAAGGTTGATGTGACTTCCATCTGGGCCACAGATTTGGGGAATGAAATACTTATTGCTCCTGTGGATGAAATGGGTACTTGTTCTTCATCTTCCTTTTTAGCCTGATTTACAGGAAGCTGTAGACTGTCATTCAGTTTAATCTCCTTTCCAGGTGTGGGCAGGGCCGGACACTGAGAATTCTCCCTGGTCATACTGTTCACTAACATCTGCAGGACAGTCTGCTGTGCCAGGCATCATTCTAACATTTCACATATGTTGGCCCATTTAACCCTCACAACAGCCCTAGGAGGTAAATACAGTTTATTATTCCTGTTTTTCAGAAGAGGCATGGAGGTTAAATAACTTACCTGAGGTAACGCAGAAGTAAGTGGCACAGGCAGAATTCAAAGCAGGCAGCATGACCCCAGAGTCCACACCCTTCGGCCACTCAGCAGTCCTGCTGCTCATATAAACCAGGGCTTGCTTCTTCCCTCAGCCTGAGGATGAGCCAGGCATGGGGACTATAGTATAGAGAACTATGGACTGTGTCCTAGAGGATACTGTGTCTGCAGGAGAGTGACCTGACCCACTTGGCATTTTAGGAAGAGCACCCTGGTAGGAGTTTGAAAAAGTCAAAAGTAAAGCAGAGAGACCAAGAAGAGCTAGTGAATTCACTGAGGAGAGAAATTATGAGGGTCTGAACCAAGGCAGGGGCTGCTAAAGTGAAAAGAAAATTTTATTATGGTTATGAAAGATGTTAACACTGGGGGAAGTGAGGTAAGAGGATATAAGGGAACTCTTTGTACTATTTTTGCAATTTTTCTATAAACCTAAAATTAGTTCAAAATAAAAGCCTCCAAAAATAAAAAGGAAAATATAATGGAAAAACTCAGTGAGTGATGGAATATATGTATGGGGTCAAGGAGTAGGGAGGTAGGTAAAGAAAAATGACTCCTTTCTGCCTTAGATAATGGGGGTGATGATGATGCCATTCCTTGATAAGCAGTTATAGGAGAATGAGGTTTCAGGGGTCTGTGAGCTGAAAAATTGCACTTGAGCACACAGACCTTCAAGGCACCTGGAATGGGGATGTTGATACTCAGGAGGAGTTTGGTGTAAAGATAGGATTGCATTTATCACATTGCATTATATCTAGTTTGTTTCATGTCTGTGTGATTCCCAGTGTGATGAATTTGAGGGTTCAGACTGCCTTGGTAGCACATCCATAGTCATAGAGCAGATATCCCGTGAATGTTTGTTGGGCTGAGTTAGACTTTCACACACAGTGGGCCAGATGCCTTTACAAGGTCTGTATGACGGGTGTAGGGGCAGGTTATGAGTGCCTGGGAGGCACCAAAAGAAAGAGATAAAAAGTCGTGGTGGATGATGATCATATACTGGAGCCCTTAGTTTAAATGGGAATTAGAATGACAGAATTACTTATTCAATCAACAAAATTAACTGCATGAGGAGCTTGTTAGGGCTTGAGGGATGAGGCACAAAGAAGAGTAAGGTATGATCCTTTCTCTCAGAGAATCTGTGAACTTGCTAGATGAATAAAAAAACACTCACAGGAAGCAACTGGGTAACAGGGCAAAGCAGTATGGGATGATGTGCTAAAACAGGTGGAGAGAAACCAGGAGTGGATTGGCGTAGCCAAAGTGCTTTCAAGAGGCTTCTGGAAGAAGAGGGTAGGGCCAGAGTAGGCAGAGAGGACCCATGAGGAAGAGTAACTTGAACATTTCAAGGGAAGGGTAGAGGAAGGCAACGAGACCAAGGTATTCACGGGCAGTGGAGGAGCCGGGAAGGAAGCCTAATAATGCATGAGCTTGTGATTGTATTTCAGGACGTCAAGTATAAAATTCCAATTCTTTGGCTCAATTTTCTATCTTTCATTCTCACTTATTTTTCTGTTTCAGGTATCGTTAGACTGTTTTATTTTTATAAGGATAGTCTTTTCCTCATCAAAGCCATCAATGAAGTGGTAAGTTCTGTTCTTTTATCTATAGCTGGGCAAAAGCTGTAGCAAATTGAGTTTACTTTTAACATGGAGGCAATGACAGCCATCCTAGAGTAGAAAGGAATAGACCCCTCCCTGGCCAAAATACTCTCTTCCAAAATACCCAGTTAAAAGATCCCCCACCATCAGAGGGTACATGCTGAATGCCTTGGATTTATTTAGAGAATAAATAAATTCCCTGTTGTCAAAAGAAGAAAATCACGGAGAAACTCCAGTCCAGATTGAGCACCAAACCAACATATCTAATAACTACTTACAAGTCCCTAAATTCTCCAGGCTGCTTCACATCCTGTTCCCTTGCTCGTGCTGTTCCCTCTGCATAGAATGTTCTTGTCTCCCTACTTACTATATGTGCCTCTTATTAAATTTCTCTCATTCTTCAAGACCACCTCAAATATCTCCTCCTCTGAGATACTTTCCCTGATACACCCAAGAGGGGTTGATCGCTCCCTCCTCTGTGCCTCCAACATATAGGACAGAATATCTTTTCTTTTCTTTTCTTTCCCTTTCTTTCCTTTCCTTTTCTTTTCTTTTCTTTTCTTTCCCTTTCTTTTCTTTTCTTTCCCTTTCTTTTCTTTTCTTTTCTTTTCCTTTTCAGGGCTTATGGTACCTCTGCTTTATTTGTTTTTTATAAATACATACATATATATTTTTTCTTTTCAAATTCTTTTCCATTATGTGTTATTATAAGAAATTGATTATAGTTCCCTGTGCTATACAGTAGGTCCTTGTTGTTTATCTGTTTTATTTATAGTAAAGCATGTCTGTTAATCCCCAACCCCTAACTTATCCCTCCCCACCCTTTCCCCTTCAGTAACCAGTTTGTTTGCTATGTCTGTGAGTCTGTTTTTGGTTTGTAAATAGAATTTGTATCTTTTTTAAGGTTCCACATATAAGTGATATCATGTGACATTTATCTTTCTCTACCTGACTTTCTTCACTCAATATTGATAATCTCTAGATCCATCCATGTCTTGGCTATTGTAAATAGTGCTTCTATGAACATTGGGGTGCATGTGTCTTTTTGAATTATAGTTTTCTCTGGGTATATGCCCAGGAGTGGGATTGCTAGACCATATAGTAAATCTATTTTTAGTTTTTTAAGGAACTTCCATATTGTCCTCCATAGTGGTTGCACCAATTTACATTCCCACCAACAGTGCAGGAGGGTTTCTTTTTCTCCACACACTCTCCAGCATTTATTATTTGTAGACCTTTTAATGATGGCCATCCTGACTGGTGTGAGGTGATAACCTCATTGTAGTTTTGATTTGCATTTCTCTAATAATTACCAACATTGAGCATCTTTTCATGTGCCTGTTGACCAGCAGGACAGATTATCTATCACAGTATTTTCTCCATCCTCCGTACTTGTTTATATGACTGCTGCTTCTCCTAGGTATAAGTTCGTCAAGGGCAGGGGACATGTCTTACTCACCTGTGTATTTCTTGTTCCTAGTACACTGCTTGCATATTATAGATTCTTAGAAAGTGTTTTTTTGAGTTAATGAATCCAAAAAGGGGAAGTTATTGCTCAGAGTACATTTTTAATTGAAGTTTGTTTTGTAAAAAAAAAAAAAATGTTATTGATGGGCACCAAAGCAGTTCAGCAGGGAAAAAAAAGTATTTTCAACAAATGATATTGGAATGCTGGATAAACAAATGGGGTGGGGGAATGAACCTCAACTCTACCTCACACCATTTTTAAAAATTAATTTGAGGTGGATTATAGACCTAAATATAAAGGCTAGGAACATTATTCTTCTTGAAGAAAACTCAGGAAAATATTTTTGCAACCTGAGGCAGGTAAAGATTTCTTAGAATGTAAAAAGCACTAACCATAAAAGACAAAAACGAAAACTGGACTACACTGAAATTAGAAATTTCTCATTTCTCACGCCTTATGCAAAAATTAACTCAAAGTGGATCATATGGGGGGAAGGGTTTAGCTCAGTGATAAAGCACAGGTTTAGCATGCATGAGGTCATGGGTTTGATCCCCAGTACCTCTGTTAAATAAAAAGAAAATAATAAGTAAACCTAGTTACTTACCCCCAACAACAAAAAAAGATTAAAAAAATGGATCATATGTCTATATGAAAAATCTAAAACTATGAAAATTCTAGAAGAAAACATAGGAGGAAGTCTTTGTAACCTTGGGTTAGGCAAAGATTTTTTAACTACAACACCAAAACCACAATCCATATAAGAAAAATTGAAAAAATTGGAATTCATCAAAATTAAAAACTTATGTTCTGCAAAAGACACTGTTAAAAGAATGAAGATGCAAGCCACAGACTGGGAACAAATAATTACAAATCACAAATCTGATAAAGGACTTGTATCCAGGAGATACAGAGAGCTCTTATAACTCAAAACTCAGAAATAAGAAAACCCAATTTTTTTTAAATGAGCAAAATTCTCAGGGAAAAAAGAACAGCTCACCAAAGAATTTATATAGAAGGTAATATGTTCACCATCATTAGTCATTAGGGAAATTAAAATCATGAGCTATCACTGCACATGTATTAGAAGACCTCAAATTAAAAAGACTGACCTTACCAAGTGTTGGCAGAGATATGGAACAGCTGGAACTCTCCTACACTGCTGGTGGTGAAACAGAGTGCTACAACCAGATTGACAGTTTTTTAGAAACGTTAAGCATACATCTATGATACAATGTGACCATTCTGCTCCTAGATATTTCCCCGGGTGAAATGAAAGCATACCTCCATACAAAGACTTGTACATGAATGTTCATAGCAGCTTTAATAGTCAACACCCAGAAACCACTCAATACCATCAACAGAGGAATGGGTAAGCAAATTGTGGTACATACTGCTCAGCAGTAAAAAGGAATGCACATAACTACATGGATAAATCTCAATTATGCTGAGTGACAGAAGTCAGACAAAAAAAGAATACTACATACTGTTATGATTCCATTTATATAAAATTCTAGAAAACACTAACTAATCTGCTGACAGGAAACACGAAACACCAGCTTTTGCCTGGGGTGTGGTGAGAGAGGGGTGGAGGGAAGGTTTACAAAGGGGCAAGAGGAAACTTTTGAGGGTGATGGATATGTTCACTGTCTTGATTGTGGTGCTGGTTTCAAGGGATATACATATGTCTAAACCAACCAAATTGTACACTTCAAACATGCAGTTTAGTATATGTTATCACACCCCTAATAAAGCTGCTAAAAGATTTAAAACTTCTGCTCATCAAAAGATGCTACTACAGTTTGATCAGTATCGGGGGCAGAGAGCAGACCCCAGAGGGCTCTGAGAAACCCCACCGCTGCCCTTCCTAGTGGCCCTCACACCCTAGGAAAAGCCACAGCTGTCACAGGTGGCCCCAGTCACCATGACCACAACCCTGAGCAAGGAGGCAGAGACCCAGCAGCCCACTGCTCTCAGTGCTGCCGATACCTGGACCACCCTCGCAAGGAGCAGTGCCTGCTGGTGGGGACAAGGAGGTCATGGCAACAAAGGTTTAGGAAACAGTCAGATGGTCCCATGTGAACAATGAATATGGTTTCACCAACAAGAAGAACACCAAGGAAGATGTATTTGGACCACAAACTGCTGGAAAGAATAATCCCAGGAAGTGCCTTTGTGGTGCAGGAGTTGGAGAGACCATAGAATGTGATGTTGTTGAAGGTAAAAGGGTACAGAGGCTGCTGATGTTACAGGCCCTGTCTGATTCCAATCACAAGAAATTTAAGAACGGGCAAAACTAAGCTAAGGAAGATCAGAACCTTGGTTGCCTATAGAGATGTAATTGAAACAGAACACTAGGGAACTTTCTGGGGTGATGGTAATGTTCTATGCCTTGACAAGGCAATCTACAGATTCAGTGAAATCCCTATCAAAATACCAATGGCATTTTTCACAAAAGCAGAACAAATGATTTTAAAATTTGCATAGAAACATGAAAGACCCCAAATAGCTAAAACAATCTGGAGAAAGAACGGAGCTGGGTGAATCAGGCTCCCTCACTTCAGACTGTACTACAAAGCTACGGTAATCAAATCAGTATGGTACTGGCACAAAAACAGACACATAGATCAATGGAACAGAATAGAAAACCCAGAAATAAACCCATGCACTTATGGTCAATTAATCTACAACAAAGGAGGCAAGAATATACAGTGGAGAAAAGACAGTGTCTTCAATAAATGGTGTCAGGAAAACTGGACAGCTACATGTAAAAGAATGAAATTAGAACATTCTCCAATACCATACACAAATAAACTTCAAATGGATTAAAGACCTAATTGTAAGAAAGAAACCATAAAACTCCTAGAGAAAAACATAGGCAGAACACTCTTTGACATGAATCATAGCAAGATGTTTTGGATCTGTCTCCTAAAGCGAAAGAAATAAAAACAAAAATAAACAAACGGGACCTAATTAAACTTAAAAGCTTTTGCACAGCAAAGGAAACCATCAACAAAACAAAAAGACAACCTACTGAATGGGAGAAAATATTTGCAAATGATATGACTGATAAGGGGTTAATATCTGACATATATAAACAACACCAAAAAAACAAAACAAAACCCTATTTAAAAGTGGGCAGAACAACTGAACAGACATTTTTCCAAAAAGGAAATGCAGATGGCCAACAGGCATGTGAAAAGATGCTCAACATAGCTTATCACCAGAGAAATGCAAATCAAAACCATAATGAGATATCACCTCACACCTGTTAGAATGCCTATCATCAAAGAGAACACAAATAACAAATGTTGGAGAGAATGTGGGAAAAAGGAAACCCTCATACACACTTGGTGGGTAATTTGGTGCAGCCACTGTGAAAAACAGTATAGAGGTTTCTAAAAAAACTAAAAATAGAACTACCATCTGACCCAGCAATTCCACTTCTGGGTATATATCCAAAAAAAACCCCCCAAAACTCAAAAAACCAAAACCACTAATTCAAAAAGATAGATGCACCCCAATGTTCATAGCAGCATTATTTACAGTTGCGAAGATACGGAAGCAACCTAAGTGTCCATCAATAGATGAATGGATAAAGAAGAGGTGGCATATATACACAATGGAACATGATTCAGCATAAGATAGAATGAAATTTTGCCATTTGCAGCAACATGGATGGACTTGGAGGGTATTGTGCTAAGTGAAGTAAGTCAGACAAAGACAAACACTCTATGATATCACTCATATGTGGAATCTAAAAAATACAACAAACTAATGAATGTAACAGAAGGAAGCAGACTCAGATATAGAAAACAAACTAGTGGTTACCAGTGGGGAGAGAGAAGGGGGAAGGGGCGATACAGGGGTAGAGGACTAAGAGGTACAACTATTATGTATAAAGTAAGCTTCAGGGATATATTGTACAGGACAGGGCGTATAGCCAACATTTTATAATTGTAAATGGAGTATAACCTTTAAAAACTGTGAATCACTGTATTGTATACCTGTAACTTATACATCAACTGTACTTCAAGTAAAACAAATAACATGAAAAAATAAAAAATGTTTAAAACGAATCTCCTTTAATAATTGAGGGGGCTTACCAGCCTAACTAGTCTAGCCACCTTATTTTGCTGGTCTTAGAGCTCTGTAAAGGTGTAGTGCAACCATACACATTGAGTCTTTCTTCACCTGACCTGAAATTTGAGCAGGTTTCATACTAGGGTTACATTCAGTATCTACTTAATATAGACAGAATGTTTGTGTTTTCCTAAAATTTGTGTTGAAATCCTAATCCCCAATGTGATGGTATTAGGATGTGATTAGTTCATGAGGGCAAGGCCCTCATGAATGGGATTAATGCCCTCATAAGACCAAGAGAGCTCCCTCAGCCCTTCCACCATGTGAGGACACAGCCAGAGGTGGCAGGCAGTCTATAAGCCAGACAATGAATCTGCCAGAAGTCCTCGGAAATCTTGCACTTCCTGCCTCCAGAACTGTGAGAAATAAACGTTCATTGTTTATGCACCACCCAGTTTAGGGTATTTTGTTAAAGCAACCCAAACAGACTATGACACTACTGTAGTCTGGACAGAGCCTTTTTCAAGCACTGACCATAGAGAGTCATATAGAGCTTACTTCAACTCATTTTAAATAACTGAGCTCTGGCCTAGGTATGTAGAGTTTCAAACCTGACCAGGAAATCAGGTAATATGAAACCGCCACAAATCATCAGGACTATTTCAGACTCCAGGAAATAAGTCCAAACACCTTTAGACAGAAAATTGAGTTCCGCTTCTTTACAAACAATCTTGTCCAATTCCTGTACAAAAAATGGAAAGTCTGAGGCACCTTTTCACATCTCAGGCTTTAAAACGATTTACATTCTGTGGTGTAAACCACAGAAGGCCCTGAAATACATTCTGTTCTGTCATCAGGCTGAGCTTACTCCATCAGCATCTCTCTTCTTTTCAGGATGATACCAGCAAGCAAACCACCTGTATCAAGATGGAGATTTCTGAAGGAGGGGACTTTGCAGCCTTCCTTCTACAAGGCAAGATTAACCAAAGGCTGTTAAGAAGGTTCAAATTTGCGGTCTCTTCCAGATAGTCACTATTCCCTCAAACCTTTTATTTAGAAGTAATTTACAGAAGTGTTGCAAATATAGGACAGAGTTCCACTATACCCTTCATCCAGTTTCCCTAATACCAACATTTAACATAATCAGGGTACATTTGTCAAAATTAAGCAAATGACATTGGTATAATACCATTAACTATAGATTTTTTAAAAAGATTTTACTAGTTTTTCTTCTAGTTTTTTTGGTTCATGGTTCAATTCAGGATATCATATTGCATTTAGTCATCATCTTTTTAGTCTATACCTATTTGTGACAATGTCTTAGTCTTTATTTTTCATGACCTTGACACTTGAAGAATTCCAGTCAGATATTTTGTGCAATGTCCCTGAATTTCAGTTTGTCTGAATTTTCTCATGATTCAGCTGGGGTTAAGGGTTTGGGAGGACAGCACCATAGAGCTGACGTGCTCTTTTTGTTGCATTATCTCAGGGGTACGTGACAGCAGTGTGATGCACTGCTGCTGCTGCTGACCTTGATCACTTAGTTAAATCTGCTGGCTTCCTCCATGGCTGAGCTACTCTTCTTTCTTTTCCATATTCTTAAGTCCAGACCACAGTCAAGGGGAAAGGATTTAAGCACCATTTCCTGGATGTAGGAGGATCAAAGAATTTTGAGACATATGTTGAAGTCCAGAAGTCTGAAATCAAAGTGTCTAAATGATTACTTTTTTAAGGAAACATTTAACCAGAATCCCATCATGGGAAAGTAATCTTTCCCAGGTTGGTAGGTATTTGGTATAGAAGCTGAGCATGTTTCTTTGACAAGATAAAGCCTCACAAACCACCCCCGCCGTGGGTTGTCACCTCCTCAGCTATTGGTCAGAAGAATCCTCTTGGGGCACCTCTCCCAATTCTAACCCTTTCTCAGCCATACCCCTCTCAGTTATTGATTCTGCCCATGCCACCTCCCTTCCCAGTTGGGAATAGCTGCTGTAAGACAAAGTATCAGTGGAATTTACCATTTGGAACCTGGAAAATATGGGGACCAGGCAGAGCAGGCGGTTTGGTTACAATCTGTGACATTGGCACTGTGATTGTGAGAAGCCCCTCTTTCCTTTAGCTTCAGTGGCTTGAGGAGAGGAGCTCTGCAGCTCCCCATGAGTGAGGACTGGCAGTAACTACCACAGAACTACAGCTCCAGTTTGCAAAGTTGCTGCTCCGAGCGTGCCTGCTGGTCTCTGTGCCAGGGTTTCTGAGAAGACAGGCTGTTTCTTAGGAGAAGCTTGTTGCCTGTTTGGGGTTGCTCAATAGTTCCTTGGTTTCCCAATGCAGGAGCTGGAGATATTTGTCTGGATGTGTATAAATTGCCTAAGGAGTCTTGGCTCAAGGAAGTGGAGTACCCCCAACTCTCTGCAAATTCAAAGAAAAAAGTCAGACAGCTGCAAATGGTAGGAAACATCTCTGTTTTCAAAGGATACTTTTCTCCCTACCCTTGACCCACCTTTAACCTAAATCTTCCTTGCAATTTCAAGATGAAGGAGGCCTTCTGGAGGCAGTAAGAGAGGACAAGAGGCACACTGGCCATGTCTCCCAAATCAATTTGCTTTGGTTAAAATAAGATATTAAAAAGTAGAGATGTCTTAAGTGGTGAGAATCCAGTATCTCTCTCCAAGACCACTCCCAGGCATTTTTCTGGGAGGAGAATCTTTTATCTGGACTTCAAATCAGAGGTAATTTTTTTTCCCCTCCTGGGCAGAAACAGTCCTTTCATGCTTTGCATTCCACTATACTTCCCAGATTGTGGTATAAAGTGGTTGTTCTCAATATATACGAACACATGGATTCTTCATGTTGTTCTCAGAAGGTAGGAACTCTACTATTTCAGGTTAATTATATGTGTAGGAGGGTTCCTTTTTCTCCACACCCTCTCCAGCATTTATTATTTGTAGACTTTTTAGTGATGGCCATTCTGACTGGTGTGAGGTGTAGTTTTGTAGTTTTGATTTGGACTTCTCTAATAATTAGTGAAGTTGAGCATTTTTTCATGTGTTTACTGGACATCTGTATATCTTCCAATAAATACATTTTTTTGAGGGATTAATTTATTATCCAAGTGGGAAAAGCACCTTGGAATGGGGATGGTTTCTTGCCGTAATTCATTCAGTTTCTATACAATGAGAAACAATCAATTAATACCAGTTACAGTGGTATTTCTTTTTTTCTTTTTAAAATTTTTTTATGTTTTATTTATTATTGTATTATTTAATTATTTTATTTTGGTGGGGGGAGGTAACTAGGTTTATATATTTTTAGAGGAGCTACTGGAGATAGAACCCAGGACCTCATGCATGCTAAGCAAGCACTCTATCACTTGAGCTATACCCTCCCCCCTACAGTGTATTTCTTATATTATGAATTATGCTTAGAGTTTCTTAAATATAACTGTCAACATCACTGATGTTGCCCATCAGACATATTCACTTCACCTTAAATCTTTGTAATAGTCTCCTAACTGATCTCCTCACCTCTATTCATATTTCCTCTTATTGTCACTAACTCTTGCCTGTTTCCCCAAATACATTTTAAGATCCCGGAGAATAGAGATCATGTGTTAAAATCCTGCAGGCCGGGGGACCACACAAATGTTGGTCCTCTGGGTCTCTGGAATGAGCTCACTTCTCACGAGAATAACTGGGGGAAAGAAAGAGCATCTCAAAAGATTAAAGGAAACCTGTGGTGAATTAATTTCTCATTTTTCTCCTCAGAACACTCTTGACCCTGTAAAGACTGATAGTTTTGAAATGGTAAGAAACTTTAAAGAAAATCTCAAGAGATTTAAGTTGCATGTTAAAACTTTTATTTTGATTTAAAATTTACCTTAAATATCAAATACAAAATGTTCTATCAGGGCACTGTTTTCAGATTCTCTGTGACTTAGTTTTGTGCCTCATGTCCCTTGAAAATGGCCCCCATCCTTGAGGGTAATTGACCCAGGTCATTTGTTCAGAGATGGATTGCCCTGAAGACAAAGGAGGTTAAATTTCAGGGCCCCTCACTTGTATGGCCCCCTTCTAAGGCCCTAGGAGGGGCCCTAGCCATGTGTTGGAAAAAGTGACATCTTTTAACCATAATCACTTAAGACCACCATCTCTTTTCACTCAAACTTCTCCTCCGTCAAAATTTCCCCCAAATTGAGTGGCGTTAGGGTGGTCATGGACATTTTGTGTTCAAAATTTTATGTTCTTTTTCTTACAGAAGTCCCCAAATTATATATACTTCAGGCCCCATAACGTCCAATTTGCCCCTGCCAAAATAAAAGCCCAACCCACCAAGCCGAGGTGGTCTGTTTATTTGCTTGCTTGTTGGTTTTTGCTGTTGGGGAGCTGCCTCTATATTGGGATACCTTAGAGAACAGAGTGGCTTCCCTGGAGCTTCCTGGCCCTCCCTCTGGGGCAGAGAGCACACCATGCTTCCTAGAGGCTTAGCTCTCAGAGGGGTCAGGCCAGTCGGTAGAGAAGCGGTGAGCGTCGACATGGAAGTCTCTTTCTAGAGCCCTTTCCTTTTTCTGTTTTTGAATTACTTTATGTTTCATATTATACAAACCATATGTGAACATATCACTCTGGGAAAAGCCAGGTAATTCAGGGAGAGCAGCCCTCTCCAGAGGTCATCACCATTATTAGCTTGGTGTGTGTTTTCTAGATATTTAGTGTGTATCTGTATTCTTGTATCAGTTTATTTTGAAAAATGTAGTTTTGTTGTATGGGAATTTTCTTCTATACAAGTGGCATCATATATATCTCTTACAAAATTACGTTTTAAAAAATCAACTTATTGGCAAAATTTTTTGGCAAAATGTCAAATGAAGTTACCTTGTTCTTTTGACCTCCTATTATGGAGGTACCCTGGTTGATTTGGCTTTTAGGCCTTGGATGATATTGAGGGTGTTCCCAATTTCCCAATTTGTGGCTTTTACATAATGCAATGGAAATCTTTGTAAATTCTTCTTTGTATACCCAAGTGCTTCTGCAAGGTATGTGCATTTTTAGTTCTGATACAGATACTATTAAATTGTCTTCCAAAAATGATACAGCAATCTACATTTAATCAATATTTCTCCACAGCCTCACTGACCTCGATGTTATTAATTTTGTGTGTGTGTGAACTGATGAAACAAAATGGCATCTTGTGTTAATTTTCATTAATCTCCTCATATTCTTATTGGCCATTGAGGTTTTATCTTCTACGAATTGCATATGAATTCTTTGCTCATTATATATTTTCTTCCAACCTGTTGTTTCCCTTTTTATTTTGTTTATGTGCTTTTTGTTGTAAAGAAGTTTTAGATTTTGATATAGTCAGAATTTTCAATCTTTTTTTAATGGTGAATACACTTAAGAAGGCTTTCCCTGTCTCAAGGTTATAAATAAATTCTCCTGTGTTTTCTTCTAGTACTTTCATAGGTTTTGTTTGTTTTTTGCTCATATTAGACATTTCACTCTTCAATTCATTTGGAAGTTTCTTTTGTGAATGGAGCAAGGAAGGGATTGATTTTTATCTATTTTTTCAATAGCAATTGCCACACAAATTTTTTTTTAAATTTTTCAAGGAAGGCAGGTAATTAGGTTTTTATTTCTTTTTTTAATGGAGGTACTGGGGATTGAACCCAGGACCTTGTGCCTGCTAACAATGTGCTCTACCACTGAGCTATACTCTCTCTCCCAGCACAAATATTTTTGAGTAATCCATCTTGTCCCGTTTGTTTTGTGATCTTTATCATTCCTTTGTATATTTCTATACTTTCTATCCTGTTCCATTAAAATATTTGTCTGCCTACACCAAGAACTTTGAAGCATTATATAGGCATTTAGTGCTATAAACTTACAACTAAGTACTGCTTTAACTGCTTCCTTTAAGTTTTGATATGTTCTCATTTTCAAAAATACTTCAAAATGCTTTCTAATTTGCTTTTTTATTTCTTTTTTTGAGCAATGGATTATTTAGAAGCATGTTATTTAGTGTCTAAATACTTGAGATGTCCCAGATAGCTTTCTTTCTTTTTCTTTTGGGGGTTTCTAACTTAATTCCATTGAGATCAGGGAACATACTTCATATAATTTGAAACCTTTCAAATTTATTAAGACTTGTTTTATGGCCAGAATATGGTTTATCCTGCTGTCCTATGTGCACTTGAAAAGAATGTGTATTCTGCTGTTGTTGGTCCATGATGTTCAAGTCTTCTATATCCTTACTGCTTTCCCTTCCATATTCTTACCGATTTTCTGTCTACTTATTCTATCAATTATTGAGAGAAGAGTGTTAAAATTTGAGATTTATTTATTTCTGCTTTTACTTCTATGAATTTTTGCTTCACTTATTTTGAAGTTCTGTTATTAGGTACATAAACATTTGGACTTTTATGTCTTCTTAAGAATTGACCATTTAATCATTATTCAACGACTCTTTGATCACTGGTAATATTCTACGCTCTGAAATATGTTATGTTCAGATATTAGTACAGCCACTCCAGCTTTCTTTTAATGAGTTTACAAGACGTATCTTTTTTTCTGTACTTTTACTCTTAACATATTGGTGTCTTTGTATTTAAAATGAATTTCTTTTTGACAGCATATAGTTGGGTCTTATCTTTGTATACATTCTGTCAATCTCTACCTTTTAATTGAGGGGTTTTGGCCTTTTGTATTTAATGTGATTATTGATATGTTTAGGTTTAAATCTGCCACTTTGCTGTCTACTTTCTATTTGTCCCACCTGTTTTTCTCCCATTTTCCTCTTTTTTCTGCCTTTTTTTTAGAATGAGTGTTTTTAATGATTCTGTTTTATCTCCTTTGTTGGCTGTGCCCTTTCCTCATTGTAGGATATAAACATTTGTTTTAGAGGAGATGTTAAACTGAGTCTTCCAGTTCACATAATGAAGATCAAACCACCCAAACCAGTTACAGGTCAGTATAATTCAATGAATACTCTTTCCTTTTGCATTGATTTCTCAGTTTTTTCTGTCTTTGCCTTCTCCACATTTCCCATCTTTTCCATTTATTATCTACTTTACAAGTATAGTTCTAAAGAGAATTGTTTTAAGTCAGAGCTCTGGGACTTAAAGATAAAAAAAAAATCTTTAAAAAATGTGACAAGGGTACACTTAACTAACAGAATTCGGAGATCGGGAAAGACACATCTTTCCTAAGTGTTTGTGGAACTCCATTTTTGTATTTGTTTATTCATCAGTATTTGCTGAGTGCCAATAATGCATCAAGCACAAAGATGAGTAAGACTTATCTCCTATGTTCTAAAAACTGAAAAATTACTGGCGTACTAAGGGAGAATAGGAGGAAACCACCATAATGGGACATGATAAGCACAGCCATGGGGAACATCCAGGACCATGAAAACAGAGGAAGGAGTGACTGATTCTGCCCAGGGAATAGGCAAGGGCTTTCCCAAAGGGAAATTTGGGAAGGTTTGAAGAATAAGTGGGAGCTGATCAAGAGGAGCAGAAGGGAAGTCCATGTAGACAGATGATATAGGGTATATCCTCTCAATATTCACACATGACCTCAGAGGTATACCTACAGGAATGTTCACTGCAGTGCTGTTTATAGAGGCAAAGAGTAGTTAGATAAATATGGTACACTCACACAAGGGAATACTTTGCAACTATTAAAAACAAGAGAGAAATGCAAAAGGCCAGGAATAGCCAATTCACTCTTATGTGAATTGGTGATATGGTTTGATCCATCAAGATTTATTATAAAGCCACAGTAATTAAGACAAGGTAGAAAAATAGACGAGTGAATAATAGAAATGTACATAAAATATAGAAATATAGGTAGACAGAATATAGTAGAAAAATAGATGAATGAAACAGGATAGAGAGGACAGGACAGACCCAGGCATAAATGGACGCTTGCTCCCCGGCAGAGGTGTCGCTACAGAGCAGTGGAGAAGGGATGGTCATTTCAGGAAGTGGTGCTGGTTGTCCAAATGGACACAAAAGTGAAACTTGACCTTTGCCTCACACTATACTCAAAAATAAATTCCAGATAAATCATAGAAGTAAATATGAAGAACAAAGCAATAAAATTTTAGAAAATAATATAAGACAATATGTTTATGATCTCTGGGTAGGGAAAGACTTTTTAAACAAAACACAAAAAGTACTTTGTAATAAAAGAAAATTTTGATAAATTTGACTACATTAAAATTAAGGGCTTCTAATCATCTAAAGACATCAATAAGAGCATGAAAGAGCAAGCCACGTATTGGGAGAAGATATTTGCAAAACACATGAAACTTATGAATGGTCCACATCCAGAATATATAAAGAATTCCTACAGATTATTAAGAAAGAGACAGATAATTCAGTATAAAACAGGCAAGAGATTATTCAAGTGGCCAGTAAACATATAAAAAAGTGCTCAGCATAATTAGTTGTCAGGGAAATGCAATTAAAACCATAATGAGATACCACCCCGCACAAACCAGGATGGCTGAAGTTAAAATATATTGATCACACCAAGTTGGTGAGGATGTGGAATACTCAGACTTCCCATATATTGCAGTTAGCAATGAAATTTGGTACAACCACTTTGAAAAACAGTTTAGTATTATCTAGTAATATTGAAGATAAGTTATATTGTATGACCTAGCATTTACACTCCTAGGTAGGTCAGTCATATCAACTTGCCTGGGACTGAAGGGTTTCCTAGGGTGTAGGGCTTTTGGTGCTAAAACTAGGAAACTCCTGAGCAAACCAGGACTACGAGTTGGTCACCTTAGTTATAGGTATATACCTGACAGTCTGGCATGTAAATGTGCACCAGGAGGCATGTACAAGAATGGTAACAATGACATGATTTCCAATAGCCCCAAAAGTGAAACAACTGAAATATCCATCAACAAAAGAACAGATAAATAAATTGTAGTTTATTCACTCCATAGAATACTATACAGCAATGAAAAGGAGTAAGTCAAAATGCAAGGGGTCTAGTGTATAACAGCAATTCTCAAACTTTAGCTGGATCAGACTCACTTAAAACCCAGACTGCTGGGCCCCACCCACAGAGTTTCTATTTCAGTAGGTCTGGATGGGGCCTGAAAATCTGCACTTCTTAACCCTGTCAGATCCCTGCTGATCTGGGACCACATTTTGAGAACTGCTAGTTAATATATGCTACCATTCATTTATAAAATATATACAAATGTATATGTAATACATATAGTAATATATAATACTACAGGTATTATATAATGTTTTAATATGCTACCATTTGTTCATAGAAAGGGATCTCTTTCTAGAAAGTTGTGCAAGAAACTGGTAACAATGGTTGCCTCTCAGAAAGGGCCCCGGGGAATCGTGGGACCTCCTGGGCAACTTAAGGGACCTGGGCACCTTCCATCGAGAACAGAGTTCTAAAAGTTGGGGTGTGAACCCAGAAAATAAATCACCTAGTTTTACTGTGGATTTAGGAACAGATGGAAAAGAAGGACATGAAAGGTTATTGGGAAGAAGGGTGATAAGAAAAGTGATTGGCAGAGAAAGGAGATTTTTTTAAAGGAAGGTAGCTGGATAAAACGTAAGAATGGGAGGAGGCTGGGACTGTCTGGTGTGGTTCCTCAGCAGTGGCTGAATAGTGAGAGGAACAGGCAGGTCTGGGGCCTTGCTGGGCTGGAGAGACAGTAACAGTGATCTGACACCTATAGTGACATCACAACATTTCCTTGGCCTCCTTTGGGGATTCCGTAGTCTGGGAACAGGGAATGATGGCAGGAAAGAGATGGAGAAGTGGAAGGAAGGAGAGCAGCTGCCTTTTGCCTGTGCCCTGTGAGCTGGAGGAGTAGGAGAGAGGCTGGGGGGAAGACTGATCACCTGGGCAAAGTGGGAGCAGATCTCTGAGGATGAGGGATTCTGCAGGAAACTGAGAAGCATGAGGGAGAAGGGGATTAGAAGGAGGAAATCAGAATTCTGGAATATGACCAATTTTGGAATATTTTCAACCTAGGTACCACATTTAAGAGCCCTCTGGAAGTCTTTGCAAAGATAGAGGACTGCTGCGGGCTGGGCTCCGGGCAGAATCACTTCATCAAGGACAGTCAGTGGGAGCAGCAGGTGGCAATCTTCAACGCCACCTACAAGAAGTACCTGGATGGGGAGTGGGAGGAGGAGCTGCTCAGGTGAGCTGGGAGGAGGCCCAGCCAGAACACCTACTGCCTGGGAGCTTCCCTTTCTGGGCACATGCAGGAATCAACCCAAGGACCCGAATTAGTCCAAAGTTTCGAAGCTCTTGATAGTTTGTGAACTTTAGAAAAATGTTTTGAAAGTTATAATGAGATTGTTTAAATATAGTTAGAACAAAGGCTGATAACATGGATTTCAAAAAAGGAATAGACATCTATGAAGATAAATAGAGGTGATTTTACAATTTTATATATGATAGCATCTCTTTAAAATATTTTTCCCTGGTTATCCTAAACACAGAAGACCTAAAGATGGAAATAGAAGTCACTACTGTTAATATTTTTCTCCATTTTCACCCAGTCTTTCTAAACATAATACTGCATAATTATCAAAACACATGACTTTCTCATCTCGGTCATCAGGTAGACCTCATTAACGCCACGGTGTGATTGTAAAAACTGAGTTCAAGTCTTTGAAGTATCTGGTGGAGCTGGCTTAGGAACTAGCTCTCCTCAGTTACTGTGGATCTCGGGAATGTTCTTGCTTCACATGGGAAGTGAAACCTCTCATCTTGCCGTCAAGTGAACTTTGAACTTTCTCACTTCAGGACACAAAGTCCCAGGGCTAAACCCTAACAGCAACCACCTGAAGCCTGAACTGGAACCCAGTAAGGTTCAATAGTGTGCTACCTAGCAAGATATTTCGGAATTTTGCAGGCCAGTCATTAAACCACTGGTTTAATTGTCCCTAGTAGAAGTATTTATAGCACAAAAGCTATAAATCCTAGAAATCAGAGCTTTTTTTCTTTTTTAAAGAGTGCCAGTTTATCAGCCCACCACTGGTTGTACTGGTCCCAGGATAAGGGCATTTATGCACATCACCCAAGTCTGGTCATTAAGGGATCTTCCTCAAGGACAGAGATGGTTCTGCCCATGCTGGGTGCTGTTCCCGGCCTGTTGGTAACTCCCACTGCTCTGCCCGCCCTGCCCCCACCAACTTCCAAGGTCTGCACTCATCAGGACCCGCACATAGAATGTGATTTGCCTAGTGGTCCTAAACTCCTGGAAAGGTCCCTCCTAACTACCCATTTCTGGTCTTAGTACCAAGACTCTACCAGTATCTCTCCTTGCCAAGGAGTCTGCCGTGGCTCTGACCAGCGTCTTTCTTTCTTTCCCAGTATGGCTACGTTCCACTTCCTCCTTCCTAGCTTCATCATTGCAATGCCAGCAGAAGTCAAGAACCCACCAGGTAATGAACATAAAGTAGGTAGTTGTCCTGGACAAGTGGTCATCTTGGGGGAATGCCCCAGCAAGCCTCCTAAAGAAGTTCCGCGCTGCACACCCTGCATGCTGGGGGGAAATGAGATGGAAAGTTGGTTGCCAGCTGTAGCTTAATGGTTTCTGGTTGGACCTGTGGCCCCCGAGTCCAGATTCCCTGATGATGGAGGCTAGCACTGTCTTCAGGGAGTGACCTGCCACAGAGGATGGTATGTGCACACACACCCCACCAGGCTGCTTCTGGACACGAATTCCTTTTGTAGAAAATGTCATTTAAAACACTGACAGCCAAGTAGACATGAATTACCTAGAAAATGTGAAAGCAGCCAAGGGGCGGTTGTGACCGTCCTCTCTGCACTGGAAGGCAAGTTGGCCCTAGGAACAGCCCTTCTGGGGGTGCCCAGCCCCCCGTCTGGAAGCTCCCTCTTCTGTTGAGTGCTGCCCATTAGAACAAACCACTTTTGACTTCCTCTTGGGCAAATCCCTTCACACAAACCAAAGGCCACCTGACTCCTTACACAACGTCCCTTTCCTCTCTCCTTTCCCAGGGGTGGCCTGTGTCCTTGGCGTGCACTGGACTGGAAGTCACAACTTCTTCCTCTATTCACTTAACCGAACGCTGAAGGATAAAGTTGGTACTTTACTGCCGAGATGGGAGTTGCCCAAGCTCAGGGCTCACAGACCATGTTCTTCTTCAGCTTAGCTGACAGCATGTGACTACACATCAGCATGCTTTTAGGGACCAGAGCTGGGCAGGCAGAGTTGGGTGGCTCAGTGGCTCTGGTGTGACCCCAAGGCTATGTCTCTAAACTGTCATGTTTCTTAAGATGACAGGTCAGTAGGGAGAAAGCCCAGCCAAGTCCACAGGGCTCCTTAGGCAGCTAAAGTAAAAAAAAAAAAAAAAAGTGGGCTTGGCATTGGAAGGCCAGTCTCAGCACAACTGTCTGCAGACTGTGTAGCCTCAGGCCAGACATGTCATGCTCCAATCCCCTGTTTTCTTCTCTGAAACAGAAAGCTACTCAGTTACACCATCCCTATCTACTGCACACATTTGTTGTGAACAGCAAAATCCAGAGAGTTCCTGTATGCTAGAGCTCTTTGAAATTGAAAGGCGCTTAGGAAATATGGGTGGTGGTTGTTTGGTTTTTACAAATTCATGGAGGCTGTTACGTGAGCAAGTTCACTTTGTGATAATTCCTTGAGCTATACACTGATGTTGTACTTCAGAATTATACTTCAGAAGGAATGTTTAAAAACTCACAAAGGAAGAACTTCTTTCCTTCCAACCCTCTCCCAGGCAGCCTGGCTTCTAATCTCAACTTCTGTACTGACTGGCTCCGTGACCTTGGGCAGGTCACTTACTTCTCTGCCTCAGTCCCCTCATCTGTAAAATGGGGCTACTAATGGGACCCACCTCATAAGATCCTTGTGAGAATTAAATGAAATGATGCATGTAAAGTGCTCACCGCAGTGTTAGCACCTAGTAAGTACGCACTCACTGTTAGCTGTAGTATAATACTGGTGTGACTTATATTATCCTGAGGAAGGAGACAGCATTGCACAGAGACGGGAGAGATGGTGAGTCTAGACAGGCAGGCTAGTCTCAGGTTGTGCAGGTGGAGGTGATGCGTGGGGGTGGGGTCTGGGGGCAGCCTGTTGAGTGGTGTCCTCCCCACCAGACCCCGAGAGCACGTGGCCCTGTGCTGCGCCCATCACGGTGTCTCAGCTCAGCTGCTGCTGCTCCTACCTGGTGCTGGCCTGCAAGGACGGTGTGCTCACACTGTGGGACCTGGCCCAAGGTGAGCCCCGCCCCTGCCCAGCACCGCTTCCCCTCTGATACACCTGGACAGCTCGCAGTCGGCTGTAGGTCAGTACCTGGCTGGCTTATAGCTTCCTTTCATCCACTCCAGTGCTGACTCTGTCCCCCTCCATGGGTTTGGTTCCCCCCCAGCCCCTTTCCAGACTTAGAAGCAGTTGCCCTTTGGGGGTCCCCTCTCCCCTTGGGCATTGGGGTTTACTGCTTTCACTCTCGGGGGTGCTCGTTGCTTGGTTTTGCCTTCATGTCCCTCACATACTTGCTGGTCAGAGACCCTGCGCCCATGGCTGCATCCCTCTACCCTGTTTTCTGACCCACTGTGCCATTGCTTTCTCCAGGATTCTCTCTTGGGGTCATTGCTCTTCCTGAAAGATGTCTCTGCCAAAGCATTCACTTCCTGAAATACTTCTTGGTCCACAAAGGACAGAACATGTATCCCGAGGGGCCGGTGAAATCCCAGATGAAGTGTGTGGTGCTGGGCACAGATGGCTCTCTCTACCTGGTGGCAGCCTCGGGGACCCAAAGACCCACCCTCAGTTTGCTTGTCGAGAGGTCAGTGGCTTGAAGGCAGGGCAGGATAAGTGATCTGCCAGACAGATGACGCTATTTAACAGTAAAAAACTGACAATCTCTCAGACTAAAGTCCACTTTCCCTATAGTCATCACTTTCCTAATGAGCTTCTCAAGATCACCAGTGTCTTTTACATGTGGGCCTATATATAAAAATTTTCTGGGGGTAGGGCATAGCTCAAGTGGTAAAGTGCATGCTTAGCATGCATGAGGTTCTGAGTTCAACCCCCAGTACCTCCTCTAAAAATAAATAAGTAAATGAAAACCTAAATACCTCTCCTGGACCAAAAAAAAAAAAAAAAAAACACTCTTCAAAAAATAAAAATAAAAAAATTTTTTCTAACAAAATTGTATGATGGCACAAATGACATGTTTCATATCCTGCATGACCAAGGAGAGGGTCATTTCTGCCAAAATAGTTTTATCAGTTTCTCTAAGGGTCTCTCTTTCTTTTAAACTGTGCAATATTTTATGCATGCAAATGATCTCTACAATGATCTGTGTGGAGGGGTTATTTAGCATATATATATATAGAGAGAGAGAGAGAGAGAGAGAGAGAGAGAGAGAGAAACTCCACTGTACCCATCACCAAGCTGAAGAAATAGATCATCTCCAATTCCCAATTCAGTTAAGGCTCTCTGTGTGCTTCTCCCTATCACATCCTTCTCTCTCCTCCTCAAAGGTGACTACCTTTTAATTATTTGTTGCTACAAGCTACCCCACTACTTAATGGCTTAAGTAAACAGTCACCATTTAGCCTCTGATGCTGTAGGTCTGCAGTTTGGGCTGGGCTCAGTTGGGTGATCCCTGCACACTGGTCTCGCCTTGGCTCTCACATGTGTCTGCGGGCATCTGGCAGCCCGGTGAGGGGCTGGATGTCTAAGCCGGCCTCACTCACGCACCAGGCAGTTGGCAGCTGTTGGCCAGGGCATGCCTCTGGCCTCTCCCGCAGGCTGTCTGAGGCTCCGTCACCTAGTAGCCTAAGGGCTCTCAGAAGCCAGCAAGGACAGCAGGATGCACTGCTTTCCAAGCCTCTGCTCGCGTTACCCTGGACAAAGCACGTCACATGGCCACACCTGCATTCAAGCAGGGGCAAAACAGACGCCACCTTTTTATTGGGAGTTGCTACCAATATTTTAGCCACTTTTTTTCAATCTACCATGTTGTTTTCCTAAATTCATCATTTCTCTGTTTTCCTTTGAGAATAAGCCACATCCATATGACTGTATCTCTAAGCAACATATTGTTTAGCTGTGCATATTTTAGGGAACTTGTAGTGGAATCATATTGTCTGTGTTCTCCAACTTGTTTTTCAATGCTTTTATTCTAGAACTTGCTTTGCAGTATTGTTCATGAGAGTTGCACATGTTGGTGTGTGCAGCTCCAGTTCCTTCATTTTCGTTGCTATTGTTGAATTTTATCCCACGGTTTCATAACACAATTACTTAAGCTTTCTCCTATCAATGGATATTTAGCTTGCTCCCAGTTTCTGCTACTGTGAGCAGTCTCTGACATATCTCCTGATGCAAAACTTGAAAACTCTTCAAGTCTGAATGTCTCCGTGTCTTGTTTCCTGTAGGCCTGTGAAGCACCCAGAGGAAGCCATCTGTGCAGTGGCCCCAGTCCGAGCCTTACCCGGCATGGTAGGTTCCTCAGGCCTCTCATTCCATTACTCTTTCCAAAAATATCTATTGAAGGCCTATTGTCCACTGGGCAGACAAGCTTTGCAGTCCACAGATACAGAGAAGAAAGTCCCTGCCCTCACGGAGCTCACAATTCAGCTGGGAAGACAGATGGGTCCCCCTAGAACCTGAGACAGACTGTGATACATCATGCAAAGGATGCTGTGGAACAGAGAGAGGGGTCTCCTAACTCAACCTGCGCAAGTCGGGGTGGGGTGGGGAGGATGCTTTCTGGAGGAAGCAATGGGACAGCTGAGCTGAGGGAGTTAAGAGGGCAGCACCATGGAGGCAGGAGGTCACTGTGTGTCCCGGGCACTGCAGGAAGTTCAAGGAGCTGCAGGATTGGACTCTTGTCGGGTGTGCAGAGGGAAGGGGATGGGGGTTGGGGCGGAAGGCCCTTGTATGGGGTGGAGATTGAAGCTTAGAGGGGTCTAGGAGCTGGGCAGCAGTGTGTTCAGAGCAGGATGGAGAGTGGAGAAGTGTCAGTGGGGAGATGGATCCCACAGCTCTGGGCTGCCTGGGGCTGCAGCCAAAGGAGAGGGAGGCTTTGAGGTTGATCCTGGCTTGTGGAGCTGGTTCTCTGGTCCTGTGATTCCCAGTGTGGCCCTGCTGGGGTGAGGGGCCTACAGGGACCCCAGCGGAAGCTCTGAGAGCCCAGGGCTAAAAGTACGGGTCCAGTGCTCCCCAGCTGGTTAGTGGTGGTTACAGCCAGAGGGACCAGCATGGCCGGTCAGAGCAGGGAGGTGAGCAGCGGTTCCCAGGGCACTACCACCACTTCCAGGACAGGGGAGATGAGCTCATGAGGTGACTGAGAGGGACACCGCAGGGAAACCAGGAGGGGGCTCCTGGCAGCTCCGGGAAGACAGCTTGAAGAGAGTGAGACCAGTGTCCTGTGATGAAGAGAAACCCAGTACTCTGTGGAGACCAGTGTCCATGGCAAGGGCGACGGATGATGAGCAGAGGGTGCAGGGTGCAGAGAGGGTGAGGAAGAGGGAGGGGAAATGGTGTGGCAGCCGGGAGAGGAAGTGGGGTGCAGGAGTTTAGTATGTTTATCTACTGAGGGGAAAGAGCCCCAGCCAGAGAGAGGCCCCAGCTCCCTCTCAGGTGAGGAGGGGCCATTGGCTTGAACAGCCCCGAGGAGGTGGGGGGAGAGGGTGTCTGCACCCATGCAGAACTGAATCCCGGCCACGCGGTGGGGGAAGGGCGGCGGGGACCAGCCCCAGCCCCGGGGGAGGGTCTGTGGCTGCTGGAGGTGCCAGAGGAGTAGGCATACACGGTTCTGCAACCCCTAAACGCTCTGGGTGGATCCAGAGGCTGGGTGCCCAAGAGTGAATAAATTCCCTGTTGGTTTTTTATTTCTGGCTGCTTTTCGTATTTCACGCTGGGGTGACTGAGAGTGGGGGAGTCTTCATTCACCATCTTCTTGTTCCCAGGTACTGATCTTTTCCAGCAATGGCTCTGTGCACCTCATGGACGTGGCCACGTCACAGATTATCTGTGCCTTTGCTCCGCCCAGATCCTACCATCTGGCAGTCCCCTGGAAGCCAGTGTTTGTCGTGTCTTCACACCACCCATGTTTCCTGCTCCGAGGTAAGAAACGGGGGCCGTGATGGCTGCTGCCCAGACCTGCGGCCCACTGGCCACCTCCCTGCCTCAGTCCTCTCACAAAGCATAGGGTGACCCCACCCAATCTCCCCCTACCCCTCGCCCCTCCACCACAGACCAGAAGGGCGCTGCCGCTGAGTCCTCTCTTGGCACTTAGGTAAGACGCCAGGCAAGGTCTCCTCTCTGGACTCCTGCTCCTTCTGCCAGGTGAGCTCCCCACAGCTCCACCCCAATGACCCAGCCTTTGTGAGCAGAGAGCAGCCCCCTCGTGCCCACCCCAACCGCAAGGCCCAGGGGAAAGTAATCTCTGTACAGAACATGGTGCTCCTGTTTCATTCCAGGAGACCATCCCGATGAACTCGGATCCGCCAGCAACGCCGAGGACATCCCAAATTCTATTTTCTATTTTAATTTCAAGGCCTGTCCACTCCTAGAAAACATCACAAGAAATTGCACCATTCCTCAAACTGACATGCTGGATAACGCGGCTTTCCCCCAGGTGTTGCCTTTGGAGAAAAGATGCGAGAATTTCTTCCAGAAGAGGTAGAGTTCTGGGTCTCTTCCCTCCCTGCACCTGGGGTGGTCTCTGGAGTAAGGAATAGTGGTTTGCTTGATGATAAGATATTTTGGACTTTTAAATCCAAAATTGGTAGGCAGATTAACACACGCAGGCTGGTAAGAGAGGGGCTGCCACGTGGTGCTTTCTCCCCTTCAAGACTGTCTTTTCCTTTGCTTCCTCAATTCTTTTTTTTTTTTTAAGCATATTTGGATTACCAGACACAGCCATCTAAGACAGGGGGTGGCAAACTGTGGCCTGTGAGCCAAATTTGGCCCACTGCCTATTTTTGTAAATCAGGTTTCAGTGGCACACAGTCATGCCCGCCGCTTTACGTCTCGTCTGCTTGTGGACATGCTACAACAGCAGAGCTGAACAGCTGCCACGGAGGCCCTGGGGCCCATAAAGCCTAAATCATTTACTCTCTGGCCCTTGATAGAAAATGTTTGCCAGCCCCTGGCCTAAGTCCCCTCTCCTCTCTCCATCTTCCAGGTAAACAGCTATGTGATACATCTCTCCTCTTCCCCTCTCTGCTTCCCCCCGTCCTGCTGGGACTCTGCTTGTGTTCCTTCCTGCTGAAAAAGCATAATTAACGCCACTCAGTCCATTCTGGAGAAGCAAGTATCTCATCTAATCCATCCACAGCAAACTTCTAGGGCTTTGCAAGTTCTTGTTGACGATTTCGGCCGTGATCTGGCCATATATTTCAGGTGGAAGGGGTCATCAACAGAGCCCTGGAATCTTGCCCTAGGCCTGCCACTACACAGCCAGAGGGCTTTGGTGGGCCCTCCCTTCCAGGGCCTCAGTGTCCTTCTGCAACATGAGCTCTGAGATGCTGTGATCTCTCCAATCTCCATAATATCCCTTCATGACCATTTCTTCCTTTTCACTCTTTCCTGAAGGAATGAAGTGGAATGGCTAAGATGCTCAGGTTTGAATTCTGACTCCACTACTTACTGAGAGACCTTGGCTGAGTTACTTAACCTCTCAAATCCTCAGTTTCCTCGGTCATTCAAAAAATACTTATTGAGCACTTGCATACAATGTGCTAGACTGTGTTCTGGACATTTCGATGATGCCTGATCTCTAGGTTTTGTAGGTTTTCAGTGAGAAAGTACATGTAAAGTGCTAGGCACAGGGTGGTCCCTCAGTAAATAGCAGGTACAAAAATGGTGATGGGTCCCCTCCGCGTTGGTTCAAGTTCATGCCTGGGGAGATTGCAAATATCACCACAAGGTGGCACCACAGCTCTCCTCCACCACCGAATTTACCTGTTGTATTCAGGTCCTTCCTGGGTTGCCCTGCATCGCTCAGGCAGTTTCCAGGATCTCATGGCGGGGAGTGCGCTCACTCAACAGGAAGGGAATATGGTCCATGGGTCTTGGGGGAGGAGGACAGTGAAGAAGGGGCCAGTTGATGTTTCCTCTGTTTAAAGATTTGCCAAGAATGCTCAGCTATTCCTCACACGTTTTGAGCCCCGATGACTTGGCTTGTTCTTAGGAGACACAGCAGGAGGAATTAAGGGTGAAGTGTCATGATGCCTACAACTTACTGTCAAGTGGTCCAAGAAAACATTTGTAGAGAGACAGAGAGAAAGAGAAAGTGTTAACTGCTGAAACCCAGGAAAATATTTATAGAGAAAGAGAGAAAGGGAGGGAAGTGAATGTTAACAACTGGTGAGTCCAGCTGGAAACTCACCGTACTACTTGCAACTTTTCTGTAGGTTTGAAATTCCCGAAATAAAAGATAGGGAGAGGCTGTAAAATATTGCTTACAGTATAATCCTGATTCTGAGTAAAAAGAGGGAAGACTGGAAGTGTGTTCATCTATAGTAACACTAATTATGTTTAGGCAGTGAAGCGTGTGTAATTTTTTTTTCTTTGTATTTTCCCTATTTGTAACTTTTCTACAAAAAATATGCATTAGTTTGGAAATTTTTAAGTAACGGTTAGAAAAAAAAAAGTCGAGTATGAGGTTAGGTCACGGTTGCAGCAAGGCCGTTCTCTGGGGTTGCAGGTCATAGCATGGAGCCTTCTGGTGCTCTTGCTTGATCGGGCCCAGAGAACTCACTGTTTAATGAGTATATTTCCATTTCTGTCCTTTCTGTCTAACCCCCTCCTTTAAGTGGCCTAGGAAGGGTGAGCCTTCCCCCTTCACCTAGAGCCAACTGGCTGCCCTCCTGTGGGAACGGACTACAGGTCAGCAGCTCCAGCCCTGGCCACTCACCTCCTGCCTGGTTGCCCAGGGCCTGAGCAACTCAGGATGCCTCAGCCCCTAACTGGCAGTCTCCCTCCCTCAACCCAGGTGCAGGTAGAGGTTACTCCTCAGACACCTGCTGAACCCTTCTTAACCCAATGAGTGTAGAACTACAACTATAACAGAGCAATTCCCTGCTTTAAAAAAATGTTAGTATTTCTGATATATGTTATATATGCACTTGTAGAGATTTGGAAAACAGGACAATACAAAAAAGAAAATTTAAATACCCTACAATCCATCACCCAAAGTCAGCACTGCCATTGACCTGCTAGTTTATTTCCTTCAGGTTTTGTCCTTAGTGCTTTTCGCTAAGTTGAGATCATGTTCACTTTTTTAAGCTGGCTTTATGTTTACTCCAGAATATAACTTAAGTGACTTTTTAATTTTAAGAAAAACTTCCTTGTCAATATGTTTTTAATGCCTATGTGTTTTCCATGGAAAGGGTGTCTATGGTACACTTCCCCATCCCCCTGTTGGGTCTACTCTCATAAGGAGAAGACAGTCCCTTCTGCCCCGATCTGCTCCAGTCTCTGGAACCCCACAGGCCATCCTGGCCCCCAGTAGGAATGGGAGGGACTCCTCCACCTCTCCCTTCCCATCTATCTCTCTTCCCCTGTTGGCACAGCTTAGCTCCACAATCCCACACCGCAGCCCATCCCTGGGAAGGACCCCCAGTGGCTGGGTGAGGTGGAGGGCCCTGGGGGCCGGGGGCAGGGCTCGGGGCTGAACGAGCAGTTGGAGTTTGGGGAAGAGAGAAGCTCAAGGAGGCGCTCCCTAGGTTCAGGGACCCAGCAGAGGCTGGGACGGGTTGCACTGTGTGGTGGGGACAGGCCCAGCTGAAAGAGACGTTTACTTGGGCCTGATCACAGTATCAAATCATACCCCTCACGGCAACTCATTTTCTGAATTGGGTCCCAGGAATCACTTAGGAAACATTGATTTAAAGAAGGCTCTTCCTGTTCTACCTCCTCTGAGGTCTGATATCCCAGGGTACCCCACCTCCAACATTTTATTGTGTTAAAACATACAGCAACTTTGAGAAAAACGTCAGTGAACACCCACAGACCCACAAGCTAGATTCCGTCATTCACATTTTACTCCCCTTGTTTCTCACAGCATGACCATAGATGTCTGAAGACTAATCTTACATTTTTTTCCCTCTATTTACTCCTTGTATCTAAAACAGTTTCCAGTGGCCCTAAAACTAGGTGAAACTTTAAGGCGATGGATTCATGTGGCAATAGATTCAAAGTTTCAAACTTGCATTAAATAGTCTGCCCAAGTTGTTTTCACAAAACCTGCACTTGGGACTTAAAAATAGCCAGTGTGAAATGGAGCCTGCCTTTAGGGCTTTGAAAGGGGGCCAGTTAGCACCAAATGTCCCCCGCCAACTCCCTTGGCAAGCTGGCTTCTGCTCCCATCCAGCCTGGGCCTCCAGGGCACCATTTCCATCTGGTTCCACTCCCTGTGTATTGTCTGCCATCTCGGTTGGGTCAGACTTTTGATCACAAGACAGAAATTTCAGGACACAGGAAGCTGACAGAAAGTGCTCTGTCTCTCACCTCACCCCCTTTATGCCCCGTGGCCAAGCAGAACATGGGCTTCTGGGCTGATCTAACAGTCCCAGGTCCACACGTTTCCTTGGCAAGGGGGTGGGCAGGCCCCGTGTGGACACTAGGTGACATTTCCCTCGTCAGTGGAGGGTAAGGGATGGTATTCTGACCCTCTTCTTTACTTTCCCTGGGAGGGAGATTGTGGGCCTATCCTAACCTTTCTTGAGAAACAAAGGGGCAAATCCCTGGAAGATTATTTATAGACTCATAGAACCCAAATGTGCATGCAGTTCACTACTGGAATTCCGAGGCTTTGCACAAGGCCTCACAGATGTTCCATCTCCTCTCCCACTTTGCAGATAGGCTGCCCATCTTTTTTGGAAGAGGTACGCACACACTTTGCTTCAGAACAATAGACAGCAGTCCTATTTGTTGTGCCATCCTGGGAAGGAAAACCCTGTATTTGCTGATGGTGGAGGGAGAGGGTCTCAGGCTCCAGACAGGGCCTTTCCCAGAGGGCTGCTGACAGTCAGTGCCCAGCCTCAGATGAACAGGCATCCTCCCCTGTCCCCCATCGTGGCCCAACACCAACTGCCAAAGGGAACTGCTCTGCAGACGTGCTGGTACCACGCAACGCGCCCCACCCAGCTTTGCCTGTTCCCTACACGGCAGGTGTCCCCTGTCACCTCTGCCCTGCCATTGGTGGATAACCCCGCTTCCCACTTCCCAGAGCACCAGGCCCTTGGCTGCCCTTTCACTTGGGTCTCCCGGGTCACCCCCAACCCCACGCCCTGTCCCCTTCCTGATTCAGAGAAAGAGGCATCCTGCTCATACCCAAGGCCATTTCCCCTGCAGGACACCCAGACCTTCTTGTCCAGCTGGTTGGCGACCTCCTCCCCTCCACTGACCTAATCATGGACATATGTCCCCACCACGTTCTCACATTAGAAAACAAGCAAGAGCCTTCCCAGGTCTGCAGCCGCCTTATTTCTCCTCCACCCAGAGCCCTGCCCCCAGCAAACACAGTCCACACCCCCTCCTGTGTCCTCTTCTTCCATTTGCTCCCCAGCCCACTGCAGATTTACCATGGTGTCACCCTGGCCCCACCTCCCCAGCCCAACATTCTCACCCAGTCATTTCCATGAGTTTTTCCTCGTAGTTCCGTGGGGTAAGTTCTTAGAGGTGGACCTGCAGGGTTATGGGGCAGGCACATTTGAACTCTGGGATATTTGTACCCACCTGCCCTCCAGTGATGGTGGATTCACTCCATGTCCTCACTCCTTACCCACATGGCAAGAAATGAGGGACAAAAATTGACAGCTCATTACTATTTTAATTTGGAAATGAAGGAGGTGCAGCTTCTTCCTGTTACACAGAAACGCACATTCGTCCTGCTGCCTCCTGACGGTCACTCTGTGTTCCGACCCCTCCCCCAGCAATTTCACTTCCACTTACTTAGCAGCAGCAGTGTTATTATAATTAACCTTTACTGTGTGCCAGGCCCTGTGCTAAGTGCTGTGCAGGCACATCTTGTTTCTTATTCTGATTATTATCATCCCCACTGTACAGCAAGGAAGCTGTGGCTGACAGAGGTGAAACTGCCCGTCCACAGCCACCAGCTTATAAGTGAACGAGCTGGGTTTGGACACAAGCAGTGCAGGTCCAAGGCCCGAGCTTCTAACTTGCACGTGCTCCGCCTGCCCTCTGCCTGCCCACTCCTACACTCAAGCAAAGATGCCACATGCAGAGACCGGAAACCCCAAAAGTGTCATGAACAGGGAAAGAGAAGGAGGCAGGGCTGGGTACCGCCCAGAAGCCATTGCTAGGATGTATTTTCAGTGAAAAAAACCAGGGGCACAACAGTGTGCTGCACACTTCAAGTTTAAAAAGAGAAAGATTATATGCATGTCTGTACTTGTGTGTGTGTGTGTGTGAACAACTTTCAAGGATTTACAAGGAGCCATTCATTATAGTTGTTTTTGGAACAGAAAACAAGGATTTGAGGAGAGAAGAAGGTTGGTTTTTAATTGTGTACCCACTTGAATTCTTTGATTTTTTTTAAGCACAGCATAAATTACTTTTTTAAAGTTAAAAAAATGCTTTTTAAAGTTAAAAAAATGTGTCATGTGGAGGTGGAGAGATTCTATTAGCCCAGGGTGGGCAGCGTCTGGTCAGCATTGAGTACCAGACACATCTCCATGTGACTGTCCCACAGGCAGAGCCGCAAAACAGACCTAAAGCAGCAGTCACTGTCTTTCTCCCCAAAAACTTCCCTCCTCCCATCTGCCCTAAGCTTTTTAACATCGCCTGCTCACTCAGGCATCGAAGGAGAAGGCAGAAACCTGGGCGGCAGCCTGCACCCGCCTTCTTCAAAGGCACCTTCTGCCTGCGCACAGCGCCAGCTGGACATGCAGAATGAGGGGTGAAGAGGGATGAACCCCAGACTTCTCTGATTCTTCCATATTGAACATGCATTTATTTGTTATTAAAAAATAACCTATTATCTTGTAAGACCCAACTGAAAAATCTTACTTTCTAGGAGCGCTCCTCAGGCAGGGAGTGCCCCTCTGCATGGTCCCTCTATTGCACTTAAATGCCTCCGATTACAAATGTTCTCTTCCTCTTGTCCCCCGTACTAAGCTGGGGTGAGCAGGCGGCAGTTTTAATCACTTTGATCTTTCCACACTTCCACCAATGCCTGTCACTAGTCAATGTTGTTAAATGGAACTATTGGCATTCTGGTGTATTTAATGTTGGTCCTGCCCACAGACTTTTAGTTCCTAATTTCACCATGTCTTCTATCTGTACATTTCCTAGTTTATTTTTTTAGTTAACTATTCTTTTTTAATGGAGGTACTGGGGATTGAACCCAGGACCTGGCACATGCTAGGCGTATGCTCTACCCCTGAGCTATACCCCCGCCCCCTGTACATCTTCTAGTTTAGAATGCTAGACCTATCATTCCTTCAGTAAAGCTGTTTTGAGTGCCTTCTGTGCACCAGGCGGAGTCCTGAGAACACAGACAGGAGTCAGATGTGTCATGTGGAGAGATTCTCATATTAGCCCAGGGTGGTCAGCATCTGCCCTGGGGACCTAGGAGCCGGAGTTGGGAGGTTGTAGGGGAAGGTGGCACAAAGCAGGTTCCTCTCATCTCCAACTGTGTGGCTCACAGGCTTCAGAAGCTGGAGAAGAACAAAGCGAAAGAGCAGGAGCACTGGACCCGGCTTCGGAGGTATTCCTTGCTTCTCCAAAGAGAGAACTTCAAGAAGTGACTGGGCTGCTGCCCTGGGCTCTCTGAAAAGGTTGGCAGCAGGCAGG
This sequence comes from Camelus ferus, assembly GCF_009834535.1. Lineage (NCBI taxonomy): Eukaryota > Metazoa > Chordata > Mammalia > Artiodactyla > Camelidae > Camelus > Camelus ferus. Next base: position 11,625,873 of record NC_045722.1, on the reverse strand, counting down.
ATTTGCCCTGGGATGCACATGGTGCGAAGGGCTGCAACTCACTAGGCCTAAGGGGCCTGGACTTGCAGTCTGGGACCTCTGCAGAGCCAGCAAGGGGAGAGAGCCCTCAGGCAGGCAGATGTATCACCCAAATAAACAGTGACATTGTTTCCAGACTTCAAAGTTACTACAGTGTGTAACCCTTCTTTCCCACCCAGTCTAGACCCCAGCAGGGCCCAGGCCATGGTGTCAACCTGAGTCCCAGGCCTTGTGAGGACCACTCGTGTTATAGGCACAGGAGACACTTTGCTCAAGTGAGCAAGACGCCCAGTCCACCCCAGCTATTGTGTGGCCCCCTTTTCTCTCCACCCACTTCTTTTCCCTCTCTTTGCTGGCTCATAAGCTTTATGGAATCACTTTGGAGAGGCTGAGGCTCAGAGTGGTTGAGTGACCGCCTGAGGTCACACAGGTATGAAAGGCAGAATAGGGGCAGGTGAGGAGGCAGGCAGGAACCATGCCATGATTGCCCCTTGCCTGCTGGCTTGGGAACCCTGGCAGAGTATTGGGAGCCTGGGGACGCAGGAGGGGGCAGAGAGGTGTCTTTTTCTTCTCTAGAATCTTCCCTTCTCAGGAAAACTAGGTGGAGGGGTCCCCTGCAGTTCAAGGCCTACTCCTGCCTCTCTGGGGACACCGTGTGGTGCCTTTGAGAACTGCAGGTGGTTATAGCCTTCCAGTTTTTCCCATGATGAACAGCCCATTAAAGCCAACAGCTTGCAGTGTTTGTGACCACAGCTGTTTTTGTGTCCCCATCCACCTCCTCCCCTGGGTCACACATGCTCCTCATTGGCACGACACCTCCCTCGTGGCACTGATACATGGAGCTGAATGTCCCCTGGATGAAGGGGTCCCCACCTGAGACACTGCCCCTCACCCTCCCCACCGTGGGAATGAAGACACAGCAGCAAAAAGAACTCTTTGACAACAACCCTTTTCCTCTCACAGTAGGCATGGCGGCAGCTCTCTCTGAGATGCGGAAGGAAAACAGGATGATGGTCTTGGCCTTCCACGCCACCTAAATGTGACAAGGCATCTCCATGGTTTATGTGTTTCACATGTAAACCTTAAGCACCTCGTACAATACAGATAATCCCATCACCTCCATTTCACAGACATGAACTTGAGACTCAGTTTACACAACTTAGAACATCCCATATCAAGTCCTGATTGACTTTGTCAACAGCAAATGTCAGAAACCCAACTCCAACTAACTTTAGCAACAAAGAGAACTTGTTGGCTCACAGTGTGAAAGTCCAGGCGTAATGCCTTCCATGTGGCTGGACCAGGTTTTGTATAACATCAGGAATCTCTCTCCACCTCTGAGTTTTGATTCCCTCTGCTTGGGCAGCAGCATGACCACCAATAACACCCACAGTGAATGTCCCTTTCTCAATGGTTCCAGCAAAGTCCTGAGCCTACTCCTCACTGACCTGCATGTAGTCACATCACTGAACTACTGACAGTGATGACCAAGCAAGCCTATGCATGTGCCCATCCCTGGAGGGACATGGAGGTCATGGCCACCCAAACTAAGGAAGGTAGAGCTGTCTGGAGAAAAGAAAATGACAGGCTGCAAGGGACAAAGGCAGGCGAGGTGCTGAGCAAGCCAAGACAAGGGAAGTGCCCTGTCCACACTCTCCAAAGTCATGTGCTGCCAACACCAGGCTGCCTCCCCATTTCCTAGTATGTTGGGGGAGACGAGCGAGGGGGAAGAAGGGAGTTGGCGCATTCACGGGGAGCCTTATATGCCAGTCCCACCAGAGGGATGAGGGAGAAGGAACCAGGGCTGGCAAAGGGCCAGAAGATGGGAAGAAGAAGCCTGGATGTTAGGCTGGGAATCCAGGGCTCTAGCCCCTCTTGGGACTGGTGCCCTTTGGGGGCTGTGCCAGTGGCCACTAAAGAGGTCCTTGCCCACTGGGAGATGGGGCCCCTTGGAAGCACCAAGAACCTCGGGTCTTCTCAGGGGAGTGTTAGAACTAGGAGGAGGCTAGGACTAGGGCGAAGGCAGCATGCAGAGTTTAGGAGGCACTAACTCTCAGGGTTGTGCACCTGGTTCTGGGGGGGAAGGATGGACAAAGTGGTCCTAGCCTCGCCCTGAGATAATTAGGGGCTTTGAAGTTAGAGCTCACTTCCCTCCCCAGCCCTATGCAACCCCGGTTCTCCAGGTAGGTGGTGTTTCAGAGAGTATCTATGTGCCCTTCAGATGGACCTGTTTATTTAGCAATGCATGACCAATTCACGGCCCTCCTCCAGGTGGATCACTTGCCCACCCAAGGCTGAGCCCAGCTTTCCAGCCCTGCTCCCACAGAGTCTGCCATCCACCAACGCAGGCAACTCATGACCACCACTTCTCTGCCCCTGGGTTCAGATTGTGACCTATGTGGCGTGTCCTTGAATAAATGTCTTGAATGTAGAACGATCAGCTTAGCTGATCCTCCTTAAAACACTGGCCCACCCAGCATCAGCATCCACACAGTACAGCTGTCTTGGCGGGAGCAACCTGCGTGGTCAGCAGGCAGAGGCAGGTCCCTACGGGGGACAGCACTGGTGGCCCACGTGCTTTAGGAACTTTATTTCACACCCCTCAACATGTGCACACACACTTGTCCACCACCACCCACCGTTGTCTCCACCCCAACAGCTGCCTTCTAGCTTTGTGAAAAGTTCCTAGACTTTTTTCTGTGCTCCAGGATCCTCATCTGTAAAGTAGGTATAAGCACCACCTGCCCGCCTCACCTGCGGCCCTGAGGCTAAAACGACTTGAAATTTGTTGGTGAATTTAAAGCCCTCAACACTGACCTGGGCCATCTAGCTGCTCCGTATATGTCCGTCTCTCCACCACGTGGGTTCTGACCGGTTGGGCTGTGAAGGCAGCTCTTCGGAAAAGGAGGGGAGGGCTGTTGACCAGCGGTGACCAGAGCGCAGGTGGGATCAGCAGACCGGCCAGCCCGCAGGTGCTGGTGCCATCCTCTCACGCCTCCCACTTCCAGCACGCATGCGCCCAGACTGCTTCAGACCAGGCCGCCTGGCCCGGGGCCCAGGTGAAGTGAGACGCCACCCGGTACCCTCTGTCCTTGTTCAGCTGTCACAAAGGCCGTGCATCTGTGGATAAGCACACAGGCTCTAGAGTTGCACATGGGTCCCAATCCCAGCACTGCCCCTGAATGTCTGTGCAGGCTTGTTAGTTAGCCTCTTCCTTACCTAACTTCCCCATCCTTAAGATGGCCCTGCTAACTGTGCTTACCTCACAGGTTAGCTGAGGACTGAGAGGGAGCACTCGCTCAGGGCTCGCCCACCTGGACGCTGCTCATGGTCCTCCTCCCTCTGAATGTGTACACAGTTTTCTCCTGGGGGCTGCGAGCAGAGCTGGCCCAGGAAGGGGGTGGGGGCGTGGGAGTGGTGGGAGGCGCCCCCTTCCCGTCTCCAGTCCTCTCTCTTATTAGCAGGAACATGTTAATGAAAATTCACACCCAGGTGCCAATAAACAGTGGGCCGCTCCTGGGCTGGGAGAGGGAGGAGAAGCTCTCTGCAGGAGATGGGGCTGGCCGAAATGAGCCTCACTTATCTGTGAAAAGACTTGCTAATAACTTTAATTCCTCATCCTAAACCACGGAGCCTTTGCCATGCAAACAGATTTTCTAAACCAGGCAGGCCCCGGGAAAGACTCCCCGCTTGCTCCAGGTAGTGTTCTGGGACAGGGGACTGAGAGGGGGTGGAGGTGCAGGAAAAGGGGCAGAGCAGTGAAGGTGTGAGGTCCCACCCCTTGCAGGGCCTCTGCTTTTGGATCCCTCTCTCTATAGCCAAATGCTGGCCAGGGTGTGCCTGGACTCTTGAATTCCGCAGCAGTGCCCCACCAGCCAACTCTGAATTACTGCCCTTTCTGGCCTGGACCAGGGCTGGGAATGATCTCTGAAGTCGTTTCAAAACAACTTATCAGTATCAGTGGGTAAATAGATAAACTGTGGTATAGCCATACAATGAAATCAATGAAATATTATTGGGCAATGAAAAGAAATGAAGCAATGATACATGAGAAAACATGATGCTCAGTGAAAGAAGCCAGATACCAAAGGCCTCGATATATGACTCCATTCATACGAAACGTCCAGAACATAGAGATAGAAAGCAGGTGAGCGGGCTGAGGGGAGGAGGAGGGGTATGGAATAATGCGGAGCTGCTGCTAATGGTTGGTTACCATCTTTTGGGGGTGAACAGTGATGATGGTTACATAACTGTATGAATATACTAAAACCACTGAATTATGTACTTCAAAAGGGTGAGATTTATGGGTACATAAATTATATGCCAATAAAGCTCTTATAAAAAAATACCAAGGTCAGCATTTCAAAGATGCTTGAGGGGGGCAGAGGGAAGAACTGAGTATCTATAGATGGTGGAGGGACCCTCAGGCAGACAGGCTACACCTCCTTGCACACCTACCCCCGAGGCCTGACTGCTCACCAGATTCCCTGACTGAAGCCAGCCTCCTTCTGGGCTCAAGGGTCCCCTCTTTCCCACACAGCACTTCCCTTATCTGAATCCAAGCCAATATAGAGAAGAGTGTGGCAGCTTGGCCTGGTTCCAAATCAGCTGTGACTCTGGATGCAAACTTAATGGATCTCTCATCTCACCGTAGCCACAGGTCTCTCGGAGGTCATGGTTACATAAACTCGGGACTGACCCACTGGTGTTATTTTATGTCTCTAAACCACATGGAAGAGAAGCCAGAGTGAGGGGAGATGGGAAAATCCCAGGGTCCAGGCCATGATGCTTCAGCACAAGGGGAATAAGGACTTCGGATACATGCAATGAACCCTCGGAGCTGGTGTCCCCTCAGGCCCCAGAATGAATGGAGCTGGCAAAACCCTACCAGGGCTGAGAGCTCAGATCCTGAAGTCATCCTGAGTGCTGATCTTTGGTTTATTCTTCTGTAAAATGATCACTTGAGCATAAAATGTATAAAGAACCCGATGCACAGGAAGTACTCACTAGTGGAAATGTATTTTCTATGGAGATGGTTGGCTTTATCCTCTCCCCACCAAGTTCAAAGCAAAGATGGACAGACTCCACTGGATGCCACTTTCTCACATGAAGCTCCACACCCTTCAAGCTGACCTATCTGGAACAGGAGGTGCTAAGCCAAGGCTGGGGGCAAGAAGAAAGGGGACTGAGCCTGTGTGCTTTGAGAGCTGAAGATAGCAAGAAACCCTCCCAACTCTCCCACGTTCTTTGGAGAAGGGGAAAGGAGCTTTGTGTCCATGTAGCATAAAAAGAACTTGCCAACTGACACCAGAACATAGTTTATTCACAAATAAATAAATACATACTAGGCAGAGCCTCCTGCCTGCCTCAAAGTGTCTACCCTATGGGTCTCTCCATCGCGGGAGGGATTGGAGAGAGCCATCCTGGATGGGGACAGACTCTCACGTTCAACAATGCCCATGCCAGTATCCCCGGTGCCCTCTTCCAGGAAAGGGAGCCTGGAGAGGGACCGCTTCGAAGGCGCGGCGGCCAAAAAGACGTCGGTGCTCACAGAACAGGGCGCCAGTTGTCCGTCGTCACTCCAACTGTTCAGGCCGGTGGCCACTCCAGGGGCATCCAGGTCTCCAGTAGTGCCAGCACGTCCCCGTCGCCGGGAAAGAGCTGTGGGGAGAGAAGGGACAGCGTGGACCTCAGCGTTGCCCGCCGAGCGTGGGTGTCCGCCCTCGCGAGCTCCACTCTCGGGGCATTCTGGCGGGGAACGGGACCCCGTCCCCTACGTGTCCTCTCCCTCCCCTTGCCGCTTGAGCGTCCCAGGCACGCCAACTATGTTGCCCGGAGAGGCTGGGCCACCGGTGGCGGGGCAGGTCTCCGGAGTGCGCGCCGGGAGCACAAGACAGTAGGTAGCGCCACCCACCACGGTGCAGAGCGAGGAGTTCCACGCGAGCAAGGAGGTACTAACCGGAGATGCGTGGTCTGGCTCCATCGCCTGCCCTTCGGGGCACGCCGCCTCGTGGTAGAGCACAGGCGGGTCGCGCGGCTTGGGCGCCTCTAGGGGTGCTGGGCAGGCGGGCGGGGACCCCCAGCACGCAGCGGCGCTGGCGGCTGAGCCCAGGCCGGGGCCGCACGTCTGCGTCTGCGCGGGGCCGCCGTCGGGGCACAGCGGGCAGCCCCGAGGGAGCGCAGAGTCGTTGCGTCGCCGGCGCCGGCGCTGCAGGCTCTCCTCGCTGAGGCCCAGCACGGACGACAGGTGGCCGATGTAGCGGATGGCCAGGCGCAGGGTCTCGATCTTGGTCAGGCTCTGGCCGGCGGGTGCCACGGACGGCGGCAGAAAGCGGCGCAGCTCGTGCAGGGCGCGGGCGAGCGTGCGCATGCGCAGCTTCTCGCGCTCGCTGGCGCTCTGCCGCTGCCCGCTGCCCAGGCGGCTGCTGCGCGCGCCGCGCCTCCCCGCGGTGGGGGCGCGGAGGGCCGCGCGGGCCACTGGCCGCCCGGGGCTAGGCACGGGACTGCCGGCCGGGGCGCTGTCCCAGGAGTCCGGGGACGAGGCGGGGGAGCAGCCGAAGTCCCTGTCGGAGGTCGGCGGCGGCCGAGCTGGGCCCCAGCTCGCAGAGAGGATCCAGGACTCAGTGAGCGGCGGACACAGGAACTGGGCCATGACAGCGGCGGCGCTTCTTGGGGCCGGCGGCCAGCGACCGCTTTATCCCGAGCCCGAGGTGTGAAGTGGCCCCTTCCAGGCCGCATCAGCACTTCAAAGCGGGCTCGGGGCCTGGCGGGGCGGGGCTTGACCCTTTGAACCAACGGCGGGGAGGCGGGGGGAAGGTGCCTGCCCTTTAGCTGAGCCAGGTTGCCCAACCTGGGCCCTCACGTTGGCACCTGACCCAGCCACTGGAGCCTCCTGCCTGCGCCAGTGGCCAGCGCTGTCTAGGGTTTTGGGCAAGCTCAGCAGGATAAAGGAAGCAAAATCAAGGAACTGAAAGTCCAGTACCTAGGTTTGGGGCTGCCTTCACCTTTTGGAGACCCTATGCAAATTCTTAAATTTTCTTGCATCTTTGTTTCCAGTTTGTATAACGGGGCATACTGCAGCCAGGTCTGTGGACTCGGGTATGGACGGGATGGGGTCCTGAATCCTGCCAGAAGGGAGAGGAACAGTAATCTGTTCCTCCTCTGAGGCAGGCTGGTCCTGGATGTGCCCTTCCCTGGTGGTGTTGAGTGGGAGGGACACCATGAGGAAGCTATCCCAGGCAAAGCCAACTAGCTGGCTGAATCTGGTAAGGTTCTGGATCGTCTTAGCCAAGAGAGGGGAAGCCCACTGCCCTCTGGGACGCCCTCAGCCTGGCAGTGTCAAGGGCTTGGCCTGGTGCCACAGCTGCCACCACTGGCCCCTAGCTGATACTCTGCCACTTTGGGGCAGGTAAGATGGGCTTTGCCAATGAAATGTGAGTGAAGATGACATAGAAAAAGCATTTAACAAAATTCAGCACCCCTTCCTGATAAAAATTCTCAGCAAACTCTGACTAGAGGGGAACTTTCTCAATCTGATGAGAGGCATCTAGAAAGAACCTACAGCTAACATACTAAATAGTGAAAGACTGAAAGATTTCCCCCTACTATTGAGAACAAGGCAAGGATGTCTGCTCCTACCCACACCTCTTCAACGTTGTATTCGGGGGCCGGGGGGGGGGTGTTCTAGCTTGTGCAAAAAAGAAAGAGAAATAAAAGGCATACAAATTGGAAAAGAAGAAATAAAACCATCTCTACTTACAGACAACATGACTGTCCACATGGGAAATCTCAGAGAATCTCTATTGCCTGGCTGACCCCCCCAGGGGTTTGAGTTTGCACCTTGTCACAATAGCTACTTCATGCCTACTCTCCAGCTAGACTGTGAAGTACCTGGTGTCTGGCATTATGTCCTCAAGAGAAGTGGTATCTAGGGTCTCATTCAGTGTCGGAGGGTCTGGTGTTTTAAATCCCCCATGTTTTCCAGTTCTGTGAGACTGATGGGTGAGCTGGTTTGTAGCAAAGAAAGCTAAGTGGCTTGGTACTTTCCCTCTGGGCATCTTTGCTCACCAGGGCCTCCTCCCCTTGTCTCTTTTTTTTTTTTTTACTGCCTTTGGCCTCCTTTCACACCCTCTACACCCCCTCCTCTGCAATCTGTCCCAGCAGCCCTAGATGCTTATGCCCATGGTCACATTAGGAGAGGCAATGCCAGCCCCTCTTTGGGGAGAAGTGGAGGAGCCCACACTGTGGGCATATGCCATAGGACCCATCATATTCCCAAGGAGAGCCTGGCCCAGGAGGACCCTGCTCAGCCTCCAGCTGTCAGCAGGGTCTGCTCTGTCTGGACCCTGGCTGATGGATACCTTCCTGGGCTTCTAGATCCAAGCCAAGAACCAGGCATTGAAGCCCAGTGATGGGCCTCTTCAATCCCACTGGACCAGAGGTAACAAACAGTGGGAAATGGTTGTGCACCCAAGCAGAAGCGGGTGCAGAGTAAAGGCTGGACAGGCCAGAGGGGTGTGATCCCAGAGGTCTCTGGGCAATCTGCTGCCAGCCTCTGAATATAAAAAATTCCTCCAATTCTACATGATTTTGATTTCAACTTTGTAGCTAATAATTGAGAAGACTCGGGATGACCCAAATTCCTAGGCAATCAGCCATCCTTTTGTTTTATTGTCATATCTTTATTTATTTGAAAATGTAATACATGCACATGATTAAAAGTCAAGAGGTGAACAAGTAGAGAGGGTATAACAGATCTCTTTACTATCCTGCCTCTGAGGCCTCCAGTTTCCAATCCAGAGGAAACTGCTATTAATGGTTTGTTGGGAACAATGCTCTGAAGTGAATTTTTACTTAAGGACAAAATCAATCAGACATTCTATGGATAAGAGACCATATGTGTGGGAGGCCAACTATATATCCTGAAAACAGCTTGGCCCCTGAGGATTCTCAGATCTGGGGCCCAACCATTCATATTCACTGCTCACTTACGTGGGAGCCACCGAGAGACCTGGAGCAGGAGCAGGGCACCATGAGCGGTACATGGCAGGAGGATCTCTGATGTCAGGTCTGAGAGAGAGGTACAAGGACCCAGGGGTGCCTGTGGAAGCAAAGAACCCACAAAAATGGCATGAGAGAGGCAGGGCAGATGGGAGGGTTCCACCCCCAACTCCAACCTTGGGGTCTTCAGCCCTAAGGCTGACAAATGGAGGTGCCACATGGGAGTCCCTCCTCCTGTTGCTCCTGGGTCTCGGGGGCCAGTGTGTGCAACAGCCACGCAACAGCTATGGTCAGTGGGCCTGATGAAGCCAAGTGGGGGCAGAGGAGGGACCCCCCAAACTGGAGCCTGGGCTCTACCCTCTCCTGTCAGCCAGCTCCCTTTTCCCTCTCCTCACGCCTCTCACCTTTGATCTCCTTATCACCAGCCTCTCCGGTGGGTTGGGTTCATTAGGGAGCTGCCCGACTTAATGAGTTCTCCGGGCAGGGCCCACATGCCCTCCCGCTGGGGTGAGGACTTCACACCTCTGGGGCCTGTGTTTTGACAAGTGCCGGAGCCAGTGGCTCCTGCTCCCCTGGCCCGAGCCTGCCTTCTCCTGCCAACGTGTAAGGCTGGGAAACGAGGCCTTGGGGCAGCCCCACTGAGCAGAGGTGGGAGTTCAGTCGGGGTCTGTGGCCAGGGTTGGGGCAGGCAGGACAGAGCAGCACCCTCTCGGGTTTGGGCTGGGTCTCAGCCTTCCTGATAGGAACCGGCCAGCTTCCTCAAGCCAGGCCTGGGTCCTGGGCGCTGCCCTCCTCCCACCTCATGAGCCTCAGTGCCCTCATTTCCCGGCCAGCCCCTCTGACACAGGAGTGCTAATCAAAGGTGCAATGTCAGTGCTCCCCTTGCAGCCCCTAATCCCCATCCCCGCCGGAGCCAGAGGCCCCAGGAGTAGGAAGCAGCTCTCTCCTACCGCCAGCCTGTTTAGCATCAGCAGGCGCACCTCCTGGGAAGCTCCTAATCTGGGTGTCCCCTACTGCCAGGGGTCTTCCTGCCACACCACAGTACCAGCCCCAGGGGCAAGCTTTTTCAGGGGAGCAGTTATTACTTATGTCCCCCACCTTTAGGCAGCCTAGGACACCCCTTGGGGGTGTGGCCAGTGTGGCTCAGAATAGAATCCCTGTCCTGTCACGTACCACCTGTGTCACTTGGGTAACTCTCCATCTCTGGTCTCCAGCCTCTGCTTCTATGCCATGAATAATACCTACTGTGCTGACAGTTGCAAGGATCAAATCATACTGCATGGACTGTGCTTCATGCAGCGCCCACATGCATGTTCCTGCTGTCACCTGTGGCTTGGCACTGTGCTGGGGCTTGGCTGGGTCACAGCTCACAATCACACTGTGATGTGGGTATCACTGCCTCACTTTATAGATGAGGAAATGAGGTGCATAGAGTTGGTCTTGTGCCATATGGCTCAGAGGGGCAGAGGTGGGATCTGTCTGACTCTGTCTGGGACCAAAGCTGGTGTTCTGTCCTCCCCACCACCTCCCCTGTCTCTTCAGGAGGACTCCAGTGGCTGCTTTCCCCCTGGAAGGCTGCCCTGGGGTGGGGACACTGCTGGGACCTATGGAGATATAAAAAGAAAAAGGTTTCCAGACCCACCCTGGACCTGCTTGAACCAGAATCTCTAGAGATTTGGGGTATTAAAGGTAAAATCTGAGAATTACGAAGCTCAGCCACTTTTAAGCAGTAATGCCCTGTAGTGAACACCTTCTCCCCTATCCAGAGAGTGGAAAAGGCACAGGGAGTGCCCAGCCCCCCACCATGGGTCCTAAGCCCCCTTGGGTCATGGATAGATGAGGCCACGCTGGTGCCGGAGAGGGGGCTGCAGCCACCTGGAGCTCAGAGCAGAGGGCCCAGCAAGAAGGCTGTCAGCTTCTCCTCCAGCTCCTCCTTCCCCATCAGCCTCCCAGCTAAGGCCTCAAGTCTCCCAGGAAGCCCCTTCCTACTGAGATCACCCCCACCCCTCACACCTTTAGCTCCTGGAGCCACCGAATTGGCAAGCCATATGGAATAGATTATTCTGGACCCACAATAATCTGATTATCTTGGTCATGGATCAGCTGGATGCGCAGCCAGTGGAAGTCACAGGAGGCAGAGGAGTGACGAGGAGGGAGGGGGTGGGAAGAGAGGAGAGAGATTTGTCAGATTCTGGTAAAGGCTCAAGAGGAAGTGCCAGAATCTCTCAGGTTCTGGGAGCCGGGCTGAGAATACAGGGTAAGTAGATCATGCCTCTCTCCTTAGGGCTGTCACATTGATGCTCCTTCACTTCACCTGGCTTCGTGGAGTCTAAGTCTAAGCCTTAGAGTGAAACATGGGAAAACCGAGGCGGAAAGGGGTTATGCCCAAAGCAAAGACGCAGACATGTGAATGTGGGGAAACTTGTCACACAGCCCCTCAGTTTCTCCAGCTGTAAAATGGACCAGGGACTCCCAACTGCTTGCTGAGACACCTTGGGAGACTGCATGCCTCGGCTGGAAGGCACCCTTCTCAGGCCAGAGGTTTGCCCCTGGGTGTCTGGTATCCTTGCATTCCCAGTCACAGACAGAAGAGGGCGCTGCCCAACCACCTGGGATCTTGGGATCTGAGCTGGACAGCGCTACCTCCAACCAAAGGCCCTTTTTTCTGGGTCCAGGATAAGGAGGTAATGAGCACCAGGAGCCAAGTAGATGTGGAGCTGGGTTAAGAAGTGTGTGAAACTGGCTCAGTGTGATGGGCTTTGTGACTCTGGACAGGCTACTTGCTCTCTACAGGCCCCAGTGTGCTCATTTATTCACTGGGGAAAACATGCACCTGTATGCAGAGAGGCAGAGCAAGATGGAGCCCAGAGGAATGAGGAGAAGGGGAACAGGTTCAGGAGGGCAGGGGCCAAGCAGGGCTTGGGTCCCCCTATCTTCCCTACACACCCCTGGGAGCAGAGGCTGGGACTGATCAGCCCACAAGCTGACCAAAACTCTAGGCAGGGGATGCCCTGAGCTCCATGCCCTCGCCAACTCCCCAGTGAGGATTTGCAGGCCCAGCTCAGTCACCAACTTGGGGCGCCTCCAACACCAGCCCCTGATGAAAGCACAGGATGGAGCTCTCTCCAGGCAGGATGCACAGGTTTCTGGCCCCTTCTAACCCCACCCCTGCCCTGGCTGACGGCACAACAGCACAGTGAGGTGCCAGGACAATGGTGAGGTTCCTGCAAAGTCTCTGGGTAGCTCAGGCCCTCAGCCAGCTCCAGGTCATCTTTCCCAAGAGCAGGGGAAGGAGCATACCCCCATCTTACTTCCCAGAGGTATCTGATTTCAGAGCCAATAAAAAGCAAAGTAGGGGCTCCTAGGACTGAGCTGGACTGCCTGGGCAGGCCCTGGGGGAGTGAGGGGCCTCTGGGCATAGGATCCTTTGCCGGGGTGGGGGTGACAGCGGCATCCCTGGACAGAGTGAAGAATATGTAGGGGGAGGGGACAGAGCATAAGTTGGCCAGATAATCAATCAAGCAGAAGAAGGGTCTCTCACATGACCAGTACTGATTATGTGCCACAGCCTGAGGACAGGATGAACTCAACCCTCAGCTCTGGAGGTTTCCCCACCAAGAGAAATCCAAGATCCAGCCCTTGAATGAGCCAAGGAAGTTTCCTTCACCCTTGGAGATTGTGCCCCACCCCAGGCCCTGGAAGTGCACAGTCAGTGCCCCGCACAGGCGGCCAGGCTGGCTGAGGCCCCCGGGAGGGCCAGCACTGCTGCTGGCCACCCACAACCAGGTTGGCCTCCACAACCCACCTCCGGGGCTCCCCAAGACTGGCCTGAGGCTTCAGAACAGCCTCAGCATCCTGATAAGAAAAGATTAAAAGTGTAAGTGAAGACCTGCTGCTGAGTGACAGAACCAAGTCCCAGAAAAATCCCTTCAGTATGACTCCACTGATAAAAGGAAAAGCAAAAGAAAACAAAAATCAGGAAACCAACCCCTACACAGAAAGGCATCAAATGATACCACACATTTTGTAAGGGTCTACTGAGTGTATGTGCGTAAATGCATGCTCAGCGAATCTATGATGATGTACCAGGACTTACCTGGTGTGGGGAGTGGGGGCAGGGCTGGGTTCTGAGGGGTGAAAAAGGGAGACTTTAATCTTATATGTAATGTCTAAAAATATAGGTATAAGGTTATACCTATGTGGAAAACTTTAAAGCATCTGTATACACTAGAGAATTTGTTACCTAAACTGTTATCACCACACTGTGGAGTACCAGGCATGCCTTAAAAATCCCACTGCAGAAATACAGCTACTGATATGGAAAGTTATTAATACTTTAGAGAGAAAAGCTGGTCACAAAACAACATGCTCTTTTTATAGCCAACGGAATTGAATGCAGGGACTAGAACAGACATTTGTACACCAACATTCATAGCAGCATTATTCATAATAGCTAAAAGGTGGAAACCACCCAAATGTCCATCAACAGATGAATGGATAAACAAAATGTGGTATATTTACAAGAGAATATTATTCAACCATAAGAAGGAATGGAGTTTGGGCACACATTACACCATGGATGAACCCTGAAGATATTATGAAATAAGCCAGACACCAAAGGACAAATACTGTATGATTACACTTATGTGAGGTAACTAATTAGACAAATTCATAGATACAGGAAGCAGACGAGAGGTAACCAGGGGTTGGGGGGCTGGGGGTAAAGGAGATTTTTGGCTTAATGGGTATAGAGTTTCTACTCAAGGTGATGAAAAAGTTTTGGAAAAGTGGTGATTGTTGTACAACACTGAGAATGTATTTAAAGCCACTGAATTACACACTTAACAATGGCTAAGATGGCAAATTTTATGTTATGTACATTTTACCACAGTTTAAAGGAATTTTAAATGTTAATATACAAAAACTATTGAATTGTACTCTTTAAACAAGTAAATGTATGGTATGGGAATTATATCTCAATAAAGCCATTATAAAAAAAGAAACTATGTATTACCAGAAGTTTCAAAATATGGGGAAAAAACTCAACATGCTCTCTCAATATCTCTATCTCCATGTTCTGTATTTGTAGGGATGCTCAGAAAAGGTTAGAATGCAGAGACAGGGACCAATGTGTTAACCTGGTTCTCTCTAGGTGGATGGAAGTGGGGGTATTTAAAATTCCCTTCTTTTGATTGTATTTTCTCGCTTTTCTGTAATGAGTATGCATTGCTTTGATAAAAAAGAAAGAAAGAAAAGGAAGGGAGGGAGGGAGGGAGGAAGGAAAAGACTTTGCAGCCTCCTCCCCCCCCCCTTTTTGCATTCCAGCCGTAAAGCCTGCAGACCCAAGCCCCCTTGTGACTTTCAGCGATCAGGCTGTGAAGGCTGGCTCTCCCCTCCCAGAGCCTGCAGGAGTGAGCACTGCTCATTCTCCCACTTTGGCCCTCCCAAGGGGTGCAGGACCACAGATGGTCACTCCTCTCCAGCAGGGAAGGCAATTCTCATGGAGTCCCATATGCTGAACACATGATGCTGCATCTAATCCTCCCAGCAAGGACACGTTTCACAGATGAGGAGGTTGAGGCTCAGATGTGGACTGAGCCCAGACATGGCTGTCCCTAGGCATAAGCCGCCTCTGCCCTAGGACCTGGACCAGGCAGTCTTGGGGCCTCTGCAGGCCCTTTCACACCAGCCTCCTTAGCTCAGCCTTCTTGTTGAAGGAAGAGCAGCAGGTCCACCTCCAAGCCCCTGGCCTGCTAAACAGCTCCATGGATGCCTGTGGCCCCAGTCCCTCCCATGTACCCCCAGCCAATAGTGGCCACATCCTCCCCACCTTTTTCCACATTCCCTCCCGTCAGATCCTCCGCCCATTCCCAGCACCCTGATCTAGTCAGCTCTTGGAGTGAGGTGACTGCTCTCTCCTGACTGGTTCCTGCCTCCAGCTCTTCACCTTCCAACCCCTCTCCTTCCTCACAGTTTCTGTGAATCTCATTGCCTCCCTGAGTCCAAACCCCTCACTCAGCAGGACTTTCCAACCCCATCTGGCTACCACCTGCTTGTCTACACCCCATCCCACCCTCCCCACCCCGATCCCAGGGTTCCAGCCGGCTTGGCATCGCCCAAATTAGTCCTGGGCTTCCATGCTTCCAGACTTGCGCTCACACCTTTCCCCTCTGCCAGGAATGCCCGACCTCCACTTGGAGAAAATCCACAATTTCAGGTCCCTCCCTTCCTTCAGGGACCCACCCTAATCACCCGGCCAGGTAGCTGATCTCTGTTACCCACGGGCTCCCAGCACATCAGGCCTCCACAGACTCAGAGCCAACTTGTCTTTTTCCTCCAACTCACAGCTCCCAGGGAGCAGCAGAGACTTGGCCTCCCTGGAGCCTCAGCCCCCTGATCCAGAGTGGTGTTTCCCAACTGGGCTACATGGCCTTTGTGGGTTTGAATTCTGCCTCTCGGGGAACTAAGGCAAAGGAAGTGGCCTCTCTGGGCCTGGGGTTTGAGCACTGAACAGGCACTGCGGGCGTGGTGCTGGGTGCTGTGCAGGGTAGAAGTGCTGAGGCCCGGTCAGGGTGAGTACAGTTCCAGGGGCTACTCTGTGACCTTGCCTGGTGTCTGTCAGCCTCTGGGCCCCCGGTGACACTGATGGCGCTCTGCCTGGCAGGGCCTGGTCATCGGGCTTCCCTGGCTGTGCCGAGTCAGGTACCTGCCCCTGGGGCCAGGGGAAGGGAGTATCTGGGCAGGCTGACTTAGCACTCCAGGAATGAGGGACTGTGCAGCACCACCCCCATGGCCTCCCCTGCTCCCTCCCTCCCCATCCCAGGGACACAGGCCCTGCCTTTTCCCTGGGCCTCCCAGGGTGGGGACCTGCAGGCTCCCACCCCCACCCTACAAGTGCTTTCTGGGGTTTCTGAGGGGACCTGCTGCCTGCTGTTTTGGAGGCCCCTCCAAACCCTCGTTCCCAAGTCAACACCTTCTGCCCTGGGGAGGCAGCCTTGTGTCAACAGGCAGAGGGGAGGTGTGAAGGCAGCCACAGTGGCCAAGGGGGAGGCTGGGCTGGTCCTCACTGCTGGCTGGTA
This sequence comes from Camelus ferus, assembly GCF_009834535.1. Classification (NCBI taxonomy): domain Eukaryota; kingdom Metazoa; phylum Chordata; class Mammalia; order Artiodactyla; family Camelidae; genus Camelus; species Camelus ferus. The sequence continues at coordinate 11,609,776 of NC_045722.1, read as the reverse complement.
ATGAGAATACCACACAACCCCTGCAGCCCCCAGGCAACCTGCCTTCCTTCCTCCCTCCCATGTTCCCACAGCCTGACCACCCCCAGGGCCTGGAAGGGACCCAAGGGGAAGGAAGGGAAAGAAGACCTACAGGGCAGAGACCAGCCCTGAAGCTGGCTCCAGGGCCTTGGGCCTGTTCCCTGGGGCCCTGCACTGCCCATCCTGGGAGAAAGAGCAGGTGGAGAACTTCTGGGAGCAGGGCTGGGGGTAAACAAACAGTGAGGCTAAGCCACTGAGCACAGGCTGACCAGAGGCACTGCTCTCCCACAGCCTCTGGCAGAGCCAGAGCTGAATGAGCACATTCTGAGTCCAAGCTGGGCCTCTGCCTTGTCTGGGGCAAAGTCTTGTGAAGTCAACGAGGGGATGATGGGCCGGAGACCTCCATTTCCTCACCTGTATAATATGAACATTGGCATGGATACTGCCTGCCTCACAGTGCCAAACTGACTAGTGCCACACCGACAAGCTGAGCCAAAGGCCACGATGGCCTTGTAGTTCCAGCCCTGAGAGCAGGCCCAGCTGAGCCAGAGCTGCAGGCACAGAGAACAGGGGTGGGAGTGTCAGAAGCGCTGAAGCACCTGTGAGGCCTCATTCTGCCCTTCCCCTGCCCAAGACGTCCTGAAACCAAGGTCTCCTGTGGCTCCCTCACAGAGCCCTGTGGGGGCAGCTCCTATCCTCTCCCTGATTCTTGACCTCAGCTCTGAGAGCACCTCAGGGATCATAAGGTTCAATTGTCTTGTTTTATGGTACTTATCAGTGTTGGCAGAGGCAATAACAGCCATACACTCCAGCTCCCACCTGTTCCTAACAGGTACTCATCTGACCTCTTCCTGATCACTTCCAGGAACAGGCCACTCACTCCCTCACAAGACAGCCCATGTGATCTTAGAAAGTCCTTCAGACTCTCCTTGGAGTACTCCCATCTTGGCGTCTGGAGACAACTCCCGTGTCTTTTCTTTTTTGGATGAAACATTCCCAAATCCTTCAACTATTTCTCTGGTGACCTGGCTTCAAGTTCCCTCACTAACCTCCCTCCCCTAAGCTAGGGCTTGTCCCCTGCCCTCATAAACTATGGCCCCCCCAGGTTTGACCACTTACCCCGAATAGGTAATAAGACACCACTGCCTCCTTGGTGGAGGAACCCCTGTTTCTTGCAAATGTGAATGGGGTCACATGTGTCACCATTGGTGCCTGGAAGGCAAGAACTACCACGTCCTTTCCACAGTTGCTGCTGGTTATATGATGCCTCCTGACCATGAACTTAGAGGGAGGGTACAGAGGGCTCTATGGATTCCACCTTATTAGTAATTAGATCTGATGAGTTTTCCAGCCTGCCAGAATCTCTTTAGATCCTGGCTGTAACCTAGTTAACTTCTTGAGTTTGGATCCTACCCCAAATTAAATCAGTTCACATATCTTCTTTCAAGATCATAATGCTGCCCATGACAAGGTTGGGAATAGAGCTGCTGTCATATCACTAGAGACCTTCTTCCAGGTGACCATCCATCCACTAATCTGTGGGAACACTGAATCTGTTATAAATTCACTTAACTTAAGCTCACATGGCCCACGTGTTAACAAGGATACTCTAGGAACTTCTTTATTATGTGGATAGGAATTATTATGTGGCTGCTCATAGCACACATCCAAAATGACAAGGACTTAAACAAGATGGTAATTTTTCTCTCATGTTAAAGAAATTCAGGGTTACACAGTTCTGGGCCAGAATGGTACTTCCATGTTGTCATCAATGCCTCAGGCTTCCTTTTGCTCCACCATCCTTAGGTATGACTTCTGTCCTTGAGATTGCCTCAAGGTCACAAAATAGTTGCTGAAGCTCCAGCCATCACATTTGTTTTCCAGGATGACAATATAAGGATGTACAGCCACAGGAGTGTTCCTCTCTGCTTTAAAGAGCTTTCCTAAAAGTCCCATACAATATTTCTACTAACCTCTCATTGGCCATTCCATCTGCAAGGGAGGCTGGGAAATGTAGTTTTTTAGCTGGGCATATCACCATTCATCATAATATAGAGCCCTGTTATTAAAGAAGAAAGAATAGAGGCTGTAACAGATGCTGTATGGGCAACTGGAAGTGTCTGCCACACTAGTGAACATTCTACTGACCATGTTTCCCTGATCTAGCTATCACTTTCTCCTATCATGGGAAGCAAAGGGTAAGCCCAGTGTCACTCACAATGAGGCCCAGAAGTTAATCACCTTATCTAAGAGCACACAACCACAGATGTCCCTCCTTTTACCAGGTGAGTCAAATGAAAGAGAAGCAAAGACTGTCCAGTTGGAAGCCCCTATGGGCTGGGGCCCAGATGTAACTTGTTCATGCAACACCTGGGGCTGGTTCTAGCACACAGGAAGGAATATGCAAGGTTCCCAGGGCTAGGGACAGGCTGGACAAGCATCTAGGCCAGGACCCAGCCCACCAGGAGAAGCTGGTTCAGATCCTCTACTTCCTAGGCTTGAGGGGCTGGCTGGCTCTGGCCCCAGCTCCAGGCATTTGGAGTCTCCCATTGCCTTGGCATTGCAGCTCTGGTGACCCCTTCCAAAGGGAACCAGGAGCTAGAATGCCCTGCTGAGGATGACCCCCATGTTGGGTCCACAGAGAAGAAGGGCTGAAGATGGAGGATAGGGCAGGATGCCTGAGGCCTGGTGCTAGGGTGAGTCTCAGAGAAGGAAGGAATCACCCTCTAAGGCCAAGGCTGCAAATGTCAGCCTTCTTACCCACAGCCTGATCTAGTCCTTTACTCACTTCGTTCTGCTGCCCCTGAACTTGCTATATGCAAGACTTATAAACATAGGCTCTCTGCTAAGCTCTGTGGCATGTATATCTTACTTGGCCCCAACAACTGCCCTGGAGATCAAAATCCCCACTTTATAGAGGGAAAAACTGAGGTTAAGTTGCCCAAGTTCTGACAGCTGGTAAGGGGTGGAGCTGGGACTCCAAACCTAGGTCTGATTCCATCACCCAGCCTCCTAACCATTAAGCAACACTGCCTCCCTGTGCTAAGTGAGTGGGGCTGGCAGACAGTGTGCCCTGTGCTCCCGGAGCCTGGCTGAGGGGCCTAGTGAAGGGCCAGTGGCCATAGCAAATCAGCTCCAGGGGCCCACCTCCCAGAACTTATGCTCTGCCATCCCACAGTCAGTCTGAGGGCTGGGCTCCAGGGCTAGTTCAAACCAAGATAGGAGGAGGCCAGGCTACCCTAGAGAGGAATGGACAGCATGCAGGGCTTTGTGCTGATGGCGAATTCCCGTAATTCAACAAATCCTTTCACAGGAAGGCCCTCCGGGCTTACTCTAATGAGTAGGGTGTTGAGGGAGAGGAGGATTAATTCTAGAGATTCAGAACCTTCCTGGAAATCACAAGGCCATTCCACAACTCCATATTAAGCTACCTGTACACAAGGCAGCACTCTTTGGTAAGTAAAACCACATTAAAGGTGCATCAATAATGGACTGACTATGGTGTGAGCACACTATGGAATATTCCACTGCAGTGAAAAGGAGTAAGCTGGAATGCTCAATATCAACAGAACAGCAATCTGAAACTTCAGAATCCAGATAAAAAAAATATATGAAACCTGATGACTCTTGTTTAAAACTGTCAGTTACATTTATATAAATTCCTTGATGGTACAATATGTCAAGATCTTTATATTGTATTGTGCAGGTTTGGACAAATAATGGTTTATTATAAATGATTTGCCATTATTTTAATCCTAAAAAATATAAGACTGTTTTCTAAGTCCCTTGCCCTTAGGAAAAAGGATTATCTTTTTTTTTTTACCTTAGTTTAAACACTTTTAAATCATGAAATATTGCATAACTAATTGCTTCTTTCCAAAGACTTTGAAATCAAGGCCATTGTTAATTGATTCCACCTTCTTTTTGTGGGATGGACAAATTAAGAATGTCCCCTCCTCATTCATAGCGGCTAGAATAAACTAAACAACAGTTGCCCAGACCAATGTTATTCAATACCAATTATTGCTTCATCATGATATTAGAGTAGTAACTTGGCATATCTCCTCCAAAATTTAAAAAGTAAGTTCTGAGGAGAAAGTGATGCAATTTCATCTTTGAAGGTTTATCTGTACCTCCTGCCATTTAATTTTTTTCCAATTGAAATTATCCACTATGATTTAAATGGATGAATATTTCAATCAAGACCAACTAGGAGTCAGCTAAATACATGCCAAATACATTTTGACATGGAATGCTATAAGATATGCTGTTGAATGGAAAAAAGCAAGTTGCAATTATTATTATTACCATGAGGATGAGGCAACTTGAGCCTCAAAGGAGTTAAGTGAACTGTCCAAGGTCACACAGCAAATAAAGAGGGTCTGACCGAGGCCTGCCTGGGGGCCCACCTTCTCCCATTTTCATCACTCACTACACTCTGTGCCTCTTCTCCAGGCTGCTCTGTACTATTTTTCAGGGAAAGAAACTAACTATGGACAGTGAGATGGCCTTCTTGGTGTCAGCAAAACAGCAAGTGCAGGTTCTGGGAACCCAGAAATGGTCCACCTGTATGTCCCCTTTCCCCAATTGCCCACCCTCCTGCCATCACTCTGAGCAGGTCCCTCAGGGCTTGTCTTGACGCCTTATCCAGCACACTTGCAGGCACTGGGTTGGAGTTAACTGGGCACAGTCCCCCCGGGGAGTGATGATGAGGGAGGCGGCCACTCTATGCGGGGGTCCATAAGTCATTTGAGGGCCAGTCCGGCTGCCCCCAGACAATGGCACTGCCCACCACTGTCAGGCTCCCGGGCACTCACCAGCGCAGTGGATGGGGTGGGGTGGGTGGGAACACGGTGAGAAGCTTAGCAGCTCCATCCAGATGCGAATTGTCCCTCCCACACTTTCTGGGCTGCAGGGACCTCCATTAGAGCCCTTGAGGGGTCAGAATCCACACCTCCGCAAATGGGCCCGCTTTCCCAGGACCCCCCTGCCCAGACCTTCCCTGGGCTCTGTGGGTTTTGACACCTTTCTGTAACCTGGTGGGGGTCCACCTCGCACCTTGGGCCCAGATAAAAGCTCAGTCCTGGAGGTGGCCGGCCCAGCTTCCCAGAGCCCGCAGCCCGGCCATGGCCCAGTCCCCTCCTCTGCAGAGCCTCTTCAGCCACGACCAGTGGATCTTACCCCAGGGTTGGGGCTGGGCCGGCCACTCGGACTCCACGTCCCCGGCCTCCTCCTCAGATTCGTCAGGCTCATGTCCCTGCGACGGTGGCCGCGGCCCTTCGCAGCCCATGCCCCCAGCCCGCAGCTCGGCAGAGGCCTCCTCGACAGCGCCGGGACGTGCGCGGACCCGGCCGGCAGGCGGGCAGCGGCAGAGCGCCAGCGAGCGCGAGAAGCTGCGCATGCGCACGCTCGCCCGCGCCCTGCACGAGCTGCGCCGCTTTCTGCCGCCGTCCGTGGCACCCACCGGCCAGAGCCTGACCAAGATCGAGACGCTGCGCCTGGCCATCCGCTACATCGGCCACCTGTCGGCCGTGCTGGGCCTCAGCGACGAGAGCCTGCAGCGCCGGCGCCGGCGACTCAGCGACGCGGTGCTCCCTCGGGGCTGCCCGCTGTGCCCCGACGGCGGCCCCGCGCAGGCGCAGACGCAGGCATGCGACCCAGGCTTGGGCTCAGCTGCCAGCGCCGTGGCGTCCTGGGGGTCCCCGCCCCTCTGCCCTGGATCCCTAGCAGAGCCAGATGGCCTGGGGAGCAGGGTCCCCGACATGGGTCCCTGGGTGACACCCTCTTACTGCCCTGGGATACAGTCGCCCCCACAGCTGTCCCAAGGGAAAGCCCTTGACGCGGTGCTTTGGACGCCATCCCAAGCTTGTTCCGGAACACAGACACCCCCAGAGCACGGGAACCAGGCCACGCCCTGGACACCGCCGCCCGCATCTCTGGAGCTGGCTACAGTGTACCAGGTACGCGCCAAGGTTCTCTTCGCTTCCCTTGGTGTGGTCCCCAGGCTTCGATTGGAAACAGAGGGGGTGGGTAGGCTCTAGTTTGAAAAGAATCTCATACTTTTTACATCCAAGGTTATCTAATCCAGCTGTGGTTAGGAATGGAGAGAAGCTGAAGGAATAATGAAGAGTACCCTGACCTCCTTGGGGAAGGAGGTGGGGCCCTGGAAAGTTAAGGCCATCACTACCTCTGTCTAGAAGCCTTCACAGCCATGTGGAAGAGGGGTTGTTCCTAGGACTTACTTTAGAGTCTGGGAGGAAGGTAGCAGGGGCCACTTTCAAGAAATTCGCTCCAAGTGTTCCATTAAGAGTTGTGGGGGACGAGGCCTGGCTGACCCTCGCAGTAGGGGCTTCCTAAGTAGATGGGCCTGAATCTGGTGACCTTCATTTCTCCTCAAGCTTCATTCATTCATGAGGCCCATGGATGAGTAAATCATAGTCCATAAAAGAATATAGTAATGACCAAATTTATCAAACGCTTACTATTTGCCCAACACCATTCTTGGTACTTAACATGTTTTAACTTATCAGCCCTCCAGCAACCCTATGAAGTAGGTTTTATCATCATCCCCATTTTACAGATGAAAAAAACTGAGACTAAAAGAGGTTATCTGAGTTCTCATAGCTAGTGAGCGGCAGAGGTGGGATTTGAACCTAGCAGTGTTATTTCCGGAGCCTGTACTCTTAACTATGCTTCACTGCATCCATGGCACCAGGACAGTTCAGCAGCTGCCAGCCACACTGTGGGGAACATCCGGGTTCCAGGTCTCAGAGCATCAGGCAGTGGCTCACTAACCAGCTGCTCTTGTCTCCCTCAGGGTATCTCTGTGTCTACGGAGTCCTGTCTGTTGCCAGAAATCCCTCCCCTCCTGCCCTGCCCAGCAAGCCAGAGACTCCAGCCTCAGACCCAGTGGGGATGCTGGAGCCACAGTGCAGAGGTGCTGACCAGCTCAGAAGACCAGGGACCAGGCCCCGCCTTCCAGCTCAGTGATGAAGTCCCTCCCCAGAGCTCAGGCTTGCAGCTTAGTGGCTGCCCTGAACTTTGGCAAGAAGATTTAAGGGGGCCCACCTGGGCATCTTCTACTAATGGCCTTCCCTGCCCCCTTTTCAACCAGGAATCAGGCCTGTAGTGTATGATGCCCTCCTCACCTGCTATTTCATTGGTTATCAGGCTTTCCTTTAGCCAAGGATGTCTTTCCCAAATGATGTCTTTCCTGGAAGCAATGTTTTAAACAGATAGAGGGGTGGCCTCCCTGGCTGAAGTTGGGGCTGACATGGTCTGTCCACTCCTAGATGTCCCCAAGAACGACCAGTGCTTAGTAGAGCACAGCCCGAGCTGCAGTGGGATGGTGGCTGCTTGACCACAATAGTTGGTCGGGCTGGGACTGGCGGGGGAGTGGATTTTGAGGGGTGGGGTTGGGAAGAAGCCTTTATGCTTAGATTTTGTATGTCTTAAAAAACAAAAACAAAAACTTGGTTTGGTCTGTTTTTCTTCTGTCCACCTGGGTTTTTATTGCTTCTGGAAAAGGCAAAATGTTCCTATCCTGCAGGGAACAAGTCATGCTGTTTTTCTTCTGGAATCCAGGCCTACCAAGGTTGATGTTGCCCTCACTTGCGAGTTTGACAGTATTTATTGCCTGAGGGCTCCACCTGGCCTGCTGTGCCTTGTGGCACGGGTGGGCTAACACTTGGCCCTGTACACTTGTCTCAACCCCATCGCCACTGCCCTTTTCCATTCTTCTGGGTGCATTCCTGCTGACCCAAAGGGCTCTTTCACAATTATGTGAAATTGTTTCCAAGGGTCAGTAGTGGCTCCCACGCGCTAGGCCCAGTGTATTAGTTTACTAGGGTGGCTGTAAGACAGTACCACAAGTAGGGTGGCTTAAACAGCAGAAATTTATTTTCTCACAGTTCCGGAGACTACAAGTCCAAGACCAAGGGGTCAGCAGGTTTGGTTTCTTCCGAGGCTTCTCTCTTGGCTTGCAGATGGCCGCCTTCTCGCTGTTATCCCACGGCCCAATCTGTGTGTCTGTGTCTTAATCGCCTCCTTTTATAATGACACCAGTCATATTGGATTGCTCCCTGCTCCGTATGATCTCATTTTACCTTAATTACCTCTTCATAGACTCTATCTCAAAATACTTTTACATTCTGAGGTATGAGGAGTTAGAACTTCACTGTGAATTTGGGGGGGACACAGTTCAGCCCACAACACCCAGTACTAGGTGCCAGAGAAAACCTTCCTCCATTGACAGGGTAAATTACAGGGAAAGAAATGATCAGCAAGGGGGTTTATACACTTTGTGACCAGAGAGGCTGTACCAGCCTGGTTGGAGATGGGATTGACAATGCAGTTTGATTCCTGAGTTACCTGACCCATTAGTCCTGCTGCATTGATTTATGCAGCCTTGAGCAAGACTAAGAGGCACCTTAGATCTTGGGGAAAGTGTGCCATGATCCATTAGCAAAGGCTGCCATGGGCTTTGGAGCCAGCAGTGGTGGTGACTTCATCCTGTATCTGCTGACTGAGGAGGGGAGAGTTACAGGATGTTGGAACTGAGCATTGAAGGATGTGCTGCAGGAGTTCGCCAAGAGTAGGCAGAAGAAACAGTATGACCCTGGTGATGGTTGTACAGCAATGTGAATGTACTTATGCCACAGAACTGTACACTTAAAGTGGCTAAAATGGTAAATTTATGTTATATACATATATATATACATATATATCCAGATAAAATACTTTTTAAAAAGGTTTATCCTGAATAAAACCAAACTTGAAAATATTCTCTAAAAAAAAAAAAATGAAAGAGAAACCATATGAGCCAAGTTGAAACAGAGGTGGCTACAAGAAACAACAAACAAGCAGAGGTGGCTGAAGTCCAGAGCTGATGGAGAAAAGTGACGAAGTGAGTTGGAAAAGGAGCTCAGAGGCAGGGTTGTGGGCAGCCCCACATGGCGGCGTGGGGAGGCATCTAGCTCTGTGTCCTGGGTAGAGGAAGTGGTGATGGTTGGGGATAGGGGTGAACTGGTCAGAGCCCCTCTTGGTCATTTTGGCTGCTTCATAGAAATGCAGCCAGGCAGAGGCCTCTGTAATGGTGCAGCGCGAGAGAAGAGGGAGGTAGAAGACCGGAGCACGAGCTGCCACATGCAGGACCTCCCATCTGAGCCTGCACGGTAGCCCCGTTGCCTGGGGACATTCCCTTTGACATCAGGCAAGTCACTCCCTTTCTGTGCCTCAGTTTTCCCATCTCTTAAAGAGGAACTGGCTTAGGTGACCACTGAGGTGCCTCCTTCTCCTAACCTTCTAGAAGTGGGTTCTAGTTTCTGCCCCAGGGCCCTCTGTTAGAGACTGCCAGCCACAGCGGAGGATGAGAAAACCTCATGCAAAGTTACATACAGCAAGGAGACAGATACACGGCGCAGCCACCCTCGGTGCCCATTCTCCCTGCCTGTGCATGCTGCGAAACCTCCCTGAGCCTCGGTCTTGTTGGCCGTGAAGTGGAGGCAGTAATAGACGCTACCTCTCAGGGTTCTTAGACTTGGTACATAGTAATTGCTCAGTATATAACAGCTGATGGTCCAGTCCAGTGGTTCCCTAACCTGGCTGCGTGTTGAACCATCTGGTTCCAGGGTCCCACCCAGAGAGTGTGGTCCACTGCATCAGGCTGGGGCCTGGGAACCTTGGGTTGAGGCCCAGTCAGATTCAGGAGCAATGGATATCTTTTGCTCTATTTTACAGTTGAGGAAACAGGCCTGGGGCACGGGGGAGATTGGGGGAGGCATGGGGAGCAACTTCCTCTAGCTCTCCAGCTAGATTTGGACATCAGGCCCTGACTCCCTTTGTGCAGTGCTCTCTCCTTCCCAAGAAAACCCAAGGTCTTGGCTCCACAGTCCCACAGCATCTGCATCAAAGGCAGAACTGAGCAATGCCTGTCTCCTTCCTTTGGCTCCCACCTCTCTGGGTCTAGTCCTTACAGGGACAGAGAAAGGTTCTCGCCGGTCCAGTCCCTGATGGCCACGGCAAGGGCTAGAGTGGACCCCGAGTACTGGCTTTCACCAGCAGAAGTTAGAGCTGAGCATCTTCTGGAATTTGTCAGCCTTGTTCTCCCAGCTCCCCACAAGGGGTGCTCCTGTGGGAGGTGGAAAGGTGGAGGCAAGAGGCTGTCCTCACCCTAGCTGGAGTTGCCTGGGACATTTCGTAGATGCTGCTGGAGTGAGGGGAGCAGGGCCCAGGGAAATTGGACTAATGCCCCACCCCTGTCCTCATCCTGCGAGGGAAGGCTCAGCCCTGCCTCTCAGGGCAGCAGCTCTTGGCCTTCGTTTGTGGCTCCATCGCAGGCAGACTGCTGTTGGCTGCACATCTCTGCTAAGTGCCTGGATGGTGCCCTGCCTGGGATGACCCATCTACCCCCATCTTCATGGGCACCCAGTCACCATCCATGAGTGATGGGACATTTGCTGAGTACCCCACCCAGGCCTTTCAATGACCCTGCAGTGCAGAGGACATGCCCCCTGAGGAGCCTCACAGAGGGTGGGAGAGGGCACCACCCTCAGCTGCTTCTGGCTGATCCTCGGGGCCTGCCATCCCCTGCTGGCCATGGGAGATCAACCCACCTGCAGACAGAGCACTGGACAGGGCATGAGCAGGCTGGATTCTAGTCAGCTTCTGCTCTGTGTGCCACCTTGACCTAGGTTCTGCAAGCAGATCTCTGGCTCTGCGTGTCCTTACTGCATCCCTGGAACCGATTTCCTCCAGACATACAGGCCATTATGAATGCCTGCATTGTAAGCTGTGAGGCGATGCATGTGTCATGTGAGGATGTCACAGACCCGCCACAGCCCCAAATGGAGAACCGGCTTCCACTTATGTGCCGGCATCGGAGTCAGAGTCTTAACCTCCCTGCACCTCAGATTCTTTATCTGCAAAACTGAGATAAAGACAGTCCTTATCTCCTGGGACTCTTGAGAACCAAATGAGATAATGCGCATAAACGCTTAGCCCAGTGCCAGGCACAGAGACTAGGATCCCTGCTGATTCTCCTACCTGGAGGCCAGCCCTTCCCCAGGGACCCTAGGTGGTGGGGCTGGCCTCTTTCCCAGCTGGGACCACCTGAGGGGGCAGCTGCTCTCAGGTCCCCAGAAAGTCAAGTGCCAGCCGCTGCTGCTGGGCCCCGGCGACAGGAAGGGCTGGTCCAGAGGGGCTGGGCTGGGGGCCTGTTCCTGGTTGGTGGAGGGACCCATAACCAGGGCTGGGCCCGCCCCTTGGCCCGCCCCATCCTTTGATGTGCAGAAGGCAGTGGAGCACAGAGGAGCCTTCCTGGCCCCTGGCCTGCCGGCTAGCTTCTCACAAGAGGAAGGAGGCTGGGAGGGAAAAGGGCAGATGGGGCCTTGAGACAGGAGACAGGGCTAAGGATGATAGTAATACTCAGCTCTCCTTAAGTGTCAGACTGCATGCTAAGTATGTGAATCTCCTTAGATCCATACACCAACCCTATAATAGATTGTCTTTATCGTGTAGATGAGGAAACCAAAGCCCAAAGGTTTAGATCACTTACTCAAGAAACAATGGCTGGACTTCAAGACTCTAGCTAGAGCAGCTTATGGTGATGTCAATTGGAGGTGACCCCTGGGCTGTCTATCTGTTACCTCCCTCCTTCCCTCCCACAAGACTTGGATGCTCAGCTGGACCTTGTTTGCCAAGAAACTTCCACCAAGGCTGACGTGGGCCATGAAGTCCTGAGGGTCCCAGACCTTCTCAGAGTTGGCTCTTACCATTGGCTGACCTGATAATCTGGAAGGTACCTGCCTTTTTCTGTATGCTACTCTTGAAAACAACCAGTTTACAAATTGGTAAGTCCCCCATCTACCAGGGATCCTGGAGAAATGGTTCGGACATGTCCTTAGCCAGTGAGTGGTCACACCAAGCCTGGATGCAGGGCTTGCTATCCTCACTGCACGCCCCTTTCTCTCATTGTCCCAGGTATCCTGTGTGTGCTGGCTGCAGTACAGGAAGAGGGGCCCAGCCAGCGCCCCAATCCCTTGCCTCACATTAGTTCAGGTGCAGATTCTAGCTTCTGAAACCACGGAAACTTCTGCTTTCTGGAAAAGCACTCCCTCCACTGTCAGGACCTGCTCTGTGCCTGGCATCAAGCCCCCCTCTTCCTACTCCACCACAGGGACCACTGTGTCCAGGTCCCTCCACCTCCCCGTGGTTCCCTAGCACCCAGGGTCTCAATCCTGCCAATGAAATGACCACTGCAGGCAGACACTGCCACACAGGAGTTCTGTAGGAAGGGCCACCAGGCTGGGTACTTCTCCCCTCCTATGCTTCCTAGGAGTCCCAGACCACCATGTGCCCCAGGTTCCCTCCATCCCAGTCTCTCCAGCTGTTGTGCAGACCCACTCCTGTTCTAGTTTAGTAATGAGTCTGGAAGCTCATCTAGAAATCCTTTATTTACATTTTCTCTTAGAAAAAAAAATAAAGATCTGGTGCCCTGTTGATCCCTCAGGTTCGGGGTCTTTATGGGGAGGAGAGGGAGGGCACAGGGCAGCCTGCCAAGGCCATCCATCACCCCCTGAGGGCTTCTGTTCATCTGGCCCTGGAGCTGGACTTCCCTGAGATCAGTCCCAAGGCCTTGGGCGACAAGAGCCATGCCAGGCCTGGGGTGGGTTGGCACAAGGAGCAGAGGCTGGGAAGAGGCACTTGGACAGTCTGACTATCAGAAACTGGATTGGCCCCCAGGGCAGAGTGGAGACAACAGAGGCTGTTCCTAAGGGGAGGACGCTGGTGCCTCAGGCTTCAGGAATGGGAGCCCTGCTGTGGGCCCTGGGACACACCACACAGGCATCTCATATAGGGGCCAGGTCACTGTAAGGACCAGGGTCTGTTAGCTGTTTTCTGTGAACCACTGTAAGACCACCTCCTTGTTCTCTTTCACCCATTTGATGTTGGCTTTGGTCTTCTCCAGCGCTTGCTCCAGAGCCCGGGTGCCTGAGCCGAAGCCTACGTCCATGTTGTTCTGCTTGAACTGCTCCAGCTGCCAAGAGAAGGATAATTCTGAGCGCCAGGCTCGGTCTCTAACACAGCCTTGAAGAGAGGGCTGCCAGGCCCTCTGTCCAACCCCTTCACATTAGGGCCCCTGGGAAGGGGGACCATAGCCTGTTCTCCAGGACAGGAAGAGCCAGTCCTTCCCTCTCCTGGGCAGAGGTCAAAAATGACAGCCCCAAGGTTAAATCTGGCTCCTACGTGTATTTGGCCTTCACTCTGTGGTTCTTCATTGGGTTGACCCTTAGTTTTTAATTGAATTACAGTCTCAATCCAATCAAGGGAGGGGAGAGGGACAAATTAAACAGACACCACAAGGAAGCAACCAGCCAAATTCACTGTAGCCATTTCTGTTGTACAAATTACCTAGTTACTTGAACAAATAAATCTTCTTTTTTTAAATAGATGCTACAAATTAAAAGATACATTAGTATTGGAGGTTGTAGCCAGGGCAATTAGACAATAAAATAAAATTAAAAAGCATCCAGAAAGGAAGAAGTAAGCGATTTCTATTTGCAGATGACATGATTTTGTATACAGAAAATGCCAAGGAAATAGAAAAAAAAAAACACAACTATTAAAACTTATGAGTTCAGCAAAGTTGCAGGATATAAGAGCAATGTACAAAAATCAGTTGTATTTCTATACACTAGCAATGAAAAATCTGAAAATGAAATGAAGAAAACAGTTCTGTATACAATAGCATCAAAAAGAGTAAAATACTTAGGAATAAATTTGACAAAAGAAGTGCAAGACTGGTATGTTGAAAATGACAAAATGTTGTTGAGGGAATTAAGAAGCCCTAAATAAAAGGGGAAAGGGACTCAAATAAGTCTAATGGATTGGAAGATTTAATAACATTAAAATGAAAATACTCTCCAAATTGATCTACAGATTCAGTGCAACCCCTATCAAAATTCCAGCTATCTTTTTTTTTGCAGAAATTGACAAGCTGATCCTAAAATTCATAAACAAATGCAGACTCAGAATAGCCAAACAATCTTGAAAAAGAACAAAGTTGAAGGGCTCATAATCCCGATTTCAAAACTCACTACAAATCTACAGTAATCAAGACAGTATGGGACTAGCATAAAGATGGACAGATAGATCGACGAGATACAATTGACAGTCCAGAAGTCAACTCTCACATTTACAGTTAATTGATTTTCAGCAAAGGTGCCAAGATCATCCAATATGTGAAAGAGTAGTCCTTTTAATAAATGGTGCTGGGGCAATTGGATAGCCACATGCAAAAGAATGAAACTGGACCTCTGCCTTACACGATATACAAAAATCAAGTCAAATTTGGTCAGTCCTAAATGTAAGAGTGAAAATGATAAGAATCTTAGTAAAAAGCATCAATATAAATCTTTGTGACCTTGGATTAGGCAGCTTTCTTAGATATGACACATAAAGCACAAGCAACAACAACAACAAAAATAGAATTCATCAAATTAAAAAACTTTGGTGTATCAAAGATACTATCAAGAGAGTGAAAAGACAATCCACAAAATAGGAGAAAATACTTGCAAATCATTTCTCTAATAAAGGCCTAGAATCCAGAATATATAAAGAACTCTTACACCTCAACAATAGAAAGAGGTATATACCAATTAAAAACTGGGTGAAGGATTTGAATAAACATTTCTCCAAAGAAGATATACAAGACATTCCTCAAAAAAGCACATGAAAGGATGCTCAACATCATTAGTCTTCAAAGAAAGGCAACTCATAACCACAATGGGATACCACTTTTCACCCAGTAGGATGGCTATAATTAAAAAAAAAAAAAGGAAAATAACAAGTGTCTGCAAAAACATAAAGCAAATTGAACCTTTACACATTTCTGGAGGGAATGTAAACTGGTGCAGTTGCTTTGGAAAAAAACATTTTGGCAATTACTCAAGTAGTTAGACATAGTTATGAAATGACCTAGCAGTTCCACTCTTAGGTGTACGCCCAAGAGAAATGAAATCATATGTCCACTCAAAATGTGCACATAATGTTCATAGCAGCATTATTCAGAATAGTCAAAAAGTAGAAACAACCCAAATGTCTATCAACTGATGAATGGATAAACAAAATGTAGTATATCCATGCAATGGAAAATTAATCAGCCATAAAAAGGAATGACACATGCTACAACATGAAAACATTATACTAGGTGAAAGAAGCCAGACACAAAAGGCCACATATTATATTATTCCATTTTATGAAATATCCAGAATACGTATATCCATAGAGACAAAAAGTAGATTGGTGGCTGCCAGGGGCTGGTGACAGAAGAATGGGGAGTGACTGCTAATGGGTATGGGATTTCCTTTTGGAGTAATGAAAATGTCCTAGAATTAGATGGTGGTGACGGTTGTCCAATCTTGTAAATATATTAAAAACCACTTAAAATGGTAAATTTTATGATACATGAATTGCGTCTCAATTTAAAAATAAGAATGAATCAACCTAATGCAATGAGTTACCTTTGGCTTCTGATTCAAACATACAAGCCAACTGCAAAAAGAATTTTTAACTAATGACAGAGAATTTGAAAATGGCCTGGATATAAGATGATAGTAAAGAATTGGTAATTTCCTTGGATTTGCTAATGACAGTGAGATTATGTTTTAAAAATTCCTTTATTTTAGAAAGTAAAGTATTTATAGTGAAATTACATAATATCAGTGATTTGCTTGGAAACTGTCTGCCCCAAAAAAGTGTTGGCAAATATTGACAATTATTCAGTCTGGGTAATGGGTACATGGAGGGTCATTATAGTATTCTCTTTACCTTTTGCCTATATAAAAATTCTAAGATGAATATTTGTGAGTGAATCTTAGCTAAAATATGAATGTCTAGATTGGATTCCCCAGAAGCAGAGTCTGAGATAGGGTTTCAAGTGTCATACATCCTCCTTCAACTGCTCTTGGATTACCTATTATATATGCAATGCACAATAAAAAAAAATTGTGATTGAATTTTGACATTTAAAGAGTCTGGATACCCAGCTTCCCCTAGAAATGAGGAAGGCCAGGCCACATGGAGCCCTGCTCCACCGTGAACACATGCTGTGGGAGCTGAGTGGCGGATGCCCCTTGAGACTGGGGATGGGCCCCTGGGCACCACCCCAGGGTCTGGGGCTTCTTACCTCCTGCAGCTCTTGCTCTGTGGAGAATCTTCGGGTCACAGCCTGGATGAGGTTGGAGAAGGAGAAGGAACCACCACCATAACTGCAGGGCAGGGAGAGAGAGGAACTGTGAGAGGGGCTGGGAACCAACAACGTTCAGTGACTGGCAGGCGGCCCCGTAGCCTGTGCCTGTCTCCATCTCGTAGGTGTGATGAAATGACGCTCTCAAGGAGACACCTCTAGGGACTTGAACACAAGTGTCCATTGTCCTTGCTCCCATCTCTTCAGAGAACACTTGCACCATCAGACTTTCTTTCCCCCAGGTGGGAAAAGGGATGCCCGGCTGCCCTGTCTTTCGATTCCTGCCCCTACTCACACTCAAGCTGGGTTCTTTTTTGACCACTCCTATGCAGTGTCTACCCTCCACTCTGGACCGTGTGGGGTCCTATGCACACAGACCAGCCTGCGCACCCAGCCTTGGTGCTCCTTCCCCTGACATGCTCTTGGCCGACTCACTCCTGAAAGAGCTTCTTCCAGTTGCTCTGGACAAAGTCCCAGGCCAGAGGTTGCCCGATGACATTGCTGGCAATGCTGTTAATAGTGGAGGTGGCATCCTGCTTCCGGATGAGGTCAGGGTTCAGGGTGTAACTCAGGTACCTGGGAGGGCAGCATGCTGCGTTATAAAAGGACCCTGCCTGCCCCCTCCCTGCCCCCCATCTCTCCGGCATCCTCTCCTCAGCATGCTGAGGGTTGAAGACCCCTTGGTCCTACCTCCCTCTTGTAGATGGGACACTGAGTCCCCTAAGCAGGGTCACTGACTATGCCAGGTGTAATAATTGACAGAGATCTGGTGCCTGATAAATATCTTATGATGAATGAATGAAGGAAGGGGTGAGCCCTGTACCAAGTAGGGTGGGCACTCCTGTCTCTGACACTGGAAGTGACTCTTCTTTCCTTAAGTCTAGGAGATGGCATATGAGGCACATAGTGGGAGCCAGGAGCCTCATCCAAGGGTTTTGGAAGGTTGCCTAGCTGGATGTCCAGAAGGACTCAGGTCCAGCTGCACCAGAGCCCTTGACAGAGAAGAAAAGGCTAGGAGCCTGCAACAGTGAAAAGCACAGGGCGTGGACTCCGACCAGGATTCAAATCTTGGCTTTTTCATTTAGTAAAGCTTCTGCACCTTGGTCAAATTGTTTTGCTTCTCTGAGCCTCAGTGTCTTCATCTGTGAAATGGGGGAACATACTGCCCCACATCATGAGTTTGCAAGGATCCCACGAAAGAGAGTGTGGAGACCTGGCTGGTTCTTTCTCCTACACACTGAGATCCCAGTCCCTGGTAAGGAGGGCAATTCACCCAGCCCCATCCTCACCTGTTTAGGAGCCAGACCTCATTGCTGCAGGCCAGCCCTGAGCGGAGTTTGTCAGCCTCATTAACCAGTTGGGCTTTTTGGAACTGCTCCCAGGCGAAGTCCCACTCCTCCTGGCCACCCTGGGCGATGGCGTTGCAGTAGATGGTGGACCGCAGGTTGGGGTGGATCCTGGCGTGGGGTGGGGGTGTCAGGGGTAGAGCAGCAGCAGGGAGGATAGGACAAGGGTCTGATGAGGACAGAGCTGTGGGCTTGATGGACAGATGAAGATCAGGGGAGGAGTAGGGGACACACTCACGGGTTATTTTCAGGGTCTTTCATCCAGCTGCTGAAAAGGGTCTTGGCCAGCTCCTCACACTTGGACAGCCCATTGGAGCAGGCAGTGCTGATGGCATTAATCTCATTGTACCTGCCCCAGGGGTGACACTTCATCAGCATGCCTGGCCCTGACTCCAGCAAAGATGCCCCCACTGACACACAACTCTGGCAGGGCAGCAGCGCTGGGGCTCTGAGGCTGCAGCCCCCTGGCCCTCTGGGTCTCTGTATTTGCCTTGCCTTGGGCAGCGGGAGGAGGGCTTGCACAAGCTCCAGCCCCACCTTCAACAAGTAGAATCTGAATGACCAAGTCAGTGAGGGTACCTTGGAGTTTCAGTTTGGTCATTTGCACGAAGAGGCCAGGTGGGTTCACAGGCCACACAGAGCCTCAGCGCGGGGCCTCCTACTCCTAGATGGGGGTCTGTCCTTGACTGGTGGCCCTGGTCCAGCCAGGAGCTGGGAGCTCCAGAGGAGGATGCGGCTGGGGCATTGCTCTGTTCCCCAGGTCAGGGTGCCCGGGCCACCAGTAGTCTTCAGACCCAGGAGAGGTCATACTCACTGGTCCATCAGGTTTTGTGGGCGCTCTGTCCAGTTTTTGGTGATACTTTCAAAATGTTGGAAGAGGGGTTCGACCTGCTTCCTGAGATATTTCTGGGGAAAAAAAAAACATGAATAGCTTCAAAGAGGAGACTCATACCCGACCCACCTGGAGCCCCGCAGAGTCTCTGGTGTGAGTGGGCAGGTGTAGCAAAAACTAATGGTTACAGAAGCAAGAGACCAGAGGCTAAGGGCCTTGCCCAAGGCTAGACAGTGCTCAAAGGGGCCAGCACTAGTCCAGGTTTCAGATGACTGATCTGAGATTCTTTCTCCTTAAAGCCTCAAGCAGCTCTGACACTGTGTGCCTAAGTGTCACCATTTCCTAATATAGAGTTAGGACCCCCTCCCCCACTGCCTGACGAAGAATTCTGCCTTTATTGTGGGGAATGTAGGAAACACAGTAGAACACAGGCAGAAAACACTAACCACCCTAGAATTTACCAAAACCGTGATTTCCACATTGGTGAGCTGGCCCCTTTCTTGCTCTTTTCTAGTGAGCATATCTACAATTCTGCATGCTGCTCTTTACCTGGCATTGTCACGTAAGCCCCATCCCATGTTATTAAAATCCTTTGCAGACTCTGGTTCAACATAGTAGATTATCATGTGTGTCAACAAGAATCCACATCCAAACATAAAAGGAATAAACCCCTAAGAACCAAGAGAATAGGAGAGGAAACAACAGTGGATGAGACATCCACACAGTTGGGAGGCAGAAGGCAGAGAGAGGGAGATGTCACAGACTTGGCAGAGTGGGAGAGTCTGCAGCAGAGCACCTATCGTGGGGGATATGGGGACAGAGGCAAGGAGACTTGCTGTGACCAGGCTCAGAATTAGAGGGCTGAGTGTGTGAGGGACAGGAGTGAGGCAGGGCTGTGAACAGGGCGATGCAGTCAAAGTCTATAGAAGGACCAGTCAAACCCCCAAGCCCCTGCTTATCTCTTTGCATCAAGCAATACCCTTCCTTCCCCCATGGGCAAGGCTGAATCAGAGGCGCTCAGAACTAGGGTCCCCAGACACAGTGGGAGGGTTGTTGGACTGCATAGAGGGCCATAGGGGAAGGTTTCCATGAGGAATGGGGGTGTCCCTGCTTTCCTTCCCTACCCTGATCCCGGAAAGTGAGCCTCATTCTGTAAGATAGAAGGTCACTCTCTGAAGACTGAATGGTCTCAAGGGAATACATTCATGGATATTCTTTTTTGAGGGTCCCCATGAGGAGTTACTGGGCCACCGAGTCTCCCCACAATGAGACTAGAGGTGACAAGCTCCTCCTCCCCATGAAGCTTTCAATCATGTTTTATTGCCTCACTTTCAAATCCGAAGGGGCAGCTCAGCCTCCAACTTGAAAGAGGAAGCCAAAACAAATAGAAGACTTGGGGGAAGTGAGTCAATGGAAGAAAAAGAAAACTTTGTAAAAGCCGGTGACAAATATCCTCTGAAGGTTCAGAGAAGATATTGCACAGGACGCTGGAGCCAGGAACAGCAGTTGGAAGCTTAAAAATATGATAGAAAAAAAAAAAAAAACCAATCTGCAGAGGAGAGGTGGTGTGCTAAGCTGAGGGCATAGCCCAGAAGGCAGAACAAAAGTCAACAAGCTGGAAAATAGGCGACAAGAAAACTAGAGGGCCAATGTGAGAGCAGTGAGTTGTATTAACAGGGGTCCCAGAAAGAGAGAACCCGGGGGGCGGAAAGGGTGGGGAAGAAAGTTTAAGGGGGTAATGCAAAATTACCCAGATTGAAAGAGTAGAAGGATGAGAAAGGACCACAAGAAGGACCACCAGGATTGAGAGAAGAGCCCACAAGCTTCCAGAAGGAGGAATCCGGCCACATTCAAAGAACTGGGAGTGAGAAAGACTCTGGGCTTCTCAACAGCAGCATGAGAGGCTTGATGCCAGTGGAGCAAGATCTAATTTTTCTGAGGAATAATTTCCAACCTACAAACTTCTAAACCCAAGTAAACTCTCAATTTAGTGTGAAGGTGAAATGAAGACATTTCAGAAAATCTACCTGAAAAAATCTACCGCTTACGAATCCTTTCTCCAAAACTCCTTAAAGATGTGCTCCCCAAATAGAGAGAAAACTCAAGGAGGAATCCATGGATTCAGGAAGCAAGAGATGCAACAAGGGAGAGCCTCCCAGCATGGGAGCTGAGTAGCAGTTCTAGAAGGGAGCAGGTGGACAGAGGGCTCCAAGAGGGAAGCCTCCAGGAAAAAGCAAAACTGCTGTATTGTCTGATACATTTGTGTAAGATGTATAAAAAAGGAGACATCTATGTGGCTCAGCAGAGAATGATATTTAAATAATCACATAAAGTGGGGGGAGGCTATAGCTCAAGTGGTAGAGTGCATGCTTAGCATGCATGAGGTCCTGGGTTCAATCCCCAATATTTCTTCTAAAAAATAAATAAGTAAACCTAATTACCTCCCCTTTGCAAAAAAAAAAAAAAAATCACATGAAGTAAATTCTGAATACTGAGTTGACCAAATATTGTGATTTAACTACATCAGGAGGATGGGGTGAATCCAAGGTGTAGGTAGGTTAATGAGTTAAAATAAGTTAAAACCTCATTAACCATAACAGGAAGTTAATAATGTGAAAAAAATTTTAATGATCTCTTCGAGTAGGATCTAATGGCTAATCTAATAATATTCCATCAAATGGATATTCTAATTTACTTAACCAATCCCCAAGTGTTGGATATTTAAGAGTTTTTGCAATGAACACCCTATGGATTCAGCTTCATCCAGAGCAAGCAAGTTTCCCTCTGATCTGCGACCCCCCTACCCTCCCCATCATGCTTCAAAGCCCTTAACATCTGCATCTCCCTCCAGGCCCCTAGGGCAAGCTAGGCAGGCACAGTCCTGCTCCTTTCACAGAGGGGATCACTGGGGCTGGAGAGGATTGCCCCCCGGGCGACAGAGCTGGTGAAAGATGGGCTTTCCCCTCCACCTCCACGCCCTTCCTATACCGTGGCCTTTTCGGTTGCCTTCTGAAGGTGTTCGTTTCCAAATCTAGCAAATTCTGCTAGAAGTCTGTGTTCTTGCCATGTCCTCTCAGCCTGCTCACCTTTTCAGTCCCTGCTCTCTTCACCTCCACGTCCCTCCTGACCTGTCACCACTGCCAAGCCCACTCGCAGCAAAGGAGCTGGTGTTGTGTCAGCCTGGACGTTTCACCACCCCAGGCAACATTTCTATTTACTTCCCCATGGTATAATTTGGGGCACTGGGGAATTCGTCCTTGAACCCTGCCCTGTCCCTCTGTACCTTCATGGGGCCGTAGATCTCGGAGCGGTCGAACATGAGCTTGAAGTAGCTCAGGCTGTTCAGGGCGGCCTGCCAGGGCATGTACTCTGTCTCTTTGTTCAGGAAGAGGGTGTTGTTCAGTGCCAGGGTGACAGAGACAATATGAGCACTAGGGACAGATAGAGGGGCTCAAGTAAGCACCCCCACCCAGCCCAGCCTCACTGTGGGAACCCCAGCCTGCTCCTAGAGCCTGAGGTCCCAGAGTCCCAGCTGAGCCAGCTCCAGCTTTCCTGGGGAAACGAAGATCTGGAGGGAGGGGGGACGTGGATGCTGGGTGGTGCCACCAATAAGGCCAGCCCAGGATTGGCCCTCACCCACTGCCAGTCACATTCCTTTTCTTATTAACCCCATTTTACATATAAGGAAACTACAGCTCAGAGAGGTGAAGTGCCTTGCCTAAGGTCACACAGCCCATAAGAAACAGAGCTGAGATTCAAAAAGACAAGAGGCCTGTGCCCTTTACTCTGAACACCTCTTCTCTGATTTGTTTGGTCCTCTGGGCTTTCCTCCCTCCCCCTCCTCCTCAGGCCATCTGTGCACATTTGGTTCATAAATCCCCATGTCTATGGGTGACATCACTTATGTCAAGAACTTAGCACCTGCCAGTGCTTACACACACAGCAGCTGCTCAATAAATATTTGTCTATTCATGCTGCATCTCTCCTGTCCTGTCCTTTCCAGATTCTTTTTAGCACCTAGCACTTGCTAAGCACAGTTAGCCCTCAGGAGAACCTTGGTGCCATGGAATACAATGTGGTTTGGGAGTTGGACAGGCTTGTGTCTGGCTGTCATGGGCTACTGTGTGACCTTGGGCAAGGTATTCAAACTCTGAGTCTTAGATTTCTTATTTGGGAAATGTGGGCTGTAACACTAACAATCTCTGGGGAAGTGAGGCCAAGGGAGAGGTGTCTGGAGCACTTGGAGCCTGCTGCGCTATGCCGGGCACACAGTGAGGACACTGGGAGGGAGCACTGGCTCTCACTATGGAATTGCACTTGCCAAGTCACCAGGCTTCTGTGGCTGAGCAGGCAGGGCCCGAGGAGGAAGGAACACTCACTTGGCCAGGTTGAAACCATCGTAGATGACCTGAGCCCGATTGATGACAGGGATGGCCTAGAAGGGGCAACAGAGTGTGTGACCTTGGGCTGGCAGTGGGGGCAGGCCCTGCAGTCTGGGGCACCCCCCTGTGGCTGGGCCTGGGGCAGGGGATGGGGTGGGGAGGCAGGTACCCACCGAAGGGTCTATCTGCAGCTGAGACTGAATCATCCTCCAGTTGTTGTCATCGTAGTTCACCTGGTAATAGCCTGTCACGTTGACATTCAGCAGGACCCATTCATTCGTTCCAGTTTTGAACAGATTATCCTGGGCTGTGGGGAGAGACCAGAGCTGGGGCGGGGCTGCTCAGGCCACTGGCTGATCGGACCCTCAGCCCTCCTCTCTCCAGGCTTCTGTAGAGCAGCCTGGCAGCGGTGGGCCCTCACACCGCCCGGGCAGTGCCCAAGGAGAGGGGCAGAGAGGAGGTGCAGGACAGGCTGCCAGGCCTCTGGCTGGCCGCTGACCTCGCACAGAACAGTTGCCACCTCTGAACCTCAGCGACTGCCCTGCCTCCCACAGGCTCCGAGTGGCTGGGCCAGTGACATCTGCTGGACAAGTACATCACCACCACCACCTCTGGGGCCACTTAGACTCAACTCCCCAGGCAGTTGCTCCTTCTCCACCCCACCCCTTCTTCCTCCCATCACACCCCAGTCACAAAGTGGGAAACCCAGGCAGAGCCTCCCACCCAGCAAGCCCTGCAACGCTGCTCATCTGTTCCTTGGGGCTCCACGCCCCCTCCTCGCTGCTCTCCCGCTACCCTTTCTCCTGGCAGCCAGAAGGCATCCTTCCACATCTGCAGGTCAGACCCAATTGCTCGTCCACTTCCCACCTACCACCTACTCGGAATCTTCCTAGCCTGAGGACATGGCCATTGTCTCCTGCAGCCTGCAGGGACCCACTTCACCTGGAGCCAGGATACACCTCTGCCGGAACCACACTCAGTCCCCACATTCTCTCCTACCTCATGCCTTGTACTTGCTGTTGACTGCCTGGACTGCTTCTCTTTGCCGCCATTAGCCTGGTGGACTTCTACTCTTCCTCCAAGACTAAGCTCGCCTCCTCCAGGAAGCCTTTCCTGACCTCTCCATGAAGCTGAATCTCCCTTATTCCCAGCTCCCTGCCCCCCTGCCCCAGTAGCTCAGAGACCATACGTGCCTCTCCTAAAGCGCTCAGCACAGCTCTGGAAAGTTTGAACTCCTTGTCTTCCTTCCCTTCATCGGCAGCCTTGGCCTAGGCAGAGGGTGACTCACCTTGACCTTGATTTCCTCAGTGCCTGGCAGAGAAGGGCTGCTCATATTATGTATCAGGCACTGTTGTAAACATTATGTGGGAATCCTCTCCTTTAATCCTCACACAACTCTATGGGGCAGATGTTGTTCTTAGCCCCATTTTATAGATGAGGAAACAGAGACAAGAAAGAGATGGTAACTTGACCAGAGTCACACAGCTGGGCAGCAACAAAGTAGAGCTTAGAACCAAAGAAGCTGGCTCCATCTGTTGAATGGAGCAATGAAAGAAGCCCCCCGGAGGCTGCCAGGACCCCTGGGATGCGGGCCAGGAGCGGCTATCCCCCAGGGCAGGCCAGGCTACCTTTTTCCTGGCCCTGCAGCCAGTAGTGGGCCTGCGGTGTGCCATTTCTGATAGACGAGATGGGAACAATCCACAGATAGCTGCAACAAGAGACCCAGAGGCCAGGTGTAAGAGATGGCGGCTCTTGGCCACTGCTGGCAAAGGGCAGCCCTGCCTGGGCTCCCAGTTTCTGCCTGACTCTGGCACCAAGCACCCCCATCCTCCTGGCCCAAGAGGGAGACTGTCTACAGCCACCAGGGCAGGGGCCACAGCAGGCCAGGCCCTGCTATGGTCAAGGGCCCCATAGCAACTCCCCCTCATCCTGCCTAGGCACCTGTCTCGGTGACCCCATCTGCTCACTTGAACTCTGAGGGGCGGGTGACGTTGGAGTCGGGGTCAAGGAGGAAGTGTTTCTGTGAGATGTCCCCTGTCTTGGTGTCCACAGTGATGACAGGGAAGCCCATCTGCAGGGTCCAGCGGTCCATGATAGCTCTCACAGTGTCTGGCAGTTGGATGGACGTCTGATTGTTTACAGCCTTGGGCAGAGTGAGATGGTCCAGCCATCAGCAGACTGCCATTCTCCCACCCCACCCATCCAGGGCAGCCCCTGCACCCCTGGCCTCTCCCTAGTGGCCCCACTTTGCTGGAAGGCAGTGGAGGAGCACTGGGCTGGGAGGCAGAAGCTGGGGTCCTAGGCCGGCTCTCTCTCTCCTCGGCTGCCCAGTGCTGGATAAGCCAAGTCTTCTTGGCCTCTGGTTCATCCTGCACTAACTGAACAAATCTATATGGTCCCTCCATTCTATGATCCAACCTGGGGTGGGGGGCTGTCAGGGAGGGGCACCCAGGATGCCCATGGCTCAGCCTGAACAAACCTGGGAGAATGGGCAGGGAAAGGAGGCAGAGATGAAGGAAAACCAGTGTCCCAGTGTCACAGGGAGGGCGAAGGAGAGAGCTGTGGGTGACGTGAAGGAAACACCCCTGGGTTGGGGTCTGGGGGTAGGCTTAGGGTGGTTGTTATTGTCTTAAGTCTTTTTTCATCTTGTTCCATGTGTGTGCCTCGCTTTTGTAATAAACCAAACACATCTGTTAAAAACTGAGAAAATAAAAAACTAAAAACAGCATACAAAGAGGGCAGACCATGTCAGAAAGTGCAAGCCAGTGGGGAGAGGAACTCTGGGAGGCTGCAGAGAGAGGGGGCTCAGGGTAAGAGGGAGCAGGAGGGAGAGATGGAGCTGGAGGGTGCCGGCATCGAGGAGGACTCAGCTTTGGAGGAGAGGAAGGACAGGACAACTGCGGCAGGGCAAGAAAGACAATGGAAGGGGAAGGGAGGGACTGAGGATGTGGGAGGTGGGGAAGGTGGATCAGGCTCATGGCAGATGGATGTTGGGCTGGAGACCGGCCAGGAGGGCACTGGAGCCCACCTGTGACTCTGTGACAAGGTCCTGGGCCTCCCCTCCCTGTTCAGGCTGGTCATGGAGCACAGGCACATTGAGGGGTCAGTCGGGCTGACAGGGCCACAGAGAAGAGGGGGCAGCTATAAAGGAGAGGATGTGATGGGGGAGGATGGAGAGAATGCAGACTCCAGTCTCAGGAGGGGCAGGGCGGGCAGGAGGGTGGGAGCGATTGGAGGGTTTGCCCCACAGGCAGGGGCTGTTAAGGGTCTAAGTGGATAGGAATGAAAGGTGGGGCTGGATGGGAGGGTCAGAGCATGCACTGAGGGTGCTAGTGTGGGCAAAGTCAGGCCTGGGAGGGGCCAGCGGGGCACAAGGCAGCCAGAAGTGCTGAGTAGGCAAAAGACTGGCTCCAAAGTTCCAGGCAGAGGAAGGCCTGGGCTTGGGCTTGGGAACATGAGAGCCTATTTCCTCACCCCTCAGCTCCCATCACAGAGCTCACTGCAGCGGGAGGCAGGCTGCCAGCCAGGACTCCTGACCCAGGCTCCCTCAACACCTCCCCCAGGAGTCATCATTCTGCCCATTTTACAGATGAGCAAGCAAGGCTCCCAATGACCTGCCTGGGAGGGTAAGCAGTGGAGCCGGACACATTCTCTTACATACTCCCCAGGGACTTTCAGCATCTCAGGACCCCCATAGAATGGCTTCAGTGGGGCTGGCTGTTACTGACCTTCTGCAAGTGCTCCCACAGGTCTAGGTAGGTGGTGTTCTGATAGGCAAAGGCATTCAAGTAGGACTGTGGAAAGACAGGGCATGGTGAGGGTAAAGCTGATGCCCCCAGCCTCTACCACTCAACCTCTGTGGTAGGCTGGGGCCTGGAGGAAACGCCCCCCACCTCATGGCTGAACCAAGGGTACTCACTGCCAGGCCCTTCTTGAACAGTTCCTCAGTCAGGAAGTCAGAGAGCATCCTGATGACCGAGGCTCCCTGGTGGAGGGGAGGGGGCTCAGAAGACTGCACTGAGCCAGCCGGACCCTGTGTCCCCACTGGGTTGGGACAGGTGCTCCCAGAGCCCCGGCTTCAGTGGGGCCCCTGTGGGCTGAGTCCCCACCTCCTTCCTTATGCCCCCCACTGTCTCAGGACCAGCACGGAGGCTGGGCAGCACCTTGCTGTAGGAGATGGTGTCGAACATCTCGCTAATCTGGGCAGGTGTGTTGACCTCCTTGGCAGGGGTTGTCAGCGGGTGGGAGGAGGCCAGTGCGTCCACAGCCATCACAGGGTACACGTCATTCGTCACTATGAGGTCTTTCTGCAAATCCCCAACAGCCATTAGGAGACTGGCCTGGGAGGGGGTGACCCAGGTTTTCCCCCACCCCAGACCCTAGGGGCTCCAGGGCAGTGGGCTCACCAGATTCCAGTTGGGCTCTGCATAGTCAGCACCCAGGTACTCCACGTAGGAGGCAAAGCCCTCGTTCAGCCACAGGTCATTCCACCAGGCCAGAGTCACCAGGTTCCCAAACCACTGTGGGGGAGGGAGGTCAGCCCGGCAAACCACTCTGGCTTGTAGTCACTAACAATACCCAGGGCTACCGTTCACCAAGTGCACCCCGTGTGCCAGTCTTGAGCTCGAGACTTTACTGGCATCACAGTGACGCCTCCCTGCTATCTTGCCAGGTGGAACCCTCTGCCTTCCTCAGCTGCGAAGGGTAGAGTCACAACATATGCCATCTCCTCTCAAAGCCCCCCTCTTTCTTTGTCTGCATTCCCCATGATGGGGGCTACCTGGTGGGCCAGCTCATGAGCAATCACAGTGACCACCCGCTCCTTGTTGCTGATGGAGGAGGACAGTGGGTCGAACAGTAGCGCATTCTCCCGGTAGGTCACCAGCCCCCAGTTCTCCATGGCACCAGCATTGAAGTCAGGCAAGGCAATCTGATCTGGGGAAGTCAATGGCATTGGCAGGATGGTCTCTTGGTATAGACACCCATCTGCTTCCCCCTAGCACAAGGCCCCTCACTCACCAGATTTGGGGAGTGGGTATGATGTAGCATAGTGATGGGCAAAGAAGTCTAAGATGGGACCTGTCTTGTTCAGGGCATAAATGCCATGGCCCTCCGCAGTTGCATTAGGCCGAGCCCAGATCCTGATCTGCAAAGAAGATAGGGGTATGTCAGGGGCTCCTCTTGGGTCATGGTATAGGTGGGCCAAGTCCCAGGGCACAGCAGGCTAGGGGACCAACCAGGTTAAACCAAGAGCTTGGTCACGGGGTAGAGGTGCAATCTTCACCAAGCTTTTGAGTTGTAGGGAGGAGTTTTTGGAGCATAAAATAACAAGTCTTCACCATGAGTCTGGCACCCAGGGGCTGGGAACTCTTTCTTTGTGAGGAGGGTCTAATTTTTGAGATGCAGAGACTGAGAGTCAGAGAACTTAAGACATTTGCCCGAAATCACTCAGAACTGGGATTCACTGTCTAACAACTCAGGAGCTGCGACAAGGATGAGGATAAACAGGAATATCCACTCCCTAGACCAGGACCAATCCCGGGGAAGGACAGGTGGGCTCAGCTCCGTACCAGGACATCATTGGCTGACTTTCCCTCCACACACGTGAACTCGCTCACGATGAAGGCCAGTAGGTACGTGGACATTTTAGGTGTGGTTTCGAACTCAGTGACGTTCCAGTTGGGGTCTCCCTCAAGTGGGACACTGGGACCTGGGCAGGGAGTATGCAGGCATGTCGGGGTGTGCCCTCTCCCCTGCCCTGAGTCCCAGCCCTAGGGGCCTGCTTCCCAAGGCTGTGTGGTCCCAGCCAGACCCACTCACCTTTGGGCAGCATGTTGGACAGGGCCGTGAGGTCCTTGGGGTGGATGAGGGTGATGTTGAACGTGGCCTTCATGGCTGGTTCATCAAAGCATGGGAAGGATTTCCGGGCATCTGGAGCCTGCATCTGTGTCGTGGCCAGCACCCTGCCCAAAGCAGGGGGTTAGAGGGTGTGCAGCATAATGTCTGTTCCCGTGGGAGTAGGCAGGATGGGGGCTATAGGGTGTTGCTGGGTGTCCACAGGATGGGGTGCACAGATGGCTCTCCGGCCTAATCCCTTCCCTCCCCACCTCCCCCAGGCCGCCTCTGGGCCCACAGGCCAGCTGACAAGGGGGACAAGGCTCCTTCTGGACTGAGGGTCAAAGTCCTGACAGTCTCTGTCACTGTATTAGCTGGGAGACCTTGGGCAAATTTCTCTCCTTGGAGCCTGTTTTCCTATCTATCTAAGAAGCACTGTCATCACTAATCCCTGACTCCCTAATGTGGTGTAGAGGGGCCCTCTGAGAAACGGCTCCATAGCTGCTCTACCAGAGCTGTGGATGGAGCAGTGGACCAGCCAAAGGCTCCAGAAGGTTCAAAGGCCTCGAGTCCAAGCCCTTCCTTGGCCCCCAGGATCCAGCTCTGCCTCAGCATCAAGCATCTGCCCCCACCCGGCAGACCGAGCTCCGACTTACTTTTTAACGTTGCCTTCCATGTACTCGCTGCGGTAGAAGCCTGCCAGGTCGTCGGCCAGCTCCCCTTCAAACTCAGTGTCCATCTCATACATTCTGCCTGCCTCCAGCGAGCCCTTGAGGTGCACCACCAGGTACTGGGTGAGCTCTACCAGCTCAGTCCTGTCGATGCTGGGAGCCTGGGTGCCCCCCACGCCCCGCAGGACAACCATGTGCTCCTGGGTGGTGGTGTAGTTGAGCTTCTTGCTATGGATGATGATGACATTGGTGGGCTCCTTGCAGATGAAGCGGACGGTGCTCGTGCCCTTGAAGATATACAGGCCCTTATCGTTGGGGGTGAGATAGGGCCTCAGCTTCACATTGTAGGAGTCGGGCAACAGGGTCGTGGGTAGACGGTATTGGTTCCACGGCTTGCTCTGGTCCAAGGTGGTGGCTGAACTGGTGGAGGGGGTCGTGGAGGGGGTCGTGGAAGGGGCCACAGTGGCACACTCGGCATTCTTGTTCTTCTCCTGGGCGTATACCACAGACAGAGCAATGATGGTGGCCACAGCCGCCACGCCCAGGAGGATGCCCAGGATGCCCAGGGCCTTGGAAATGTAGAATCCCTTTCCCATGGTGAGGGTGGGGAGGGAGCGCGGGGAGGCTCAGGACAGGCGAGGAACAGGGCAGCCTCGGGCCAGGTTTATATCCCTGAAGGGGAGGAGCCCTGCAGCCTGCAGACTGGGCAAAAATTAACCAGGACTCAGACAGGCGAAGGTCACTGGATTGGGTACGAACACACTCTGCCCAGGTTCCGGAGAGGAGATCCAGGAACAGTGTGCGGAGTGCGGCTCAGGGGTGCCTGCTGGGAGCAAACAGTGTCTGGTTACAGGCTGCAGGCTGCCTGTGAGCCCACCAAGGACTGAAGGGCAGGCTGCGGGCCCAGCAGTGAGAGGGAGCAGCCAGGTGGCACAGCTCTGCCTGCGAGCTAAGTGGGGGCAGGAGCAGAAGGACTGAGGTTAGATCCAGGAAGTTAGAAGGACTTCCCAGGAACAAGAGATGGGAGGTGAAAAGAAGAGGAGAGTTGGTTTCTGGCTTGGGTCAAGAACACACTGGGTCATCCATGTGGTTACATCCTGGAAGGATGCCCAGGGCTCCTCAGCAGCATGGTCCCAGCCTCCCTTGCATTCTTCCAGAGCAGGGAGTTCTTCCAGGCTCCCCTCCCTTTCCCTTTTTTGCCAAAAACTTTTCCCTCAATTATCAGCTCACTGAGTAGAATGAAGTAAGTTGTTTTGCCTTTTTTTTTTTTTTTTTTAAAGAGAGGAGTCTGGTGGAGGCTTAACCTCTCCCCAGCCATGACCTTGGGCAGGATATTCACCTTTCTGAGACCCCTCTCCTCATACAAATAATAGAATTTACTTCTTATATTTGTTGAACAGATTTAATGTGAAAACATATTAAACATCATATGGTAAAAACTAAAAATCCTTCCTTTCTTACCAAGAGCTCATTCATTCTATCCTTAAAAGGAACATATTACTTATACTCAATACAGTATGTTTTTACAGGAAAATGATGCTCATTGTCACCCTTCCCATCTACCAGCCCAATTTCTCAGACCTCAACACCACCTGACCCTCACCCCAACATCCACCTCAACCTGTCCTCCAGTCTCACCATGTCCTTGGTCACAGCCACTCTCATTGTTTATGTGGGCACTGCTGGATCCTCATGGACTCCTCATGTCCATTGGGGCCCCTCAAATCAGTTTGCCACACAAATTGGATCATTTTACACCACTTCTTAAAACCTTTTTGCTCTTGGAATCCAGACCAAACCTTCTAAAGACACCTACAAGTTCAAGTGCTATCACTTCCTAGCCTCATTCTTACCACACTCCCCTGTGTTGCAGAACTCCAGCTACTCTGGGCTTCTTTCTGCCTCTCCACCACAGGGCTTTTGAATATGCAGTTCCTTCTGCTTGGCTCATTTTCTCCCCCTTCTTGCCCTGTTTCCTAGTCATCATTCCTATTCATCCTTCAAGTCTTTCTCAGAGAAGACACCCTGACCTCTCTGACCTGGTCAAGCCCCTTAGCACCACAAACCTCTTCTTCAAAGTCCTATAACTCAGTGCAGTTTTCCATTTGATCTGCATGGTGGTGACTTGAGTGTTGCCTGTCTCCCCCACCAACTGCAGGTCCCGTGAGAGCACGTTCTTAGCGGCTTCTGCTCACTGGCACTAGACACGGTGACTGGGACACAGTAGTAGCTCAATACATACTTGATAAGTGAATGTACACATGCATGAACGAGTGAATGGGTGAATGAGTGAAAGAGTAAGTTAATTCAGGAATCACTCCTTATTGAAGTCTTTCTAGTCCCATTTCCCCACCCTCCCATCCCCACTCCCACTCTTGCTTTGAGAGAATTGTCTGCCTCTTTCTCTCAGCTCTCCTCCCACCATGGCAGACAGGCAGGACTCTCACTAAGGCCAAATGCATCTCAGGGCTCATGCCTGTCTCCTCCATTAGCTTGTCAGCTCCTTGAGGGCCTCATTCAACTCCCACTCCCTGCCTTGGCTTGGGCTGGCCACCCTCCGAGACTGCTTGAAGGCTTGGTAAATTAATGCGTGCTTGGACTGACTGTATGCATAGATTAATTCATTCAGGCATCCCTGCAAGAGTGAACGATTGCCACCTGTCATCCGGCCATTGGAAGCCAGGGTCTGAGTGTGGGGTCTTCAGGGGAGTCCTGGATGCCCATCTTTGAGCTTGAGGGTGCTCTGAGCCCTCAGCACATCCCTCCTTCTCTCTAGAGACCCGCCCCTAGGGCCCCGGTCTGGGCAGTGTGGACTTCCCACTGCAGTGACCTGCAGCCACCCTCATCAAGCCTGGGCTGATGGCCAAGGGGCACAAGTGTGAAGCCAAGTACCTGGGGAAGGCTCCAGCTTGGGCACAGTGACAGAGGGAACTGTGGCACCCGCGGCTGACTGAGGATGAGAAGTCCGTGCTTCCAGTTTCCTTCCGTGAGAGCTAAACTTGCCAAGGGAGGCCGTCTTTATTGCATCGCTGTAGGCTGGCACGCAAAGACCATCCATTTCCCTGCACTGAGTTTCACTCTGTAGGGCCTGCAGCCCACTTTCACCTTTGCAGCAGAAGGACGCACAAGCCTCCCTGAGGTAATCCCTACTCCAAACAAAGAAAGAGGCCCTGCCTGACCCACTATGGCCTTTTCCTGTTTGCTTTGGACACAGACCACTGGCCCAACTGGCTGGAATCTTTACTCTTTTGGAAAGGGCCTCTGGTCTTCAAAGTTAGTGCAGCAGGCAGTTCATTGCCCTGTAATGAGAGGTCCCTGTTCTGGGCACCAGGCCAGCCCAGGCTGGGGGCACAGAGAGGGGCATGTTCCACAGCTTCCGCTTCAGTGATAATGAAAAGGGACCCCTCTTCTAACTCCCTGCTGAGGCCCAGGCATGGCCATCTCCACACCCGACTGGGCAGCAATAACCATGCTGTCCTCCCTTGTCACCCAACCTGCCCACACACCTTGGCACAGGGATCTCCCTAACCTGCTTGAACCTGGTCTCTGGCTCCTTACTGCTTGCAGAATGAAACCTCAACTCTGGATTGAACCTGAAAACCTTCTGTGAACTTGACCCTCTGACCTTTCCTCTTTCCAATGGCCAATGTGGCTCCAGCTGTTGCAATTTCCCTGAACTCTCTGGACTTTTTCATACCTCTCTGTTCCTTTACCTATGCAGCTTCCACTGCCAGGAATGCCTTTCCTCTCCCTCCTGTCAAACTCCTACCCATTCTTTAAAACCCAGCTCAAATGTCACTGCCTTCTCATGCACAGGCAGCCCCTTTCCCTCAGTGCTTCTCTGGCCTCTGGTCCACACCTCTATCACAGCACATATTAAAGGCCATTTATTTGTTCAAAAGCTTTTCAACAGACCTAGGCACTTCAAGGGAAGCCTCTGTGACTTTGTACACCCCTCCATGCCTAGAACAGGGCAGAAGCCCAGTGCTAGCTAAATGAATGACAATGTCCACAGTCCTTGCCATGGCTTATAGGTCCAGTGTGATCCAGCCTCTGATGATGCTCTGGTTTCATCTCAAACCCTCTCCCCCTGTTACCTTCTGTGCTCTGGTGGAATGGATACACCAATAAGAAAATGAGAGGCAGTGGTTAAAGATGGATCTCAGCATAATTCAGACCCTTAATCCTTGGCACAGATTTCCCACCCATGCCTCATGCTCCTTCTTGGGCTCCGAGATTGTGCATACAAATCACCTTTGTGAGTTTTGCCGCATCTGTGATCCTGCTATATGTTACTCACTTACTAGTTTTCTTCAAATCAATTCACTACTTACTCCCCTTCTGAGCAATAATGATATTTTAACTTTTCCAATACACATTTCAATTTATGACTGTTGATTTAAAAACTATTCATCCAGGTAGCTCCTAAAATCATCTTATACAGCTGCACTCACTTTGGGAATCACTGTTCCATTGTGTATGATTCTGGGGGTGGCATCACCTGCAGGCTGTCTGGCGTGGAGCCTTTCTGTAGGTGAATTAATGTGTGTATTCCTTTTTCTGTTCATCTCTTGATGTGGGAGAAGCTGAGTCCTCAGCCTTGGTCTCAACCAAAGCAGCCTTTCTATCTACGGGTTTATATTATTTCTGCTCTGCTTATGTTTTGGTCCAGAGAACAAAAGTTCTAAATTAAGAAAAAAAATTAAGGTTGACAAAGATCATGCTAGAGAATATTTAAGGCATAGCCTCATATGTAGAAGATATCAACTGAATAGGAAAAGATGGGGCTACAAGTTGCTTTCTACATAAACAAGAAAATACCAGGAGCCTGGGAGGGGCCGTGGTGGGGAGAGTTGAGGACCAGCTGACAAACAACTGTGTGATCCAGGCTCCCTCACAGATCACAGGTCTTGGGGTAGGCTGCTGTTCATGCTCACTCAGCTCCTCCCTACTCTTGCCCTCCTGCCTATCAGCCACAAGGCTGGGCAGGCAGGGAGCTAAGGAACAACCTGAAGTCCATCTGTCTGCTCTGAAGGAGCAGTGAGTAGGGAGCAGGGATGAGGCTGGGGCCCCAGCACAGGCTTCTGAGGTCTCTACTCACAGCTGCATGAGGCTGGGCCTGGGCCAGCCCCTAGGGTGCTTCCTCTGGGAGCTTTGGACACTGTCCACCCTGTGAGAACCACAGAAGGCCCCTATGGGAAGTCAGCTCCTGTCTTGTCCTCTGGAGCCAAAATGCAGGGCACTCAGGACAGAAGGAGCAGAAGGGGCCCTCGCGGAGTTGGAAGAAGTACACCAGCCTTAGAAGGGCAATTCTGGGCTGCAGATCCTCCCTAGCAACTCCCAACTGTGTAACTGAGCAGATAGTCACCACCAGGATAATGGTGGTGACACCATTTGGCTGGTTCTATTGCTTAACTGTATATGCCTCCTAAAGCATCTTCCCACACAGCCCACAGTTCCTACTGTGCAGTGCCTATGAGGTTAAAAGACCAAAGGAGGAGACACACACCTTTCAGCATAACACATGATAGCAAGTTATAGAAGGCTGATCGGAAAAGGATGAAAGGTCTTATCATCTTTTAGAGGAACTTTGTGTCCCTCTTCTGAATGTTATAGGTACACTAAGGGGCATGGAGTGGGAATGGCTGCTGCAAGGGACGGCTGAGAGACTGGGAACCTGGTGGAAGCCAGCTTGGGGCTCTGCAAAGGGGCCATGAACTCCCTATCCCCAGACCAGGACCTGGAGCTGGTGGTGGTTCTAGGAAGTAGAACTCCTTATCCGCAGGGGAGTGCTGGGTGTTGCTAGCAGACACATGCCTCTGTGGAGGACCCTGGCCTGCCTCCAAGGGTGCAGCCGGACCACTGTAGCGTCTCGGATGACAGACACCCAGGGTTGGGCCCAGGCAGCCTAGAGGTGATGACTGTTGTCCTATGTGAAGGAAGGCACCCAGGAGCCTCAGTGTGAGCA
This sequence comes from Camelus ferus, assembly GCF_009834535.1. Classification (NCBI taxonomy): domain Eukaryota; kingdom Metazoa; phylum Chordata; class Mammalia; order Artiodactyla; family Camelidae; genus Camelus; species Camelus ferus. The sequence continues at coordinate 11,574,478 of NC_045722.1, read as the reverse complement.
GCTAGCCCACTGTCCATGCCATCCCTTGCAAAATGTCATAAATAGCCTTCAGCACAGGGTCTGGATCTTCCACCAGAGTCACAAGCCCAGGAACAATTCCAAAACACTAGCACCTTCCCACATGGGATCCTCACCTGTCTCCTCAGGATGCTTAGTGGTAAAACTCTTGAAGCAAAGGGGCTGGAGGGCTTGGCTTAAGGGTTGTGGAAGTGGGAAGAAGCCAGTGCCCCACTCCCTAGAAGGCTGAGGGAAGCAGAGGGCAGGGAGGGGACTGGGCTGCCTCACACAGCTGAGCTTGTTTCTCCATCTGTGAAATGGGAGCAGCTCTCCTGGGTCAGCTTTCTGCCACTGACAATCTAGCCTTAGACTCTAGGGCTCTTTAGGGAGGTGGGCAAGTGGAGGATGCCAGCCCACTGCCAGAGAGGGGCCAGTTGCCCTGCCATCCCCAGCTCCCCTGCCCTCAATGTGTCGGGCCAGTCTTTGGTGGATTGGAGGCCCATTTCCACATCTTCTGGGCCATGCCCTCATTTCTCACCTTCCCCACCTCACATATCTACTGCCAACTCCAAATACAGACGACCAACCCAACGGCCAAACTGGCCCAAGACTCCCCTTTTACGTGTGAATAAAGCAAGGCTCGGGGAGGTCCAGGTCATTTAGAGACTCAGGGACGAAGCCACAATCAAGCCTCAAGTCTGAGTGAGACCAGTGCTCTTATCTCAGTCACACTTCCTGGTAGGAGTGGTCCCTGGGCTGGGATGGAGGGAGGAGGCAGATCCAAGTCACAAAACCTCAAGGCATGACCCAACTGGGCCCTCCTGCCCACTGCACTGCTAGGGGTTTTGGAGGTGCTGGGGAAGGACCCCACTGGCCCCATTTGGAGGACTCCTCCCCAGAACAAGTGTGGGTTGCAGTAGGAACATTGGTCTGTCTCGACTGCTCCCCAGGGAGTGCTGGAGAGCCTCGGTTCCCACCGCAGGAAAACCTGCATTCCAACAGTTGTTGTAAAGAGCAAGGGAGACCACGATTGTAAAACGGGTGCTTAAAAATAGTAATTTCCTTTAAAATAGGAGTCCGGTGGAGGGCTTTGGACAAAGGCAAACTGTCCAAGGTTGGTGAAGGGGGACTCCTGCTGGCGCCCTGGCCCCGGGCGCCCTCCTCCTCTGGGGCCTGTACAGACCCCTAGGCTGGCCGGGATTGCGTTCATGTTTGGCTCCGCCCCACCCACTACAAGACTGAGCAGCTGTACCTCGCAGTCACCATGCAAGCAACTTTAGTCCCCAGGCCAAACTGCCTCAGACCCCAGCAGGGCAGAGTCCTCTGCACCAGCGGGGTCTCTCCATCCATCCTCCCCAAGAGGCGCCAGCAGCGCCCCTCCCCACCCTGGGGGCCCCCTCTCCAGGTGGGCGGTCCCCTGACCGGCTGACCGGCCTGCTGCGGAGCCAACCTGGTCGGGAGATCCTAGCGGGATCTTGGCCAAAAGAATCCTTCGCGCTCCCTGGCCCTCAGTGTACCCGTCTGAGAAGGGGGCGTCAGCAGCGGACGTCGGGGTTTCTGCGCGCTTGCGTCAAGGTCCCTTCCTCACTCCCGCTGCCGCCCGGCAGCCACCCCACAGCCCCTGCGCACCCCGCAGCCCCTCTCCACCGAGCTCCACTTGCCTGCGGCCGCCGGGTCCCCCAACCCTGGCCCGCTCGGATCCTCCTCTCCGGAACGACGAGCCGGGCCAGCCACCGACGCTGCCCACCAGGACCTGGCTCCTCCTTTCCCCGTATTTTTAAAGGGAAGTAACCTGACCCGACCACTACTCCTCTCGGGTTAACCCCTACCCTCCCGCAGTTCCGCCCGGACTCCTCCTCCACCCGCCCGCAGGCTCCCTGGAGCCCCAGGATAGGGAGCGGCTCCAGCGACGGCCGGGCCCGCAGGCGCTGTCCTCGCTCTTGGGTTCCAGGTCTCCTGCTCCCTCACCAGCACTTCTCCACCCAACCCCGCTGTGGCCGCAGCCCCAGGGCCCGCCCCTCCACACCGCCACTGCCCCTGAGAGAGGGGCACAGCCTTGTCCTTCTTGTTGGGCCGGGGGGGAGGGGTAGGGTTGGGTGGGGAGCCCCAGTCATTCAGCAAAAGAAATCAGGCATCCCCGGGCGATGATTGTTTGAGATAAATAAATCTAAGAAGGACATCATTTAACTTTCGTGATACCTGGGGCTCATCACTGAGAAGGCAGAGAAGTAGCAGGACCTAGCCAAAAAAACCTCCAAAAGACTGGAGACAGGAGTATGTGGCTTCCAGAGACTGTGCAGCCAGAGGCAGGGCAGTCCTCTTCTCTGCGCATCTTTTTACTGGGCAGTACCAGATGATATTTGTAGTCTTTTCCTATGGCTGCTGTAACAAATTAACACAAACATAAAACAACACAAATTATCTTACAGTTCTGTAAATCAAGTCCAAGATGGGTCTCACTAGGCTATATTCAAGGGTGTCCACAGGGCTTCCTTCTGGAGGCTCTGCGGAACATCCATCTATTTGCCTCTTCCAGCTTCTAGACACTGCCCACATTCCTTGGCTTGTGGCCCTCCTACCATTTTCAAAGCCAGCAGTGGCCCATCCAGTCTTTCTGTATCTCTCTGACATTAACTCTTCTTTTGTCTCCTACTTCTACTTTTAAGGATCCTTGTGATTACACTGTGTCCACCCAGATAAGTCAAGATAATCTTCCTATTTTAAAGTCAGCTGATTAGCAATTTTAATTCCATCTGCAATTTTGATTCTTCTTTGCCACATAGCACAGCATATTCACAGAACCCAGGGATTAGGACAAGGACATCTTTGAGGAGGGGGGCATTACTCTGCCTACCAAAGGTTCAAGATACCTTCCAGAATCTCAGGTTTAGAAGCAATTTGGAAATCACTCAATCAAATTGACTCTTCCTCATCCATTACTGGGATCTCTGGGATAGTTTAGCACTGTACCACACGGTCCAAAGTGGTTGCTTTTTGAATGACTTGCACTTGCTCTTCGTTTGGAAACAGCACAGTGGGCCAGGGTGCCTCCAAGTAGCAGCCTTACTTCCCCTTCTAATTTGTTGCTGTGCTCTTAAAAGCCAGGTCACAAGTTTATTGGAATATAGAATTGTGTATAAAGTAAGAGTAAATTGGCTCTGAATGAGATCCTAGTGCTACTTTGGGTTTTCTTTCTCTCCCTGCCTGGCCCCCTCCTCCAGCATATTTGACATAATCCCCTCTATGGCTGACAACCCAAAGAAAGGCTCTATCACTCCCGAGAGAATCTTCCACCCTGGGTCCCTACCTCTCTGCCTTAGAGTAGAATACATGCTGCTGTGGCAGAAGTGCAGTCCGACTTTCTGGAGGGAAGTTTGGGGATAGAAGTGAAGGTCACTTTTAGGAATTTAGCCTAATGGAATAGAGTATTTATGGACAAGGCTTTTACTGCAGTATTATTTATAATTTAGGAAAATAAAAAAAAGCCCAAATATTCAGCTATAGGTGATTGGTTGAGAGAATTATGGTCTTCCCATATGATGAAATACTACCCCACCATTAAAAACAAATCATGTTTCATAACTACTGAATGAAACCATGGGAGAATCTTTTTAGAAAAAAATCCCAGAGTGGGGAAGTCCTTTATGAATATTATATAAAACCTGAAGCCTCAAAAGAAAAGATTGATAAATTTGACTACATTAAAAGTAAAATTTCTGTGTTGCAAAAAACGACAACAAGGGAAGTCGAAAGAAAAACTTTAAACTGCAGGGGTGGGGGAGGGGAGGATTGGAGACTACAACTCAGAACATAGGCAAAGGGCTGATTTCTCTCATATGTAAAGAGCTCCCACAAATCATTTCAAAATGAACCACCAATGACTCAAATGGAGGAAAATAAGTAAAGGATATGAGGAAACAGTTAATGGAAAACAGAAAATTTTAGTGGGCCCTTAAAGATATAAAAAGATGCTCAACAACTCATCAGAAGGAGTATCTCCAAAGATATTATTCTTCACTTACCAGGTCAGCAGAAAGTTTGGTAACACAGTATGTTGGCAAGAGTGGGAAGAGAACAAGCACCCTCATGCATTGCTGGTAAGTGTGTAAACTGACTCACATGAGAGAGGCGATTTGGTAATATTTATCAAACATCTAAACACATGTCCCTTTGGACTCAGCACTTCCACTTCTGGAAACTTATCCTACAGATATCCTTATACCCAAGCGAAATGGGGAATATACAAGGCTTTTCATTGCAACACTGTCTGTAGCTGGAAAGGACCTAAATGTCCACCAGTAGAGATGGGAAAACAACTCTTCTTGTATGTCCATGCAATGGAATGTATGTAGCTATAAAAAAGGGATATGATGCTATCTATGGAATAATTTTCAAGATCTATTGTTAAGTAATAAAAGTTGGGTGCAGATGGTTGTTCAAGTAGCTTGTCAATTGTACTTTAAAAGTAGAAAGAAAAACACATAATTTACTTATACATAATGTATATAATGACCCATAGATACACAAGAAACTGCTAACACTGATTCTTTCCCAGGTGGGTAACTGGACAGCTAAAGAACAGTATGGGAAACAGATTTTTCAATGTATCCTTTTGTTCTTTTGAACGTTGAACCACGTGAATACACTGGCTATTCAAAATATAAATAAAATTAGAAGTGCAAGACAAAAATACCAGAGGATTAATAGATTTTACGATATAAAAATTTAAAAACTTTCGTATATATGAATGAAATTGATTTGATGTTTGGGGTTTGCTTTGAAATAATCAAGGTGAGGTGGGAGAAGTCAGGGCTGGCTGCTCAATAATACAAATGATTTAAAAAGTCAGAGAAAATCAGAAACAACTTAATGTTCAGTAATTGAGGATTAGTTAAATAAATTATGGTCCTCCGTGTGAAAAAATGCTGTGCCACTTTTTAAAAAATAATAAATCATGTTTAGAAGTACTAGAAGAATCTGCTTTGTTTTGTTTTAATAATGATTTTGGAATGGGAAGACCTAAGTATTAAACAAAGCTCAGAAGCCACAAAATGAAAGACTATGAAATTTTACTCCACAGAAACAAAAATCTCTGCATTGCAAAAACCACTATAAGCAATGTCAAAAGGAAAACTTCATACTAGGAGGAAAATTAGCCTTATCTTGATCACTGTTGGAGCTCAGAAGTGGGAATGTTGGGAGTTCATTATATTGTTCTCATTACCTTTGAGTATTCTTACAAATTTCTGTAATAAAGAGTTAAAAGTCATTTAAGTATATGCAAACTTCTGTATAGCAAAAGACAACTATTACACCAGACTATAAAATTTGCAAAACGTACAACAAAGGATTAATGTCAATAATGTTCAAAAAGTTCCTGCAAGGTAACTTTTAAAAATAAAGATGTCACAATTGAAAACTGGCAAAAACTCAAGGAAGAGGAAATAAAAATGGACAATCATCACATGAAAAGTTGTTCTACCTTACTTGTATTCAGGAAACACAATTTCAAAACAATGCAACTTTTGCCCATGATATTGGCAAAGATTTTGACTATTAGTAACACCTAGAGCTGGCCAAGGTGTGGGGAACTCATGTTTCCCTATGCTCCTGGAGCTCTTGTGAAGTGCTCTGACTGCTTGAGAAAGTAAGATGGCAAGACCTATCACAAATTTAAATGCACATCCTCTTTGACCCAGTAACCCTGCTATCCTAAACCCAGGGGGAACCCAACTAGAACTTAAAGATGTGTAAGAGGAAGTTTATTGCATTATTCCTTGTTATAGAGGGGAAAAAAGGCCAAAGCATCCATAGAGCCTCATTTAAACAAAGTATTAAACAGCCACAGGAAACATTACACAGCAGTTAGAGAGATGGGAGTTAACTCTGTTTATATTACCTTGGAATGATGTCCCTGGCATATTTTTAAGTTAAAAAAGCAAGTGCCAAAGTAACATATTAACTATGGTCCCATCTTCATAAGAACTCTCTTGGAACATGTAGACTTGTAGAGTGTTATGAGTGTTGGGCTGGTGAAAATGCACCTGCCAAATGATTAACCTAATTGACTTCAGTGAAGGAGACTTGAAGTAGGAGATGGGGGAGCAGGGGAGGGTGGGACTACCATTTTTAACTCGTACACCTGTGTATTCTTTGAATTGCTGTACTACTTTTGGAGCAACCAGCACCACCACCAAAACCATTAAAATACTATTTTTAAAAGAAAAGGAGATAAAAAGCATTTGAAAGGGGGAGATGGAAAGGGTTAAGTTTATTCACATACTCATCTGGTCGATCAGTCAGTCAAGAAACACTTAAGGAGCACACACTTCCTGTGGGTACCAAGCTCAGCTCTGTGCAGGCAGGTGGTACCCGTCCTGGAGGACTCATGGACTACCTGGGCAAAAGCAGCAAAGATAATTATAATGTCCGTGGAGCAGGGGCTGGGTCTGTACTGTTTTCTGCTGTGCCCCAGTTCCTAGCAAGGGACTTGACACATTTCAGGTGAATGAATGAGCCAAGTTTCACACAATTGTCATGACAGTGGGGAGGAGGGCCACTCTGCCTGGGGAGGGCAAGAGAGGGCCAATAAAAGAGGGAACTATTTGAGTTGAGTCTTGAGGATTGAGTTGGATTATCCTGACGGACAGGTGAAGGGTGTCCCAAGCAGAGGGACCCAGCATATGTGAAGGCAGTGGGGCAGGTGCCTGGAGGAGTGCGAGGCTGGTGGGGGCAGGGACTGGACATTGGAGACTTGAAGCCATATTAAGGAGTTTAGACTCTATGAAATCTGAGCAAAGGACAATGATGAAGTCAGATTTGTCTTTTACAGTGAGCCTCTGGGGATCATGTGGGGACCAGCTTGAAGGGGAGTCAGGTGGGAGGCTGGGAGAGCCACTGGGAGGGGTAGAGGCTCTCCAGAGTCAAAGGATCTAACCAGCAGGCAGAGACTGAGGGGCTTCAAAGAACCAGCAGTTAGGGAATATTTAGGAGGCTTGATACCCAGAATTTCACGTGGGTGGGCAGAGGGAGGGTTTTGGGGGAGAGAGGGAAGAGAACCAGAGCTGCTGCTCGGTGCTGGAGTCAGCACTTCCTGGAGCTGAGATTTTTTTTTCCTTTTTTCTCATTGTTGTTGTTTTCAAGAATTCAGCTTGGCCAAAAATAGACTCTTGGACATAGAAAACAAACAATGGTTACCAAAGGGGAAAGGGCAGGGGGAGAATAAACTAGGAGTTTGGGATTAAGAGATACACAGTACTATATATAAAACAGATAAACAACAAGGACCTACTGTATAGCATAGGGAACTATATTCAATTTCTTGTAATAACATACAATGGAAGGGAATCTGAAAAAAAATGTGTATGTATATGTGTAGCTGAGTCACTTTGCTGTACACCTGAACATTGTAAATCAACTACATTTCAATAAAAAAATATGGAAAGGAATTATATATATATGTATAACTGAATCACTATGCTGTACACCATAAATTAACACAATATTGTAAATCAAGTATACTTCAGTTAAAAAAAAGAAATAAAAAAAAGAATTCAGTCTGGGTTTTACAATAAAACTGATCAAAAACACATTTTTTGGAAAAAAAAAAAAAAAGACAAAGAACAGCTTTTAGAGCAAACTGTCTTGGTGAGGCCGGAAGTGGGAAAGAGTCTGTTGTTGATGTGAAGCTGGGCCCAGTGGGGTCCCAGGCGTGGAAGGGACAGAATGGACTAGAAGCCTAGCAGGAGGACAGAGGTCCCTGAGGCTGGGTAAGAGAGAGGGACAGGCCAGTCAGGGCAGGAAGGCAGAGTAAGCCCTGCTCCCCTGGGCGGGCTCCCATCCTGGTGCTCCCTCTGCACCCCTCCCACCCACAGGCTGCCCTGGGAGCATCCCGTGGGCAGGATAGGATGCTCAGAAGGACGCTAGCTTTACAGGCGGACATGTAGTTCTGGTCAGGGTCCGACTCCTACAGGCTGGGCAACTACCTTGGAGGATTACTTACCCCCCAAGTCTTCAACTTCTTTGTCTGTGAAATGGGAATAACCCCTTATAGACTTCTATAAGAGCTAGGGTGCATGATGTTTACCCAAAGGCGCTCTCAGTATTGATACCTCCGTGGATGATATCTATGCAGTGTCCATCTTTGACCCACTTGGCACGGCCCATGCCTCTTCTGGCCTTGCCTCTCCCTGGGCATATCAGCCTCTTTCTCCAGAAATTCTCAGCTCTAGGGGCTGTCTCCTCAGCTACCCCTCCCACATCTCTTCCTAGGCCCTGCCATCTCCTGAAAGTGCCCTTCTCCTGAGCTCCGTCACGGACCCTGGCTCCTCCACACATCTGAGAGCTCCAAGCCTCACCTCCTACTCACCCACCCACAGTCTTTTCTGTCTGCCCCCCTCTGCAGGTCTTCCTTCTGCCCACCGTGCTCCCTGCTCTCCCTCCGTTCCCCTACCTGCCAGTCTCCTCCTTTCCCTCCCAGCGCTGCCCCATGCAGTGGAGGAATCTCTGTAACATGCCCATTTTCACCCCCATTAACAGGTTTCCTAGGGCTTCAGTAATATATTTCTACAAACCAGGTAGCTGAAAACAACAGAAATGTATTCTCTTACCGGTCTGGGAGTCACCAGTCTGAAATGACAGTGTCAGCAGGGCCACAGTCCCTCCAAAGTCTCTGGTGGAGGAGCCTTCAGTGGCTCTTCCAGCCTCTGGTGGCTCCAGGTGGTCCCTGGCTTGTAGCTGCATCACTCCAATCTCTGCATAGGGGTCACATGGCCTTCACCTCTGTGTATCTCCTATAAGGACACTTGTCATTGCATAATCCATGATCTCATCTCCAGACCCTTAACTTAAATACATCAAACATGCTTTTTCCAAATAAGGTCACATTCACAGGTTCCAGGGATTAGGACTTGGACATGTCTTTTGAGGGGACACCATTCAACCCACTACACTCAGCAGGGCCCTGGGGCCCTCCTCAGCCGCCTCAGCCTCTTCCACCCCAGCCTCAGCCCACTCCCCATGTGGCTCACCTGAAGCACACCCACCTCACCCCCAATCCTGTCCTGCAGCCTCCCCTACCTCCAGCATCAGAGAGAAAATCACAGGCATGATTTCCACCCACCCAGAGGGCCCCACCTTCGTGGCACCTCGAAGACCTGCTCCAACATGTCTGGCCTCCCAGGGCTTCCTTCTCTTGCTCTGGCAGCCTGAGACCATTTCCAGAACTCCCTTCTCTGAAACCCCAGACTCTGGACAGTCAGCTCTTTCTCATTCCCTGGGACCTCTCCACTTCCTCATCCATGAAGAGGACAATCTGGAAGGAGGATCTGCGAGGCCCCTCAGGCTGTGGCATCCTGGAATTTCTTTTCTCCAGAGCCCTCAGGAGGCACGGGGCCTCCACCAGCCCTGCTTGGCCCCTAGTGCTCCAGGGCTCCTGAGAGGCCCAGGCTGTTTTGGAACGAGGTCAGCCTGCCCTTGGCCTCTCCCTGGTACTCAGCTCTGCACAAACCGTAGCCCCCATGACAGGCTGCCACAGGAGAAGTGGGGCCGTGGGCTGAGTGGTCGCTGAAGCCGACTTCAGGCTCCTGGGGGACCTGGGGCCTGCGCCTGGCTGGAGGTTTCAGGAAAGAGTTAGGCCAGACCCTGTGTCCAACACTGGCACCTTCATGGGGCGGGGCTGTGTGGACAGCAGCAGTTAAGGGTCAAGCTTTGTACCCTGGCTGGGACACTTAATTAGCTGAGTAACTCTGGGCAAGTAATTCTGTTTCCTCATCTGCAGATAGTAATAGCTCTTTACCTCACAGGGTTGTGGTGCGGATTAAGTGAGGGAATACACAAAAGATTTGTCAGGCAGCAGGGCTCAAGGCATGCTAGCCTTTTCATCACCATCATTTCAGGCAGCCCTGGGCCTCCAGCTGTCTGTACTTGCCTCTTCCTTCAGACCCAGACCTGAGCCTCCTGCCCAAGACCCTAGGGTTCAGTAATACGATGATTAAATGCTTAACAACCCGCAGTGGGTGGACATGAGGGGTTAGCCCTGATTTAGTGTTTTTCCCATCTCCATGGTGTAAATAATCCCACCAGTCTGAATTCAAGCTGCCGGAAGAGGTGGAATTGAGAAGAGACCGCCTCCACCTGACAAACACGAAGTGTGTGTGCAGAACCGCCAGGAGCGTAAATACCAGCCAGGCAGTGGGAACATGATTAGGAGGAAGTAAGTTCTGACTATTATTACCTTTGTTTTTAACATGTTTTATTTAATTGTAAACATATATAATTTTTAATAATGGCTATGTTTAACAACTGTTTCATGACATTCCTGAAATTTTAAGTCAGCTCTCCCAAGTGGGTACAAGGGGGCTCCAGAAGCCCACTGCTGCCATGCTGTGCCCTCTCTTCCAGGGGACATGGGGCTGCTCTGAAAACTGTGAGGCCTAGCATCTGCCCACCTCCTCTTCCCCCAGTGGTGACTCTTGGGGAATGCTGCATTTCAGCAGGAGCTGCCTCTGGGGCTCCTTGTGAAGCCCACATTCAAGCCTCGGGACCCTTACCCCTGGACACTTGGCCTGCCACTCAGACTCCTTCATGGTTAAAAGACACAGGTTTTGAATTCAAGCACACTTGGTTCAGATTCTGGATCCAACCTTTAATAGCTGAGTGACTCTCAGCAAGTAATTTAATCCCAACGAGCCTCATTTTCCTCATCTGTAAAATAATAAGAATTTTATTAGAATTCTAGTCTAATAGTTGGGTCTCCTTTAGAAACAGTTTATTGAGGTCTACTTAACATACAATAAACTGTACATATTTAAAGTATGTATGTTCTGACTTCTATATATTCATATAACCATCTCCACAATTAAGATAATGAACATATCTGTCATCCCAAAAGTTTTCTCATGTCCCTTTGTAATCCCTCCCTCTTGCCTTTCTCTTTCCCACCCAATCCCCAGGCAGCCACTGATCTGCCTTCTGTCACTATAGATTAGTTCATGTTTTCTAGAATTTTATATAAATGGAATCACATGCTCTGTGCTCGTTTCTGTCTGACTGCTTTCACTCATAGAGTTGTTTTAGGATTAACTGCTCAGTGCCTGGTGCAGAGTAAGCACTCGCAATCCACGAGTTGCTGTAGCAGTCAGCTGAGGCTATGTTATGTGGCAGTAACAAACAGCTCCCAAAATGTGGCAGCTAACAACAAGGTTTATTTGTTGCTCACACCACATGTCCGTCATGGGTTGGCTGCAGCTCTGTACCAAGTCAGCTCCACTCCAAGACTCAGGTTGAAGGAGCAGCCCTTATCTGGCACATGCTGGTCCCCTGGCAGAGATAAGAATGAACATGGTAGCACCATACCATGACTCCTGAAGTTTCCTCATAGAAGTAGCACACCTCACTCACACTCAGGTCATTGACCAAAGCAAGTAAGGTAGCCAAGCCTGATGTCAAAGGCATGAGAAGCATCATGCTCTCTCAGAAAGAAGCAATAGATATTTTGAACAGTAATAGCATCTACCACAGCTGCATTCACTATTATCGTTGATAACTTTCCACGAGTGGAGATCACACAAAGGCTCCACACACATGATCCAGCCTGCTGTCCCCTAATGCACCACCATCCTGGGCCGGGCTCTCTCCTGCCCAAGGGCCAGGGGCCTCCCATTCTCCAGTGCCTGGCTCATTGATTTGGAAATTTAGAGAATAATTAAGCCCACCAGGCCCCACATCTCTGTCATCTTGGCCATGGCCCACTCTGTGCATGCATCCCATCCCCCTGTCAACCTTTCCTCCACTTCCCACTGAGCCCCAGAAACCCTCGTCCCATGGCCCATGCACCTCATCTGTGCCTCTCCTCTGAGCTGGCTGCCTAAACTGGGCAGCATCCCCGTAAGCTGGGCATTCTCTCTGCACACGGCTTCCCTTCTCTCCCGTGACCTCTCCCTCACAGGCTTTGCCCACTGTGTCTCAGTCTTTTCTCATTCTGCTCCCCAAACCTAACTTACACTCACCCCCAACCTTGCTCTTCTGTGGTGCTGGAAGGAGCAGGGTCTGTTATGGGTGGGGCTACCCAAGCTCCTGGTCATCGTCTGCCTCGCCCTTCCCCATGCTTCTCTCTGTGCTGGATGACGATCCCCAAGTCCTGTCACTTCTAACCCTAGAATTTACCACAAATCCTCCACTTCTCTCCACCTCTACGGTCCCACCCTGACCTGATCAGGCTTCCTAATTGGGTTCCTGGAATTTTTTTTTCTCCCTTTTCATTCATTCTTCTCACGAAAGCCAGGGCAAACTGGACACATACACCTCCCCCACCGATGCCCAACAAACACACGGCACAGACCCTCCCTCCCTGGCTTCCTGCTGTCCTCAGGAGAGGCTCCACACTGTTCCCTGCCTCTGAGGCCCCAGCTCTACATCACCTCCCCAACCTGTTTCTACACCTGTCCTCAGCTACTGGCAAGTCCTTAATTGGCCCAGTTCTCACTGTCGCTGGCCTCCCAGCCTCTGCAGGAACTGGCTAATTCCTTGATGAGCGAATGAGTTGTGCCAATCCAGGAGGTCTTTCCCCACCACCCACACAAAAATGCTCAGGCCCGCTGTGCTTGCGGCACCGCTTCTCAACCGTACAGATGTGAGGGCTGAGAACACGTGGGTCTTGTCCAGCCTGGGAGGACGGTGCTGGGGGATGGGCCATGGTGGAGTGGGGGAGAGTGACAAGGATAATGGTAACAATGACCTAACATTTATTCAGCTCATCCCATGGGCCAGGCACTATCTCCAGTGCTTCCCAGGGACAAATTCTTTTTATTCCCTTCTTAAAGCCATATGTTATTATTGAAGTATAACAAGCCTGGAGAAAAACACAAAATCATAAATTAAGAACTCAGTAAAGGGTCAGTAAGGTGAGTATTCCCGCACCAGGAACCCCACTCCTGCCTCTTCTTCTCTGTCCTCCTAGGACACCCACTATCCTGTCCCAACTTCTAAAACCATACATTCAATTTTGCCTGTGTTTGAAGTGCAAATACAGGAAACCATACAACCTACGTTGTTTTCTGCCTGGCTTCCCACGCCCGCGTTGTGTCAGATTTCTCCATGCTGTTATGCGCAGTTCTAGTTTGCTCTTTCTCGCGTCTGTGCAGTATTTCAGGGTACTTACTTATTCATGCATTCCATTCTTGATGGGCATTTAGTTGTTCCCAGTTTTCGGAGGTTACACATAGTGCTATTAACATTTTTGTTCCTGTCTTTTGGTGGACACTCATTTGGCATTAGTGAGTCATAGGATAAGCAATGTACTAATGCCAGTGGATTCCGCTAGGTTTCCCACCAGCTGTGTATGAGCTTCTGGATTAACTCTTAATCCTCAGGACAACCCTCTGCATGCGATGTGGTAGACAGCATCTCTTCCTCGCTCAGCCAGCTCCCCACTGTGTGATGCTGGGGCCAGCCTCCTCTGCTTGCCATCCTGGTCCCTGGCCCTGAGCTTCACTGATCAGAAGCACTAACCTGGAGTCTGTCTATTCAGGGAAGGCCAGCAGGGTCTGTGGCCTTGGGGTTCAGTGTTGGCAGTGCTGGTGGCATGTTCTGGAGGATTTTTTTCTCTTTTGTCCAGGTTAGCTTGGCTTTGGGCTTCCCCTCCTTCATTTTGAGCCTGTGAGTGCTTCCCCATAGCCATTTTAGTAAGCTTCTGGGTTGGTTCTATTGTTTGCAACCAAGAACCTTGACTAATTCAAGGAAGCTGTTTTACTACCATTTCACAGATGAGGAGACAGAAGCAGAGAGAGGTTAGGTATGTTGTCCAAGGCCACACAGCAGGCAAGTGGTGGAGCCAGGATTCAAACCCATTTAAACCCAAGTTTATAATCCATTCAGGGCTCTATGCCTAGATGATAAGTGTGCTCTCGTACACTATTCCTACAACCAGAAGTTGGCAGCTAAATGACTCAGAGGCTCACACAGGAAATCAAGAAGCCAGGCCCCATGACTTCCAACCCATAGAGCTTCCTGCCTTCAAGTCTGGAGTGGGTGTGGAGTTTCACACACGTTGAGAGGGAAAGAGCAGAAGTGTTCCTTCATTCATTCATGAACAATCATTTTATTTACTGACAGCTGAAGTGGGTCAGGCACTGTGCAAGGCACAGCAAAACAGCAGCAAAAAATAGTGAAAAAACAGAGGTTGACATTACATACACTCATGTCAGGTGATAAGTGACATGAGAAATAGAGAAGGACAGGGAAGTCCTCTGAAGGTAACATTTGTGCAGAGATTCTCCTGAACTGAGGGAGTGAGGAAGACCTGAAGGCAGGCAGAGGGGACCACCAGGGCAAAGGCCTGGCCCGGCCTGGAGTCTGTGGCCTTTCTGGGGCCACGGGAGCCCAAAGCAACTCAGCAGGGCTGGGCTGGGCTGGGGCTGGGAGTGAAGGACCTGACAGGAAAGGGTTATAAACCCGGCACTGCAGCTCAGAGAGAGGCCTGCCAGGGAGGGCCCGCTGCAGGCGACCAACCTGCACCAGGCCCAGCGCGATCCAGGTAGCGTCATGGTAACACCTGCCTGTTTGGCACAGACCTTGGACTGAGGGATTTCCTTCCAATCTTGCAACATCATCGTACACTTTTAAACAGCTGATGGGTTGGTTAGAGCCTAGCCAGACCCCAGCTGGTGGACAGGAGGCAGGTAGAGGCTGGGAAACTCAGCAGAAACGAGGGGGAATTTCAGCAGAAAACACCCCGAAGTGCCCAGTCCAGCATCTGAGCGGGAGCCACCTCGTCGTAGACTGGTGCTGAGGAAGCAGGTCCAGCTGTACCTCCCGGATAGACAAAAGAATTTCGAGAAAAGCTGGTTTAGCAATTGTCAGTTCAAATCCTAGCTTGCCTCAGTTAGATAAGCTCTTCCCTAGCAAGAAAGGATTACCTCCCAGGATGTACATGTTGCCATCTTTGGCCTGCAGCTACCTCATGCCTGCCAGAGTAAGATTTGTGTGGCCTGCAGACAGCTGAGGAGCCACTCGGAGGCTTGGAGAGAGGTCAAGGGAAGGGCACCCAGTGCCCAATACTCAGAACTGGTCAACTGGAGGAAAGCTTCACACCCAGGCCGCCCAGGGCAAAGGCGGTGACCTTCTGTGGGGGGTGTGTCCAGAGCTTGTGGTTGTCTCTCGGCTTCCAGTTTCACTGCCAGCTTGTGAGGGTCTGGGGATGGGGTATGAGAAGCTTCCTTGTCCCTCCGACTGCAGTGCCCGAGTAGTAAGCGACAGCCTGACTCACTAAACCACAGGTGCAACCAACAAAGCTTTATCTCCCCCTTACCCAGGCCAGCAGAGGACCGAACAGCAGCTCCAGGTGTGGCAGCCTCCTGGCTTCTCCCCGTTGCCACAGAAGAGGCAGGGGCCTGGGGGCAGAAGCATCTTGGCCCAGCAGTAACCTCCCCAAGCCCCCATTCGGAATCTTCACCTGTCAGTGCCTGAGCCATACCAACTGGTAAATATTTTGAATATCACGTGAGTCTGGGGAGCCAATGGACCCGTCTTTGAAAAATTTACCCAGCTCCCTTTTCTCAACTGCCACCAAGTGCTTGGTCCCTTTGAGTAAGCTCAGGTTGAGTTGGGGTGAGGCCCTCACTTCAACTGGCAACTAGTGCCCAGCAGTGCCTGTGCAGCACCAGCCCGCACCTTGGCCTCCGACTGGGAGCTCGCCTGCATCTTCTCGGCCCTCATCCCATATGACAATGAGGTGCTGGTGGTCAGAGGATAAGATCAATGCCCTCATTAAAGCAGCTGGTGTAAATATTGACCCCTTCTGGCCAGGTTTGCAAAGGTTCTGGCCAATGTCAATGTTGGGAGCCTCACCTGCATGCAGGGGTGGGGGGACCTGCCCCAGCAGCTGGTGCTGCCCCAGCAGGAGGTCCTGCCCCCTCCACTGCCACCCTGCTAAAGAAAAGTGGAAGCAAAGAAAGAAGAAGCTGAGGAGTCTGATGAGATGGGCTTTGGGCTTTTTGACTAAACCACTTTTGTAATGTTCAACAAAAAGCTGAACTCTCAAAAAAATTTTAATATTTACCCGTACCTCTTTCTATCACTTCAGCTGTGCCTTTATCCCATGGGTTTGCAAAGGGCATTCATCCTCATCGATGCAGAAGACAACCCTCAACCTGACCTCCTGAAGGCATGGCACAGTCCTAAGTGGCAAGGGAAGGCATCCCTGTTCCCAAGTGCTCTCAGGAGGTCAGGCTGCTGTTAGAGTTGAACAAAAAGGTAAGGTTTGCTCTTGGAAAAGCCCAAAGATCCCATTTCTCATGGGAAGCATGGAGTCCCTATAGGACCCCAATTCTCGGCCAGGTCTGCTTGGCCAGAGGCCCTCACCCTGGTCCTGGCTAAATGCTGATTCCTTCCACTGTGCCTGCGGGACCTCTCCATTTCCCGCTGATTCTGGAGGAAGGGGGTTCCAGGCTGTGTCCCCCACACTTCTGGTCCTACCAATCACGTTTGCTTTTCCATGTCTTCAAATTCCTTACTGTAAGGGAAGCTTCACTTTCCAGAGATTTCACCACTTTCTCTACAGCTTTATCTAGTGGTGGCCTCTAGATATGTGCCTGGGACCCCACATGTGGGGCCAGGCCAGCAGCCACTGTCCCTATCATCCCTCCGCAGCACCACCTTTGAGGCCTTCTGCCAGGACTTGGCACTACGGACTGCAGTCTCTCCTTCCCAGCGCCACCAAACGTCTCCCAGCTAATTGCATCTACTCCAGCTTCCATCCCTCTACAAAAACCCCAATGATGACAGCAGCCTGTGCTCATGGAGTCTTTTGTGGTCTTCATCAATTCTCAGTTATCCCTCAAACAACCCCCGAGGCAGGAGCTATTGGTACTCCTTTGTGGATGAGGACACTGACCTTCCCAAAGCTCTGTACGTCACAGAGCTGGATTGTGATCCATGCTTACACGACCACCTTGTAATTTAGATCTGCCCCACCACTAGGCTAGAACCACCCCTTCGAAGTTCCCTCACTTCCTTGGTGGGGGCAACAGCAAGACTAAGAGAGGTAATCTCTTCTCAGTCCCCAGCCCTTGGCCTCTCAGCCTTCCCACTGAAAGTCCTCCATCAACTTGAAGTTGCTCCACTGTCGAGACTCCCCTCTCCCTTCCTCTGCCCACAGGCTGTGTCCTCAACCCTCTCCTCTCATCCCTTGGCCACATTACTCACCCCTACGGCTTCAACCACCATCTCTCTGGGATGGATGCTCATTTCCTCTCCTGCCCACTCCCACATTCCCAGCTGGCTGGTGGATATCTGCTTCCAGATACTCTCAGGCAACTCTAACTTCACATGTCCACATTCAAACTGGGCTTTCTCCCTCTCAAACCCTTCCTCCTCTCTCAAGTAACACCCTTGCTGGTCCTCCAGTCACTTGGGCTCCGCTGTCAGCAGCTTTGCCTTTCTCCTCTCCGTCCTCCACAGGCCATCAACTGGTCCCTCCCTACTGGCTGCTCCCAATACCATTACCAAGGTTCTCCTTCCCAAAGTGCTGACTGAGCATGAGGTCCTGGAGAGTGTAAGCTACAAGTTACTGTAAGAATGACTTACTGTTTGCCTCAACCATTTGCTGATCTGATAATTTATTGAGTGATACATACCAGGCATATTCCTAGCAGCTGGGACACAGCACTGAACAAGAGGCAAAACTCCTGCCCTTGATGGGTGTACTTCCTAGGAGTGGGGACAATAACTGCAAACCAAACACATAGTATGTCAGTGCCATGGAAAATGGAGGCAGAACAAGGACAGGGAGGGCTCAAATAGGTGTGCACTTTGTACGGGGTGGGCTGGGGGGCACTTCCTCCCTACAGAGGACGTCATGGTTGTAATGGGCTGAGGTCAACCGCCAAGATCGAATGGAAAAGAACTCTTTTGGGAAGGTACACTCAGTTTTGGTAATAAAAATCAAGGGGCTTTGTTTCTTAATCTTTTAAATTGGAAACACTTGTTCCTACCAGGGATGGGGGTGCTTAGAAATTTGGGGGAACAGGATGGAAGCCTGGCTGAACAACCTTTTATTTTAAATTTTGAACTATGTGAATGTATTTCCTTTTAAAAACAGTAATTCATTGAAATAGGAAAGAACTTAAACAGTCTTTTGGGAAAGATTACTCATTTCCGTGGAACCATTTCCTTAAAGGAGGCCTGTCTGCCTATCTGCTAACTGCTGCCAAAACACTGCAGATGTGGGACCCTCCAGTGTTCTCCAGTGGTCAACGATTAACCATGAAATCAGTCATTCGGCAACCTGTGGGCATTGGCCACGTGCTGGTATACGCAGGTATGCAGACACTAGGCTCACAATGACCACAATGAGATGGGCACCCTCTTGGTGGCAGAGTAGGAGACTTGGGAAGCTGAAGACCAGGATGTGTGTGAGCAGCCAACAACCCCCCACCCCCAACTGGGTCTCTCTCCTACCTAGTGGCTCTCTGTCTTGGCGATCACACTCACTCCTGATCTCTTATCTTCAGGCATCAATCACTGCTGCATTCTATTTGGAAACCCATGGATCACACTAAGGAAGCCCCCTACTAAAGGCTGGTTCACAAGACAGGGTTTAGCCAGCAGTCTGGTTTTAGCCATACTCCCCTGGTTTCTTTTCTGATGAACCTGGGGCCAGAGAGGGCTTCACTAGGCTGGCTCCGTGGAGGTGGAGGCGGTAGGGAGGAAAGGCTGGCTCTGCATGTGGCAGAGGCCTGAATAACAGGGACCTGAGAAGACTTGAGACATCTTGACTTAATCTTCAATGTGACAAGCACAGGGCCATTAGTAGGCCTAAAAGAAAGGTGGGTAATTAGGTGCACTTTATGGACTGAGTGTCTGTGTCCCCCTAAATTCATATAAGTCCAATTCCCATTGTCATGGTAGTCAGAGATGGAGACTTTGGGAGGTAATTAGGTTAGGATGAGCCCCCGGGGTGGGATTGGTGATCTTATAAGAGGATGAAGCGCTCAGAGCTTTCTCTTCACAATATGAAGACAGAGCAAGATGGCCCTCTATGAACCAGGAAGTGGGTCCACATTAGACACCAAATCTGCTGGCACCTTGATCTGGATCGGCCTGCAGAATGGTGAGAAATGTTTGTTATTTAAGCTACCTGGTCTATGGCATTTCTGTTATACCAGCTTGAAGATAGGCTGTTTGGAACATGGACAGCAGGGGGTCAGCTGGGTTTGGGAAATGGGTTATTGTCCTTTAAATATTCCATATAGCACAAAGTCACTAACTACACTTTCCACAAATTCAGGCTGCCAGTCAGATTCAATCTGAGCACTCAGAAATCCTCAGTGGAGACAACAGTAGGAGGCAGAGCCTCATGTCTGTCTTCAGTGCCTAGAACTGAGCCTGGCATTCACCGGGCACTTAGAAACTGCATAATGGATGAATATTAGATTTTAATTAGTGGCAGTGAGCACTAAAAACCCAGTGTTCTGTACCATTTTAGGAAATTCTCAGTATAAACCATCCAGGGCCAAGGACTCCCAAATTCAAACCCAGCCCCTATTTTCACACCTGACATCTTTCAGCAGCAATGTTTGTATCCCTTTCCAAAAAAAGGCCAGTGAGGATTTCCTCAACATACTAAAGCTTATGGCTTTGCTGATAGCAAGTAAGAAAGCTAGCTGGATTTTCAGGCAACCTCAAGCAGTTAATGAACAATTACTGTGGCCTGTCCAAAGGGACCAAGTGTTCCAAATAAAAGACCAGACTCCAGTTTTATGTCACTTTTAGAGGCAGTACAAGGGATGATGTTGGGACACCCACTGCTGGAGTCTATAGGACCGGTCAACAGTTTTGGGGAATCACTGGTTTCCGACAGGCAAAACATTCAGAGACCATCCCAGGAAATTCAGGACATGTGGCTGTCCTGCAGCAATACAATAAACCATAAAGTTTAACTCAAGAAGAATGGTTCTAGGTGTGTGACCCTCAATACAACACTTAACACTCTGGGTTCCGTTTCCTCACCAGTTCAGTGGAGGCATGTGGAGGACCCTGTGGCTCTTACACTCTATGCTGTCACCGGCTACCTTAGAAAAATACCCCCAAAATTAAACCCTTTAAAAGAATGATATCGGAGGTTTCGACATCAGATATATTTGCCTACATTTCCCTCTGCCAACATGAGGGCCTACCTTCTGATCAGCACCGCCCATCTCGGAGGTTACCGGACAGGTTCACTAAGAGTGAGGACAAGAGGCTGCTGGGAGCAAAGGGCAGCAACCACGGGAAGCAGTGTTCAAAGTGGGAAAAGACACGGTTCTGACACAGGGTCATGTCGGGCACCATCTCCCATGGGCTCTGCGAGAGCATCAGGAGGCTTGAGGAAACATTTTGGGCCATGGGCTGGTAGGCACGAGAAGTCCCCAGGTGAGGAGACTTGACCGTGACGGTGCAGCGAGCTCCCTAATCTCAAGGTAGCTCAGCACTGCATCTGAGACCTGGACTCTGAGGCAGTGCAGGACTAAGAGGCACTACTCCAAGGAGCAGTTTCAGCTCTGAGTTAACCACAGGAAGAAAGTCTTATCATACCTTATTACATGTTTCCACAGCTAGCTCTGGGGGACTGTCACCAGAGGAGAACAGGGCATGCGCATAAGCAAGCTTAGGGAGGGATCCCTCGCACACTGGGGAGAAGATGCTTCACTGCCGCAGGTCTCAGTCAGCATGCTGCCTGTGTCCCCAGCCTTTCTGTGTCAGGTCCAGGACGGGTGATCCCAGCTGAGGCTCTCATGCTCCAGAAGCTGATACAGACAGCAGTGGGCTTTGGAGAAGACTCATCATTCATAAGACAGCAGCTGACTCGTCTGCTCCTCATGAGGAGAATGTATTTTAAACCTGGGAAGTTGTAATTCTGAGATGTTCCACGTGTTGCCAGTCTTGCCTTCTATAGATACAGGGCCTCTTCCCTCTAGCTATGGGGGGTGCTCTCTGTATCGGCAGAAATGGGGGCGCAGGCACCAGGTTTGTGACTGGACTGTGTCCTGCATATAAACACCTGTGGGATAGAGCCGGGACTGTGGCAGTGGGGGGATGCACTCTGCAGGAGGTGGTGATTGGAAAGCTATACAAAAGGTTTCTGGGTATGACAATTCTAGGAGAGCAGGTAGGCAATTCTGGTTCTCATAAATCTTGTCCTTGTTTGCCACTCACCACATCCCTTTTCTAGCTACGGCACCTTGCCAGGAAAGTCAATTCTACAGGACCTCAGGAGCCTTATGGTGCTAAGCTTGAAGACTTGAGTCAGAGAATGTCCTTATGGTAGAGTTCTGGGAGCAGAGGGGCCTCTTACTACAGTTCCCAACCCCTAGGAGTGGCTGCACGTGGGAGGTAAAGGGGGTGAATGGCTTGGTCACCTGACCCCTACCGAGGCAGCCGGAGCCCCTCACATCTGCAGCGGCCACGTGTACGAGAGAAGGGCAAGGCTGCACATGTGAGGAGCGAGCACAGGCTACTGGTGACACAGGACTCCTTCCTGCTCCAGGACAGAAGGGCCAGGGCCCGAGACTGGACTCCTCTAGGGCGCAGAGTGGATTCTGCTGCAGGACTGGCTTGGCTTTGCTGGTTCCAAGAACTCAGTTCAGCCATCTTCCATTCTCAGACAAACTGGGACAGGTTGGGGACCTTGATGTTGAGATCGCCAATGTTGATGTTCCGAGGCATCTCTGGCAGGTTGATGTTCTTCACAGCAGACACAGCCCGGGCGGGCGCTGCCGAAAGGCCACCCTGAGGAGATGTGAAGGTGGGTATGAGACAAACCCTCAGTGTCATCTGTTTAATGTTTAAAAAAAAAACAAGTGAAGGAGGCCTAGAAAATGTCCAAACTGAGCACTAGAAATGCAAGTTTTAATTTTTCCCTCCTACTGCCTCAAAGGTAGTCAACAAAACAACCTTTAGGTTAGGGGGAGATCATGGTACAGGGACCCAAACTCTGAGCTCCTAAAGGCAGGTTGTGCCTTATGCAGTATTACAGCCCCAGTGCCAACAGCGCCTGGCACATAGTAGGTGCTCAATAGATGCCTGCTGAAATAATCTGAGGTGGTTTAACCAAGTTATGTTCCGTATCAGGGGCACTTTTCAGGTTATGAAACAAAATAAAACCCTTTCCTTAAGAGACTGAAGACCCTTAGAGACAAGTGTTGTAATCACAGGGAAATTCTCAAAGGGAAAAAGGAATGTCACAGCTTAGGACAACCGCCTGCCAACTAATAATGTGAGGTGGAAAAGAGCCGGCTTTGGAAATGTCATGTGGCAACAAGATGGGAGGAAGGACACGTAGGAGGTGGAGTGTACCCACAGACACAGATGGTCTGGAAACAACACAGAGAGGAAAGATGCCTACGGTCAGCCCTCACGCTCCAGGCTCAGCCCTGGTGTGTGAAGAAGGGGAGAAGCTGACGAGGACATTCTCAAAACCATTTCTCCTTATTGATCACTTTCAGGATTCACTCCCGTTCTACCCTCGCCCAGCAAGTCTCCATTTCTTCTGGTTTCCAAACCCCTTGCCTCTGACTCACTTACTATTCCTGGAAGCTTCCCAGCCTGCATTTCTAAAAGAACTAAGTTGCCACAATAGCTGCGGTCTGGAAAAGCTTCTTCAGCAGGACTGCCAGTCCTCACAGAAAGAATTCCTGGTTTCGCAAGATCAAGTTCCATTACACAAAGCGATGAAGCTCTTTAAGACATTCAGATAATTAAAGAGGTAATTTGTTCTGCTATTTCTGCCACGTGTGAAGGTCTATGCCTGTAACCTCTACTGCCTGGTAAGGCTGATGAAGGCTATGGAGAGACCTCAGGGTAGGTAGAATTTACTGTGAGCATTTGTATCAAACCCAGCACTATGTGGGGGCGGACCTGGGGTATGTTATTTTCAAACCCAGCCCAAACTCTACGGTAGCTTTTTATAAGTCTAACTGGAAATAAGGAAATTGGCAACTCTGAGGTCTGAAAGACACCATGAGAAATGGCTGCTGGGAGATCGGACTCATAGGCACACAAACTAGGAAACCACATTGGAACTGGAGAAGGGGATTCTGGGTCCCTCCAGTGAATGTGTGGTTTTTAAAGGAGGAATTACAAACCACAAACATGGGCCATAACCCTTCAAGCCAGAAGCTATTTGCCTTCCTGTGCTATCTGGCTTTTCAATTCACACTTTTAGCCTTATTCTTACCTGTTTAATTTTCAGGGCTGGCCTTCAAACCAATGAGTTTTGATGGACTCAAGGAAGAAAAAGGGTAAGCAGAAAACATTCGTAAGGTTCCCCAGCAACCCACACCAACACATTAGCCATTCCTCCTTCTGTCCAGGACTTCTCTAACCAGCCAGGGCAAAATGATTGCTGCATACTCACCTCAGATTTCTCCAGCCTGTTCTGAGCTTCAATCTGAGCCACAATTTCATTCATGTTTGTTTCCAACACCATCCCACCCATCACCACCTCCTGAAGGATGTAGTGTACCTGGAGGAGAAGCAAAAATAAGAAGGGTAGAGGCCTTTGTAGTAAGTAGGGTGTGGCCCCAAAGAAAATCTCATGGGCTTTCCCGGAGCAGTGTGTGGTCAGACCTGACACTGGCTCCTGATTCACAACAAATGCCTCAGCCCCCTGGACCACCCACCTCTCAAGTCAGACCACAGGGGACTCCCCCACATCCCGGCATTTCAAGACACAAATCTCTTTCACTCAGGGCAGGGTGGTGGTGGCTGAGGGCACAGGCTTCATTTGAAGTCAGACTGTGTTTACACTTTAGCTCTGCTATTTGTTAGCTGGGTGACCTTGGGCAAATTATCCTTTCCATGCTTCAGCTTCCTTCCAGGACTGTGGTGAGGGCTGAATGAGATAACCTGCGTAATGCACCTAGCTTGGTGCCGGGCACACACTCTTGAGTTCTAAATAAATCATGATGGCTTTCATTACTAGTGTTACCATCATAAACACTGACTAGCATTAAGTCAGTACAGCTATGACAGAACAATCCCTATCCAAGCACATTTCCATGTGAAATATCTCATCTCCCAGGGCCTTCATATGCTAGATCCTCTAGCCTGTGCTCCGTTGGAGGCAAAACAGGCCCATTCCTTTGCACTTGTCCTCATCCCATATCTTCTAGCTTAGATAAGAAACCAGGTTCAGCATGGATACTTTTCTGGTCATGAGGCTCACACTTGGGTTCAGGTTCCATCTAGCTAGAAGTTTTCCCAACAAAGCTGAATCTCAGACTATTGTGGAGCAGACATGTTGAATGAATGAAAGGCTTTTCATGAAGTCTAAGTAGCATCTGCCTTTGGTTTTAGGGGCTTAGAGGATGGATGACAGTGTGGTGGTGGAAACTTTACGGAGAAAGTGTAGTAGTAAAAGGTCTAATATAGGGTATTATGGGGACCAGCAGTTGGTTAATAGAAAACGTCAGTTAAGACTTCTGATTTGAACACTGCATCATGAAATCATAATTTTAAAATGTTATTCAAAATGTGTTTCATGGGCAAAAAGGAGAAATAAATAAAAATGCAATCTCCATTTTCAACAAAATTAGATTAGCACAATCCCAGTCCTCAAAACTGGTGTAAAAGCTGTCAAAAGCAGGGCGCTCAAGCAAGGGCTCTTTTCCTTTTGAGAAGGAAAAGAAAGGATGTTACAGAAAGAGGACACAGGAAGACCTGCAAAAATATACTTCTTGTAGGTAAAGGGCACATCCTTTGAGACCAGAAAGAATCCGTTTTTGGAAGACAGGAACTTCCTTGGACCTGAAGTTGGGGCTAAATGAGAAACCACCCAAACAATCTTGCCTCACAGAGCCGGTCTCTGTGGCAGCAGAGAAGATCAGCTTTGCATGGTGGAAAAGCTCACAGATGCCCATTTCTCTAGGCTAGGTAGAGATAAAGGGCAAAGGAATTCATCCAGAACCTGAAATCACGAGAACTGCAGCCAGCCTGGAACACAGACTTGGCGCCTCCCCTAAACAAGCAACCTGCAAATAGCTAGTCCCTGAAAAACTCACCTATTTAAAGATGAGTTAAAACATGTAATCTGCACAGGATCCAAATAAAGATACAACAAGAAGTAAACTAGGAATGAAACAGGAAAACCAAAAAGCAGACTAAGACTACAACACCAGAACAATGCTGCCATGGAGCAGATAAAATATAATATTTTGCAAAGTTGAAAAAAGAGAACTATGAAGCAAGAGCTCAAAGCAGAAGAGCAAGAGTTTATGGGAGAGGTAGGGAGACAACAAGAAGAGAAGACGTAAATGGAAAGGAAAAAACATACAGATGAAGATGAGACTGGAAGGAACAAAAGGGAGAGGAGTCAATGCTGAAAACAGGAAGAAACAAAAAGGAGAGAAGTTTTTTTAAAAGCAAGTAATATAAAATGAAAGAGTGATAAGGAATAGAGAGAAAATGAGTTACAGAAAGACAGTAAAGGAGATGCTACACATGCATAAAAGAAAACAATAACATGGAATGAAACAAATGTGTAAAGACTCAGTTCATAAAGATGACAAAAATAAAACCCAAGATGTTCCTGAAAGGGCACATTGTATCCCAGGGACAAACTGACCCAGCACAGTGAGTGCCGAGATAGACCTTGAAGGTGAGAATTCTGGATTTCTGTAACCAGGCCAAAAGATCAAATCACTTAAAAAAGGGACAAAAATCTTGAGAATTTCCACAGTAAAAATTCAACAGTAGCAGAAAAAGGAGCAATACTGACAAAAATTCCCAAGAAGAGAGAGCGTAACCCAAGAATTTTACACCCAGTTGACTGTCAACCAAGAGTAACAGAATGGGAAATATTGTTCCTATGAGTTTTTGTTTTTGGTTTTTTTTGAGCAACCTACAAAAGAAAACACTTCTGCCAACCAAGAGGTGATCGAAAAACTATGGCAGAAAGACTGGCAGTGAGCACTGTATCTCCTTAATGGCAGGACTAAGACGGGATTAGAGTGACAACAGAATGTCAGTGCTATATGCTTTGACAATGCAGAAAAGCTACAGCTAGCAAAAATTAGGGAGATGGGGGTGTGGGGGTGAAGGAGGGAGACAGAATAATAACACTGATTTCTTTTTTTTTTTTTTTAATGGAGGGAGGTAATTAGGTTTATTTATTTAGTAGAGGTACTGGGAATTGAACCCAGGATCTCATGCATGCTAAGCATGCACTCTACCACTGGGCTATACCATCCCCCTAATACTGATTTCTTTATCCTCAATGACTGAGAGCCAGTGGACAGCACTTAAAACCGACAACTCTGTAATAAAAGATAGTTATTTTGACTTTTATTGTGACTTCCCCACCAAAGTCTAAGCCCACAATTGTCTGCTATAAACAACACTGAGAGCCATCAAACTTTTGATGTAAGGCCAACAAGCTCTTTTCTGCTGGCCTTTATTCTTGTATAAAATTCACCCATAATGCATCACCTACAATTTCCAGTTTCTCTAAAGGAGAGGAAGAACTCACACTCCTGTGAAGCAGAAAGTACAGAATTTTTCTAGATTTTAGGTTACCTCCATCTCTAGCCTTCTATAGTTATCCTGCCCATACCTAATTCAATTTCATTTCCTTTTTAAAGTAATTTGCTTTTCCAAAGCATTGACCTTAGTTTTCACAGAACAATTCTTGCCTCACCCATGGTTCATCTGTATATTAGTTAAATTACATAATTACATACCAATATAACTGGCATTAACAGGTCTGAAACCATCACAACTGACCTTTGGTAAGCAAAGTGACTCCCGTGGTGTAAATGAGCAAAGGAAGAGCAACTAGGGATTAGCTCACCAGCTGCCCATGTTAATCTGACAAGTCACTGAAGACTTCCTTCCACTGAACATGAAGTAGACCATGAAAGATGGGTGACATTTCTCTGAGTGAAGATAGGGGGGCCTTGAGAAAGCTGGAAGTTGCCAAGCATGAGTGTGGGGAAAAGGCAGCCAAGAAATAGTACCAAACTCATGTACCTAAAAAAAGAGATACAGTGAGATCACAAAGAATGGTTCTGTAAATGGCAGGAGCTGACTGATGGACTGATCTAGAGTATGCCAGGAGAAATGTAGGTAAACACCTCAGAGAATACTGAGAGTTAAAAGATCAAACCAACACAGGGAGGGGAAAAAGAAATCTGAAACCTGAATCATGTAGGTGGCAATAAAAACTAAAAGAGAAGAAAGCAGAGAAGTAAAGGTCCTCAAGAGCCCTGAATCCAGCCTAACACAGTGCGCACTGAACAAATATGAATTATCAAGTAATAATAATTCACAGTTTTCTGCTATTTCAGCAACCGTCTAAAATAATGTTAGCAAAATTCATTCAGAAGTGTTTAAAGTTTAAAGAAAGTGCTACTGATTGTTTAGTTCTTGATAAATCCCAGGAGTAATCACAACAAGGAAGAGTTTCACCTGAACATAAAGATTAAGATAACCTCAGTTAATAAATAGGTTATCTTTAACAGGAGGCAACAGAGGAAACTTGGTTGATGAATCAGAAATGTTAGTGGGTAGAATGCTGGTTGGAAACTGGTGTTTCACAAGATCAGGATACATTAACTTACAGCCACACTTTAATGAGTGAAAGCCGGTGTTTATAATTCTGTCCCATTAAAATGTTTCTCTTAAAATCCTCCAAAACATACAAAAAGGAGGAATGATTACCAGAATCAAAATGTCTATTTCTCTGAAGGCAGTCTAACCTGCTGTCAAGACTATTCTCTCCTCCCCACAAATTTGGACATCTCACTCCCTTCATTTTTCTTTTCCAGAAGTTGTCACATCCTCCTCCCTCCTTTGAAGGTACTTGCTTCTATGAAACTGGATCCACAAGGCATCCAATTTGGCCCCTCTATTCTTTTCTGTCACTATAAGCTAAATGTTTGAGGCCTTTCCCATCTCATTCCCTAGAGGCAATATGAATGTCCTGATCAGGATGGAGATCTTTAAGTTTGTGCCCTGGGCTCCCCAAGGGAGCTTTTCTGTGACCCAGTTTACTAATAGATAAAATAAAAAGAAATTTGGTGCATGCTGAGCATTCAACAGTACTTAGGTACAGCTTTGGGACTCCTGGAAGGTGTGATTGTCCTGTTCTGAAGAGCTTGAATCAGACGGTCTGTGCCAACAAAGGCCTGATAAGCAGTTTCACTATGAAAATGCACAGAAAGGGGGAAATAACACTGGGAAGCATCAGAGGAGAGTTAAATGTCTAACCTGCAGAGACTTCCTGATGGCAGTTGGAACAAGGGCCTGTAGAACTGCTGACTCTGCTGAGAATTGCTAACCCTAACTCTCACTCTCTCTACCATTCTTCTTGCTGATCCCATTAAGCAGTTCTGTAAAAATCAGAGACTACAAAAATCATTCTTCCAAGATTTGAGGTGACGAATACTAAGGCTTGGGCCAAGTAAATTCAAGGAAGGCTAAGGACCTCTCCAGGCTGAGATAATCACCCTCTTCTCAGTGATCCTGCTGTGCCCAGCGTGCATCTCTCCTGAGGCACCAATTCAGTACACTGTCACATTTTTCACTTGTCTGCCTCTCCTCCTCGACTATGATTTTGCTTGAGGGCAGGTTCTATGTCATACTCATCTCTGAGTCCTCAATACTGAGCACTGTGCTTGGTTAATGGTGGTACTTCATAAATGCTGGCTTATCTGGCTCAAAAGTCCTGATTTTGAGGAGACACAGGCCTTTTGAGTTGGCCTGGCTTCCCTTTCTGGCACTGAGAAGCACGCTCTACTGCCTGGGACACAGGGGTTAACCTCTACAGATAAGAGTGGGTTCAAATGAGCTTGCTGCTTTCATGTCAGGATTGATAGAATCTAAGAAGGAAAATAAAAGTGTCACTTCAATGATAGAGGTGCTCCTTAGGGACACAACTCTGGAAGTGCTGGGGATGAAGATAAGACAGATCAGTTTCAACAACCCTATCTAACGACAGAGGATTCCAGGATCTTCAAGAGTTCATCCTTGGTTATATTTCTCACTGAAGTCAAAATAGTCCTGAATCCAAGCCAGGTCAAGAGAGACCATCCCTGTATGGCTATTAGCATAAGTGACACCACTGTAGGCCTGTACAGTTCTTCTTGTCCTTCTGCTCATCCTACTCAGGACTGTACTGTGTGGTAAATCCGTTCTCTGTTGTCAGGGGCCTTGTATGTAACAGATACTGTTTAATAATCATTAAGATCAGGTGGCCTCTATGCTCTGTTAATCCCCAATGATGAGGACCTTTGCTGATGTATACCTGGCATCCATGAGACTAGTAACCCAGTTATAAATCTTGAATTAGAAATGCACATCCTGTTTCCAAGCACGTACACCCGCTACCCTAGGTTAACTATAAAACTGTCCCAGAGGCCCCCTGGCAGTGTGGACTGCAGTTGCAAATGCTTCTGGATCACTGTCCGATCCCACCCTGCGAATAAGTTAACCTGTAATAAACTTATCCATTGACTATATAGAGCTGCCTGCCTTGTTTTTCAGCCTCAACATAGCTTCTCAGTTCGGTGGGCAGTTTCTGTTTCCTCCGTCCTCCAACAATCACTAAAAGCAAACCGATCTGGTACTTGAAGATAACAAACATTACTCTTTTTCCTCTAGTAAAAATTCAGTCTCCAGACATTAAGTCGGCTATGTTCCAAAGGTTTTATTTTTAAGTGTTAAATTTACAATGTATTTTTCTATAGATATAGTAAATAAGGTTCTCATACTAGCAGCACAAAAAAGCTGACTCAAATCCAAAATACTACTTGGAATGTGGTACCACACAGGACCCCTGCAGCTACAACTAAGTTCCATGAATACTGCTATTTCTATAGTAAAGTGCAGTTCTATTTTGGGATGGCAAGAACTCATCTAGCTGAACTCCACAGGCAGTGAGCGTAGGTAAGATCTTCCAAGACACTAGTGGCATATTAATGCACACCACACTCCAAGCTCAGTCACATCCATAGAATCTCTAAACGTGATCAATCCCTACCAGGTGTTTTGCATTTGCTTTTGTACAACAAAAGCCTGTTGTACCACAAAAGACAAGGGCTCACATCCCCACTGCCTATCCATACTTATATCTTTTTCAAAGCCACTATTACCACAGAGAAGACAATAAAACACTGGTCAGATACAAAAGAACATGGTCACAGTGCTTGTATTGGAACACAAGGATGCCAATACTGCAACCCTCAAGTTTTAAAAAAGAACTATCAATCACTAATAAGATATCTAGTCTACTATATAAAAACTAAGTGCTAATAACTTTTTCTACCCCTTCTTGGCCTGAGTGGTTTCATCAGTTCCTAGGAAAGGCCTCCAGAGAGTAAGGAGGGAAGAGATTGTTGGTAGGAGGGGGTACACATTATCTCCTTGTTCATGCTGGAGGCTGTGGCCGCTCTTAATAGGCCAAAGTGTAGGAGGACGCTCTAGATGGACTCAGCACCGATAGGGGAAGAGAAAATCATCTGAGAGTCATTTTGCCCAGAGTCAGTCTCTAGTTCCCAAATTATCCACTTTAAAAAGAAATGAAAAGGGGAAGAGAGCATAAAAATGCCTTCCAGAAACCTGGTATGCTCTGCTAAAGTAAAGAAAGCAGGAAAATGTCTCCTGAACCACTTTTGACCTTCCTTGGTCTTTAGACTGGACATTTCCATGGTTCTCTCCAGATATCTTCTTGTCTTGAAATTCCACAAGACTCAGTCCCTAGCTCCTGGTTTTCTGTTTCTTTGTCTTTCACTCACATGATCACACAGACTTTAATGAAAAAAGCAAATGAATCTTGTGGAATCTCATTTTATATAAGGTTTAAGTTCTAAAGTCACCAAGTAAGATGGAAACTATACAGAGCCCCAAATCCCTTCAATCATCTATGTAGTCCAACCTGGCTAGTCTTTCCTCCACCAACGGAAATGATTACTTTTTTCGCCCCCGTTAAGCACTAGATGAAGCAGCTGACTTGTTACAATGAAAATCTGTATTGTATCTTTAAGCATTAAAATCACTCTGAACATTGTAAGACGCTCATGACAGGCACATGACAGACACGTGACAGCTGATTCAATTCTTCCATCTCACACTCACTCCAGGCATACACTAAGGGAGTAGAATTGTTGGCAGAATCATTCTGTATTAAGAATTTTTATTCTCTTTCTTTTTGCCAAGTGGTTACATACACAAGATAATGTATTAGGTTCAAGGCATTCATTCATTTTCACCATATGACTGTAATCTGAAACAATGTCTATTTTCAAATATGCTTAGTATCGTAGAATGTTAAGAGTTGGAAGGGAGAAATGAAGATAAGATGTGGACCCTGTCCTCCAAGGGCTTAGAGAGCAGGGAAGATAAAATATTTATGGAATTAACTACAATAAAAGGAAAACTGTGACAAGTACTATGACCCAAGTACAAAATATGAAGTTCAGATGAGGATAGGCCTTAAACTAAATGGAAGAAAAGGCTCCCAGGCAGGGGGAATGGAATGGCAAACCACCCAGTAACTCATTAACTATTCTTTATGGCTCTGCTAATAATTCTCCTTCTTTAATAAAAGGACCTCTCACTGGTTTCATGTTTTGTGCTCTTGAGTATGTATCATTGACTGTAGCAAAGTATAATCACTGCATACTATTCTTTTTTTTTAAAAACAAATTTCTATTATGAGTCAATGTTCTCTGTGAAGTAATTTTCTTAAAATGTTCTAGTAGGACTTTTTCTTTTTTGTCTACCGTTTCATCTTCCCTCATTTCCTGCCTGCTGGCAATATTGATCCTGAATTCTAAGCACAATACTGGGTAAAGGAAATGGTCCAGGCCTTGTTCTCTTGAATTTTATCCTCCTTCTGGCTGGTTATCTGCTAACAAAAAAAAAGCCAAATACATTCCTTACCACACTGAGGATGCTCAAGCAGGAGAGGACAGCAAGGATAGCAGAGCAGCGTGGAGAGTACAGGCTCTAAAATTAGTGTCCTGGGTCTGAATTCTGTCCCTGTCACTTATTATTGTGTGACCTTGGAGAAACTGAGGAATCCTAGCTCTAAAACTCAATTTCTTCATCTGTAAAATGGGGGAGAACTAGAGTTCTTACTTGACATAGCTACTCTAAAGAGAAAATAAGATGATACAGGAAATAAATGAGTCACCGTATTCAAAGCACTCAGCCAATATGTGCCTCACACTTACAAGTGAGCACCTGATGAATACTAGTTAATGTAGTCATTATAATTTAAGTCATCTTGTCCAACCTCCTCCCCGATGCAGGAATTTATCCTTTGGCTCTTCAGACAGAAAGATCCTTCACTTTGGTGAAGAGGGCTCACTACTGTTCCTAAACTGTCCAGTGTACTATGGAGCAACAATAACTGTCAGAAAGTTCTTAACTGTCCTGAGCTACAAAGTGCATGGAACCATTTCCATTGCCTGGCCCTACCTGTGTCCTCTGGAGCAGCAAAGAGTAAGTCCCTGCCCTCTCACCTGGGATTCTATCACTCTCTCTAATCTGACCAAATGGCGGGCAGTCAGGTATGTAAAGCACAATTTATCTGACCATCAAGAAAAAATCCCAAATGCCATGCTTAGATCCACAAACCCATTTCTAAGGAGATGAACTGCATCCCCATCCTTCCTGTTCCTTCTAAGGCACTGCTCCTGGAATGGCCCTGGGCCCTACTCTACCCACTCTAGCCCTTCACATGCTGGGCCAAAAATTTACAAAGCAGTAACATCCCTAAAGGCAAGTTATATAAATAGTCGGTGTTGCTGGAACATGACTTTCAAAAAAGGAAATGGCAAGAGGTAAGGCCAGAGAAGCAGGCTGGGAAAGATCCTGGAGGTCTTTGTAAATGATGTTAAAGGGCCTTAGCTCCATCCTTTTGGCAGTGGTCCTCAACTCTGTTTCTACATTCACAAAAATTCACTTGTATAACATACTTCTCTCAATCACTCAGTGTCACTTAACATTCATAAGGGTTTTGAGGAAGGCAGGGGAAGGAATGAAGCATGCCCTCCTTTTCCTTAGGAATCACTGCTGTGGGGGATACACAGCCATTGAATAATTCAAACAAGGGAGTTAGACAGTCAAAAACACACTTTTAATATGTCATTAGGCAGGTGTGTAAAGGATGGATTTAAGGAGGTAATACTAGAGGGAGAGAGAACAGTAGGAAAAAAAATTAAAATAAAAACAAAAATCATCATTTATTGAGCTAAAGAATTACTAATTCCAATCCTCAGAATAACCATGAATGGTGGATGTTAATGTATTTCATCAAAGCCAAGACTCCTTGATTATAAATCACATCATTATTTCATGTATCACTAAAAAGGAAAACATTGAAATGCTAATTAAACAATGAAATGCCACTGACTATAAGACAAATCTGGATTTGATATGCTAAAATTATAAATTACAAAAAAGGGAAGTCTAAGAATTGATGAAATATGGTATCATTCCTGTTTTACAACTGAAGAAACTAAGGCACAAGGAGGTCTGGAAGAGGGTTCCTAAGTCTCACCGTTAGAATCTGGTATAGTCAGAAAGCAGCCTCCAAAGCCGCTTCAGGCAGAATCCCACTCAGGGAGCACGGGGCTCCTCCTGACTCCACCCAGAGGTTTTCTCCCACGGGAGCAAAGGCACCCTTGAGTGAGTCCTACCTGACACTAGTGGGAATACATAGGTCATAACCTTAAAGTCAAGGTCTAATTAGAATCTAGCTTTTAAAAATAGGCCTCTAGCTGTATTAATGAGACATTATATCAGAAAAGTACTTTGAGAAGTAAAAAAAAAACACACAAAGAATTTGGACAATCAATCAACTATATCAATTAGCCTATCAACTATATTTTAGTGCCCTGTACTATTCAGATAATCAACAAAGTATCACATACAACACTATTCTAAGAGTTTACAACCTACTGGAAACAATTAGGACTATAAACTTCAAAGCATAAGTAAGAAGACACATTGCCTGGAGAACAATACTGGGATTCAGAGAAGACTTAATCAAATGTAAAACTTGAGCGGGGAGCCAAAGTCTGGAAAGCTTATTAGGGGGAAGGTGAGGATTATTTCAGAGTGGGGATGTGGTATGGCCAAAGGCAAAGAGGTAGGAACTAGCACTGTATGTATGAAAAACAGAGGAAGGTATGGTATGTCTGATGGGCCTGAGGGGTCTGTGTCCCCTCAGCAGAGAGTCTGAGGGATGAGAAGTCCCACAATCCAAGGTCCTTTGAGGCCAGAGGGAAGAATGTTGACTGAAGGGAAAATGAGAGAAATGTTTTCTATGGAAGCTTAAGATGAGTGAAAAAGGTTGGAGGAAAGATGGATATAGCTGCTATAATTACCTAGAGCCGATATGTTAGTCACCTGGGAAGAAAAGGGAAGGCAAAGGAACAGGGAGAGGAAGAGGTGGGACTGAAGCAAACACTGAAAGAAGAACCAACACCATCTTGTGACCACTTGGAAACAGAAGGCAAAGTAGGCATCCCTGAGATTTCTTGCCTTGAAGAAAGATGGTGTTGCTGATAGAGTTGGGAAAGTTAAGAAGACAATGGGTGAGGGGGTCAGTGGGTGAAGGGGCAGGCATAAAAGAAGGTGAGGAAGAGAGGAGAAAATGAGTGGACTGATGTACACTAAGTTGGAAGTGGTGGCAGGTCACCCGGCTGGAAAGGTGCTATACACTTCTGGAAACAAAAGCCTTCAGCTTGGGTGGGAATGAGATGTAGATCTGTCAGCCATTTGTATCAGAGCAGATAAGTGCCCAAGGACAGATAAAGAGAAAGCCAGCAGGGTGCCAGGAGCAGACCTGTGGGGAATGTGCCCATTTCTCACACTCTGTAGGCAGGAAAGGAGCAGTGTCTTAAAGCTCAAGGGGTCAGGCCCAGTCAGCAGAGAAACTTCCATTCCTTCCCTGAGATTTCTCTAACCAACATTAACACGATTCTCTTAGGGTAAATTCAGGTATATGGATTCTGAAAATCTAAAGGGACGTATGTGTGTAGTGACCGGACAAGAAACCAGCAAGTGCTCAGCTTCAGGCTGACTTCCTTTCAGTGCTGGTAGTAGTTAAAACACAGGGGATGAGCCTGGGCATCCCTCTGGCACAGACTGCTGAAAACGTCTCCTGGTACAGACCTGGCCGACCTCAGAAACAGGTTCAGCAACTTGTCTTCTACAGAATGTGAACCTTAATTCTTGAGGTCATAAGATGGTAAGGTCACAGAGATTTATCAGTGATGAAGATGTCAATGTAGTGTACTGTCTTCACCCATCTAGATCCATTGCTTTCAGACTCATTAACATGCCCTGAGGCGTACTCTCGGTGTATGCTGTACACGCTCTCTGACCTCCCCACCTGTATTCCGGAGGTAATCACAGTAGTTCCTAGGATAGGGTGAAGGATAAGTTGTAGACAATCTATTAATTTATCTGGTTTCAAGCTAAGTCTTTGCCTCAGAGCAGCAGAGAGCAATTCAAACTGTTTACTGTACTAGGCAATCAAACTTATATAGAGAGAAGATTGTACTAAAAGACTCAGGTTGCTAAACAGGCATATGCACACTGTACAACATTTCTGAGAAGTTAGTCTCCACACTTACCTAGCTCCCCTCTCCAGAGGCAGTGACTCTCACAATCACTTCTGCAACAATGGCCCACAATGATTTATCTGCTCCTCCTTCCCCATTCCTACCTCATCACCTATTACCTCCCCTCTTTCTCAATTCCATTCAACTATACTGGCCCCAAGGTCTTTGGACTCGTTCAATCTACCTGGAATGTGCTTCTCTAGGGAGCCACATATCTCTCACTTCTCTTACTTCTTTCAGGTTTTTGCTTAAATGGCATCTTATCAGAGATGCCTCCCCTAACTGCCCTGTATAAAATATCAAGCCATATTCCTCTGCTCCTTTTCCTGCCTTATTTTCTCCCCTGCAATTATCACCACCTAACATTTATTTTACTTTGTTTTCCTCTAGTAGATATAAGATTCATGAAAACTGGAATGTTTGATTAACTATTTCCCTAGAATAGTGCATGGACAAATGAATTCAATAATGAATAACTAATATGTGCCAAGTACTGTGGTAATAACTGAAAATACAGCAGTGAACAAGACAGTGTGATCCTTACCTTAATATCTGGAGGTGGGAGGTTGTCAAACAAACAAAAGAATGAAATACTTACTATGTATAGGCCCTGTTCTAAGCACTTTCCATATATTTAATGCTCACATCCACCATATAGGCTAGGTGCTATCATGATTTCCTGTCCACACATAAGCTCCTAAGGCACAAGTCGTACAGTTCCTAAGTGGCAGAGCCAGGATTCAAGCCCAGACATGGAATGTGTGCTCTTAACCAGGCAAATAAGCAAAAACAACACACTGTGTTAAATGCAGTGGCAAAACCAGCTGAGGATGCTGGGGGGAATGAGACAAGTATAACTCTTTCAGTCTACGAGCAAGGAGGGGAATGTCAGGAAAGGTTTCCCTAAAGGATGAGTCAGAACTGTCAGTTCAGAAATAAAGGAGGTTGGAAATTCAGTTTTGGACATAACAAGAGTTTGAAGTGTAGTGAGCTGAGACGGTACTTTAGGAATCACCAGCAGGAAGAAAACTGAAGTCAAGGGATTGAATGAGATTTCCTTAGAAGAGAGCATCTAAAAGAAAAGAGAAAGACCATTTAAGAGGTAAGAAACCCAAAACGCCAGATAAAATGGCCAGGAAGGTAGACAAAAACATCAGGTGAATGTGTATCATGAAACTATGAACAAAGAATGCTTTAAGAGTGAGGAAGTATCTAAATTGCTTAGTGAGTAGGATACTGGGAAGTGTCTACTGGACTCAGAAACGCAGAGGACAGGCTCTCCACAGTCTGATCATCATCTACTTCCTCAAACTTCTCTGGACTAATCCCATATACACACCCTGCACTCTAAACTAGTGCTCTTCAACTAGGACAGTATTGCTTCCACCCTAGAAGGCAATTGGAGTTTATCAGGTAGGGAGCCTATTGGCATTTAGTAGAGGGGGTCAGGGATATCAGCAATTTAATGAAAAACTGCACTGCCCAAAATGCCATGAATGCCTCTGCCAGCAGACCCTTTGTCTAGCCAGAGTTTATACAAAGTTCCCAATCTCCTGTGGCCTTCACCTCCTAATGTTCACATGTTCACATTCCTCCCCACCCCTTGCCACATCTTTAGCCTTTGTTCATACACAGGGTTATCACCGTCTAGTTTATTAAAGATTATTGGACATAAAGTACCTAGCAGAATGCCTGGCACTTGACAGTTACCCAATCAATGTTAATTTCCCTTCCTATGATTACCACTTCCTTTGATGATTACAGTCCTCCCATGGTATCACTGGGCGGTTGCTGATTCCAGGACCCCCCACCAAATACCAAAATCCATGGATGCTCGAGTCCCTTATACAAGCTGGTGTAGTGTTTGCATATAATCTACACACATCTTCCCTCATACTTGAAACCTCTAGATTACTTATAATACTTAATACAATGTAAATGCTATATAAATACTTATAAACACAATGTAAATGCTATGTAAATAGTTGCCAGCATGGCAAATTCAAGTTTTGCTTTTCAGAACTTTCGGGAATTTTTTCCCCCGAATATTTTCAATCTGAGGCTGGTTGAAACTGTGGATGTGGAACCGCAGAGGACTGACTGTATTCTACTCAGGAATTTATACAGTCTCATCACTCTCCTCAATTGGTACTGATCTTCCGCCTCAAATTGCTAGCGTTTTTCCCCAGCTATCCAATTTGGGGCTGTCACACTTGTGCTCGTCCAGCCTTGCCAGAATCAGCACGGGCCACAGCACTCAGTGAGTAGGCTGCCTAACATGCTCTGATATCTAGGACCCCAGACTCTCAGCCAAAAGCCACAGATGGACCAGCATCCATCCTGCCCTCCTCCATATCAGAGCCTAGTCTCAGAAACAGCTCTTTCTTTAAAGTCCCATTCTTCTTTCTCTACTGCTGATTAAATATCATTAAGTAAAAGAGCTCATGGTTAGGTACTGTACTCTTCTGTATAAATAATTTATATACACTTTAGTTTTATGGAGTATAATATGCGGAAATACTATATATGTTGGACTAACTGCAGTGCTTGTGATCACTTCTATAAAAAGTAGTACAAAATGAGAGTTCCCTCCTGTAACACTATGCCTACTGAAAAATCATTCAATTTACGGCACCTTTTCTAAAAAGGTTGCTTACTCCAAGACAGAGGAATGTCTGTGTGACTCAGCTTTGTAGTTGGACTATGAACTTCTTGCAGGTAGAACAACTGTCTTTTCCATCTTTGTACCTCCATATAACACAGTGTCCTCCTCATTAATGTTTGCTGTTTGATGATCAGAGAAAAAAAGATAAAAACATTCTTAACAGACAACAGTACTTTACCAAGGTAAAGTACAAGTACCAAGTACCTTGGCCAAGGCAAGAATAGATAATTTGAGGAAAACCTCTGTAAGGAGGGAGGTCCCTGCCCCTCAGATATGGAAGCAATTTATCCTATTGGGGAATTTTAATTTCATATGTCACCTTAAATTCATTTGGGAAGTATATAAGATATAAATGCCAAATATTCCATTAGAGAAACTGAAAGCTGATAATGAGATGCCTTTTCCTAAGATTCAACCGTGTTTCCTTCTTACAAGTGTTCCTCTACTTTTCTGATACTTAAATTTCTAAGTTCCCACCTATAAAGTGATACTGAAAAAAATGTCAGTTCTTCCTTTAAGAAAATAAATGAAAAAAACTGTGTTGATCATTACCAATATTCAAAACCACTTCAGGTTCTCCCCCATCCTGGGCACATGGTAGAACTGCACTTCCCAGGCCCTTAAGTGTGGCCATGTGACTGGCTTTTGGCCAGTGAAATGTGAGTGCAATGGATGTGTCACTTTGAGAGCCAACACACAAGTGCCCAGGTGGAAGTACACACTGATGAAGATTTCCATCAGCTGGATGCCCCCCAAGTGACTACAGTCGGCAGAGACACCACAATGGCCACACAGTCAGAGAGAGAAATAAATCTTGCTGCTAAAAACTATTGAAAATTTGGAGTTATACTATTATCTAGTCTATCGAGATTGATAAACGTATCAAGCCTGGCAAAGGGTTCTCAACTAGGGATCAAGAAATTTTGTTTTCCATCGCAGAGTAAGCTGATTCTCTCCTGCATCGTGAAGGGTAACAGCAAGAACAGCAGAACTGCATCCCCATTCCAGCCTTTTAGGGCACGTACACCTACATATCAGCAAGCAGAGTGATATACAACTTGTTTTATCTGCAACACAAGCAAGTAGTATCACTGATAACAAGCTTTGCTATAACTACAATCTTGACAAACACTAGGTTTTATTGAAAAGGCCAGATAACAAACAGCTCTAAAGGTCAAATTGTGCCGTTTTGTGTACACAGTCACCCTAATGCCCTTAACCAGTAACAGAAAATGATGAAATAACCAGAAAGGTTCCTGTAATTTCCAGTGGCCATCAATGAGATTGTACATTGAAGCAGTGCAAAGTTCAAGTAAGTAAAGTGAGAGTGTGTACTGTAGCAGATTTCAAGGGTGGTTTGGAGCAGTCTGAGCTTTTCTTTCCTTTTTTTAAAACAAAGTATAGAAATGTTAGAAAAAATTAAAGAAATCATTATTGCTAATCTCTCAGCTGTTCTGAGAGAACAAGATACTGGTTTCTGAAAAACATTTGCCACAAAATTCTTATCTATCAGGCATCAGCAGAAAGGGCTCAGGATGTGATGGGACAGAAGGCAGGCCTCAGTGCCCTCGGCTCTCTTAGGCACATCCAGAAAGACAAACAGGTAGTGAGAGATAGTCAGACGTGCCAACTAGCACCTTTCACAAGAACTAA
Source organism: Camelus ferus (assembly GCF_009834535.1). Classification (NCBI taxonomy): domain Eukaryota; kingdom Metazoa; phylum Chordata; class Mammalia; order Artiodactyla; family Camelidae; genus Camelus; species Camelus ferus. Next base: position 11,534,554 of record NC_045722.1, on the reverse strand, counting down.
AACTCGAATAGAATGTCGTGTTCTTCTAGGCCCAAACAGCTCCTCCTCCCTCACTAAAAACACACAAAACCTGTGTCCTTTACTATTCCTTGATCTGGGAGACACGCAATCAGGACATCGGTCTCAGTGTCACTGGGATGTGGATGCCATTATGAGCTTTCTTATCACAACCTCTACTCCCAGAAGGGACACTTAACAAGCACCATCCATTACTACTATTTATGATCCTTTCATCTTAGGGCTCAATAGTTCATTTCAATTTTGAGCCCTCAGCATTTTCCCATTTCAGCAGCCTATATTTAGCAGAGATTTTAAATTCCATAGTACAAGGTTTCTTGTGCTCAGGCCTGCCCAAAAGCATATGTTCCAACTCTCCTGAGACACGCCATTACAGACTGAAATCTAAAAAAAGGCTGGATGAATTCCCTTGACACTGCCATTAAATTGTGACTCTGATGACCAAATGTTGAAAGCCCAACTGAGTTCCAAATCCAGCTTTGCTGATGTATCAGAACATTAGGTTATTCACATGGTTTTCTTTGAACAAAACTCAATTCACCAAAATTAACACCACTACCTAACTCAGTCATGTTGTTGAGCTGTGTCTGGGGATTTCTGAGAGCAAAAGGGAACCAACTGCCCAGGCAAGGAAGCTCTACATGCACAGTCTGGAGAGGGGAGGACTATGCCAGAGACTACGAAATCAGACATTACTCCAGCCTGCAGCATTTTAAACCACGAACAAGCTTATGAGGCTAGAGACCTGAGAACTCTTTAGTGATACTCACCTGTAGACAACTCACTCAGTGAGAGGCACCATGCTAGACCCAGTGAGACAAGGGCAAACACAAAGAAAAGAACTGTCTAATCAAGTTGAGAAAACATACAAATCTACATAAACTAAGGTACATAGGGACAGAAGTTGCACTATATATTGTCTACAGATATTATGACAGGTCAGGGTGACCAGGACAAGCTTTAGGGTTATAGGATCTGAGCTCACCTTGAATGACAGGCTGGATTCAAGTTACAAAAAGATGTGAAAAGGCAATGTAGGCAGAGGCTCTGAGGCAGGAATTACAAAGTAATGATGACTATGCACTCTGGCTAGAGCAGAAGGTCTCGGGCTGGAAGTAATGGTAAATGAAGCCAAGACAGAATAGGGACATACTGTGGACAATCTTGAATGCCTGGGCCAGGGAGTCCAAGCTTGATAAAGGGGAACCAAAACAGGTCTGTGATAAAGGGAGCAGCCAGGCTAAAGGGTGCTATAGGAAAACGAATCTAATTCCAGTGTGCAACATCAACAAGAAGAGATAAAATACGGTTAGAAAACCTGATAGCACAACTGAAATCAAGAGACACCATAGCTAAAGACAGTGTTTAACCCATAATTGAAACTAGGATTAAAAAATACATATAGATAAAGGATATTACTGGGACAAATGGGGAAAGTTAAATATGAACTATATATTGAATAACAGTATTTATTAATGTTAAATTTCCTGAATGTTAATTATGTTGTGGTTAATTAATTAATTATGCTCTAATTAAGTATGTTAGAGAATTATGCACAACACTTTATATAAGACAGTGTCCTTGTTCTTAGGAGATGTCTGCTGAAGTATTCAGGGTTGAAAAGTTATGTCTGCAACTAACTCTCACATGGTTCAGGGAAAAAAAACTATATCTAAAGAGATATAAAAGCAAGTGTGACAAATGTAAATAACTGGTGAATCTAAGAACAAGATATAGGAAGGACTCTACTGGTTATATATATATCACATACATACACACACACACATATATATATGTGATATATATAAGATATGAGAAGCAACGGTTTTAGTGACTGATTGGCTGTTGGGGGCAAGGAAGAGGGAGGAAAAGTTTTGAGTGTACAAGACACAGAATGGTGGTAGCACCACTAGAAAAGGGAAGTTGGGGGAAGAAACATTTTTCAGGAGACACATGCTGAATCTGGCTTTGGATAAGAAGTGGCAAGAAGAAACAAGATACTAGAATAAAATGAGAGAAATGTCTTCAGGAGGTTGGAAAAATAAGAATAAAACTCAGGCCACACATCATGACTAGAAATTACCAATTTAGGAACCACCTAAGTGGATAATAGTTTAAGTATAAGAAACAGATGAGACCTGAGATAGAAACACAGGAGGAAGAAGAGTGAGGTGAAAGATGACTGACATCATAACTTACTGGTAGAAGGTGGGAAGAGAGTAAGAGAAAACATCAGGAGGGTTCTATGTGACAGAAAAAAAAGGATTAAGGCAGTGCTCCATGGAATGATCAATAGCACGAAATATCACAGAGACATTAAAGACAGCGATGACTGGCAAATGGGATTGGGAAGTCAGTGAATTTTGGGTAGAAGTGAAAACCAGGCTACAGGGCTCCAGAAAGGGGACAGGTGAAGTAGAAACACAAGACTGGGTATAAACCACTCACTGATTCAAGACGTTTCCCTTAAATGAAATGATGGAAATGAAACTATAGTTAAAAGGAGCAGTAGAAGCATGGGAAGAGCTAGACTTTTTTTTTTAACATTGTTTTTATTGAGTTATAGTCAGTTTACAATGTTGTGTCAATTTCCAGTGTAGAGCACAATTTTTCAGTTATGGGAAGAGCTAGATTTTTTAAGAGATTGGGGCAATCTGTGGAGATTTGTAGTTACAGAAAAAGCAGCAAATAAAGACACCTCAGAGATGAGTTGAAGGAGTGAGATTATGATGTATGTTGAGGAGACAGGAAGAGTATTTAGTTCTAGAAAGGGAATGGAATATACCTTTCTTTAAGACAGGAAGAAAGGGTGAGAGAACAGGTGAAGAGAGAAGCAGTGATAAAAAGAGGATACACACAAAAACAATTTAGGAGCTGAGAAAGAAATCTCAAGATTAGAAATAAACAAATTTCCAGGGCAGTAGAAATTTGGTCCTATCTGGTCCTTACACAGGCCTGCTCCTCCAGGCACACCTGTTTAGGGGAAATGGGGCAGCTATCCATGACAACACAACACAGAGTGTAAAGGTCTGATGGGAGTTCCTGACGTGAGGTGGAGAGATTCTTCAGTTAAGGATGGCGTTCAAGATGATATTCCTATTTGCGTCATAACAGGTCTTTTGCCTATCTGAGTAAAAAGACCGTTTTCTACTATCAATAGGAGATATGCCTGAATTAGCAGCTGCTCTATATGAGGGCAATGATAAGTCTGAAATCCCGCTGAAAGACAGTCACCTGCTGGAAGACAACTTCAGATATTCTAGAGGCGAGTACAGTAAGATTTGGACTTCTTGCATCATCGCTTTTCAAAGACCTCAGGAGATATGGACAATAATTTCCTGATGTCATATGAGTAACTAAAAATAAATGGTTTCATAAATTGTAAAAGAAATCTGCAGCAGCAGCAAAACACTTTATAGAACTTATCTGAAGATAAGACATATGAGATTAAAGAACAATATTTTTATGGCCTTTTATTTCCTTTAAAAGGAATGCCCAATAAAATAGCTGGGTTGGAATTACTTTACTGCTTTAGCAGGTATCCTTACAAATATTTAAAAAACAATATTAGAATAGGCAAAAAAAATCATGATTATTTCAGGAGATGGAGAAAAAGCTTCTGATACATTTTAACACCCTTTCAAAACTAAAAACTCTTAGCCACTAGGAAGAGAAGAAACTTCCTTAACCTGATAAAAAATATGTACCCCAAAACCTACTATACTTCAAACACTATATATATATAGCAAATACTAACAGGGTAAGGCTTCCCTTTAAAATCAGGAACAAAATGAAATGCCCACTCTCACCACTTCTATTCAACATTAAACTGGAGTTCCTAGTCAGTGGCGTAAAGCAAGAAAAAGACATGAAAGGTACAAGGATTGAAAAGAAATAGGCAAAATGTTTACATATAAAATACCAGAATTAGTAAGAGTTTAATAAAATCTCTGGATTCAACATCAACATACAGAAATAAAGTATTTCCATATTATATAGCAGCAATAAACAAAAACCAAATAATTAAAATATCATTAAAAAATTTATACCTAGATACAGGTATCTAGGTATAAATTTAATAAAGGATATGTAAAATCTCTATGGGAAAATTGTAAAAGCTCATTGAGAAAATGCAAAGAAGACCTAAAGAAATGGATAAAATTGATATTGCAAAAATGTAAATTCTCCTCAAATGACCTATAAACTCAATGTAATTCTAATCAAAATCCCAACAGGGGTGTGTGCGTGCCTGCATGTATTTGTGCATGCGCACGTGTGTAACATAAACTGACTCTAAACTGTATACTAAAATGCGAAGGACCCAAGCTCAACTTCCATAGGACCTGCAATTGCCTTCTCCAGATGTATCACCCAATAGGCCCCTAAGTTTTCGTGTGTTGGGCAGCTGGCATTCACAGACAGCTTCTGTAGACAGCTGGCACTCGACTATAGGTTCCCTAGTATCCAGGCAGTTTGTGTTATCTCCTCACTGGTAAGGCTATTCTTGCTGCTGCCTGATAAAAAGTGAGGAGGGGAGCAGGGAAGTCACTCCAGTAGAGACAGGCCCTGACACACCTCTCCATGGGGACAATGCGTGGATGGGAGACCTGTGCCTCCTCTTCCCTTGCTTGGGAATTCCCTTTCTCTAGAAAAACCTGTCCCTTAATCCATGATCTGAGATGTGGATTCATCTCCGGCCTGGGAAACAACAGGTGACATCTGCAAATGAATCTGCTTTGAACCAGATGGTAACCCCAAGGTAACACCTTGTATTTCACAATTTAAAAAAAAAAAACAAAAAACTTGTTTTAAAATAATAACAATAAGGCCTACTGAAGGAATTCCTCTGTTCCGGCCATATTCTCAAGTCTCTTTATCTTAACCCCACTAGTACAGAAGAAAACCAGATTTCAGCTATGGCTCTCCTTGGCAGAAATTACAAGACAGAAGCACCTTAAACAACTGAAAGGCCTAAAACAAAGCTAACTGCCTGCAAAGAGGTGGGTAAGAGGTCTCTGAAGATTCTAAGATCCTTTCATATGAAAAGGGAGAGTGAGCACCTCAAAAGCAACAGTGAGCTCTGGAAGGCTTGTGAGGCTATGAGGGAGCCCCAAGTCAAGTATCTACAAAAGGAATGGGGTTCTCTTGCACCAGGCTGCTCAGGGGGCCACACAGCCAAGCCAGATGTTGACAGAGAAAACTTTACTCCATGCCGACACCCAACCTTAAGAATGCACTCACTGCATTAGCTCAGAAAGTGCCATCTGAGAACCCTGGAGAGACTGAAGACCTATTAGAAAATGAAAAAAAAGCCCTCCGGATTGCAATAATGGATCTAAAAATACCTACCTCATCATGATGAAAACAGATTAATAAAGGATCATGGCTTAGTAATGAGTAGTAGTCTCCTAAAAATCATTATTGCCCTCCAAGGGCCATGGACATAGTGACAATAACCAGTGGAAGAGAAACCAGGACCAGGTAAACCTAAGATGCACCAGCCTCTACCAATGCACAGCACTGGGTACAGAATGTGCCCAGTTGAATAAAATAAATATGGCAGTTCCTATCCCGTTGCTGGCTATCTCCCATAATGAATCTGGCACATAAGACATAAGACATAAGCCATATCACAGGTATGCTAGCAATGCAAAACTGAAAACAGGTACTTTGGGCCACTTCAATTCTGCCCGACAATCTGCTTCTCTACAGAGTATCACCTGACCTTAGACTATGTTACTGATGTCTTAGTCACTGTATTACCCTTTAGGAAAAAAATGTAAATTTCACTAGCTAAGTCAAAAACATCTGTGTTTATTTCAAAGCTTCACTGTCATTGGACTATGCCTAGGAAATTCATTTCATAATCACATAAAACTATTTATCTGTCAGCCTTATAGCCATTCTAGTGATATTACTGCCCTAAAACAAGATGAAAAGATGAAACAATATAGGCCCAGTAATAATCTTATGTGTGTTAAAACTGGTAACAAATCTTAGTAAAATACTCCCAAACTATAAACTTAAGTTATTAAATAAAACAAGTTCTAGGACTATCCCTGGAGTGAAAAAAAAAAAACAAAAGAAAGAACATGAAGCTGTACAGATGACTAGAGATGTCTTAGGTTCTTAGTTTCCTAGTAACCCTGGTTTGAGAGAGTAGGTACCTTATCCATATGGAAGATCAAATCCAATTCACAAACATTTTCAAAACATTTATCCAGAGTCTCCACAAAAACCTAGGAAATAAGGAGAAATAGATACATAATTCACATCTTCATAAATGTCACATTTGAAAGGGGGCAGTCAAGATACTATTTACCTTGTGATAAATCTCAAAAAACAAAAATAAAAACAAAAAACCAATTCAAACCTACCAGCACTAGCTGATTACACTATTTATCCCAATTCGAAGGGGACAACTGAAGACAGGACAATCTTGTTTTTAGCACTGCAACACAACCAGCGGACACATGTGGCTTTCTTTCTTCTTTTATAAGCACTCATTCATATAAAAGAATAACAAATTTAAATAACAACTGCCTTTATACTATGTCCTTTCCCCAACCCTCCATGTATACATGTACAAAAACTTTTTCATTATTATAGTGTTAACATAATTCTGTCCTGGTAATTTCAATTAACTTCAAATCACTTTCCATGGATCAACTTAATTAACTGGCTTACAATTTTAACTTCTTCATTTAACTTTTAAATATAACATTTAAACAGAAAAGTGTACAAATGATAACAGTATAGCTTAATGAATTTTCAGAATGAGTATATCATGGAGCCACCATCCAGATACTGAAATACAGCTTTACAAGCTCCCGAGTAGCCCCCTTCATGCCCCGCTAGACAGTACCCCCTCTCCAAAGGTAACCACCCTCCTCGTTCCTACCATCACAGTTAGTATTGTCTGTTCTTGAGTTTACATAGAAGGAGTCATAATATCATGTACTCTTTTGTCTGGCTTCTTTCACTCAACAATGCTTGTGAATTCTTCCATGTTGCTACATGTCATAAAAGCTTATTCATATTCACTGCTGTATAGTATTTCATTCTTAAATTTATTTATCTATTTTCTCTTATAAATGGTACATTTGAATGTTTTTAGTTTTTGACTGGGTATATATTGATATAAATGGAAATTATATTTCCAATGACTTTGTAACAAACTATTTGACATTATTTACTAGTACTCTACAACATAGCAGTTCTACTCCTAGTACTTACTCAACAGAAATGCATACAAATATATGCCAAAAAGTACATACAATAATTTTATAACAGCACCATTTATAACTCTTTACATTTCACAGTGACTGAAAATCCACTGTAAGGATAACACACATAAATATGGGTTTATTTTCAATCACTGCGCTAGGCACAGTGAGCCGTTACAATTTAGCAACTCAAGTCCTTCAGTTTGAGGAAATTCTACCAAATAATTTTGTTGAGAGTTTCCTCCCTTCCACAGTCGTAATCTTTCTTTTATTGGAGCTGTTTATACTGGGGTATTGGACCTCCCATTTTCTTATCTTTTCTCTCCTGTTTTCCTCTCAGGTTTTTAATTTCTAAGAGATCATTTTGCTTGGTGTTTCTTGTTTGTTTATCAGCCCATTTTCATTTGTCATCTTCTATTTCTCTGTGGCTTTATTGTTCTCCTTTTTTTGTTTGTTCTTTGCTTCTATTTTCTCTGAGTTGTAGTTTACAGTTTGTTCATTTTAATCTCCACCTTCCATGTCAGAGGCTTTTCCTAAGATGTCTGATTATCCTTGTTTTTTATTCGTAAGAATAATGGCTGATTGGAAGCTCTGTAATAATGGCTAATTTCCCCGGGATTCATTCACATGACGTTGCCCTCAGACATCCCCAGGAGGGCCTCTTGTAAACTCAGGGACACTGACGTCAGACCATGACACTGTTCAGCTTATCTTCTTGTGGGAGCTTTCGTCTAGCAGTGGCAGATTACCCTTTTCTTACACAGCTACTTAGACTCAGTTTTTCCAAACTAGCAAAGTATCATTGAGGGAATATACATCACATGATAAAACTACAAAAAGAAGCAAAGGAATGATGAACTAAAAAGTCTGAGGAAGGATGCAATGAATGAGGGGGATGGAATTCAGGGGGGATATACAGGAGCTTTAAGGCACTGGCAGCATACTGTTTCTTAATCTGAGTGACAGTTTCATTTTATTGGCATTCTTCAAAATGTATGGGCATATTTTGCAAGTTCTGTATTTACATGTTTCACAATGAAAATAATTTAAAACAATAATAATCTTACTGGGATTCTGATTGGGTTTTCAGTAATTTATAATTTGGAAAGTACAGTTGACTTGAACAACACAGGTATGAACTGTGCGGGTCCACTTACACTCAGATTTTTTCCCACAGTAAACACTACAGTACCACACAATCCCCAGTTGGTTGAATCTGAAGATACAGAGCCATGAATATGGAACTATGTACATGAAGGAGCTGTGTATACAGAGGAACGGGGTATACGGGAGGGCCCACTGTAAGTTGTATGTGGATTTTCAACTGAGTGTAGGGTCAGTGCCCCTAACTCCTGGGATGTTCAAGGGTCAATTGTACTGACATTTTAATGAGTTTTCTCAATAGGCAAAGGGTATGTTTTATTCCTTTATTTTGCTCTTTTATCATATTTTCAGTATAGTTTTAAAGTTTTCTTCACACAGACCTTACATACTTCTTATTTATTCCTTGGTATCTTATGGAACTTTTAGCTATTGTGAATGGGTCCCTTTTAAATACTGTATTTTCTAACTTATTATTGCTAAGGGAAAGCTATTAATTTTTATGTGTTAAACTTGTATCCAGGCCCCTTCCTGAACTCTATTGCTAGTTCTAATAGTTTTCCAGTTGATTGTTTTGGATTCTCTAGGTAGATAAGAATTTCACCAGCAACTATTATATATTCTGAAGCCTAGTAAAGCCAATCCCTCATTATTGCCCTTTTCCCCTCAAAATATACTTCTGCATTTCTTGGCCATTCATTTTTCCTGATAAACTTTCCTTCCAAGTTCTACAAGATCTCCTGATGGACTTACACTTGGTTTCCCATTTAAACTACTGATTACTACTGTCATCTTTGCCCTGCTCTTCCCAGTAAGGGGAGGGCTTCTAGCTCCACTTATTTCAAGTATTCCTTTACATTTTCCTTTAAGATTTTATAATTTCACTGGAATCAATGTCAAGTATTCCATACTAAGTTAATTCCCAAACACTAAGTATCCTTTGTCACTTCTGTAAGTGAAATTTCTTCCTTTGCTGTTATTTCTTAATTTTTTTATTATTCATTAAAAATGTTTGTTCAAATTTAAATAAACAGTAAGAGACACCCTTGTTTTCATGAATGCCTGTGGATTTCTCCCCTGAGATAACACTGGCTCTGGCTCGTGGTTTTCAAACTAAAATTGGCTGTTTCTATGTAACTAAGGGAGAAGAGAAGAAAGATGCTTTTCACTGTATACTCTTGGTATGCCTTTTGAATTCTGAACCACGTAAATGTATTATCTCTTCAACAGTAAGTAGTTTACACTGAATAAATAAACATACACTAAATAATCAAACAAAAATGCTTTCTATTCCAACTTATAAATATTTCAGAAATATAATTTGGGTAATTATTTCTCTCAGCATCTACTGATGAAATTATATTCATTCCCATATTTTTCTTACTGCTGTAATAGAGACTCTGAAAATTTTTCATTGTTAAACTGACTTGTATCCTTGGAATAAAGACTATTTCAACACAATGAATAATTCTTCTTGTATGCAGTATTCCTGAGAGAGAGAATTTTAGAGCTAGAAAAGAACATCCAGTATACTTATAAATCAAAACAAACACACACAGAGCCAAAACATGTAACAATAATCCTAAGGCCAACAAAACGTAAATGATTTAAGACCACGCTGCTTGTTAATGGGAGAGTCCAAAATAAGAGCCAGGTCTCATGACTCCTTGGTTCAACTGATTATTGGCTAAGATTTTATTTAATAATTCTATACCAATAATAACATGCAATATTTGACTAACATTTTCTTTTTGAGAGGCTTTTGGATCACAACCAATTTACTCCATAAAATGCATTTAAGTAGTATGATTTTTTTTAGTGAGTCTAAAAAAAAAACTTTTATAATAAAGAGGTCTTATTATACTTCAACATTTTTTAAAAATTCCACTGAGTCTACTAGGGAGTTAAGTTTTTCATTTAACCTTTCTTATTTCATCCTGATGTTGGATTGTCTTTTTGTGGACCTACTTTGGATATTTATTTTTTTGGAGTCAGCTATTTCAAATATACTGGCAATGTAACTACACATATCACCCTCTAAAAATATTTTTATGTTTTCTATTTCTGATTTTTACCTTCTTTATATTAAGATAACTGTTAATTGATTTTATGCCTTTTCAAGATCAAACCTGTTAGTTCCTATTATTTTCACCTTTTATCTATCCTCCCAAATCCAGTGCACACTAAGTATTTAATAAATGTCCATTACATTATAAAACTACATTTCTCTTTTTGTCTTGTTAATATAGATATCTGAAGTACATTTCCTTTAACAATTGCATCTCAATTTTTTAAATATGTTATATTTCCTTTATTTTCTAATACACTTTTATATGTACCTTTCTACAGCATTCTACAGTTTACAATACTATAAAGTATGCTGTCACAATTGAATTCTATAACCTAGTATTTCACTGTTTAATTGAAATAGAGTTGACATACAATATTGTTAGTTTCAGATATACTAGTGGTTTTACATTTGCAAACATTATGAAATGATCACCACGATATGTCTAGTAACCAAACTGTCTGTTTCCACACACAGTTATATTATTGACCATATTCCTTAAGCTGTGTATTACATCCCTGTGGCTTATTTATTTTATAACTGGAGGTCTGTACCTCTTAACCCCCTTCACCTTTTGTGCCCTCCATCCTCCTACCCTCTGGCAACCACTCATTTGTTCTCTGTATCTGTAAGTCTGTTTCCATTTTTACAGCCCCAAACTTCTATATTCAGGTGGTGGATCCATGACTTAAACCCAGGTTTTCTGATTCTAGATCTTGAGCTCTTTCTGTTATGCCACACTGACTCTCAATGTCCAGTCTGACTCGGATGTTAAGAAAGCACTCAAAATTATCTTAGACAGGAATCTTTTTCCAGATGTTTTCATTATTTATTTATACTTTTATGCATGATAAGTGAATATGATATACGAAATTTTTTGCTATGAAATTTTAATCATCTTAAATCATTTTCTGAACATGAGTGTAAATAAATAAATAAAATTTTAAAGTTGCTATGTCCAAGAACATCACTCTTTAGAAGAGTATAGTGTATTTGAAATAAAAATACACATTCAAAATTTCCATTTATTTGTCCCTATATTACATTTATCTTCTTTCATTTTACCTTAATAGAATAAAATACAATTGTAAGCATGTAAAGTTTGTATTTTAAAACTAGAGTTTTCTTTTCTATGATTGTTGTTATTAGGTTCTACTGCAAACTTCTTTTGAGTGCTTTCAACTTAAGCGACTTGTTCAAGTCACTTAAAGGAAGCCCATCTAGAGTATCGTGTATGAAATGATGGAATTGTACTAAATTAATGTTTCCCAATGCAGGGTCCCAAATATCTCAGTTTCCATGAAGGTAATGAAAAGAATCTGTAAGCTATTTCTAACTCTCCAAAAGCCTAAAAAAATCATGTTTACCTATATCAAGAATGCACAGACTAACTAAAACATCAAGTTTCTTTGTTTTAGGTTAGAATTACAAGTGAAAATATAAAGTATGCATTTTTAAATGTCATTTGGTTTGACAGTTGAAAAAAATTTCAAAACATGATGTGATGTTGTAACTTATAATGAGAAATATTTAGCATTCATCCTTGCTTCTGGCACAGCGCTCCTAAAAATCTTGGAATTTCCTAAGTGATAAAGGTGTCTTTTGTTCTGTTAATAAGGACTTTTTGGAAAGCAATTGAAAATGAGGACTGGCTGCCAGGGGAAACAACCATGTGACTAGAGGTTTGGCACTTTCAGTCTCACTTCCTGACCTCTGGGGAGGGTAGAGAGGCTGGAGACTGAATCAATTACCAATGCTCAATGATGTAATCAATTACCAATGTAAAAAACCCTCCATAAAACCCAAAAGGGACAGGGTTCGGAGAGTTTCCAGGTTGATGAACATGTGGTGATCGGAGGAAAGGGGCATGCCTGGAGAGACTGTGGAAGCTCCGCACCCTTTCCCCATACCTTGCTCTATGCACTCTTCCATCTGGCTGGTGCTGAGTTATAGCCTTTTATATTAAGCTGGTAAACTAGTAAGTAAAATCTTTCTCTGGAAAGTTATGTGAGTCGCTCTAACAAATTAATCAAACCTGAGGAGGAAGTCATAGGAACCTCTGATCTATAGCCAATCAGTCAAAAGCACAGTTGACAGGCAACTTGGACTTACGATTGGTGTCTATCTCCAGGTAGATAGTTTCAGAGTAAACACTATCAAATTTACTACTGAGTAAATTTGTGGGACACCTGGTTAGTGTACATGGAGAACTAAGTTAATTGTTTGGGGTGGGGAGAACATACACACCGGAATTGGTGTCAGAATCATATAAGAAAACCGAGGGCATTAAGAGGGCTGGGAAACCAATGAATCCAAAAGTAAAAGTTCTGCAAGTTTTTATGGGTTTCTAAGGAGCTTTCTCACAGCACCATCTGGTGGACATCTAGCAACTTTTACCAGTATCAATATATAGAGACTGACAAAAGGATCTATACGATGGTTACTCAAAAATCCAGTGCAAATTCTCTAAAGTGGCTGCCATCATTACCTGCTACACATACCTGGATGAGGTCCAAGATCCCAAGTTCACTCTCTGATGAATCCACACAAAAAACAAAGTAGAGGGTAGCATAGTGCCGATAAATCAGTTTGTAGTCAGAGCCACCAATCAAACTGTAGAAGATGGGAAACAGTTAATGCCCATATCTTAACTGAACATATCAAAGAGAAACTCTGCACCAAGGAATGAGAACAGACCCAATAGAGAGGGGGAGGACAGGCCGAACAGGCCATTTCTGCCAGGTGAATGGCAACCAAATTTGGCAGAGGTGCCTAAAGCCATTTTACCTCACTTTTTCTTCTGCACATCCTCCCAGAAACCAAACACCTAAATATCTGAAGCACAATCATTTATCTGCTTCCAAAACAGAACTGGGTCTCTCCCTGAGCATATCGTGCTAAGATCAGCTCAAGCTGCATAGGCACTCACCGGACACTTGAGTACAGCCTGAAGAAGCAATAATGATGAAAGTGGATATATGGGGAGAAAACTGATCATTTACCTTCCACCCTCCAAGAAGTTACAGATGTTGTCATCCCGCTTGAGAACTAGATGGAAGGTCTCTCGAACAATCTGCTGTTGAATTTCTTCTGGCTATGGATTAAAAGAAATAAAGTGAATCAGTGGGAAAACTACATCCCATCAATGGAGATGGACAGGAAGGGAAGAGCTTCCAAGCTGGGAATGATCTGAACATTTGGTACCAGTGTCCAGAAAAGATAAAAATGATGAGTAGAGAAAAAATAAAAGGGGACTCTTTGGAAAAAGGGACAACAAGGCTCTGTTAAAGGGATTAAAATGGAGTATATTTACCTAAATATCTAGTCTCTAACCATTACCGTCCTGACAGGTAAGCTGATATTTCTTTATTGTTAACAACCAAGGAAAGAAGTACTGACAACCTCTCATACAAGGTCAAAGAATAACTAGAAGGCCTGGTCCTGAAATATTTAGTCTTACCCTAGAAAACATCTATGCCATGGTAATTAACAAATGTCAACAGGTCTAACACTTCAATGAAGTCAAAATGTAATCGCGTACATGCTTTAAAAACCTGAATTTGACATCTTTTGTACTGGTAATACAGATATTACATTTAAGATGCTGTGTTATCAACAAAGTACTACTGAGAAAGACAGAAAATGTTCTATTTACAGATTAGAATTTTGAACAATTGCAGAGCTACAAATATGTTTTTTCACTTACTACACATGAGAAAGCCCAACTATGATGGAATCTGTTGATAACCCACATTTGATTTCTACTTGTACATATCAGTTGCATAATAAGCATGGTTTAAAAAAAGGATAATGAGAGGGAGAAATCAGTCATTAAGACAAAAGTAATTAAAAGCTCTACACCAGTGCTCTCAAATCTCAATGTGTAATGAATCACCTGAGAATGCTGTTAAAACGCAGATTCCAATTTAGTAGGTCTGGGATAAGTTCTGATAGTACAGTTCTAACAAGCTTCCAGCTGATACCAATGCTGCTGGTCTGGGGATCACACTTTGAGCAGCAAAGCTTAAGGAAACCTTCAGATTGAACTTGCCTTAAGAGTCAGATAATAGATTCTAGTAAAGTTAACCCCTTTCTTTCTACAGCATGAATTTAGGCTTGAAATGCTTAGTTATCTAAAAGAAAAAGATGAAAAAATAAGGAAAATGTCATTGTACAGAAATTATTTTCCATAACTTTGATTTAACATGGGTATACAGTGGCTCTCCGTATTTACTGAATGGATGAATGAAAACCTGCCAGTCACTGGTCACTATAAGTTTGAGTAAATTAATCTCTATTTTCTGGTTTCCATTTAAAGAACTCACAAAGCTCACAGATGCCAGGATGCTGTAAAGGATTAACTCTGTGTACTCAGAAATACAAAACATGCTAAGCATGCTAAGCATCAGCACTTTTTTTTTTTTTTTGCATCAGCACTTTTTTAAACCAACAAAAACATCTTTCAAACTAAAGCCTTTTATCTGACTCTAGGGGGAAGTGGCAGTAGTTAGTGGGGTAAATGGTGAAGCCACCTAATTTCGAATTCAACAAAATGGCAACCTACCAATTGCTTACTTATCTCAATTATTTTAATAATCCCTCCTATCTTTTAGTACTCTGCAGTGTTCAAGGTTAATTTTCACTCAGGAGCTAATTCAGTTCTTATAAAAATCCTATGCTCTCCAAACATATACACATGGTCAATAAGGACATGAAAGATGCTCAACATCATTAGTCATTAGGAAAATAGAAATTAAAAACCACAAGGAGAATCCACTATAAACCCATTAAAATGTCTTTAATCAAAAAGATAATAAAAATGTTGATAGGGAGGTAAATTGGAACTCATACATTGTTGATAGGAATGTAAAATGGTGCAGCCACTTTAGAAAACAGTTTGGCAGTTCCTCCAAATGTTCACCATAAAGTTACCATGTGGCTCAGCAGTTCTACTCCTAGATATATACCCAAGGGAAATGAAAATACATGCCTGCATAAAAGCCTCTACATGAATGCTCATAGCAGCATTATTCACAACAGCCATAGGTAGAAACATCAACTGATGAATGGACAAAACATGGTACTTCCACACAATGGAATATAACTTGGCAAAAAAAAAAAAAAAAAAAAAAAGAATGAAGAACTGACACATGCTAGAACATGGGAAAAAAACCTTGAAAACATACAAAGTGAAAGAAGTCCATCATAAAAGACTACATATTGTGTGATTCCATTTATATGAAATGTCCAGAATAGGCCAATTTAGAGAGACAGAAAGTAGATTAGTAGGCCCTAGGGCTGGGGGAGTTGAATGGGAAATACCGAAAGACTGCTAATGGGTAGAGGTTCCTCTTTGAGATAACGAAAATGTTCTAAAATTGTGGAGATGGTTGCATAACTCTGTGAAGTATTAAAAACCATTCTATTGTATATTTTTAAAAGCTGAACTGTATGGTATGTAACATATCTAAAAACACTTTTAAAAACCTGAGGGAAAAATTCACACACACACAAATGCAAATACAAACTGAACAGTGCTATTGAATGCTAATATAAAATGATATAATTATTTAACAAAATATAACCTAGCTAAAAAATTCTATGAAAAAGGTAATTTTGTTTTCTTTACTATCTAACAAAAGAGGAAGTAAAATCTGAAAGAGGTTTGTTAACTTGACATAAGGGTAAAAAAATGTGTTGCTGAGACCTGCACTAAAGTTTTCTGACACTTTCCTTTCTATGGTTTCACCAGCCCATAATTATGTATGTAACATTTTGAAATCTAGCCAGGAAGGGATAAAACGTCGGGGGAATGGGGGAGAAGCGCAGGAGGCAAATAATTTTTTTTTTCCAGAAGAATGTTTTTGGACAATGCAAATTCACATATCACGTACTGAGCCCTCATGTGGCAGCATTTATAATTTCTCATTTCCTACTTTCACACTGACTTTCTTCAACTCTGTATAGCGTGAAGGCTATCTAGTCCCTGGGCAGTCCCTGCCAACACTGAAGCAAAATAATTCCAAGAAAGCACTTTTCCATATCCTCTGGCTAAAGCAAAACCATTAAAAAGCTGCATACTTCTTTCTCCTCGAGAAACTGCGTTTAACAACTAACAAGATTAAAGTCACTTCAATCATTCAGGTTGTCAATGAGGCACACCTACTCACTACCACTTCAGTGCCCTGAGACCCTGGGAGAAGTGTCACAAAATGGCACAGAAACGCCAGGGTCCAGGAAGAGGTGGGAAAGAGCAAGGGCAGCGGGCGTAGGGTGAGGGCCTGACACTAGAACCCCAGTCCGGGGAAGGCTGTCTTAGGGTTACGCGAGATACAGGAGCCCGAGGTGGTCAGCAGGCTGTACGCCAGTGCGCCAAAGAAAGGGAAGGGGGCGCGGATGCCCCGAAAGGACATGAGGAAACTGGGCCGCACTCACGAAACGCTGGTAGAAGCGGACCAGCCGCGGCTTCCCGTGATTATTGAAAACAAGAATCGCCTGAATCATCTTTGCCCGCCACGCTTCTCACCACCGGCAGCTGCCAGAAAACATCTCCTTCCGCCACAACACGGACGCTTCCGGTTGGTGCACTGCTGAGAGTGGCCCCCGGAAACTTGTCCTGGCGCCCAGAGCCCCGACCAGGAAGAGTCCGGCTTCCCGGCACGCCTTGGAGGAGGCTGCAAGGTGCGCGGCGCGTTCGCCGGGGGTGGGCTGGTACGGACACTGAGCTGGGGAGGGCAGTCATCTCGGCCAGAGTCGGTTGTCCAGTCAGGGCCTGGGCAGGACGGGAACCCGAGGCTCTGTGCCCTTCGCTCAGACCGACTGATTGCAGCAGAATCCGGGGCCTGACGCAAAGCCGAGCACGTCGGAAAAGCAGACCCAGAAGCAGAATTCCCATCAGCAGCTCCCAGGTGAAGACGCCGCAGGAGCCTCCCTTTCTCATCGTCTGCGTTAATACATACAGCCCTGCCTTCCCCTTAACTCTGCAGAATGTTCCGCGGTGTGGAGATGCCAGCTAATTTAGCCATTCTCCGGGGAACGATAGGGTCATTTTTTAATTTTTCAGTATTATGTACATACGATGCTGCAGTGAATCTCATAGATGCCTCGTGGGCAAAACAGCTTTTTGTCCATGATAGCGAATGGTGGAATTAGGGGATCTTTAATGCAATTCCATTTAAAAGGTACCAGCGATTCCAAATTGGTAACGTTTTTGTATTTCCTTTTAATGACTTACTCGGGGTGAGGTGCAGCACGTCCCTATGCTGCGATAGAGCTGCAAATTAGAATCACCTACCCAGAGGGCTGTTGACAACATGTATTAAAAGTCCTTAAAATATATAGAACATTAGGCTCAGCATTTCCAGTCTTAGAATTTATAGTAAAGTGATTGTGGACGTGTGAAAAGATTTAGCCACAAGAACGTACACCTTAGCAGTGTTATTACAGGGGAAAATGGGAAGCAAACTAATTATTCCAAAATAAGAAATCGGTTAAATGCACTGATCCACATGCATATGAGAAATATTAAAGATTTGTTTTTAAAAAATCACATTGTGAAAGATTTACGGTATAGGGAAATGTTCATGGCATATCTGTAAGTGAAAAGATTACACAAAGTATGTACAGGGACATCCAACTTTGTAAAAGATTGTAAGTATATACACCAAAATATGAATAATAATTGTGTTTGATGGAATGGCAGCATTGTCGTGTACAGCACAGGCCTCTGCAACCACAATGCCCTAATTAAAACCCTGGCTCTGTTGACCACCTGGGCACCTTGGGCAAGTATCATCATTTGTAAAACAAACATAATACGTTTCATTTACTATAAAACTGGGGTTTTTTTCTACTTGAAAAAAAATGATTCTACTTACTTCAGACGGTTGTTATAGCACAAGAGGAGTCAATATTTGTAAGTACTCGAAGCAGTGCATGGTATATAATTGAGTACTACATAAGTGATTGTTTTTAAATGGTGGTGAAATTATTTTTTCCTTTTTTAAATTTTCTAAAATAAAATGTATTACTCTTGTAGCCAGAGTTTTTCACTTAAAAGAATGCAAAGGCAATAAATAGGCACTGAAACCTTACAAAATGTTTCAAATGTTGAGGAGGAATACCAAAAAAAAAATTCAAAACAGAAGAATAATGAGTGAGACCTAATTCAAATTGTCATTACAGGGAGACTTACTGAAACGTAACGGATAATTTAAATATAAAATTACTTTAATATGTGATGTAGAAGACATCGTACCCTGACAGTAGGAAGGAATTCAATATATTGTGATAACTGGTTAGCAATCTGAAAATAAGCAATTTAGTTATCTCACTTCATACCCTCTCACAAATTAAAGGCAGAGTGGATCAGAGTTAAACATAAAACCAGATAATGAATACAAGAAAATCATAGTGAGCATCTAACATCTGAGAAGACTATATATTACGAAGTTTAGAAGCAGTAAAAATCACAAAAATTCAACAGACTTATCTATATAAAGATTTTATGTTTGTAAATCAATTTTTTAAATGGAAAAGTTTTTAAAAATATGGCAAATGGTTATACTTAAAATAAAAATAACTGATACACCAAAAAGACCTTCCCCCTCAGTAATAAATGGGGAAAGGGACCAAGTAACAAATGAGGAAATAAGCCTAGGAAATGAACATGAAAAAAAAAAATGTTTAAGCTTGCTAGTAATGGGGGAATGGGCTAATTAAAATGAAAGTATTAACTTTAAAATTAAAATTATAAAGTATTATTTTCACCTTACCAAATACCATTTTTAAAAATATTACCATACCCATGTCTGGCAAGGGTAGCATGAAAATGGTCCTCTCCTACATTGCTGGTGAGATTATAATTTAGAACAAACCTTTTGGAAAGCAATTTAGCAATATAACAAGACCTTTACAAAAAATTCCTAGGTTCCCAGTAATCCGACTCCTGGGAATCCATCCCTAAAGAAATAACCTCCAAAATATAGCGTGTGCATGTGCGTTTGTGTGTGTGTGTGGCAGGTGAGACTGAGGAAACTATAATTTACAAAGGTTTTGACACAACTCCAAATAGGGATCAATTAATTACCCCTATTTTGGAAAAATGACAGTTATTAAGGTAGTCAGTATTAAAAACAATAGTATGAAGACTAGCAATGTAGAAAGTGGTTATATATCATTAACTGGAAAAGGATTATCAAATTTTATGTGTTGGTATAATATTGCAATGACAATGTCTAGAAATTGCATATTCCAGATTAGGCCACTCCCCCAACTCCATGGCTTTGCAGGGCCTCTTCTCTGCCTGTCTCTAGATTTCTTTCCATCCCCACTGCCACTGCTATAGATCAAACCGCTTTAGGCTCTACCCCTCAACTGCAGCAGTCTCCTAGTTGGGCTCATTAACTTCAGTTTCTCTGTAGTCAAGTGATCTTTGAAATAATCAAGTCAGATCTTACTGCCCTCCCTAGGATCACTGGCTCCCAAGGTATTAAGGATAAAGTCCCCAAATACTTAACATGCTGAAGGTGCCACACCCGACCTCCAGCCTCATCTCATATACACTTCCACTCCCACCATTCTCTGAGCTCCAGCCACGATGGCCTTTTCCTTCCAGGAGCTCATCCCCACCCATCCGAGACATCAAGCCCAGTTGTTACCTAGGGCTTTCCCTACTGACACCCTGGGCTTCCTTGTTTAGAAGAGTGGCCTGCCCTTATGAGCTTGCCAAACCCTTTGGCCACAGTGCTTTGGGCAGCAGGATGCCCTCACTGGGTGCCTCTCCTCCAGTCAGGGTCCCCAGTCCTCTTCCTGTTTAACCCCTCCCCTGACCACTGCCATCGTTGAGGTCCCAGTGTGCGCAAGAGTGAGCCAGCCCCATTCGGACACAGGACACCAAGGAGGCTGCTTCTACAATAGCCGAGGTGAGAGATCACAAGGATGTGAACTGTGAAAAGGGCAGCAAGAACAGAAGAGACCCAAGAGCAGTGTAGTGACCTGTGACTGCAGGTGGCCTAAAGGAAGTGTTAATCCTGAGCCTCACAGCCATATTTTTGAGCCCAGGCTCAAACATGCAGGAAGGCAAATGAAAGTTTGAACCATGACAATCAATGCTGGGACCTCAACCATGAAAACCATGTGAACCATATGAAAAAAATGGAGATAATAATCACATGTGCCTCTTGGGATTGTTGTGACAATTAAGTAAGATACAGCAAGTGCTTGGCACAAGTACTAGCACCCAGAAGCACTCAACAGTCAGTGGCTATAGATATTATGACAGAAAGCATCTAGTGCTGTGTTTGACACATTAAGGGACTCAATAATATTGTTAGTTTACCACCACCCACTCTTTCCTCTGAGGCAAGCAAGAGCCACATCCCACCAAGTCCCTACCCATTCTTAGGACATGTAGATTTCAACTCCAGATCTCTTCATAGATCTGGGTGCAGGCACACAACCCAGCAAGGCAATGTTCATGGCCAAAAAGATATGGCTTTTGTCTTATAGGGAGGTTGCTCAGCTGGAAAGCTGTTTACATTTGATAATAACCCCGTCAGTGTAGAAGAATCCTCTCCTGAAGATTCACTCATTCATAAAAAGTTCTCAAGGTACAAAAGAACAAGAAAAAACGGTGTTCTGGCAGAGTGAGTCAGAGATGGGGACCAGCCAGCCACACCTGTGAATGCCCTCGGCCTCCTTGAGAAGAGCATCCCCAGGAAAGCAGCCAAAGGAGGTCAGGAGACAGGAGCCCCCAAGGTGGTAGAGAATCAGAGGAGTAATAAAGAACTGGCAGCTCTGTGGGCTGAAAAGGGCAGAGGGGACATGGAGATCTGAGCAAGAGAGCAGAGACTACAACACAGAGTGCTGCCGGGTGGGGCAGGGGGAGCAGGTGTGGAAGGAAAGCAGGAAATACACCAAGGGCAGAGGAAGGAGGCCCTGCTAACTTCTCCTCTGAGCTACTCTGCTTGCAGATGAGGGATTTCCCCCAATTCTGCACCAAGACCAAGCCCAGGCCCTCTGACTGCCCTGCTGCTTCCAGAAACAAGGCTACCACTCAGGGCGAGGGCCATCATGAAAATGTCTGGGAAGACTAGACTCACATCCCAGGAAGGACCCTCCATGAGCCACAGCATCGGGTCCCACTGCTAACGTTGGGGTCTTGGATTTGATTTTAGTAGAGCTGGTTCAAAGGGTACTCCATGGCGGCCTTGGGGAAGAACCAGGTAAGGCTTGGTGGACTTCTCCTTCGAGCTCCGGAGTAAAAGTTGATGGAAGAAATGCTCAACAGTGCTGGTGGGCCCCGGAGGCACTCCATCTCCTCAGTCATCCTGGGGGTAAAGAGACGTGAATAAAGCACATTTCATAAGAGTCTTCTGTAAGTCATCAGACAAACAAACAAGTCATCAATTGAGTGGTACCAGTGGGGCCTGCCTTGGCCTCATCTCAGAGTTGGCCCAGAGAGCCGGCCTGGCAACTCCAATTGTTTTTCAGTCCAAGACTTACTCTATTAAGACAAAAGGGAATCCAGACCCTCTACTCCACCTGCCCCTGCTTTCTCTGGCAAGCGTCTTCATCTTCATCACCTAGATAAACAGCCCATTTTTCTGACACTGTGTTTTAAACGTTCAGTTTGGGACCTTTTGACAACAATTCAAATCTTCAGGTGAAATATACCTCAAAAAATCAAATCAACTGTGAATAGGCTGGGGATCAACTAGGAGGCTGACCTCGGGGCCAAAAAAACTATTAAGGACCAAGTCAGCCATTTTCCAGCCACTCTGGGCAGGGAGCCCAGAACAAAGGGGGAAAAGAAAACTGCTCATTCAGCTGCTCAGTTGCCCCAACACGGCTAATGTATTCACTAGAAGTGGAAATGTTTGGAGCCTTAATGGCATTAAGTCTCCTTGGTTCCCCTCTGCACTCCATTCTTTCGTTTCCTGCTTTCATAAATCTTTGGGGCTCTCTTGTTGGTTAGCACAGTTCAGACTCACCAGAAAGAAAGGTCCCAGATTGTCATCCTTCATACCTTGAAAGAATTTTCCTGATGCTAACACTTTCAGGAATTCCACTAGGAAGTAAAGTTTATGCTGCTGTCTCTTTGCCCAACGTACATATAAAATTCCTGCCAAGAGATAAACCACACCAATGCCAAGTCCACAGTCGCCTCCCCTGACTTACCCACTCCTCGTCTTCTGCGCCGTCCCCCTGCTCTCGGGTCTCCACCACAGCCCCTTCTGAAGACTTTTGGGCCATGATGTTGTCTGTCCAGGACGCCCCTGTCTTTCCATCGCCAGTGAAATTACACTTGGTCACTGTTCCAGCCTCAAGTTTGGCTAATGAATCTGAAAGAAGGGAAGAAGATGAATGGCCTCTCTCCCTGCGGTGGAAACAGTGGGAGCTGGCCTATTCTGCTGAGTCCCCTCGGCCTGGGTTAAGCCATTGCTCTCTGCAGCCTGGGTGTGCTTAGGGAGGCCCTGGGTGGGACCCCCAAGCACTAGATAGGAAAGGCCACCTACAGGAACCAGGGGATTGGGTAGCACCCCAAGATCCAGACTGTCCAGGCTACTAGCCCTAGGGCACTTGTCCTGGGACTTAGGAATAAATCTCAAGGGGTCATGTCCCCAAGGAGGCCAGACCTGGCCGGCTCCATGAGATCTATGCAAGAGTGGGGAGCCTTGGACAGGAGGCCAGGAGCCCCCACAGGCCATAAGGAGCATCAGATCACAGTGAGGGCTGCACTGCTCACCCAGGAAGGGGCCATCGCCCCGAGTTTTCAGCCGCACCCCAGCCCCCAGCTCGAGCTCCATCGCCTCCATCTCTGACTCGGGCATCCAGAACGCCACTGTCTGGTCGGGGGTGAGGCTCTCTGTCAGCGCAAGCAGCTCTGGCTTATTCACCAGCCCCTTCAGCGCCTCGGGCGTGAGTCTATCGGTGTCCCCCTTGGCTTCCACCTCTGCAAGCACACAGCACAAGAGGGTTATGACCACTATAATATTGCAAGCACTTTGGGAGGGCCTTTTAGGAGCCAGGTGAGGGCTAAGAGTTTTACGTGCTCACAGCCACATGCAGGAAGGGCTCTGAATATCTATCCTGCCAGTACTCACCAGGATCTCATGGCAGAGGAGTTATGGGCACAAGTTCTGGAGCCAGGCTGCCTGGTACAAATCGGCTTATATGCTATGTGACCTCAGGCAAGTCACTTAACCTTTCCCTGTGCCTGACAAATAGGGATAAAAGCAGTACCTACCTGATAGGACTGACATGAGATGTAAAAAGAAATTTCTAATGCACGTAGAGGACTTAGCACCAGGCCTGATGCACAGCAAACCCTCAGCAAGTGTTAGTGGCTTTTTCGGGGGGGTGGGTTCTTTGGCTTTTTTTAGTGGAGGTACTGGGGAGTGAATCGAGGCCCTCATGCATGCTAAGCATGTGCTCCACTACTGAGCTATATACCCACCCCAAGTGTTAATGTTATTATTATTCCCTTTGCACAGATGAGAAAACCAAGGCTTAGAGAGGTTATGTAATTTGCCCAGGGTTACATGGCTAGTCAATGGAAGAGGCAGGATTCAAGCCTTTCTCACAACTCTGCCTTTCCACGGAGACGCCAGTGACCAGGCAGGGCCCTCTTCCTGCTCTCAGGGTTTCCCTGGCTGGGGTGGGGTCTGCTGGAACCAGCAGCAAACTCTGGTGGTCCCCAAACTCTCTACTGGCCTGCTCATCCCAGCCCAGGCAGAGTGCAGAGGCTCAGGAAGGATTCTAACTGCGTCTCACCTGCCTACCCTGAAACTCCCAAACCTACTAATCCCGGGTTAGGGGTGGGGCGCGGGTCCCAGTCCCAAACTAAGAAGTGAGGCCTCGCAGGGCTGGGAGTGTGGTGACCCTGCAGCTGTCCACAGGCATAACCAGATGGCTGCCAGCCACAAAGACCGGACCACACCTGCTCACGGTGTAAAACCTCTGCCGCTCCGTCAGGGATGCCTTCTGGGATTCCCCAGACACCTAGCTCACACAGAGGACTTTCAGACTGCTCCATCTCCTCAGCTCCTCCTCACACTGCCCAGTGTCCCCCGATAAACCACCTCACTGCCTGCTTCACAAGGTAACAGAAGCCAGAGGTGGGACCACTCACCTCCCTGCCACCACCTAGCCATCAAGTTACCTATAACCAAAAGAAACCCTTCCTCCTTCCCTCTGGTCTCAAAGGACAAGGTGTCCCCCTCCTGCCTCAGGCCAGTTCATCTGGGCCCCAGGTCCCAACCCCGCCCACCTCCGGGACCTGCCTCTCCTCCTCTCCCAGATCTTTCCTTAACACCTTCCTGCATTCTGGCTTGGACACCCACTACCCCAGACCCTGCCTCACCCACCAGAGCCACTGGGTGAAGCCCACTGGATGCTACCAATTCCGACCTCACTGGGCCCTGGGCAGCACCTGATCCCATTGCTACCTCCTCACTCCTGTCCCCCTGGGCTTCGCTGGGCTTCAGAGACACATACCCTCCCCATCCTGCTCAGACCCCTCCAGTGTTTCTTCCCCTGCTCCTCACAAGACTCGTTCTCTGTCCCTCCCCCATTGTTGCTGTGCCCAGGATGACCTCCCAGGGAACTTCGTCCACTGGCACAGCTTCAATACCACCCATGTGTGATGACTCCGTAACGTGTGCTGCCAGCCAGCCCTCTTCCTGGGGTCCAGAACTGTATCGCCAAGTCCCCATTGGACATCTACCTCTCCCCGGAAGTGCCACCATGTAGCTAATGGCATGTGTCCCAAACAGAACTTTTCTCCCCAGACCTGCTCCTCTTGCACTCCACCCTTCAAACCTAGCACCCGAGCCCAAAGCCGGGGGTCATCCCAACCCCCTCTTCATTCTCCCCATATCCAAACCCTGAAGCCATGGTCCTTCCTCTATCTTGAGTCTACCCAGTCTCTGCATCCTTGCTGACCGGTTCTTAATCCTGGCCCTCTTATCTCCCTCCCTTGCCATCACAGCCTCCTAACAGCCTCCTGGTCTCCAGTCTCTTCACCTCCCCAGGAATTTCTAAAAACAAATCTAATCACATCACTCACCTGCTTAAAAGCACCCACTGCTGAGCACCCCTGCAGCCTCGATTGAGCACCCTCCCTGCATGGCTTCTCTTCACCTGCATCCGGAGCACTCAGTTCCCAGAATGCCTTTGGTACCCGCCCCCTCCCTGAAACACCCTTCCAAGCCCTGGCACCTGGCTGATTCCTACTTGTCTTTCAGGATTCAGTACTGGCGTTCCCTCCTCCAGGGAACCTCCCCCAACCATGCCTGCCTGGACTCAGAGTCCCTCCTCAGGCTCCAGTCATGGCCTGTCCATCTCCTCTACCAGACTGAGAACATCTCGAGTACAAGTCTGAGTCTTGTTTGTCCCTGGACCCTCAGTGTGTAGTTTAGGATCTAGCATGTGGTAGATGCTCCTTAAATGTTCAGATAACTAATGAGCAACTGAAAACAAGAATGGATAAAATGATAGAGGGATGGATATTCCCAGTCAGATTCAAAAACTTCTCATGCACGACAGGCAGCAAGGAGGTCCTTCTACAGCCAAAACTGGGAAGAGGAATGAGACTACAGAGGGCCCAACAACGAAATGAGAATTTTGGCAGGAAAATGAAGGTCAATGGGAGCCAGGCCTGGGCTCCGCATAAAGGTAGGTTCATGGATGGGTCTGCCAGACTGCAGGAGACAGCAGGAGTGGGAAGGCAACCCAGCCCTCAAGACTGAGGTGAGGCACTGCAGATCTTCTGAGTGTGTGGGGGACCCTCGGCCAGTCATGAGCTTTAAGGCCACCCATGCTAAGAAGACACTTTCTAGGGGCCAAGAAACCCTGAAGAAAAGGAAGGCCACAGTGTAGGAGGGCCCTGAGGGAGGAAGGGCGGAGGGTACCTACTGTAGGATGACATGAGGAAGCCTGTGTTCACCTTCCTGGTGGCACTGAAGTTGGGTTCGATTTCATTTCCTTTGGGGTCGAACTTCCGGCGATGGATGCAACTAGGCCGGACATACAGCACATAGTAGCGCTCCTGGGGCCGGGCAGAGAGAGAGTGAGGGGCTGCTGCCTTCCCTTCACCCTCCAATACACATACTCCCCACGGGGCTCCAGCTGCAGCCCTCCCCCACCTCTCTCTCTACCCTAGAATCCTACCTCAGCTCCAAAAGATACTCAAACTGGCCAGAGGTGCCCACTCCCAATATTCACTCATTCATTCATGCATTCATTCATGTGTTTAGTAGAGCACTTGCCACCCACGATGAACCACGCTAGATGGGCGAGAGAGGGCAGGCTCGGAGCCTGCTCCCAAGGCCTCCACACAATCAGAGACAGAAAGAATATACAGGAAACTGTAACCCAAGCACCAAGGACTCCAAATACCATAAAGCAGGAGTGGAAGCATCCAGAATGCCATGGAAAGGACACTGAAATGGAGTTGTGAGTGAGGACAGCCACTGTGCCTCTTCCAACGGATGTGGGTCCTGGAGCAAATCACTCCTAGCCTCAGTTTCCCCTGTTGCCTGGAAACAACGTGATGTCTACTTTCAGGCATGTTGTAAGGGTTCAAGAAATAACAAAGGATGACTGAGACATTATGCTGTACACCAGAAATTGACACAACATTGTAAACTGACTATACTTCAATAAAAAAGCATGCAAAAAATAAAAAAAGGGGGAGAGGAAGAGAGATGACAAAGGGACAAACACAGCGTAAAGTATGAAGTGTGCTGTAAATGCTGCTGCCAGCTATCCTAATCAAACAGGCGGCCGAAATGCTCCCACAGATTAAAGAAAAGGAAACCACCTTCTGGGAGAAACAGGAAAGGTGAGGTCTCAAAGGGTGAAGAAACCTGCAACTGTGGGAATAAGGATGAAGGAAGATTATTAAAAGCCTGGGCAGGAATGTAAAATAAAAGACAAGGTTCCATGTGTATGTTAGAGCAATGCAAGACCCCTCCAGGCCTCGTGGGAGTCCAGGCTGGGGATGTAAATGGGATCATTTAAGACCGGCCTTGAGCTGGCATTTGGAGTTTGGATTTTACGTGGTAGACTAGAAGGAATCCTGACAGGTTTTAGAACAGCAGCGAGATCTGAGAGATGCCTTTCAGGAGACAGGTCAGCAGCAGGGCAGGAGTGAGTGCTGGGGACAGCCAGAAGGCAGGAGGGCGAGGGCGAGTGCGAGGTTTGATGGGGACAGGCTGAGTTCCCGAAGGCCCCTGGGAGGTGAGTGGACATGGAAAGACGAAGGGAGGGGACGGGAAGATGGTCAAGGTAGGAGGCCAACAGGACTAGGATTACTCACCTGCGGAAGGGGTGGAGGGACACAATGGAGGTTTGCAAGCTTGTGGCTGGAGAGGGCAAAGGGGTGGGGTAGGGGGTTACTGCACTATCATTAGGAAAGAGGAACTCAGAGGAGGCAAGTTTGGAGAGGGGCTACGAGAACAGCCTGCTGTTGAGGACAGACAAGACAGGCTAGTCCCGCATCAGCGGGGGCTACTGCTGGGCTCTCCTGGGCAGGCTGGCTGGGGGCTCCAGGTTGGTGCGCCCACCCTGCTGACCTGCGTGCTAAGGAGGGGAGGATGCAGCAAAGTACCTCTTAGCATGAAACTAGTGCGGAGCCTGGAGGGGAGGCTGTTACCTGATATGCAGGAGAGAAACCAGTTCTGTGTAGTCCCAGGCCTCTGAGAGGGGGTTTGATAAGCTCAGTTCTAGAGATCTAGGAGATACGGTGGTCAGCACATCTGGTGGGGGAGCTTTTTGAAATGGAGGTGGAAATGCAGAACTAGTACTCAAGAAAGAAACACTGGCGAGTCCAGGATAGTGAATGCCAGGTGTGTCCATGGACCCCTGAGATGGGTGGTGATAAAGCCACATGGTGATGACCCCAGGAGGCTGAGAGAGAAGGAACAGAAAGGGATGGACATGGGAACTGAAACCCTGGGTGGTGTCAGCAGCGCAGATTTCACACTCAGCCTGGAAACAAAGGCCCAGAACACAGCAACCCTTCTCACACCCCAATGTTCCTGCACCTGTACACACGTGGAGATCCAGGTCCTCATTGGTGACCTGCTTTATAAAAACCCAATATTCTAAAACATCCTGTCACACATGGTGATGTCAAAAGACTAATGAGTGCCTTTTAAAATATTCACCACTCTGCAAATGGAGTCAATTCAAGGCACCTTCTGACAGCAAACTCCACCAGTACATTTAAAGTAATTCAATTCCAAAAAATTCAAAGTGCACCTGATGTCCCAGCCACATAGGCTGGGGAAGGTCACTGCTGACCCTGAAGCCACATAGGCTGATAACCTGCTCTGACCTTGTCCATCAGGCCCCGGGGCAATGGGGACCACCAGACCAGAGGACAGGAGCTGGGCCCTCAGCCCCACAATAAAGAGCCACTCATCCTGCCCACCCAGCAAGCCTCCCAGCACTCTAAATCTGTCCCATCAGAAGGTGACAGGACCTCTTCAGAGGGACTTCCAGCCCACACAGCACCGCATCCTGAGTCCCGAACCACTCACTTCCCTCCTCCCTGCTTTCAGCCCTCCCAGTACGGGCCACAAACACACCCCTTGGGTTTAGGGCCTGATCTGTCTTCTCAGCAGGAATGCTGGCCCTCCCATCTGTTTGCTGCCCAACATGATCCTAACTGATCTCTTCCACTTATGGCCCCTTTTGGCTGCTAATCTCCCAACCCACCCATTCGCCCTGTGAGCCCTTCAGGGAAAGAGCTGGACCCCAAGTCTTGGCACTGGCAGAGCCAAGCAGAGAGAGATGCCTTGGTAGGTGCTCTAAGTAAACATCCTCACCTTCCTGCCATTGGCATCCAAGATGCTGTGCCGAGATACATCGACCAGTTCTCCCTCCAGTAGGACACCATTTCCCCTGGAGATGAGAGAGAACGAGGGATCAACTAGTGCTGTCAGTCCTCAGGAAAGAATCACAAGTGCGGCCCAGGTCAGAGCCTGCACTGGAACAGAACCAAGTCCCAGGTGTGTCTCCCGTTCACCTGGCCCCTGATTCACTGGGCACCTGACAAATACGGAGCAGCCCCTTTATCTGTGCTTCCACACGGGGCCTCCACTCCTCTGAGGCCCCCAAAGGCTGGGGTACCGTCCAAGGAGTAGGAAGGAACATTGTCAGGCTGCAAGACCAAGCTATGGCCCCTCCTGCAGGGACTACTATAACCAGAGCGTCAGTCTTACCTACAAAATGGGAGCGTAACAGCCACTTCACTCTATGATGATGACGTAAGATCATGTATGTTAAGGTGCTTTGTAAACTATTAAGCATTTACTAAATATAAAGGATTTTACTTTTTTATTTAACC
This sequence comes from Camelus ferus, assembly GCF_009834535.1. Lineage (NCBI taxonomy): Eukaryota > Metazoa > Chordata > Mammalia > Artiodactyla > Camelidae > Camelus > Camelus ferus. The sequence goes on along the minus strand of NC_045722.1, from coordinate 11,504,784 downwards.
AAATTGGGGGTGGGGGGTTCCCTAAGCTGCTATAAAGTATCTCTTCACCTGCTTTAAAACAGTTTCATATTCCTGTTCTCTTTCATATCCACTTCAGAAGTGGAGAAAGCCAGACTCGGAAGTCTCTCATTGAGAGGAACTGGACTCCTGCTTCCCAATTCTAGTTTTCATAGCAGAACCTGGTGACTTCCTTTTTTGGAACCATGGAAATAGGAGAGGGGTGGGGACAGCTGAAGGGATGGGGATGAAAATTGAAAACTCCCTGTACCTTGTTTGCCCCTATCCACCCCCCTTACCCTCTTACCCCCTTAATTCTTTGGCATTGTAATTGCAAACGGAATGGTCCATTAGTTGTCATAACCGCCATGTCAGTGATGGCAGGGCCTGGCCCTCCGAATCCAACACACGCCTCTAGGCAGGCCTTGCCCTCCCCTAGCCCTGGCCAAGCCAACACCCACCCGCTGTTTGGGTCACAGCACGACATTGTCCCTTCTGGAGCGGGAGTGCAGCCTGCGCAGAGGCCTGAAGGCACGGCAGCGTGGCAAGTGGTGGAGTTTATAGTCACCGGGGTTGGGTAGAGACAAAGGTTGGCGTGAAGTAAGCAACGCCTTTTGAGCCCTGTTTTGGAGTCATGACTGGACCCTCTCCCGAGGTTACGGGAAAAAGAGGGGAGTTTTACGCGGATCTGTGTCTTAGGGAGCGAGCTCCAGCTATGGGGCGAAGGGGAGCAATGGGAGGAGTGGACCGGAGGCCCGGGAGGCCTTTGGAGAGCCCCGTCTTTCCTCCCACCTGCACCCAACCCCAGTGGCCCACTACCCTCCGCAATCAGGGAGCCCAGCTTCAAAGCTGAGCCTCGGGAGCCGACAGAGGCCGAGCCCCGGAGTCGCTGGGGAGACGAGGGCGGAGCCTACCCCTGGTGGGCAGCGGGGTCCCAGGCCCTGGGCAGCCGCGCGCTCTGCACCGCCTTGTTCCGGAGGACGCTGTCCTGGTAGATGCGGCTCATTATCCCCGCCGCCGAGCGCCCTGGAGACCCGGCGCAAGGAGCAGGCACTCGGGGTTGGGGGCACCGCAGGGGGAAGCGCAGGGAGGACCACAATTCCCAGCAGCAGGTCTGGGACAGGCGCGGCCCGGGATCCGGGCGTTCCCGGGCGGAATTTAAAGGGGCCGAGCCTCATTCCTTCCCGCGAGACCGTGCGCGAGGTGGGAGGTGGGAGGTGGGCTTCCGGGAAGACCCGGCTGGGGCCTTAGCCCGGGGCGTGGGATGGGCGTGGGATGGGCGTGGGATGGGCGTGGGGTGGGCGTGGGATGGGCGTGGGGTGGGCGTGGGGTGGGGAGCCACGCCCTTCTATTTCGCTCCCCTTTCCTTGTTACTAGAGGAAGACCCATGCCCCACACACGCACAAAGGGGAAATTAAGGCCCAGAGAGCCTATAGGATCAGCTCTGAAGGATGGGTTTCCAGAGCAAGAATGCAAAAAAGGGAACAGCCTTCAGAGACGGCCGGGTGGTAAGTACAGAGCTGCTCTTTATGCACCCCCCACCCCACCCCCGCGCTTGGTCGCACAGTGGCTGAGGGAAGGGTTCCAGGAGTCTGTAACGAAGGAGCCTGGGCTTGGGTGTCAGATCAACAGCCTACCAAAGTTATCCCAGCTGTGTGAGTTTGGACAAGTTCCTCAACCCTTCTGAGCCCGTGCCTCCTCCTCTGTAAAACGGGGTCAGTATCAGAGGGGTTGTAAAGACTTAATAAACTCACTCTAGAACGGAGCATTCGCACAGTTCTTGGACCCCTCCCCAGCTCCCTACTGTCCTTTGCCCAAGTATGTAACATTATAGGGACGCATTTTCCAAGCCTGGGTGCAGGGGTCTGTTCTGACCCCGGGATGGTTGGAGAGCCTTGGTTCTCCTATTTGACTTATTTGTGCCAAGTCCTGGGGCAGACGGAGCCCATTAGTGAAGTCAGGTGTGGCCTCTGGGGCAGCCTTCAAAGGGGAGGTGGCCAGGTAGATACCTGGGAGCCCAAGATGAGCTGAAGAAGCCCCCCTCCTCCCACACATTCTGACTTTTGTGGGGTTTAGTCATTTTTGTTTTCAAGGGCTCCCTCCCTCCCCCATAAAAATGTTTTTAGATTATATTTTATGACTGGGTTGACATAAAGATGAATATATTAATATATATTATGACATTTTCTTTGGCCTTTTTTCCCTTCTAATTTAAAAAAAAGCTAAAATATTTTCTGATGTCTTAGGCATTGTGCCTAATGGATTAGTCAGCCCCACACCTATCTGTCTGTCCTACCTGGCTGCTCCCTAACTTCTGAGAAAGAGGGACATAGAAAAGCCTTAGTGGGAAGCCCCTCTGGGCAGAACTGCCCTTTGGCTCTGTCTTTTCAAAACTCCCCAGGCTGATAGAAGAAACTCTCATAACTCAATAGAAAAAACAAACAACAACAACAACAACAACAAAACACTACAATCAAAAAATAGGCAAAGGAACTGAATAGATATTTCACCAAAGGAGACATAAACATGGCCAACAGGTATCTGAAAAGCTGCTAAGCATCACTAATCATCAGGGAAATGCAAACCAAAACCACAATGAGATATCATGTCACAACTGTAATGACTATTGTCAAAAAAAAAACGATGTTTTAGCAAAGATATTGAGAAAGGGGAACCCTTGTACAGCATGGACGGGAATGTAAATGGGTGCAGCCACTATGGAAAACACCATGGGATTTTCTCAAGAAATTAAAAATAAGACTACCAAATGATCCAGCACTCTCACTTCTGGGTATATATCCGAGGGATTTGAAATCAGGATATCAAAGGGATATGTGCACCCCCATGTTCCTTGCAGCATTATTCACAGTAGCCAAGACATGGGCGCAACCTAAATGTCTGTCAATGGATGAATGGAAAAAGAAAATGTGGTATATGTATACAACGGAATATTATTCAGGCTTAAAAAAGAAGGAAACCTTGTCATTTGCAACAACATGGGTGAACCTGAAAGTGAAAGAAGCCAGACGCAGAGAGACAAATACTGCGTGATTTCATTTACATGAAGAATCGAAACTAGTAAAGCTTATAGAAGCAGATAGTGGAATGCTGGTTGCCAGGGGTTGGGGGGAGGGAAAATGGAGAGATAGTAGTCACAGGGCACAGTTTCAGGTTTACAAGATGAATAAGACCTAGAGATCTACTGTATAGCAGAGTGCCTATAGTTAACAGTATTGTATTATATACTTAAACATTTACTAAGAGGGTAGATCTTATGTTAAGTGTTCTTACACACAGACACAAAAGAAAGAAGACTTGGGGAAACTTTTGGAGATGATAAACTATGTTTATAGCATAGACTGTAGCAATGGCTTCACTGGTATGTACTTACCTCCAAATCCATCAAGTTGTATATCTTAAGTATGTTCAGCTTTTTGTGTGTCAATCATACCTCAATAAAATGGTTAAAAAAAGCCCAAACAAACCAAAAAACTCCCCAGGCTGGTCACAGCCACAAGGCTGGCACGCCACCTCCTCCTTCCCCTTTCTTTGTCTTCTTCCCGCTCAAATGGCTCCAGATCTTCCCTGCCTTTTATGGCAGCTACCAGCCTGATATGGCTATTTAAATTCACATTTTAATTAAACCTAAATAAAATTTAAAAGTCTATTCTTCAGTCTCACTAGTGCCGTTTCAAGGGCTCAATGGCTAGCAACATGTGGCCAGTGGCTACCATGTTGGACAGTGCCGAAACAGAACATTTCCATCATTGCAGAAAGTTCTATCAGACAGCACTGCTCTGAATCCTTTCTTATAAGAGTGATCTTCTGCTTATTGGGCTCTCACCTCACCCCATCAGCACAATAGGCAGACCAGGCATCAGCAAGACAGGGAACAAAAAAGAACAAGAACATTTTTTCTTTTGAAAATTTTGGTATTTCCTAAAAAGCATCAATCATTTGGGGGAAAAAAACAACTTTGTTGGACTTTCTTACACCTATTTGTGGGTTAATGATGTCTCTATACTAAATTATAAACCATAAGGTGCAACATGGAGACAGTTTAAGCTTTGGACCCATCAGTTCCATGGTCCCTTTTAAGGACAGGGTTGAAGGGCCCTAACAGTGTGTTCACATGGGCATATGCTTTCGTAAAATTTTCATAGGTAACGCAGTTTTGGTTCAGTCAGTTAAGACCACTATCTCTTCTTGCCCTAATTGTCCTTTGCTTCATGTCAGATGATGTTGGAGTGAATCTGAGTGGGGGGAAGCTGACATGAGATACGTATAGTTTGGGTTTTACAGAATAGATTTATGTGGTCTATAGTCCTTCCTACTTATAATTCGGTTTTTGCCAGCCAGCCTGGTGTAGGAGAGCCCTACCACCCTCTGTGATGACTCATCTGATGTAGGGCACAAAGTGTGTGACATAGAGGAGCAGAGCACGGGGGTCACATCACAGTAGAAATGTGCCCTGCAGTGCCTGGCACTCAGATGGTGTGGGGAGGATAGGAGGGACAAGGTGGGAAACTAAGGAGCCAGAAGCTGATGTGTAGAAAATTCCTTCACTTATCAAACAGGGAAAGTTGTAAGCAGAAGATTTGGTCCTCATTAACCTGAAACGGAAGCACTTTTAGGAGTGTCCTCACTAAAGCTGTGCATGTAATGGAAAAGCAAAATGGAATTCATCAGAATTTCTGTCGGGCACAAATACGTAACCAGTAAAACAAACCAGGAGTGCTTGTGCATGTGGACTCTTAGCTTTTATGCGTAAGATCACATCTTAGCATATCTGACACATCTCGTCCTGACAAAGTCTGGTGGTTCCAGAAGAAATCGTGTGCTAAATTGCTGCCAATGCAGTGAAATAGCCTGAAGAAAACACATGCACACCACAGAGCAAAAGATGCAAAACAAAGGAAGCACTCAAGAGGGAAAGCAGAACATAAAACAAGATGCCAGAATGAGAACTAAATCTATCCATCACATTACATCAATAAATGCAAATGGAGTAAACCTAGTGTGGAAAGAAAATCTATGATGTGCCTTTGTATCTGACATCTTTTAATGCCACATCGGAGCCTCTTGGCCGCCAGTGCCTTTGACCTATCCTGTCCTAGCCAAGCTGCTTGGGCTCCAGCTGACTTTATGCAGAGACAATCCCCAACACCTCACCTCAAGGCTACACTGCACCACCTTAAAAGAAGACATTCAGGATAGGATTGTGAAATTGGATTACCTGTTGTTCTGACTGGCAGTAGGGACAGTATGGCTAGTGGCAAGTGGGTGGCGATAACGCTTAGCATGATGGGGCATCCAAAATACTAAAGTTTTCTTCTGTGCTTAATTGGGATGAGGTGCAGGTGGAAGGTGAAACTGAGCTGGAAAATGGAAGGTAGCATTTGATTGTAGGGGGGCAATGATAATTATAAGAAATGTAGAGTAGGCTGGCTTTTATGAACAGCATAAGAAACCTGCAAAAAGAAAATGATAGGCTTAGAGTAGCTAACAGCCAACTTGAGATGTGTAAAAGCCATGGGGAGCTTAATGGCAGTTTTTAAGGAGACTCTTATCTCCTGCAGCTTCAGGGCAAACTTTTGAAAGTCAGGGTCTGCAGCTGATTGTAAGGGGGACTGTGCTGCCAGAGGAGGCTGACTGTGCAGCTGTGTTAGATCTGTCAAATTCAGAGCCCTGCTAGGAAAAGCATGGGTCTCTGGGGTGGGGACAGTGGGTGCATGAGCATGAACACCTTGAACCCCCAAATTCCCCTGAATTCTCCTGGCCAGGAGCAGCCTCTCCCCTAATCTGGAGACAGTGCAAAGACCTCACTGGAAGCAGGTGCCTTGCAAGATGTCATTTGCTTTTCTTAAGATCTGCCTCTTTCACCCCTCATTGCCTCCAGGCCCACAGTCAGAATCGGGACTCACCACAACCTGAGCAGGAAGTTACAGTCCCTCCTCCCAGAGGATCAGCTTACCCACCCAAGGAATCACAGGACCTGGTCAACATGTGCCATCTGGAGTGAAGGGAAGCCATGTGGCACTGGATCTGAGGTGAATGACTAGGGGGGATGGAGCATAAAGCTGGATTGGAGAGAATTTATTGACATGGGGCATTCACCTGTGATGTGGCCTTCAATATTCTAGCAAGGTTCCCTGGAGCTGGTCTTAATAGTATGTGGAGATGCCAGAACTTCCTTGACACACACTACAAGACTCCAAGAGAGAGGGCAATGTTAGAAGGGATTTACTATGTAAGACCTGAGAACCCACCATCTGACTAGGTGCAGAGGCAGTGAGCAAGCAAGCAGAGGGCCACTGGTATCTTGAGATGCCCTCTGAGGTTAATGAGAGTAAATAAGTAGTTCGACCCTGGAATTAGACTCCCAAATAAAAGGAAATTTATTTATTTATTTAGAGTTAGTGAGTTAAAGGCTGATGTCATCCAGTGTTATGGATAATTATGGTCCCTTGTCAATACCCAAACCTGAGTCAGTTTTCAGAGTTCACTGAAGGGGGAGCCAAGTCCCCTTGAGGAACAATAAGAGGTCTTTTATCACACCAACCATTTCTCCAGTTCTCTGAGACCCACCAAGTGTCTTACAATCCAATTTAAATCAGACATTAGCTACCTGGAGTTGGTATCAAACTCCACGTTTAAGATCTGTGTCCTACTTCAGACACCAGTCTCAAGTTTCAGATCCCCAAGTTACCTACAGTTCTCCCTGACTTAGCTACAAAGTTCGGGGGTCCCCACAACCCCTCCTCTCAGGTTCACTAAATTGCTAGAATGACTCATAGAACTCAGCAAAATGCTATACTTACTATTACAGTTAATATAAAGGATACAAATGAACAGCCAGATAAAGAGGCTCACAGGGCAAGATCTGGAATGATCCCAAGCACAAGCACTTCTTTCCCTTTAGAGTTGGGGTGTCCCACCCTCCCAGCATATGGATGTGTTCATCAATCTGGAAGCTCTCCAAACGCCACCATTTAGGGGTTTTTATGGAGCTTTCATTATATTGGCATGATTGATGTAATCACTGGCCATTGGTGATTAACTCAATCTCCAGTCCTTCTCCCCTCCCTGGAGTTTGGGAGCTGGGGCTAAAAGTCCCAAGTTTCTAATTAAGCCCTGGTCTTTCTGGAGACCAGCCCCTATCCTGAAGCTATTCAGGGGCACTAAGACTCACCTCATGAGAACAAATGATTCTCCTATCACCCTTATCATTCAGGGAATTCCCAGGTTTTTAGGAGCTTTGTGCCAAGAACCAGGACAAAAACTAAGTATTTTTCTTATTATACCCAAAGCACCACCACAAGTATATATATAAATAGTCTGCCAGTCCTGCAAAGGGATCTGTGGCCACTGACTGAATAGCTATGCATTGGGATAAGGGGATATCCAGTTCTTTAACAGTTCTTTAAACCTGTTGAATAGAGTTGAATAATGGATACCCGTAATGGGGTCTCTGCTGAAGCTAATACCAAAGGACCTGAAACCATCATGGCAATCCTATCAGAATGGGCTGATGGAAGTCAGGCAGTAAATGGACTTTTGACCCAACTCAATCTTTCTGTCCATTCAGTGGGACTGTGGAATGACCCTGTGCTAATTCCCCTAGTTTCCACATTAATATTTTGAAAAGATTTACTTGGAAGCTAACAGTAACCTTATGTTGGTTTTCTGACCTGGGGACCAGGGGCCATGCCCCTGAGGACCAGGGATGGGAAGAACCAGCAAAAGCCTGTGAAACTGCCTCCTCATCTCCTAGACAATAGAGTAACTCAGAAGTAATACCACATCCTGGGAGGAACTGCAGAGACTAGTGCCACTCTTAGACACTTAGAGGGTGCAAGGGTGCTGGCTTCCATCATATCTTTGTTCAATTTAGCCTTTTGTTCAACCTTGTCGAAGCTGATTTTTGCTCTGAAACTCCTGTTGGGCTGGCGTGGACTTTGTAAGATCAACTTCAGTCTCTGAGGCTCTCCCTGCCCCATCCTGCTTCCTCCCCTACTTTCTGTTCACAGGTGTTAGATCTGCATTGTGGTCTGAAAGCTCTGCCTGCCCAGTCCTGCTTCCTCTTCTTTTGAGTTGTCACCGGTGTTACCTCACAACAAACCTCTTGCACTCCTAATCCCATCTCACCGTGGGCTTCTGGAGGACCCACGTGGCATACCCTCCTCTCAGTTATCCTGCCGGGTGTGGTGTCTACTCTGAGCAGCTCAGCACAGCCTCTGGTACTTTGTTTGCTGCTGTAGAGGTAATGAATGCATTCTTCCTGATCCTCATTGGTTGAAAAAATAAAAATATGCTTGCTTTTATGTGGGAAGGACAGCAGTACACAGTCACAATTTTTCTCTTGGGCTATGACATCTCTCTTGCTCTTTGTCACAAAACACATCACAGGGACCTCAGCCATCTTATCCTACAGAACATTAGGTTAGTCCACTATATTGATGACATCATCCTAATTGGACCTGGTGAGCAAAAATTGGCAAGTACCCTAAATGCCCTAGTAAGACACATATGTGACAAAGAAAAGACACATATGTGACAAAGAGTGAGAGATAAAGCCCACAAAAATGTAAAAGTCTGCCGCATTGGTGAAATTTTTATTTAGTACTCTTGGATACTCCGAGACATTTCTATTAAAGTAAAAGGGAAACTGTTGCAGCTTGCACAGGAGAAAGAGCACAGTGCTTGGAGGGCCTCTTAGGTATTGGAGTCAGCATGCAACACCCTTGGAAATACTGCTGCGATCTGTTTGCTGGGGAACTCAGAAGATTGCCAGTTTCAAGTAGGGCCCAGAGCAAGGAAAGACTGACAAAGGCGGGGCAATGACAAACTCATTTCACACCTATGAAGATGACTGTTATATGGAAAACAAAAGCAGAAACAGAATTAACAAGTGTTGGCAAAGAATGAAGAGAAATTGGAGCCCTTGTGCATTGCTGGTGGGAATGTAAAATGGTGCAGACGCTGGGGGAAACAGTATGAAAGTCCCTCAAAAAATTGAAAATAGAATTACTGTATGATCCAGCAGTTCCACTTCTGGGTGTTTACCCAGAAGAACTGAAAGCAGGATCTCAAAAAGAGATTTACACACCCATGTTCAGAGCAGCATTATTCACAACAGCCTAAAGGTGTAAACAACCCAGATGTCCATCAGTGGATGAATGAATAAACAAAATGTGGTTTTTACATACAGTAGAATATTATTCAGCCTTAAAGAGGAAGGAAATACTGGTAAACGCTACAACATAGATGAACCTTGAAGACACTTGCTAAGTGAAATAAGCCAAACACAGAAGGACAAATGTTATATGATTCCACTTATATGAAGTACCTAGAGTACAGACATACTTCATTTTTATTGCTCTTCACTTAACTGCATTTTTTTTTAAAGTTGAAGGTTTGTGGCCACCCTGCATTGAGCAAGTCTATCGACACCTTTTTTCCAATAGCATTTGCTCACTTCGTGTCTCTGTGTCACATTTTGGTAATTCTCACAATATTTTAAACTTTCCCACTAGTACTATATTTGTTATGATGATCTGTGATTTTTCTTCCCTCTCTTGGTTTTTTTCCTCCGTTTTTCCTTTTTTTTTTTTTTCCCCCTCATGTCCTAGTACTTAAGGATAGAACCAGCAGACTAGAAGCTGCTAGTGCCAAAGACATGATGCCAAGGGGACAAGAGCCCTTTCTCTCTACCTCTATACATTACAGGGACCAGGACCATATGCCCAATCCCCACCAAGAAAAGGAGGGTTGATCTGTGATCTTTGATGTTACTATTGTCACTGTTTGGGGGTGCCACAAACCTCACCCAGATGACAGTGAACTCAATAAATGTTATGACAATGGGAACAGCTCAACTAATGTCTGTTGGCCCATTTCTCTCCCTCTCCTCAGGCCTCCATATTCCCTGAGACACACAGTATTAAAATTAAGCCAATTAATAACCCTCCAATGGCCTCTAAGTGTTCAAGTGAAAGGAGGAGTCCCATGTCTCTCACTTTACATCAACCACTAGAAATAATTAAGCTCAGTGAGGAGGGCATGTGGAAAACTGAGACAGGCTGAAAGCTGGACCTCTTGCACCACACAGTCAGCCAAGTTGTGAATGCAAGCGAAAAACTCTTGAAGGAAATTAAAAGTGCTACTCCTGTAAACACTTGAATGATAAGAAAGGGAAACAGCCTTACTGCTGACATGGAGAAAGTTTGAGTTGTCTGGATAGAAAATTAAACCAGTCACAACATTCCCTTAAGCCAAAACCTAATCCAGTGAAAGGCCCTACTCGCTTCAATTTTATGAAGGCTGAGAGGTGAGGAAGCTGCAGAAGAAAAGTGTGAAGCTAGCAGAGGTTGGTTCCAGAGGTTTAAGGAAAGAAGCCATCTCCATGACATCAAAGTACAGCTGCAGCAAGTTGTCCAGAAGATCGAGCAAAAGTAATTAAATGAATTAATGAAAGTGGCTACACTAAACAACAGGGGTTTAATGTAGATGTAACAGCCTTCTATTGGAAGAAGATGCCATCTAGGACTTCCATAGCTGGAGAGGAGAAGTCAGTGCTTGGCGTCAAGCTTCAAAGAACAGGCTGACTCTCTTGCTAGGGCTAGTGCAGCTAGTGACTTTAAGTTGAAGCCAGTGCTCATTTACCATTCTAGAAGTTGTGGGGCACTTAAGAATCATGCTAAATCTACTCTGCCAGTGTTATAAATGGAACAGAAAGCTTGGATGACAGCACATGTGTTTCCAACATGGTTTATTGAATATTTTAAGCCCACTGTTGCTCAGGAAAAAGAAAGAAAGAAAGAAAGAAAAGATTCTTTTCAAAATATTACTGCTCATTGACAATGCATCTGGTCACCCAAGAGCTCTGATGGAGATGTACAAAGATCATGCCTGCTAACACAACATCCATTCTGTAACCCATAGATCGAGGAGTAATTTGACTTTCAAGTTTTGTTATTTAAGAAATATATTTCACAACGCTGTGACTGCCATAGACGGTGATTTCTCTGATGGATCAGGATAAAGTAAGTAGAAAACCTTCTGGGAAGGATTCACCATTCTAGATGCTGTTAAGAATATTCATGACTCTTGGGAAGAGGACAAAATGTCAACATTAACAGGATTTTGAAAGAAGTTGATTCCAACCTCTATGGATGATTTGGAGGAATTCCAGACTTCTGTGGAGAAAGTCACTGCAGATGTGGTAGAAATAGCAAGAGAACTGGAATTAGAAGTGGAGCCTGAAGATGTGACTGAATTGCTGCAATCTCATGATAAAACTTTAATAGATGAGGAGCTGCTTTTTATGGAGGAGCAAAGAAAGTGGCTTCTTGAGATGGAATCTACTCGTGGTGAAGATGCTGTGAAGATGGTTGAAATGACAACAAAAGATTTAGAATATCGCATAAACTTAGTTGATAAAGCAGCGTCAGGGTTTGAGAGGACTGACTCCAATTTTGAAACAAGTTCTACTGTGGGTAAATGCTGCCAAACAGCATTGCCTGCTACAGAGAAATTATTTGTGAAAGGAAGGGTCAATCGATGTGGCAAACTTCATTGCTATCTTATTTTAAGACATTGCCACAGCCACCCTACCCTTGAGCAGCCACCACCCTGAGCAGTCAGCAGCCATCAACGTGGAGGCAACACCCTCCACCAGCAGAAAGATTATCACTCACTGACAACTCGGATGATGTTTAGCATCCTACAGCAATAAAGTGTTTTTTAATGAAGGTAGATACATTGATTTTTTTTAGACATAAAACTATTGCACACTTAATAGACTATGGTATAGTATAAACATAACTTTTATATGCACTGGAAAACCAAAAAATTCATGTGACTCACTTTACTGCGATGTTCACTTTATTGTGGTGGTCTAGAACCAAACGAATATCTCCAAGTGTGCCTGTAGTCAAATTCATAGAGACAGAAAATAGAATGGTGGTTGCCAGGGGCTGAGGGGAGGGAGGAATAAGAAGTTGCTGTTTAATGGGTATAAAGTTTCCGTTTGGGAAAAAAAAAAGTTTTGGAGATGGATGCCTCACAGCAATGTGAATGTACTCAACGCTGCCAACCTGTACACTGAAAAAAGGTTAAGATGGTCAATTTTTTGTCATATATGTTTTACCACAATAAGAAAAAACAGAAAAATCAGTACACACATCCACTGTAGAAAATATGACAAGCGAAAGGAAAATATTTTTAGAAATTGCCTAAGGCGGAAAAAAAGAAACAGATTGAGTCTATATCTAAGATGATATATGTAAATTAAAAAAACAAACACATCCCTATCCCAACACTGGATGTCTTAGTTTGCTGGGCTGCCATAACAAAATACCAAAGAGTGGGTAGCTTCAATAATAGACATTTATTTCCTCACAGTTCTGGAAGCTCGAAGTAAGTCTGAGATCAAGATGTCAGCAGAGCTGGTTTCTTCTGAGTCCTCTTTCGTTAACTTCTAGATAGCCATCATCTCCCTGCATCTTCACATGGTCTTTTCTCTGTGCACGTATTTATCTGTGTCTAAATTTTCTCTTCTTAGAAGGACATCAGGCCAACCCTAAAGACCTCATTTTAAACTTAAGTACCTCTTTAAAGACCCGATCTCCAAATACAGTTACATTCTGAGGTTCTAGGGGTTAGAACTTCAACATAGGAACTTTGGTGGGAACACAATTCAGACCATAACACTGTCATTTAATGAGACGTACGTAACCAAGGACACATAGTTAAATACATTATATCATTTGATGAGATGTATGTAACCAAGGACACATAGTTAAATACATTAGTGGGCACCAGGGGACAAGAGTGGGGAAGAGAAGAGTTGGAATGGGAGTGGAAATGGTGCAAAAAGGGGAAATGTCATTAAAAATTGTGCGCACGCAAGCATATGTGTGTATATTAGAAATGCAATAGAAATGGGAGACTTTAATTTACCTCTCTCAGCCCAGAACAGATGAAACAGACAAAAATTATTCATTAGTATCTTAGTATGCTATCTTGCTATGAGTGTGCTTTGCCATTTTTTTCTTCATTGTTATTTACCAGTTTTTAATTTTTTTCTCTCCAAAAATCATTCTTTGGGTGTATTTATTAGTTCTGGCATCTTCCTCTTTCCTAATTCATTATTTTATCTTTTTAGCTTTACACATTCCTTCCTTTTGTTTTTTTACATTTGTTTTGTTGTTCTTAAAAAAATGTCCTGAATTGAATGTTAAGTCCATTTTTTTTTATTTTTTATTTTTTTAAATCATAGTTTTATTGTGTAAGTCCATTTATTTTTGATCTATCGGGCTTAGCAATCTCAGTTTGTAAGGTTGTATGTTTTCCAAGCTCTAACGCCTTCAGGCCTTGCCATCTTCCTGATGCCCTGGCGATAGAGGGCAAGAGTCCCCCCACCAAGAGCCCCAGATTCTGTCCTCTTCATAGTTTTGAGAACTACTCCTTTCTCGGTCCTCTCAAAGGGACTTGCCTCTTTTTCCTCCACATACCATATGCCTCAAGACTCTTAGGCTTCCCCAGAATAAAATCTCAAGTCATTCATGTGTGACTCCACATTCCCATGGGGAGGGTGTAGGTGTGCATATGAAACACCAGTATATGATAAAGGTGCCATTGCTGCCTGGCAGGGAAGAGAAGGACAGATCAATAAATGGTGGCAGGACAGCTGAATCCCAATAAGGATAAAAAATTTAAAGTACTGTGAAAATACCAGGAAAAAAAAAAAAAAACAGAAGAAGGCCTAATAATTTCAGTGTGGGATAGCTTTCCTAAACAAAACCTAAAGTCTCAGCCGTAAAAGAAAACTTTAATAAATTTGCCTCTTTGAATTCTGCACTGACATGCCAATGGCATGAAAAAAGGAGGTAAGAGAATAATTGTTCTAGCTTTATAAATGGCCTGTGAACATGTTAAAAGATGCTCATCCTCATTCATAATTAAAGATATGCAAATAAAACTATTGAGTGTGGTTAAGCATCTTTTAACATGTTTTAAAAGCCACTTATATTTTCTGTGAAAGCCAATTTTTGCTTTCATCTGTATTTCCCCCTAGTTTGGTAAAGATCAGAACATTTGATAATACAGATTTGGATACAACATGAATAAATAGACACATACATTTTTGGGGAAAATATGTGTGTGAATTGGTGCTACTTTTTTGAAAGGACACCTGACAATGCTATTAAAACTACAAAGACATAGATCTTAAAAGCTTTCATCACAAGAAAAAAAATCTGTAACTATGTATGGTGAAGGATGCTAATTAGACGTCTTGTGATCATTTTGAAATATATACAAATGTTGAATCATTATGTTGAACAGCTGAAACTAATATAATGTCAATTATATCTCCATAAAATAAAATAAGCCATAAACACATCACTCTTATTTCCCAGGGATTCAGTTTCTAGGAACAAACAATTTCTATGAATATATTCCTTTGTGTGTGAAATAACACATATTTGGGCATTGTTTGAAATAGAATACTAGAAACAACCTAACAGTCCATCAGTGGGGGACTGGCTTAATAAATTGTGAAACATCAATTCAAAGAAATACTATGCAGCCATAAAAAAAGAATGAAGCATATATATACATAATATATATAGGTGTGTGTGTATGCAATATTTAACTCTCTCACTTGCAGTTAAGTAAGAACAGCAAAGTAAAGTAGTGTGCTTAACAATCACTCATTCAGTAAATATTAAATGAAGACTTGCTGTGTGCTAAGAACTGTCCTAGGTACTGGAGAAATAGAGGTAAACAGAACAGCTTAGATCCAAGCTGTCATGAAGCTTGCATACTGGTAGAGGAGAGAGGCAATGAATAAATAAAACAACCCAGAAAGGAGATCATTTCTGATGGTTGTAAATGCTATGAAAGAAATGCAAGAAAGAGATGTGACAATGAATGGTTGGGTGCAGGGGGGCTGCTTTAGAACAGGTGGTCGGGGAGACTTCTCTAGAGGTGCTATTTGAGTTGAGGAAACGGGGCACAAGAAAAAAGCCTTCAAAACAGGAAAGAACTTAGGGTGCCAAGGGCCACAAAGATGGCCAGTGCAGTCGGAGTGTGGTGATTGTTGGGGACATCTGTACAGATGAGGTCTGAGGGGTTTGTATTTCACTCTAAAAACATGTACTCATCATGTTTTAAAAGGGCAAATATATGTATACATAAATACATTTCTTCTTGCATATGTGCTTGTTTATGTACATAATATTTTTGGAAGGAGAAACAAGAAACAGATCATGGTGGCTGCCTCAGGGGGACTGGGGCTCCAGGGCAGGAAGGAGACTTATGTTCTGTAGTGTATCTTATTGCTGTTTGATATTTCTACCATGTACATGAATTACTCTTTCAATTAAAAACTAGTTAATTTTTTAAACTATGAAAAAGATCTTAATATTCAATCTCAGTTGTAACCAGGGAAATGCAAATTAAAACATCAGGGAAATAAGATTTTTTAGGAGGGATTTAAAAACTTATAAAGCTCATGAATTGATGAGGATATGAGAAAAAGGACTTGTGTATTGTTTGTATATTTTATTTGTGGGAATGAGCCTTGGTAAACCTTTCCTGAGGATCACAGGCCTTTTTTTATATCAAAGGTCTTGACTTTTTTATTATCTCTTTGCCTCAACCATTCCATGTCCATGAATTTCTCCAGAGGAAAGAACAGATGCAAAGATTAAGCTACCAGGATATTAAACCTATCATGTTATAATAGGGAAATTATAGGAGCAATTTAAATTCTAGCAATAGTCTTTTATTTAAATAAACTATGATATATCCATACAATGGAACTTTATGACTATATTTAAAATACTCTTAAAGAATATTCAATGATGTGCAAAAATGTTATCAATGTACTGTTAGGTAAAAGATAAAGTTACAAGAGTGTTCAATTTTCCAATTTTAGCACAAATATATATATATGTATACACATACATATACAAAGACTGCAAAAATATTAACAGTAAATCATGAGTGATTTATAGACTCTTTGCTTAAAGAGTATTTTAAAAATGATTTTTACGTTTTGGTCCTTAAATGCATGTAATTAGATTATAATTCTCAGAGAAGAACACTCTATCATTGTTTAGTCCATGCATGGTCACTTTCATTTTATTTATTTTGATTTGTTAATGTTTGCATTTCTATGAGGAACTGCCATGAATCCACCACCCAACTAGAATTGTGCCGATAACTATTTGGCGCCTCTCCTTTCCCATTTCTGTCCTTCCACAACTAAAGGTAACCACCATCTTGAATTTTGTGCTTATTATTCCCTTGCCTCTTTTCATTTTTTATTTTTTTAAATTGTGGTAAAATACACATCACATAAAATTTAACATCTGAACCATTTTTTTTTTTTCATGTAGGTACTGGGGATTGAACCCAGATCCTTGTGCAGTCTAAGCACTCACTCTACCACTGAGCTATACCATCCCCCATCTTAGCCATTTTTAAGTGTACAGTTTAGTGGCATTAAAAACATTCATATTTCTGTGCTACCATCACCACCATCCATCTCCAAAATGTTTTTCATCTTGCTGAACTAAAACTCTGTACCCATTAAACAATAACTTCCCATTCCCGCCCCTGCAGTCCCGGCAACCACCATTCTACTTTCTGTTTCTATGACTTTGACTACTCTAGATACCTCACGTAAGGGGAGTCAGACAGCGTTTTTGTTCCTTCGTCACTGGCTTATTTCACTTAGCATAATCTTCTCATACATGTTGTAACATGCGACTGGATTTTCTTCCTTTTTAAGGCTGATTAATATTCCATTATATGTATAGTCCTCCTTTTGTTTACTCATTCAGATTATCAGTAGACACTTGGGTTGCTTCTAGTGCAATTTTAGCTGTTGTGAAAAATGCTGCTATGAACATGGACATACACATATCTCTTTGAGCCCCCACTTTCAGTTCTTTTGGATATATACTCAGAAGTTGAATTGCTAGGTCGTATGGTAGATCTGGGTTTTTTGTTTTTTTTTTTGTTTTTTTTTTTTTGAGCAACTACCATACTGTTTTCCATAGCAGCTGCATCATTTCACATTCCCACCAGTAGTTTACAAGGGTTTCAACTTCCCCACATCCTCACCAACAGTTGTTATTTTCTATTTTTTTGATAATAGCCATCCTACTGTGTGTGAGGTGGTATCACTGTGGTTTTGATTTGCGTTTCCCTAATGATTAGTAATGTTGAACACCTTTCATGTACTTGTTGGCCATTTGAATATCTTCTCTGGAGACAAGTCTAGTCAAGTCCTTTGCCCACTTTTTAATTTGGTTGGTTTTTGTTGTTGAATTGTACGAGTTCTTTATATATTCTGCATATTAATCCCTTATCAAATACATGCTTTGCAAAATTTTCTCCTAACCCATGGCTTGCCTTTCCACTCTGTTGATTGTGTCATTTAATGCACAGAATTTTTTCATTTTGATGTAGTTCAGTTTACCTATTTTTTCTTCTGTTGCCTGGGCTTTTGATTTTATATCCATATAGCCCTTCCTTTGTAAAAATGGTTTTATCGCACATATGGTTGCCTTAACAATATATTTCCCTTGTTTAAGAGTCTTGTAAAAAAGTATATTGCACTCTATGTGGTCATCTAAGGAGTACTTTATTCACTCAGCATTATGCTGTCCAGATTCATACCTATTGTTTAACACCTAGAGCTAGAGTTCATTTATTTTCAGAGGTATATAATATTCCACCATGTAAATATACCCAAGTTTATTCATTCATTCTCCTACCAATGGACATTGTATCAGTTCTAGTCTTTTGCTACTCTGCACAATATGTCTGTGAACACTTTCATGTCCCCTGGTGCATTTGTATAAGAGTCCTCTCAGCTATCCACCTGGGAGTCATTGGGTCATAGGGTATAGGAATACTCAAATGTACACAATAATTCCAAATTATTTCAAAGTAGTTGAATCAATCTACACACTCACCAACAATATTTATGAGATCTCATTGATCCATATCTTCTCCAACACTTGGTATAGTTAGATTTCTTATTTTTTGTTAATCTCATAGATGTTATAGTGTCTCATTATGGTCTTCATTTTCATTTCCTTGATTAATATGGAAATTGAACAACTCTTCAAGTGCCTATTGGCCATATGTGTTTTCTCTTTTATTAAATGTTTGTGTCTCTTGCCCATGTTCTGGTAAAGTTGTTTATTTTTTTCTTGATGGATTTGAGGACATTCTATGTATTCTTGGCAGCAGTTCTTTAGATACATATATTGTAAATATTTTCTGCCTTCTTTCCTCTCAATTTTTTTATAGTGTGTTGACGAATAAGTCTCTTAATTTAAATGAAACCTATAAATCTTTCCTTTCATAGTTAGAATTTTTTGGCATCTTGGTTAAGAAATCTTTCTCTATTCTAAAATTAGAGAGATATTCCTTGTATTTTTTTGTAAATGTTTTAAAGTTTTACTTCTGGCATTTAGGTCTATAATACCCCCAGAGTTGATTTTTGTGTGTGTGTTGATCTGAGGAAGGGATACAATTTATTACTTTTTCGCCATATGGATAATCAATATGCCTAGCTCCATTTATCAAACCGTCAGAGGCAACACGGCAGAATGTGAGAAGCAGAGAGTTCAATAATTGGATATGGGTGTGGGAGGCCTGAGCCTCAGGGAAGTCTGCTGGGGGCTGCTGAGGTTTATTCCTTAATAATAATTGACGGGTGAGAGGAGACTGCTTTCTTCCATGTTGTCATATGAGGATTTGATGCTAGGGGCCGTTGCAGCCATTGTGTCCCCAGTGGGGATTGTTGTTGACACACAGAAAATGGACAACTAGACATCTGTAAAGGACTAAAGTCTTTGATGATGCTATTGAGCAGCTGAACCAACTCTAGAAGCAAGCGTCTGGCACATATTAGGTCCTCAACAAGTATTTTGGAATAAGTAAATAAATGAATACGTATACCCACACAGGACCACTCCCTGTGCCACCATAAAGCCCAGTTCTTTTCTGCCTCTGTGCCTTTGTATTTTCTGTTCCTTCTACCAGGAATGCCACTCCCTCACCATCTCCATCTCCTAAAATTTGGCTCATCCTCCAAGACTCATCTGGAATGCCACCATTTCTCTGAAGCTTGCCCTAATCTCCTAAGGCTAATGTGATTTATCACTCCCTTGAATACCCATAGCACTTTGTAATTATCACAACTACCTTTTTAAACTTTTAAAATTTAAGTAAAAGTTTAAAAATTAAGACCCAAACTCTGCAAACTAGAATAGAAAACCAAAGCAAGGACAGTATTAGAAAGCATATATGTAAGCCATGGAGTCCACAGTTATTAAATATGAGCTAATTCTTATTAATCTATAACAACTCCTCATATTCCCCTGATTTGTCTTATATTCAGAACTAAATACATCCCCCAAAGGTTATTTGAGATGCCATCTTTGTTGTGTCATTTTTCTCTTTTAATGTGGAAGTTCTACTTGCAAATATCTCTTGGCTTTTTATTCTGGTCCACTGATCTGTCCGTGTAGTACTACACTGTTTTAATTTTTGTAGCTCTGTGAGATATTCAAGAAACCGACAGGGCAAGTTCCCCTTTGTAACTCTTCTCTGGCTGTCTGCTTGGACATCTGGTCACATTTTGATGGTATTTAAATCTTCGTCTTAGATACTCCATGGGGAAGTAAATGATCTCTGAGGGTTAGAATGCAAGAATCAGGGTTTTCCTGAGTCTGCCAGCATGCATGCCAGTCTGACTGGAAAATTCCTCACTGGCTTATTCATAAAGAAATAAGTGGTGTTAAACAATAAATAACATTTGTGAACGATCTTGGAGAAACACTGTATTTCTGCTTTGAGGGCTGGTGTTATAGAGATATCCTGTGGATTTTTCCTTACAAACTGTCGTACTTGGGCTGGATATTGGGGAACAGGGAAAAGTTATCATTTCCCACAGCCAGGTCACCCACATCCTGCTACAGTTGGGTTATGTTGATTTGAGAAGAGCGAGGGGCTTCAGAAATCCACCTGTGACAATGCTATGTGAGATTTTGTTTTAAAATTTTATTATTTATTATTTTTTCAGATCTACATGTTCACTGTAGAAAATTTAAAAAACAGAAATATAAGGAATGAAAATAACCTATACTCCTTCATTCAAAATAACTATTGTTAACATTTTAATGAATTTCCTCCAGTCTATTTTTTTATATATAACTGAGATCTTTCAGTATATACACATTTATTCCATGACTTCTACTTGTATAATTAAAATAATCCATAAAGATAATTTTTATAATCATATAAAATTATATTTTATGTACGTGTAGAAACTTGTTAAACCATTCCCCTACTGCAATACATTTAAGTTCCTTCCAAGCTTTCATTTTTATAAATGTAGCAGGGTCTCAAAATGCAATACGATAGCTGGGATGTGGAGGAAAAGATGTAGTGTTTTTTGGGTTGTTTTTTGTTTTTTTTTTCTGGTTTTCCCAAGTCCTATTCTCTGGCTAATGTGAAAAAAAAAAAGTTACCTTTAAAATCTTAGTCCTTTTCAATAATCCTTACATGAAAGGCTCAGTCTTTCTAAGAAAAGTGGTCAGTCTTACATTCCTGACCAGTAGACAAAGAAGCCAGTAAAACTTTATGATAAGACCAAGCAGGTGCTGATTAAAAGAAAACTCTGAAATGAGGATCTCTGATTATTTCAATATGGGAAGTGGGAAGAAGGAGAGAAATCAAAGAGAGAAGAAGGGTAAAAGAATTGTTTTATTTGAAGGTATGATATAAATTCAGATTAAACTGTAGAGCTGGCATATAAATATAGTTCTAAATATTTGCATTAAAATTTTAAGGGTAGAGAAATTCCTGAAAAACCAATAAAAATTATAGCAAAATATTTTTTAAAAGCATAGACCTGAGAGGTGTGGAGAATGGTAGAGAGAACAAGAGCAGGACAATAAACAGATGGACAAGTGGGAAAGAATGCAGTGGACCCAAGAAACTTGAGTCCTAGGGTAGAAGTTGGAGGTGGATGTACTGCGAAGAAAGAATACTACAGAAAAGAAATATTTGGAGAATAAAAAATGAACTTTTTGGAAATTAAAAACATGACAGTAGAAAAGAAGATTTGGAAATTAAAGTGGAGAAAATCTCTCAGAAAATAGAGCCAAGAGACACTGAGATGGAAAACAGAAAACAGAGGATCAATCCAGGAGGTCCAATGGTCAAATAATTAGTCCAGAAAAAGAAAATGGAAGACAGGAGATTATTTAGAAAACAACTTAATTTTCCAGAATTTTTGCCTTGATGCACAGTACCACTGTGAACACTTTTATATAGTTAAGAACACATTTTCGTTGCTTAGCCTATGCATGCTCTCTCATTTTATTCACTTTGCTTTGCTTATGGATGCATTGATTTATATAAGGAACTCCCGTAAATTCACCATCCAGCTAGCCAATAACTATCTATGGGCTTCTTGCCTTTCCCATCTGAGTCTCCCCCAACTAAAGGTAACCACCATCCTGAATTTTGTGTTCTCATTCCTCTGCTTTTGGTTTTTTATTTTTATCTTCTATTTCACTATAGCTGATTTATGCAGTTGTGTTAGTTTCAGGTGTACACTTCAGACTCTTTTCCGTTATAGGTTCTTACAAGATATTGAATATAGTTCCCTGTGCTCCCTTGCTTTTTAAAATAGCTTTATCACATATGTAATGCCTACTCATCATTATACTGTGCAGATTCATGCCTATTGTTGCCTGGACTGTAGTTTATTCATTTTTTACAGCTGTGTGATAGTCCACTATATGAACATACCAAAGTTTATTCATGCATTCTCCCACCTCCTACCAGCGTAATAGGTTGGGGAAGGTATGTATATGTGTGTGCGTGCATGTATACCAATAGTGAGAGTTCAATCTTCATCCTCTCCAGTGGAAAGTCAACGGATGATGACTAAAAGTGAAAAATCAAGAAGTACTGATAGAGGTATCACTTGGAGATATTATTTGGAGATAAAGAAGTAAATATGAGAAGAATCAGCTGAAGGAGTGAAAATGGTTTCCGCTGGGGAGGAAGAATTGGTGGGGGGACTTTGGAGGCGATGGCTCTTTTGCATAACAACTGATACAATGATTAGAGTTTTATACTAAGTGCACATATAGCATTGGAAAAAGGTGAAAACATTAAAGGTAACCACTGAATAACAGAAATGGCATATAGAGTTTGCAAACCATCAGTGAGGAAAAAAAAAAAGAAAGAAGTGTGATTAACAAGTTTCTTCCATATAGAACAGGGAACTGTATTCAATATCCTGTAATGAAAAATAATATGAAAATGAATATATGTATATATACTTGAATGACTGAAACATTATGCTGTACACCAGAAATTGACACATTATAAACTGACGATACTTCAATAATAAATAAATAAGTGTGATCACTCCAACAAATGGTAGGAAAAGAAATAAGAAAAACAATTTTAAAAAGTGTATTCGTTTCCTGTTGCTGCTATCAGAAATTGCCACAACCTTGGTGGCTTAAAACAACAGTTCTGGGACTTAAAAGTCCAAAATGGGTCTCACTGGGCTAAAATTAAGATGTGGACAGAGCTGCATTCCCTTCTGGAGGCTCGGGGGGAGAATCCATTTTCTTACCTTTTGCAGCTTCAAGAGGCTGTTCATGTTACTGAGCTCATGGCCCCTTCCTCCAGCTTCAAAGCCATCCTGGTCGAGTCTTTCTCATACCCCGTATCTCCCAGACTCTTCTGCTTCCCTCTTCCGTGTTTAAGCGCTGTCATTATTACACTGGCCACACCTCGATAGTTCAGGATCCTCACCCTATTTTAAAGTCAGCTAATTAGCAACCTGAATTCCATCTGCAACCTTAATTCCCCTTTGCCATGTAATTTAACATATTCACAGGTTCCAGGGATTAGGCCGTGGACATGTTTGGGAGAACATAATTCTGCCTACCACAAAAAAAATATAGCCAATAGAAATCATAGTTAAATGGAAAAAATAGATGAAACTCTAGAAAGAGGGGGGAAAATGGAGAGGAGGAAGTAATTGAAAAAATAATGGAGACAAATTCACCAGAATTAAACTCAGATGAAAGATTTCAGATTGAAATGAGCCACACAGACCAATGAGCAATAAGGAAAACCCACACTTAGAGAACTAATAGAGAAATTTAAGAATGTCAAAGACAAAGAGAAACTTTAAGTTTTACAAGAAGAACAGATTTTATCGAAGGAAAAAGATCCAATTTACATCAATTTTTCAGTAGTACTGGAGGCAAAAAGGCAATGGAAACTTCTTTTCAAACGTTTGAAAGGAAAAGAATTTAGAGACCTAAAATTTTACATACAGTCAAACTTTCTTTTAAATATGAAGTCATGATAAAAAAAATCATCAGGTATACCAGGGCTAAGGTTTGCCACAGAAAAATCTACACTAGAAATACTTTCAAATAAAGTATTTAAATACTAGATAGTACAAGAGGTATAAGAATTAAAGGTGATCAAAGTTGTCTTTAAAACACTTTTAAGATGAAACTAAACGGTAAAAATACAGTATCAATGTGATGGGCTATTGTCTTATTAGGAGTTATGAAAAAAGAGAAAAAGCAACAAAATAATAAATTAGTTGCTACCAACACTTCCAATTATATTAATCACTAAAATAATTTTTAAATGTCTAAACTCCTTTTAAAAATAAAGACAGACATTGGATTTTCAAAAATGCAGTTAAACATCATTTATATGAAATGCACCTAAAATAAGGACACACAAATCTTAAAGGTAAAAGGATGGAAAAAAACATTGTGTAAACATAAACTAAAAGAAAGATGGTGTAATCATATTATTAGATAAAATGGTCTTTAAGACAAAGAGTATTATTAGAGAGGGAGAAGTTCACTATATTATGAAAGACATAATTCTCCAAGAAGTTATAACAATTTTAATCTTGTATGCAAGTAATAAAGTATACAAACAAAAACTGATAAAGATGTGGGGGAATTCTTAAATATATCATCAAAGTGGGAGATTTCAACATACCTCTCTTGAATATTGATAGGTCAAGCAGAAAGATATTCAGCAAAAAAAGAAAAAAGAAAATATTCAGCGAAGATATAGAAAATCTGAACAACATAGATTTCATGTGGGAGAGGTGATCCTTCGTCAGGTGACAGAGCCCAAGGTGAGTAAGAAAGGCATTTCTAGGGGAGATCCGGAGGGTGGCAGCAGCAATAGACTAGCTACATACAAAGGGATTAATTGTATAATTTAATGTATCAAAGACAATGGGAATCAAGTTTCTCACTCAGAGAAGGGAGTTACAAATACAGAAAGAGAATGCTACAGTGTACCCTGCGGGGTTGGATTGGAGATGGAGATATCATGTGAACTTATGGTTTTCAATATAAATAGATAAAGGAATATATGTAGATATAAATACGTACATAGAAATACCCTTACATCCATTCCCTAGCTCTGTCCACCGAGAGATCCTGGGAGAAGTGACAACCCTACAGCTATGCACACACTTAGTGTCCATATTTGCAGGGCAGGCAAAGAGCAGCTGTAAGAGAGCTGTGAGCTGGTCTATTCCCATAGCTCATTCAGGGCTTGGAGATGGGTTCCAGCCAGCTTAAGAGGAGGGGTAGCGGTGAACACCTGGGCTATCCCTTGAAAAATCACTGAAAAACACAAATTACCAAAACTGGCATAAGAAGAAATGGACAATCTGAATATTCCTGTATCTATGAAAGAAATTGGGTTTGTAATTTAAAAACAAAATCTTCACAAACACATACGCATCCACATACATACACATAGGCAACTTTCCTAGAGGGAAATGTATAGCTGTGTAAATATTTGTATTAGAAAAGGAGAAATTTCTAAAATCAGTCTTCCACCAACTAGAAAAAGAAGAGCAAATTAAACTCAAAGTAAGTAGAGGGAAAGAAATAAGATAAGAGCGGAAATCAATAAAATAGGAGACAAGCAAACAGAGAAAATCAATAAGACCAAAAGCTAGTTCTCTCAAAAGATCAATAAAATTGATCAACCTCTAGAAAGACTGATCAAGAAGAAAGAAAGGAAGACACAAATTGCCAACACATTTTGATTGAAGTTTGTTTTACTCTTACGTTAAACATTCACATAATTCTAGAGTCAAATCTACAAAACAAGGTATATTCAGAAAACTATAACTTATACCTTTGTCCCTTCCACCCTCTTCCCTTCCTTTCCTATTGGTAATAAGTTTATTTATTTTTCTGGCTTATCCATTCTGTATTTTGGCATAAGAAAATACATGCATAGTGAATATATTTATAGCATTGTTTTAAGGAATGTTGTGTTTCACAGATGGGGGGGTCTCATAGGGTGGTTTAAGATTCTTGTGAATATAGTCATGTTCAAATACAATCAATAAATCCAAATAAAACTCTCTTTGTGTGTTCAAGAACACATGCAAGAGTGTGTTCAACAGATCAATGACTATAGTTACATTCCATAAGTATCTACAGAGTATGTAAAAGGGATTTGTCCTGACTCTGCAGACGGAGAGTTTCATCTTTTTGTTGACTGGAGAGTGACAAAGCATCTGGCCATCTGAATTAGGTTTCTGTGCAAAATTTGTTCAGTTTATTTTTCAGAATCCTATCTTGCATTCCATAGGTCCTGCTAATTCCAAGTGATGCAGATTCCCTTTATAATTTGACTAGTAATGTTCATGGCCCTGATATCATTGGTGGGCAAGTGCATCCTGGCTGGAGGATGGGTCTTTCAAAAGTCTTTTGTTGTCAGTGTTTAAATTTGTGATTCTTTTCATTTTATAGAGTGATGAACCTTAACTGAAAATCCTGACCAAAACAATAATTACTTGTTTGTTTTCTCCTGAGATGAAATGTAATATCAGCATTGATAATACAACTAGTGAATTGTCCTCAGTAGCCATATGGTGACTATACCTACCGGGTGATAAGCATTGGTCGTAATTCCTGATTCTGCTATGATTGTATAAACGCTTGCATAGCTGGATTCAATTGTTTGCATTTCTTTTCAAATTAGAGGTGATAGTGTTCTAATAACTTACAATTTATACCTGGTGGAGACTTTCTGCTACTTACCCTTACGTGGCAAATGTGTTTAGTTGCTACTGTGAAAAATCTCCTTTATAAAAGATGGGTGGAAAACCTGAGCCATCCTATACGAGTTTAGATCGGCCTCTCTCTAATTCAGTGCTGGTTATATGTGCAAAGTTCCTACATAAAAATTACTAGACTCTCTATATTTGTCTACTGTTTAAAAATATAAACGTTTATCTCCTCCCTCTTCTGAACTATCAAGGTTTTTGATTTGTTTGTTGTTCCTTTTTAGGCCCAATTTATATATATGCATATACAATCACACGTATGAAACATAATGTATTAAACTTTGTAAAAGAATGTGGTTTATGAGAGAAATGTTTAAAAATTGATTATTCAGAAAATAAGGAGCGATAAATGCAAAGAAAGTTTATTCTCTCTTCCTGTCTCTCTCCATATATATCACACACACATATATATGCATATGTGTGAGAGATTGTTATAGCAAACAATATTGAATTATTATCTTACTTGTAGTTTTAAAAGCCTTGATTTGAAAACATAATTAAATCTTAACATGGGAAAATTTTAAGCCCAAACCAGTAACGCATTAATTCTTTTGCTAGAACCAAAAAACATTTTGAGCTTAGGAAAAACCACTTTATTTTACCATTAGACAAAAACACAGAGTTAGATCTCACGTAGGGATTGTGCTGTGTCCATGAATCTTTTTTCCTTTCATTTGAGCTCAACTATAGTACTGATTTAGGGTGTAGAGGTCTAGATGATTTTCATGATTAGCATCATTGTGACACAATACTGGTTATTTTTAAAAGAAAAGATGTCTTAATTTACCCTTAGGGACGTATTAGAGAGAATACCTATTTATTGATAGAGTTTTATGTGAGTAATGAAGGTTGGAATCTAGAGAAATATGCACTTTTATAGTAGAGACAAAACTCTTTTGCATTTTATGTTGTGCAGCTAAATACAGACTCATTTTAAAATTTAATGTAAACATTTAGTTTATTTATGACATTATTTGTCTTTGTCACAGGAATAGTCTATTGATTTCCAATTACTCACAAATCTGGGATAAAGTAAGATATTTTTAAGGTCAGTATTGTTTTTGTCCAAAATCTCCAAAGCATAAGATGGTAAAAAAATAGAATTAAGTGAATATTAAAATATAATGTGTTACTGTTACTGTCAATAATAATTAGGGAAATATTATACTTTGAAAATATTACCCAGAAAGTTTAAGTAGAAAATTTCAATAGGTCTGTATATTTGCAATACTATTTGAGTTTCATAAGGACCAATTTATTAAAGGTACAATTGGATTATAATATAATCTTTTATATATATATAACACAACTTTTACTTTGTTTCATTAAAATCTTAAGCAGTTTTAAGCCCGTTTATTAATAATATTCATATGTTCCAAATTTTACATTCTGTTGTAATTGAAAAATGATACCACTTTTCAAATAATTATAGTAAAAAACATAAACATTGAATTTACCATCTTAACCATTTTTAAGTGTAAAGTTCAGTGGTACCACATATGTTCATATTGTTGTACAACCATTGCCACCATCTATCTCCAGAACTCTTTTCATCTTGTGAAGCTGAAACTCTGTACCCATTAAACACTAACTCCCATGTCCCCCCTCCCCAAGCCCCTGGCAACCACCATTCTACTTTCTGTGTCCATGAATTTGATGACTCTAAGTACCTTATCTAAGTAAAATTGTATAGTATTTGTCTTTTTGAGTCTGGCTTATTTCACTGTAGCATGTGACAGGATTTCCTATCTTTTTAAAACCAACTAGCATTCCATTATATCAATATGCCACATTTTATTTGTCTACTCATCTATCGATGAACATTTGGGTTGCTTCCACCTTTTGGCTATTGTGAATAATGCTACCATGAATGTGGATGTACACATATCTCTTTGAGACCCTGCATTCAATGCTTCTGAGTTATATACCCAGAAGTGGACTTGCTAGATCATGCAGTAATTCTGTTTTTAATTTTTTGAGGGACCACCATACTATTTTCCATAGCAGTTGCACCATTTTACATTCCCAACAATGGTGCACAAGGATTACAATTTCTCCACGTACTCGCCAACACTCATTTTCTGTTTTTCTCATAGTAGCCATCCTAATTGTTGTGAGGTGATACCTCATTGTAGTTTTAATCGGCATTTCCCTCTTGCTTGGTGATGTTGAGCATCTCTTCATGTGCTTATTGGCCACGTGTCTATTTTTTTTGGAGAAACATGTTACTATATTTTTATCCCCGTATCTTATTATAATATCTTATTATTTTTCAAAATGGCCTCAGTTCTTGGCAGCATAGAAGATAATTTTTTTCATGTTTTCAATTTTTTATCCTTTATTACAGTGATACAACTAAATCGTTCCTTTTTAGTTGGCAATAGAACCACAGGGCTTATAGTGCAAAGCAGCAGTCCCTGTCTCCCTCCAACCCTACCACTTAGTCTCACTGGTGAACACCAACCATTGTTAACCTCAATATTTTTTTTTTCTGGGTATTTATCCTGATGGGGTTCAGGACATGCTACCCAAAATATGGCACCCTGGCAAATTACATATTTGAAGTTGAAGGAATTGTTTTTAAAACAGCAGAGTCAGGAAGGTCACTCTGACCTCCCCCTACCCCCTTCCTCTGTGAAACAGGCCATAAATCTCTCACGTGCAAGGTACCCTCCATGCACCGGAAGGGGAGAAGACGTTCTTATCACGAGAGATGGGGAATTCAGGGCCAAGAAGTCTGTATAAACAAACCTTGTTAAACTAAACTTAATCGGCCTAGTTACTCCTTCACCATTTACTAACCCCAGCCCAAACCCCTTTGTCTTGTCAATGCTTCACAAATTTATTGTTTCTTTATCTAAAAAGGTATAAAAGCTTCCTGCTCTGGTCACTTCTTTGGGCCTTCATTCTCTTGTGAAGGCTCCCATATACACATAAAAATTCAGTAAGATTTTTAGGCTTTTCTCCAGTTAGTCTGTCTTTGTCAGTTTAATTTTCAGACCCAGTCAGGGACTCTGTGAGGGTGGAGGAAAACTCTCTCCTCCCCTAAAACGTCTTCCAAATAATATGCATTAAAAAATAGTCCTTGATTTTTCATTTTAGGAGATTATCATTTGACTTCCCACTGCAGAAGATTAGGATTAGCTATCATGCACATGCCTACACAGACCCCTACCTCCTACCCCATCATGACCAGATGCATATATATAACTGAATCACTATGCTGCACACCAGAAACTAACACAACATTGTAAATCAAATGTACTTCAATAAAATGTAAAAAAATTTAAAAATTAAAAAGAAAGAAAACACTTTCATCGACTAAAAAAATTACATTAAAAAATAGTATGGCCTAAAAGCAGACACATAGATCATAGAATAGAAAGCCCTGAAATAAACCCACTCTTATATGGTCAATTAATCTATGACAAGGGAGCTAGAATATATAATGGAGGAGAGACAACTTCTTCAGTAAGTGGGGAGAATCCCTCCAGTTGTGATTATCCTTCCGTTTGTAAGTCACCTCCCGGGGTGTGTGTCTTGACTATGCTGCATTTTTGCCCCTCTCCCCATCTCATTGTGGTGCCTTTTTTGTATCTTCAGTTGCAGAAAATCTTTTCTGCTAGTCTTCATGTCATCCTCATAGACAGTTGTTCTGCAAATAGTGGTAATTTTGGTGTGCCCATGGCAGGAGGTGAGCTCAGGGCCATATTGGCCATACCTCCACAATTTTTTTTTTTTTTTTGATATTTTGGGACGTCCATTCTGGAGCCCACCGTCATTCGTTCATTTCAAAATTATTTGCTGAGTGTTTCCCGTGTGACAAGACCATTCTAGCTGCTGGGGATACAGCATGGACCAGGACAGGCAAGGAGACTTCAGTAAGCTTCCACTCAAGTGGAGGATGGGGAAAATAGACAACAAGAATTAAATATTATGTTAGGAGATGATATATGCTATGAAGAAAAATAAAGCAGGGCACGGGGGATAGATGGTGCTGGAGGAGGCAGATTTTACAGAGGATGATCAGGAAGGGCCTTTCTAAAGAGGTCATTTGAGCATGGACCTAAATTAAATAATGGAGTAAGCCATTCAGCATCTGGTGGAGGAGCATTCCTCATGGAAGGAATAGTCAGTAATGTTGAGATGTTTGGTCACAAATTAAAAGTGAGAGTCTTCAGCAAGATCATGGATTTTCAGCAGTTAGTTCATGTGCAGCTACAGAGTTAGAGGAAGGTTGAAGCAACCTGGGTGAGAGTTTTGCCAGGGGAGTTGAGAGTGCAAGGAAGGGGCTATGATGATGTGATAATGGAAGCTAAGCTGTGTAATGAGGGTAGCTGGTGGAAGGGGGCTGAAGAAAGATGGTTGATGTACACTGAGAAAGTGATCAATGCATTGGAGGTTACTGCAGGGTTGAGACATTGATGGAGCATGAAATATGGGAGGAGGTGGTCAGCGAGTACAGTGTTTAGGAATTGAACTTTTTGAGGTAAAAGATGACAAGAGCTAGAATAAAACCACACTTTGGCCAGGAATGTGCCTTGCACAAAGATTCCCAGCAAGAGGGCAAGCAGGAAAAAAAATCCAGTCCACATTCCCCTCACCACTCCTGTGCCTGGGGCCTCTGTTGCCCAGAGGAGATGACTCTTTCTAATTTATCCCTGTGTGCTTTAGCGTCTACTCAGTAGCCTGGGTTCAGCAGCATTTCCGGGGAGGGTCAGAATTTGTTTAGAGCAAGAAAGTAAAGGCAACGCTTTCACAGAAAAGTTTGAATTTGCAGGGGAGTTGGCTGATGAGAGACCCTGAGACCCAGAGGCATGGTGGTAGGTTCAGGGGTAAAAACTATTAGAAGGAAACAGAATAGCTTTATAACCTTGGGGAGGGAAGGAGCTCTTAAACAAGAGTTTTTTTAATTTAAGGTCAAAAAAAAAAAAATCAATGCATTTGACCATTTAAAGATTTGAGTTCAATAGAGTGCCCTGTAGACAAAGTGAGCAGACTAATGACAGTCTGAGAAAAATTTGTGCAAAGCCAAGAACAGAGCCATAGCTAGAACATTCAAGAACTGCAGATCAGCAAGAAGAAGACAGGAAACTCAGTTTTTAAAATGGCAAAGGATTTGCTAGTTAATGCACCGAAGGGGAAACACACCTGGCTAGTAAGCACATGAAGGGATGTTCAGTTTCACCAGTAATGAGAAAAATGCAAATCAAAACAACAGATACGACTTTACTAAAGTCAAGAAGTTAGGAGTTATTAAGTTCTGGAGAATAGGGGTGAATAAGAACCCTCGGGACCCAGAAGTAGCCCTTTCCTCCTCAGCTCCAGCCCCACATGTCCACAGTCCTGCCATCAACCCCATTTGCCAAAGGAGCTAGGAGGAACCCCCTATAACAGGCCTGCTGACCTCGGACGTGACTGCAAACCCTGAAGCAGCCCTGTGACCCAGCTCCAGCCCTGCTTTATGTGGTTCCAGGGGCAGTTCTGCCTGCTCAGGGACCCAGCAGGAGCCACAGCCATTCACACCTCTGATAACAAGCCCACTGTCTCCAAACCCAACTTTGAACCAAGAAGCAGCCCCATGACCTGGCTCCAGCCCTACTTAACCACAGCCCTAGAGGCAGTCCTTTCAATCTGGGGACTCAACAGGAGAAGGTCTTTACCTGCTAAAACCAGTCAAGACTAGAAGTGTTTGCTTCTTCAAATGCACAGACACCAATGCAAGGTTATACAGACCATGAAGAATTAGGCAGTCATGACAAAACAAAGGACACTAATAAAGCTCCAGGAACTGATCCTAAAGAAATGGAGATCCATGAACCGCTTGACAGAGAATTCAAAATAATCATCTTAAAGTAACTCAGTGGGCTGTAAGAGAACACAGATAAACAAGTAAACAAAATCAGGAAAACAATACATGAAAGAAGTTTATAAAGAACCAAACAGAAATCCTGGAGCTGAAGAATACAATGACCGAACTGAAAAATTCAACAGTGAGCTTCACAACAGATTCATTCTTGCAGAAGAAAGAATCGGTGAACTCAAAGACAGGTTATTTGAAATTATCCAGTCAGAGAAACAAAAAGAAAAAAGAATGAAAAAGAGTGAAGAAAGCATTTGAGATTTATGGATCCTATCAACTGAAATAATATATGCATTATGTGAATCCCAGGAAAGAAGAGAGTGACAGATAATGGACAGACAAAGGGCAGAAAACCTATCTAAAGAAAAAATGGCTGAGAACTTCCCAAATCTAAGAAGGGAAATGGACATCTTGATTCATGGAGTACAAAATAAATAAAGAACTCAACTCAACAGCCAAAAAACAAATGACCTGATTTTAAAATGGGCAAAGGACCTGAATAGACATTTCTCAAAAAAGAACATACAAAAGGCCAACAAATATGAAAAGCTGCTCAAAGCCACTAATCATCAGGAAAATACAAGTCAAAATCACAGTGAAATATCACCTCATACCTATTAGAGTGGCTGTTATCAAAAAGAGAAAATTATGTTGGTGAGGATGTGGAGAAATGGGAACTTTTGTTCACTGTTGGTAGGAATGTAAGGTAGTACAGCCATTATGGAAAACACTACAGAGATTCCTCAAAAAGTTAAAAATAGAACTACCAAATGATCCAGCAATCCCATTTCTGATATATATCCAAAGGAAATGAAATCAGTATCTCAAAGAGATATCTGTGCACCCATATTCATTGCAACATTATTCATAATAGCCAAGATATGGAAACAACCTAAATGTTAAACAGATGAATGGATGAATAAAATGTGACATATAGAATAGAATATTATTCAGCCTCAATAAAGAAGGAAATCCTGTCATTTGCAACAACATGGATGAAACCTGAGGACATTATGCTAAGTGAAATAAGAGAAATACTTCATGATCTCACTTATATGTTAAACTCATAGAAGCAGAAAGTTGAATGGTGGTTGCCAGGGGTTGGGGAGTAGAGGAAGTGGGGAGATGTTGGTCAGAAGGTACAAGGTTTCAGTTATGCAAGATGTGTATTTGGGGATCTCATGTACAGCATGGTGACTATAGTTAACAATACTGTATTGTACACTTGAAATTTGCTAACAGGGTAGATCTTAAGTGTTTTCACCACACACACAAAAAAAGGTAACTATGGGAGGTGATGGATAGGTAAATCAACTTGATTATGGTGGTCATTTCATGATGTAAACATACATCAAAACATCAAATCATACACCTTAAATATACATACCTTTTGTCAATTATACCTTAATAAAGCTGAAAAAATTTTTAATTAGAAAAACTCATGTCATGAAGCAACTAAAATTTTCAGCTAATGGGAGGGTACAATCATTTAAAAAACTGTTTCAGTATCTATAAAAGCTAAACATATGTGTCTGCTATGACCTAACTGTTCCACGGCTAGGTACACAATCAATAGAAAAATGGGCATATATATACCAGAAGACATATCCAAAAAAATTATAGTAGTTCTTGTGCAGAGGGTATAGCTCAGTGGTAGGGTGCGTGCCGAGGATGCACAAGGTCCTGGGTTCAATTCCCAGTACCTCCATTTAAAAATAAATAAATGAATCTAATTACCTACCCCCCTCAAAAAAAAAAAAAAAAAAAAAGAGAGAACACAAGATGGGCCTCCAAGGTGCTAATAATGTGTGTTTCTCATCTTGGGTAGTGGTTACCTGGATGTTCACTTTGTGGTCATTGAGTTAAATATGTTTGTTTTGTGTACTTTTCTGTATGCACATTATATTTTACAATGAAAAAGTTTAAAAAAGAAGAGGATTTACTGGCAAGGAAACATTACTGAAGTATCATAAAGTGAAAAAGTTCTACAAAACTATTTCTATGGCATGGTCTTAATTGTACTATGAATATACATTTATACGTGTTTACATAAATTAAATGATTTGGAGTGATATACACCAAGGTAAAATGGTAGTTATCCCTGGATGCAGTCACAAGTGTTTTTTATTTCTTTGTGTCTGTGTATTTTCTGATCTTCCTGTAATAAGCCTTTATTGCTTTTCTAATAAGAAATAAAGTCATTTTGTAGTATCAGCCTGGGAATAACAGATCAATAGAACGGAATAGAAAACTGAGAAAGAGATTCAATAGATATAAGAATTTGATGTGTGGTAACAATGGGATTTCGGTCAATGGGGAAAAGATAGGCAGTTCAGTACATTTCATTGGTTCAACTGGCTAACAGTTGGGAAGATAAAGTTGAGCTCTACCTCATACCAGATGCTAAACAAACCCCCACGTGATTTAAATGCAAACAAAAAACTTTAATCTTACTAAGTAAAAGCATAAAGTTTTCGAAGGAAATACAAGCAAACAGTTCCAACATCTTAGAGTGGAGAAGGCTGTTCTAAGCCTCGTATCAAAGTTGGCAAGCACAAAGGGACAGGTTGATGGACTTGACAATATAAACACATAAAACTGTAATAAAGGTATTTTAAACACCATAAGTTCACAATAATAACAGCTATAAAATACCTAGGAATAAATTTAAGAGGAAATGTGGAATGCCTAATAACTTTATTGGAAGTCACGAAAGAAGACCTGGGAAAATGGAGCACTTGGTAGAGGGAGTGGAATTTATGCACTGCAGCTCTGCCTGTATTTCAAAAGAGAGACAGAAAGAGAGAGAGAACCTAAACATTCGTAAATTAATTCTTCTGACTGCATGATGTGCTGTGGTGTAAAAGAATGCATTAGCTCTACATGCAGGGAAGATTTCTCTGCCGCTTCCTCTCACACCCCCAAGCCTGGAGGAGGAGGAGTTGCTGGGCTTAGATTGGGTCCTGCTTAGCAGGGGTGCGTCACTGTGTTGAATGGACATGCCCATGCGTGGTCTTCCCTATGCAGCCCCTCCATGCACACCCTGATGTTCTCATCACTCTCAGGCTTCCTTGAGACTGGCCTGGCCAAGCCCTACCTTCTGCCCTCACCCTGGGATCTGCTGACCTGCTTCAGATCCCCCTTACCTCTGGGCTAGTCAGATGCCCAGACTCAGCCCAGGCTCTGTGCTACCATCCAGCTTCTATCCCTGAGTCCTGTGTGAGACTGTGGCCAGGCCCGCGAGTTCAGATTGCCCTCAGCCTCCTGACCCAGAAGACAAATGAGGATGCATGGTCACATGGTTGCAGTGTGACTGCAACAGGCAATGTCTAGTCATCACTTTATAACCAGAGGACACTGTGGCAACGTGGCATCGTGCTGTAGGAAGAAGTGATTCCATGAACCCAGATGCTAGATCTGGATGGTGTGAACAACTAGAAGCAACTCTAAACTAGCTAGTAAGCTAGAATAGCATATTAGTGAAGAACACAGACTTTAGACTGCCTGCTTTCAAATCCAGGTTCTACATCTGTCTAGCTCTGTGGCCTTTGACAAGTTAGTCAGCCACTCTGTGCCTCAGTTTTCTCCTCTGTAAAGTACTATTATCCTAAAATAGTATTATAGTACTACCTCCCTTTCAAGGCTCTTATGAGGAATAACCGAGTTAGCATATGTAACGCGTACTTAGAACCGTGTTGGTTGTTAGCATCACTACAATGGAATCCAAGAGACTCAGAAAAGCCCCTGCAGAGCTCCACCCTCTCCAGCTGGCTGCTCTAGCACCTCTCCTGAGAGGGAGCCAGGAAAGGGGAGAAGTCACTTTCTAACACCCCCAGTCCTCTGTCACCTAGCAGTGCTGGCTGAAACTCACCTCCTGTGTGCAAAGTGCAGTAAAAAGTAATTGCTACAAGATGGAAGCATCAGGGCCCACATTTTGTGCTGGTTCTCAAACCCAGGCCTCTCTCGCATCAGGCATTTGCTCTGCTAATGAAATGAATGGTGCTTCGATCCTCATTTGGCTGCTGATCCAGGGACATGAGCTCCTTTCGGAATCTTTCATGTGATGGGCAAGTGTGACCTTCCAGGGGTTCCTGGTTGCGGTCCCTTCAAAACCCCACCTCCACACCGCTCAGGGATGATGTCAAAAGATACCCATCATGTGTTGTTGAATGAAAAAGCAAAAGGCAGAACAGTATGTCCAGTACAACAGTATGTGTAAAACACACATGAAAATGTATTTTCAAAGTCTAGAAAGATGGATGCCAAACAATTTGGAGTGGTTATCTCAGGCTAGTTTTCCCAGGGACAGGGGTGAGGGGGTGGAGTAGGGCGCACTGCAATTTTGCTGTAGACCTGTTAGTAATGTCTGTCGTTTCCATAGCAAGCATATGCAACGTTTGCTGTTAAAAAAAATAGTAATCTTTTTCAACGTATATCAAATCATGGAAAAATATTTGCAACACAGATGGCAAACTAAGGGTTAAAGCAATATCTAGAATTGTTTATGAGCAGAAAAAGTAGTTGAAAAGAATAGAATAATACAATAACAGTGGTTATCCCTAGAGTAGAGCTTAATGAGATATTTTAATTTTCTTCTTTATACCCTTTCCTATATTTTCCAAACATTTAGCAATAAAAATGCATTGTGCTTTTCAAGTCAGAAAAATATGATTTTTTTAATTGAAAGGAAATTCAACAATAAACATAATTAAAGAGAGGATCCAAAAGGAGACCAGAAGGCTTAAAAGGTTTGAAAGGACAGAAGGTAAAATGAGATCATTGAAAAAGGAAAAATAATGGGGAATAGTACAAGTCAGAACAGTAAAATATATACATGAAAATAAGACAAAAGAACAAGGTAAGATACTAATTTTTTTATTTTTAATATTAAAAATCAATAGCCAGAAAGGTTGAAAAGAAACTGCTGGAAAGCAGGCCGGGGTGAGTCCTCGTGCAGGTCTTGCAGGAAAGAGACCCTGGCTGAGCCCCAGGAGTGTGACACGACCTTTGCCAACTTTGTGACCCCCCCTCAGCAGCCAGGTGAACTTCCCAGATCCTCCGCCTTATCTCAGACTCATGTGCACACTTGTCTAACACTCCCAGGACTGCAAACTCCATGAGGGCCCATGCTGGATGCCCACGTGCTTCAGTTCCCACTAGATCCATCCCTTCCCTGCCACTTGCTCCAGACCATCCTGAAGCCTTCCA
The DNA here is from genome assembly GCF_009834535.1 of Camelus ferus. NCBI lineage: Eukaryota > Metazoa > Chordata > Mammalia > Artiodactyla > Camelidae > Camelus > Camelus ferus. Next base: position 11,467,516 of record NC_045722.1, on the reverse strand, counting down.
GGCTCCAGGCCGCAGCAGTCTCAGGTCAGGCATGCAGTGCAGCCCCCTGAGAAGCCTCGGCAAGTCATCTCACCAATCCAAGACTTGGCTCCCAGCCATAAAACATTGTGGCACGATTAATCACATGATATTTGCAAAGTGCCTGGCACACAGTAGGTGATTAGCAAATGCTTAGGGAGTCAGTGACTGAGGGGCATCCCATCTCCCAGAGGGTAGCACAGAAAATCAGAATTCCAGCCTACCCAGGCTCCACGTAGGCACCACTCTGCCCACCCACTAAGACAGACCCCTCTTAGCAGCTCCCTTGGCCTGTACATCAAAGAAAGCACAAAGCAGCCCCATACTAACCCCAGGCCAGCTGAGGAGACTCTACTCAAGATAGAATGGGGCCCACTGGGCACAGAAGGGAGCCCGGAGGCTGGCACCAAGCCTTCGGCAGGCCTCCTCCCTACCCAGCCCCCAGACCAAGGCCCCTCAGCCTGAGCAACATCCTATGAGCCTCGGTACAGCTCAGAGCCTTCAGCCAACTCAGCGGGGCCCCTGAGCTGCTGGCTGGGGATGCATTTGTGGTCATCAGTTAATTTTAGGGTGACACTCCTCCTTAACTTTCCAATATGTCCTTAAACTTATAGCTGTAGTCAGCCCACGACTAACTGTTGCTGGTAAGAGCAATGCAGGCTGTCCCAGGACTAGGGCTGTGCTTGGCAAAAGGTAATGCGGAAGCAAATCACCTGGGATTTTGTGAAAATGCAGATACTGATTCAGTAGGTCCAGGGTGGGGCCTGAGGTTCGCATTTCTAACCAGCTCCACACGGATGCTGCTGGTCCAGGAACCGCACTTTGAGTGGCAGCTGCTAGACGGTGCCTTCATGCCCATGCAATTATTAAACCGGGAGGACTCTGAGACCATGTTTTCCTTCTTCCTATTAAGACCAGAAATTCTTCCTGCAGCATTTCTGGTGACAGGACAGTGCCTGGCATGTACTAGGTGCTAAATAGATGTTAGTTGGCCCGAAATAAAATTACTTCCAGGAATAGGAAGCTCTTCTGGTGGAGGCAGTTCTCTTATGGTTAGAAAGCTCCTTCTGTTGAGCCCACACAGGCTCCTGAACCTGCCACCCACTGGCCTTGGCACACCCCATGCCGCTGCTACCACCAGGCCCCGTGGCACAGCACCGAGGCTGAGCTAAGTGTTTGCAACCTAAAACACAAACAACAAGCCAACAAAAAGGATGGACTCCCCAAAACTGAAAACAGTACAATCACAATGAATAAATGTTTAACTGTCTGCAAAATTTAACATTTGTCAAGCAGACAACAGCGATGCAACTCTTACATAGTTAGATACAAATTATATTTAATTGTGGATACAGGTGCATTTTAATAAGCTTCATGTGACCAAGGCCAGATGGCTTCATTGGAGAATTCTGTCAAATATTTAAAGAAGAACTAGGACCAATCCTCCTCAAACTCTTCCAAGAATGTTGAAGAGGAGGGAACACACCCAAACTCACTCTGTGAGGCCAGCATTGCCCTCATATTAAAGCCAGACAAAGACACTACAAGAAAAGAAAACCATAGACTGATAAACACTGATGCAAAAGTTCTCAACAAAATACTAGCAGACCAAATTCAACAGCCCATTAGAAAGATTATGTACCATGACCAAGTGGAATTTATTCCTGGAATGCAAGGATGATCCAACATACAAAAATCAATCAAAGTAATACACCACATTAGCAGAATGAAAGACAAAAACCACATGACCATCTCAATTGATACAGAAAACGCTTTAGACAAAATTTAACATACTTCTGTTACGATAACATTCAACAGACTGGGTGTAGAAGGAAACTACCTCAATATAATAAAGGCTACATATGACAAGCCAACAGCTAACATTACACTCAATGGTGAAAACTTTTCCTCTAAGGTCAGGAACAAGACAAGAATGTCCACTCTCCCCACTTCTTTCAACATACTACTGCAAGTTCTAGCCAGAGCAATTCGGTAAGAAAAAGAAATAAAATGTGTCCAAGTTGGAAATGAAGAAGTAAAATTATTTCTGTTCACAGATGATACAATCTTATATGTAGAAAACCATAGAGATCACACACACACACACACACACACACACACACACAAATTGTTAGAATAAACAAATTCAGCAAAGTTGCAGGATGCAAAATGAACACATGAAAATCAGTTGCATTTCTACACACTAACAACGAACAACCCAAAAAAGAATCACACAATGAAAACTACAAAACATTGCTGAAAGAAATTAAAGAAGACATAAATAAATAGAAATTCATCCCATGTTAATGGATTAGAAGATTTTGAGCAAGGGTGCCCAGACCACTTAATGGGGAAGGAACAATCTCTTCAACAAATGGTGCTGGGAAAACTGGACATCCACTTGCAAAAGAATAAAGTTGGACGCTTTCTTTGCACCATATACACAAATTAATTCAAAATGGATTAAGACCTAAACATAAGACCCAAAACTATAAAAACTCCTTGAAGAAAGCATAGAGGAAAAGCTTCATGAAATTAGATTTTGCAGTAAGTTCTTGAATATGAAACCAAAAGCACAGGCAGCAAAAGCAAAAACAGACAAATGAGATATTACTTCATAACCATGAAAAACAGAAACTCACCCATTTAAAAAACATTTGTTTAAACAAAATATTGACCAGGATGTGGAGAAATAGTAACCCTTAAGGACTACTGTGGATGGGAATGTAAAATGGTACAACTGCTATGGAGAATAGTATGGCAGTTCCTTAAAATTTTATATAAAAATACCAGATGATCCAGCAATCCTACTTCTGGGTAAATATCCAAAAGAATTGAAAGCAAGGAGTTGAACAGATATTTGCACACTCATATTTATAGCAGCATTATTCACAACAGCCAAGAGATGAAAGCAACTGGAATGTCCCTTGATGGATGGATGGATAAACAAAATGCGGTATATACATACCTTTAGTCTTTAATCTAAAAAAGAAAGGAGGGGGAAATGGGAGTTTTTGTTTAATGTGTACAGAGTTTCCATTTTGCAAAATGAAAAATTCTGGAGATCTATTGCACAACAATGAGAATATACTTAACACTACTGAACTATACACTTAAAAATGATTCAGTTGGTAAATTTTATGTTATGAGTTTTTTACCACACACACACAAAATTTAAAACCATCCCCAAAAATGGGGAGAAAAGGAAAGAAATAAAAAAAAATCAGGTGATTTTGAAGTGCCCCATATTTGTAAACCACTGACCCAGTGTGAATCTGGATGGCTTCTGGGAGGAAAAGCAGCTTTGAGCTGAACAGTGAAAGGCAAACATGTTTTTGACTGGGTGAAGAGGAGGGGAGACATTACCAAAGAAGGAATTAGTTCAGCAGAAGCATCATTAGCATCATTGCAAACACTTCTTGTAAGTGCCTGTCCTGTGTGAGGCATGCGGTTCACGTGTTCTCTCACTTAATCCTTACAACAGCAACCCTACAATACGAGGTGGGCACTAAGTGTCATTTTGCAGAAGAGAAGGTGGATGGCAGTTCAGGGAGCCATCAAGGCAACTAAAGCAAACAGTGCATGTAGAGATGAGGCACACTGGAAGGGAGGAGATAGTCAAAGGCCTTGATACCAGGCAGAGACATTCACGTGATACCATGGAACAGGGAGTCATTGCAGGTTCTGGAGCAGAAGCATGATGTGTTTCCAGTGGTGCTGTCAGCAGGTGAATGTGGAAGCAGTATGTGGGGAAGGCCTGGCTGAGCCTCTGTGCTCTGCACCAGGGTGGAAACCTGATCAGTACAAAAGGGGTGACAAATAGATGTGCAAGTTGGAGGTCAAAGGAAATCAACCCTGAAGCAGATGCCCATTGTCCATCTCCTCCCACCCCCAACACTCCCAGGCCTCCTCTCTGAATGATTCATATCCCCTGGGGTTCTCCTGGTTCTCCTGGTACCTGCTCTACTCCCGCTGAGCAAAACCAGTTGGGGCAAGTCTGCATTTTCCTGCAGTTTGGCATGGGGGACACCACCGGTCCCTGTGACCGCCCTCTGCTGGAGGCTTCTAGGCTGGCAAGTGTCTGCAGGCTCTGGACATTGGGCCCAGTTAACCTTCATTTTTTATTAGAGTGATAGGTTGTCTTTCAGAGCCTCGGTGATATTAATTACAGCTGTTGTATAACAACATGATGTTTCACAGAGGACAGAGTTCTCTGTCCCAGAGGCATCTGGCCCCCAGGACCATCACCCACAAGAGGATTGACTTCTCAAGGATTCTGGACTCCCTCCTCTTTCTGCTTCTTAGCACAAGCCTTCAGCCCCCAAGCCCATCCTCAGGAGGGCCGATCAAGCAGAATCCTGGGGCTCCGGTGGGTTATGCTGGAAGCTGGTCTTTAACCACGGAGAATTCTAGAACTCTGATCTAAAAGCTGGACACAGATGACCATGACAGGACAGTCCTGCTTCAATAAAGAAAGGCAGTGAAGTCTACTGTTATAGGATTCTTCCAAGAAGGGCCTCAGCCTCACACGAGGAACACCATAATGGAGTCATACATTGCGCTGTCAGGTTTTCAAACCTCTTTTAGCAACAAACCCCTGGAACCTTGGCTGCTGGGCCTTCTTGGCACTGAGGCAGCTCTGCAGGGCCCAGGATTCCTGGGGTCACAGCTACAATCCCTTCCAACCATAAGAATCCACACTTTACCATTTGAAGCCAATCAAATAGTATTAAATGAAGGAAGACAAATATATTTGAAAATCAGATTCACCCTGGGGGGATCAAGTGTTTGTTTCTGAATTAACCCAGGCTGGATTCAGAGATTCCCAAGTTTCTGATTTATTTCTCCTCTTTTGGTAATAAAATGAAAAATTTTGAAGTATGGAGATGGAGAACAAGCCAGAGACCATACTAAGTGCTTTAAACATGTTTCTCTTTTCATCTTCACAGTAATCCTCTCACCCCCATGAATAAAAGGAAGCTGGAAAGTTCATAAGTGATCTGCCCAAGGTCTCCCAGCTGGAAGCCAGGATTCAGATTCAGGTCTGTCTGGCACCTAAATCGATCAGCCTGTCTCCCTTCCACCCCCTCAGCCCCTGTCCCATTTAACAGCCCCACCCCACCACTTCCACTATCAGGGATCCCAGCGCACACCTAGTTCTTTGTTGCTGCCCCACCCGCCTCCCTACCACGTCCTCCAGGGCATAAAACAGAGGTAAGTGCGTTAAAAATTTATACCGTACACTGGAAAATGGCAGGTCCCAAAACAGAGAATATTAAGACCACCTGGGGCAATAAAGGATTCTGGAGAGTTTTTGAAGTGTTTCCACATTCCACATTTCACTTAATGCCCACATGCATCCTGTGAAAGAGACCAGTGTTAATAGCTCTGTTTTATAGATAGGACATGAGGCTCAGAGAAGCTGTGACCCATCCAAGGTCACATAGTTAAGGAAAGCGCCTCAGTCAGGACTAAAGGGATGTAAGTTTCTGGATGGAGAGGCACTGGCTAGAACCCAGCTCTTCCGCAACCTGGGCCAGCGCTCCCGCCATCCACTCCAGGAAGCAGCAGTCTGCATAACGATCTGAAGACAACGTCTCCCCACTGAGCTCCTCCTCCCCAGCACATGCTGTTTTCTCATCCTTCTTCTTTTTTTCTTCCCTTCCTTTTTTCTCACCATAAATTACATCCCTTGTCTAAAGAATAATTAATGCCACTTAAATAAAGGGAGCAGCAGCCTCATTCCTGTGCTCACATAATTAAGGACTGTCACTTGCATCGCCTGCCTGTGGACACACCCAAGGTGTACCCACCTCTTACTGAGCTTTGAACTATGTGCCAAGCAGGTGCATGCTTAGCTCAGTACATCCTCACCACAAGTCTCTGAAGTAGGTTTCCATATGCCCTCTTTGCAGATGAGGCAGTAGAGGCCCAGAAATGTCACTCATGGCTTGTTCAAGGTCATATAACTTGTAAGTGGCACAGCTAGACTTGAACCTAAGTTTGTCTGACACTAAAGTCCATGTTCTTCACCCCACGGTTCCAACTGAGGGATAACCAAACTGTGGCCAGCCTTTACTTCTCCATCTTTAGAACTCTTCCTGTTAACAGAATACTTTAGCATGCATATAGGTTAGACCAGGCTTGAAGATATCTAATGATAATAATAATTGCGTTCACCACATAGTGGGTGCTTACTTTAGGCATTGTGCTTTACCCCATTATGTCTTTCAGTCCCCACCAATACTTTGTGAAGTGGATACTGCTAGCCCTGTTTTACAGATGAGGTAACTGAGGCCACCAGCACATAGTTTGTGTGTGATAAAATGAGGATTTGGACTCAGGTCTGGGTGATGCCTGAGCCCTTGCCTTAACCGCCTCTCCCCACCTTGCCTACCAGGTTTACTGTTCTTCCAAACATGACATGAATTCTCTCTGCCTCTGGAGTTGGGCCAAAAGAGGTATGTCTGGTCAGTTTGGCCATCAGGAGATTCAGAGCACCCTGAGTGTCCCGTCACCTTGTTTCTGCCTGAGGCTGGCTGCCTTTCCCTGCAAGAGAACTGCTCTGGGTTTCAGGACAGATGCCAGGTATCAGCTAGAATGTCTGCTGGAGACCTGGGAACATATGTGACTTGCCTGTTTGGAAGTACAGAGGAGACTGGAGCTCACACTGTTTAAAAACAGTTCCCTTTCTTTCAGCAAGATGTGTGTGCACTGCTTATCCTCCAAAGAGAGGAGTGGGGTATTTGAATCAAAAGTGTGGGATCTGGGAGTCTGCCAGGGGGCTCACTAAGGCAGCAGTCGATGGTTGTTCGAGAGAGGGCCCCTTGGTTGCCAAGTGACAGAAAACCCAAACCAAACTGATTTAAGCAGTTTGTTGACATACAGAGCTAAAACCCCAGGGTAGGTGGAGCTTCAGGTGCAGCTTGATCAGAGAATCAAAGGATGACTGACTCCAAGTCCCGCTTCTCAGCTTTGCTCTCCTCCACACTGGCTTCACTTCCTGTCACCGCAAGATGGCGGCCATAGCACCAAACCTCACACCCTCTCAGGAGAAGGGAGGCAGTGATCTAGTCAGTCAAACAACTGAGTTTCACTGGCTCTAGCAGGCGTGGCTTGGCTCAACACTGACAGTGGGAAATGTGATGCATTGATTGGCTGGGCCCTGGGGGTGGGGATCAACATACACCCAATAGCATGGACTTAGAGAGACAAAGGGTAGTGCCCTCAAAATCATATTGGGATGCATTATAAGAAGCAGGATAAGTAGGTGTTGGATGTCAGAAAGAAAGAGAAAAAAGGAAGGAAAGAAGGAAGAGAGGAAGGAAGGAAGAAGGAAAGAAAGAGTGGTTATGGAGATGTGCCTAACAGCTTCCAGACAAGCTATGCTCCAAAATTTCATTTGTAAATCAGTTTCTAACTCATTACATTTGTACCCATGTGGTTGAGAGGGAAGGGGGAATTTTTAATTGTAAAGTTCCCAGACTAGCCTAAAAATTTTTATTTAATCCATAATATAGTGGAAGTGCTTGGATATTTGCAATGAAAAATAGAATGCAAAACTTACAACCGTGGATGATAAATAAAAAGAATTGGGATCTGAAACCTTGTCTTTGTTATGAGTGCTGATGCTTGAGAAAAAGCAAGTTTAATTAATGAGACTAAGCTAGCAGATGGAGACTCCAGTGGGGATCTGAAGGGGGCTTCTGAGCACTTCCAAGGGCTCAGGAGGTTGATGGCAGGGCTTTCTGTTACGCTGAATTTCCCTTTACATATTATAGTTTTCTTTATTCTTGATATAGGTGTGTCAAGAACATTCTTACATCTTCTTCTTCCAGGTGTACAAGGAAAATGAGTCTTTGCAACTCCACTATGATTCAGATCATTCTGGATTCACAAACGCAATCCAAGGGAGGGAGAGGAGAGCAGGAGATGGTCCCACTGCACCTGGGCAAGAAGTGGTGGTTGGGGGGCAGGGCAGGGGAGGGACTGGAGGCTGGACACTGAATGTGAGAGGCTGGCCTACCTGGGGGGTACCCAAGCCTGCAGGACAGAGTAAAGGAGAAAGCTGCCAGCCTCCTCCTATTAATCACAGGCACAAGATGCATTCAAACCCATCTTTCTCCAGCACTCTGCATTTCCCCTGTCAGACCATCTAGAAGTATGGGGACAGCAACCAAGCTAAGCCTAGGCCGACGGCCCCCCTGTTGGTCGGTGAAGTCGGTGAGGTCCATTCTCTGGCAGGTACGTGCATTGCTTCTGTCTCCTTGAAGCAGCTGATTGTATATTTACTTTCCTCTTCTTTTCACTTTGCTTCTCTCCCCACTGGCAGCTGGGACACAGAATTTCCTTGCCTAGAACACAAATCTGACCCCATCACTTTGCACCCCTCAAAACCTTTCAGTTGCCTGGTGACTACAGCAACATTTCTCCAAGTCTGTCCCTTAGAATCTTCATTCTTTGGTCAAATAAGTTTAAGAAATCCTCTATCTCATACCCATTTTAGAGAATCCAAACCCAAAGACAAATGAAGGTCTCCAAGCAGTCTTTTGGTAAAGGACATCTTTTACTTTTTTACTCCATCAGTTCTAAACCTTGCTTGACATTGAAGCCCTTCGTATGTAATCTTATTTAACAAACACATTTGGGGAATCACTGGTCTGCAAGATAAAATCTAGATACCTTAACACAGCATCCAAGACCCTTCCTTTCTGACCACAACCCCTCTTTCCAGCCTCACTGCCTAGAGTTCTTCCACCGATGCTCCCTGGTTCCCACCACACTGACCACACACAAATGCTTTGCACTTTCATTTCTCTGTATTTTTGTTCCTATTATTCCTCATTCCTTCCCTTTTCCTTTTTCCTAGGAGCTCCATTCAGATGATTATTTTGTTGATATGAATGATGCACACCTACTGAACGCCTATGTGCCAGGCCCTCTCCAGTCAGCTTTACCCACTCAGGCCCCTGGCTTCAGAGCTGGAGCAAGATGCTGACAATGACTGTTGCCTTCTGTGCTTTGATACCCCTTTCCACTTGGCTCCCACAGCCTCTGATATCAAAAGCCCACTCTCAATTCTTGGTTATCCTAGACCCCCTCTCCCTAGCTTGGGTCTCCAATCAGATTTCCCCTCTCCACTTCCTTCCCTCTTAGAAAAGAGCTTTGCAGCACCTAGTTGACAAGGATGATTGAAACCCTCAGGGTTTGTTCATTCATTCATTCATTCTACAAATATTGATTGAGCATGGGGGTTTTTAAGTTCGGCATGGTCTCACTGCACCACAGGCCAGGGGAGACAGACAGGAAACACAGCCTTATGAACAATTCAATAATTGCTAATGTGCATAAGAGAAAAGCAACAAATAACATACAAAGGAACTCCCATAAGGTTATCAGCTGATTTTTCAGCAGAAACTCTACAGGCCAGAAAGGAGTGGCACGATATATTTAAAGTGATGAAAGGGGAAAACTTATAACCAAGAATACTCTATCCGGCAAGGCTCTTGTTCACATTTGATGGAGAAATCAAAAGTTTCACAGATAAACAAAAGCTAAAAGAATTCAGCACCACCAAACCAGCTTTACAGCAAATGGTAAAGGAACTTCTCTAGTCATCAAACCATAAGAAAAGAGAACAAAAGAGAGACCTACAAAAGATTGCTTTGGCAGTTCAGGATCTTTTATGGTTCCATATAAATTTTGGAATTGTTTGTTCTAGATCTGTGAAGAATGTCATGAGTATTTCGACAGGGCTTGCATTGGATCTGTGGATTGCTTTGGGTAGTATGGCCATTTTGATGATGTTGATTCTTCCAATCCAAAAGCACAAGATACCTTTCCATTTCTTTGTATCATCTTCAGTTTCTTTCATCAATGTTTCACAGTTTTCAAGAGTATTGGTAACTTCCTTGTGTAAGTTTATTTCTAAGTATTTTGTTGTTTTTGATGCAATGAAAATGTTTATGCCAGTTATAAAATTCTAGTTTTGAAGTGAAAAAAAAGTGAATGAAGGTCTGCAAATGGCAAAATATCTTTGTTTCTTATGGATGAGGTGTATTCCATTATATATGTATGCTGCATCTTCTTTATCCATTCATCTATTGATGTGCACTTAGGATGCTTCCATATCTTGGCAATTACAAATAATGTTGCTGTTAATAGCAGAGTGTATGTATTTTTTTGAATTAATTCTTATTTTGTGGTTGGCTTTATTCCTTTGATAACTATGTAAGTTTAAAAAGCTAAAGCTCTAAACATTCTTAGAAACAATGAACAGTACATATATGTAAATTTAAAAAATATGTGCAGTATATTGTGTATATGTATTTACATGCAATACATTGTATATGTGCAGTCAAATTGTAACAATTCTACCAAATAAAACTGAAAAATGAAAAATAAGAAACAAATAATTGCTAATGTGCAAAGTGTTGCCAAGAAGTGGGGGGAGGGGCCTATGGGAGGGACATACCAAGCACCTAACCTGATCTGGGAGTCCAGGGATGGCTTCCTGGAGGAGATGAAGGCCCAAAAGAGATGGGACAGCATGCGAAGGGCACAGGTGGGGGGACTGAGGTGTGTTTCAGGGCTGCAGTGAGTACAGAAGAGGAGGGTGGCTTTGGAAGAGGCTGGTGAGTAACACATAGGGTCCTGGGAGTCTCCTTGAACACTCAGCTCAGTGACTAAGGTCAACAGGCTTGGGCCATGTGCCCTCTGTGGGGCCTTGGGCGGGTTTTGTTTCTGTTTCCCTAGCTGCAAAATGGGGTGTCTTCTCCAACACCTAGCTAACTTTAATAAGCATCTACTATACACCAGGCATTTTTCTAAGCACTTTTCATTATACAACTAATTTAATCCTCACAATACTCTAAGAGATAAGGTACTGTCACGACTTAGCAGATAATGAAACTGAGTCACTAAATTAACTTGTTGAAGGTGACCCAGCAAGCTGGAAGTGGTAGTATTTACCTAGTAGGGCTTCCAGAGTTGAACAAGATAAAGTAGGTAAAGCACTTAACATAGCTCCTGGCACACAGTACAGTCAGCCTTCCATATCCACAGATTCCACATCCCCAGATTCAACCAACCTTGGATTGAAAATATTAAAAAAAAAAAATCTAGAAAGTTCCAAAAAGCAAAAGTTGAATTTGTCAATGTGGTAACTATTTACATTGTATTTACATTGTATTTACATTGTATTGACAACTATTTACATAACCTTTACATTGTATTAGGTATTATAAGTAAAATCTAAAGATGATTTAAAGTATACAGGAGGATGTGCTTAGGTTACATGCAATTACTGTGCCATTTTATAGAAGGGATTTGAGCGTCCCTGGATTTTGGTATCCGAGGGGATCCTGGAACCAATTCCTCATACTGAGGGAGGACTGTGGTTGCTCAATAACTTTTGCTATTTATTTTGATGTATCCTAAGGCCAATGGGAAGCCATTAACAGGCTTAAAGCCATTAAGAGAATATTTTTTATTTATTTATTTTTTTGCAGGAGGAAGGGTCAATTACTTTCCCAGTGTCAAGTACATAGTAGGTAGAGCTGGGATTTCAACCCAACTTGTCCAGATCCAGAAAAAGAGAGGCCAGCCACCTGTAGGCACACAGCAGCTCCACTGTGCATGCCCACGCAGCGTAGACTTGTGCAGCTCAAGTGTGAACAAACTCTGGGGATCCAGACAGCAAAAGAGAAGGTTCCTGTGGGTAAAACAGAGGGTTTCCACTCTACTCCAAGTGCTTCCAAATCCCTTTGTGCTCATCATCCCTGCCCACCTCTTCTTATGGTTTCCTCCCCACTCAAGGAGGCTGTAAAGCCAACCTTTCCCACATGCTCTTGGCCCTCAGTCCCCAGGAAAGGACATCTGTGTGGGGGCGCTAGACAGAATACCCTCAGTTTTGTCTGCAGACTGAGCCATCCCAGCAGCTCTCTTTGGATTTCTTTCTTTCTCCCTGCATTGCACCCTGATGCAGAAAATGCAGGCAGGCAAAGCCGGTGCAGGACAGGACCACTTACCCCCTGGGTAGGGAAGGGATGGGCAGCCCATATCAGCAAGTCTCCAGTTAGAAGGATTTGGGCAGGCCCCCTTCTGCCCCTGCCTACCTCCCATCCTCCCCTCTGCTGCAGTTCCCCCAAGTCACCCATTTCCCAAGATTGAGCTGATCCTGGGGCCCAGAAGAGAAGTTGGAATCCTAATCCTCAGAGCCAGCTTTCACTTCGGATTTATTTAAATGACTTTGAGTACGAACATTTTTCTCTAGTTTTGATTCTGGTATTTTCTCTTCAGTGACCTGACTCATGGTATGTTTTAACCATTTATCTATTGGATTTTACAGTTTGAAACACCATATATATGAGCTTTTAGTGTAATTTTTTAAAAGGGCTTTAAAAATATTTAACACAGGACTTTTTCTTTTAAAATTACACAAGTGATACATGAGTATATTGTTGTATAAAATCAAAATTCATACAGTTCAATTAGAGCGAATGTCCCCTTAGCCCACTCCAAATGTTTAGTTTGTGTATATCCCTCCTGACCACTTTCTAGGTATATACCCACCTAACATATTCATATAGCTTTGTTTTGTGCACATTTTTCTTCTTTTTATAAACATTATACTAATTGCAACTTGCCTTCTTCGTGTAACAATATATCTTGGAGATAATTTTTGTATTCTTAGCATGATAAAGTTTGCCTTACATAACCAAAAATGTTCTCTTTTCCCTTGATTTCTTCCATTGGTTCTAAGCTTAGGAAGTCATTTCTTCTCCAGGTGTTTGAAAGTGTCTCTTTTTCCTACAACATTTTAATGTTTGGTTATTATTATTATTATTATTATTATTATTATTATTATTATTATTATTATATTACATCCAAATAAAATTTATTTATTGTATTTTGCAAGGTTAGGATACAGTTTTTCCCCCTAAATTGTCAACCAGTTGGCTCCAAATAATTTTTTTTAGTAACACTTTCTTTTCCTGATGATGGTATTTTATTACACATTAAATTAATGTGTATCATTGTCTCATTCAGAGCTCCCTAATTTATTAAAACAACTATACATTTTTGCCCTAGTACTGCATAATTTTAAATATTACAATTTTCTAATACGTTTTGTGGCTAGAAAGTCTATTCCCTCCTTACTCTTGTTTTTACAAAATTTTCTTTGAAATTCTACCTACTTATTCTGCGAAATGAATTTTATAATTTCTTAGGTAAAGGTTTGAAAAAAATCACATTTGGATTTGCATTAAGCCTGTAAATTAATTTGACCTTTCCATCTTTACATCATTTAGCCTTTGCATCAGGCATTAAGTATGTCTCTTCATATGCAAGTCTATTCTTTTATGCCTTAGGAAAAAGTTGTAGTTTTCTTCACATAGAAAAGGCTGTATTCTGGATTAATTTATAATAGCATGAGGTTAGCCACGCCTCAGAAATTCAGTAGACACACCTCCCTTCCCCAGTAAGACGATCTGGACTCAGAACTTTGGGGGCAACATTCTTGATTCTGTCTTAAATTCTTCCTCAATTCATTTATTCACTAAACTAGTATTTATTTCAAATGCCTGCTATGTGCCAGGCCCAGTTCTGTGCAGCAAGCAAAACAGTTTTCTTACTATTATCTCAAAATAAAAGGTTTAATTAAAAAAACACAATTATCTCAAAATAAAAAAGTTTAATTAAGAAAACAAAACAAAGTTCTCTCTTCGCAGGAAGCTGACTCCAGTGGGGAGAGAAGACGGGAAACAAGTAAGCAATTAGGCATATGTCAGATCAGATGGTGTGAAGTCCTGCCGAGAAAAAGTGCAGCCTCCGAAAGCTGGTCAAGGGTAGGCGCTCTGTCCGGGGTGCTTCTGAGAAGCTGAAGGAGGTGGTTTAGATTTTCTCCTTCTGATTCTGTCAAACAGAGAAAGTTCTCTATTTTTTTTTTTCCAGAAAACGATCTCTGAAGCTTTTAAATTTGTCAGCCATTTCACATAATATCCTTTTATATTTTTAAAGTCTATTTTTGTTGTCATTTCCACCATTTCACTGGCAGTTGTATCTGTTTTGCTCTTTTTCCCCATGACGTTTGTCCATTGTATTATTTAGACCTTGTTTTTACAAAAAGAACCAACTCAAGGACATATGTGCTAATCTGTTTTTCTACTTTCTAATTTATTTTTTCTGCTTTTTTCCTGATCTCTTCCCCTTGTTTTTATTTGGGGTTTTTGTTTTTTAATACTTCTGAATTATTTAATGAATATTTTGTTTGTTTAAATTTTCTGAGTTTAATAATACAACCATTTAAAAAAACGAAATAAAATGTTGAGTAAAGCTTTGCACACATAGTTGGTTTTCCTAGGCGTGGTTCTTCCTTGTGTTTTTTTCTAAATTAACACTTAATTCCCGATTCCCTCCTTTTTCCAAAAGCTATTTTGGAGAACTTTAAATAGTCAGTTTCTAACATTAATTTCTAGTTTTAGCATGTTATAAACAAAGGATGTGATCCATATGACATCCGTATTTTTAATTTATTGAGATTTTCTTTGTGGAGGAAACGGATCCATTTTTTAAAACTATTTTGTGGATCCTGGAAAATCAGCTGAGTAACTTATAGCCCAAGCCAAAAGTCAGTATATCTTCAGGAACTAGGGGAAAGAACAAAATGTGAACAGGAAGTAAACTCCAAAGAGGAAGTGATTTTGATACAGAGGGGACAAAGAGCTGGCTTTTTTCAGTAAGGACTAAAGACCAGGCACTGTGCTAGGCACTTTGCATGTATTGTCTCATCCAGTGGTGAGGCAGGACTCCTCAGAGCAGGAAACGAGGCCCCAGGGGAGGTTAAGTAACTTCCTAAAGTCTGTTCCCCGCTTACAGCCCTGTCCCCCTTGCTTTGCTGAGCAGGTTCCCACGTTTCTTTTAAGACTCAGTTTAAATATCACTTCTTCTAAGAAGGTTTCCCAAAGAGAAGAGCTGGGTACCCCTCTTCTGCTCCTGTAGAAGTCATCACTAGTCACATCTGTCACCCTTGGTTACCTGGGAGACCCTTAAGGGTGGCCGACATATTTTGGGTTCTCAATAAATGTTTGTTGATGAAGTGAAGAATAAAGACAAAAGGGCCAAAATAAAGGACCAAAAGAGAGCTCCTGTCTGAAGAGTCAACATAGCAAAGCCATCACCTTATGGCACCCCTCCCCCACTTCTACCAAGCAGGTGATGCCTAGGGGTTTACAGGTAATATACTGACATTAATAGCTCGTTCTGTTTGCAGCATGCTTTGATGTCTACACAACATTATCCTAACTGCATTATCTCATTTGATCTCCAAGAACACAGGTCGCCCTAAGCCCATTTTTTAGATAGTGAATATTCAGAAACTAAGTCTGTCCAAGGTCACACAGCTGGCAAGTCACCCTAGCCGAGAACTCTTCAGACTCCTGTCAATGCCACATTCAAAGTGAACCCAGGTCCCTCTCCATGCTAAAGCAGACATGCAGACCCCGACGCCGCACACGCACACACCTTGCTGTCTCGGTAGAGAAGACTTCAAATTCCCCTCCTGTCTTGCTCATCATCATGGTTTCACAATGGAGTCTTTCTTTTTCAGACATGTTTAATTAATGCCTTAAAGGAAATTCATGAGAGTGATCCCTGATGTTACACACTTATTCATTCCTCTGTTCTTATGGACAATAAACACTGACTGAACATTTACTGAGCCCCTGTTATGAATGCAGAGCCAGGTACTCCGCTAGCCCTGGACACTGCGACCCAGGTGCAAGCTGTGGAGGACAACTTGGGGGGACCTTCAAGGCAGCTCTGCCCACAGTCCACCCACTGCTTCCAGGCCTGCCTCCTCCTCCCCCATCCTCCCAGTTCCCACCCCACACCCTCTTTATCTCCCTTCACAAAAAGCCCCATTCTCTTTTTTGCACAATACACTTTCACAATAGATAGTCTATTCAACTCAGAGCCCAAATCATCAGCAACCAAAACGCTAGTTCCTCTTTCCTCCTAGGTCTTCAGACATTTCCAGGGGAGGAGAAATAACTGCATTAGGTAGTGTAACTTCCTGTTTGCTTGGCTTTTTCTCCTGCAGACTGGAAGCTCCTTGAAGGTCTGGCCCTGGGTCTTTTCACCGTTGACTGTGGAGTGAGTGAGAAGCCCAGGTCTTGTTCTCTAAATATATAGGTTATTGTTTAAAAATTCTATAATCATTATAGAAATTTGGCAAATATAATTCCAACAAACACAAACAACTTTTTAACTTGTTTGTATTTCCTTCCCAGTACTTTATATCTATTTTTCAGGATAAATATATGTATATACGAAATTGGGCAAAAATATAATTGCATATGCCATTTTATATCTCGCTTACTATATCACATTTTCCAGGTCATTACATATTCTTCAAAAACATAGTTTTTAATAGCTGCACAGTGTAACAGTAAATGTGCATGCCATAACTTCTTTAAACATTTTCTCATTGTTGAATACTTCAGTTATTTCCTTTTTTTTTTTTTTTTGGTTGTAGTTTTTTGCCAACATAAATAACAATTCGATAAACATCCTTAACTCACATCTTTCTCCACAATGATGACTCTCCCTCAAATAGACTTCTAGAACTAAAGTTTGCTAATCAAAAGACACAAACTTTTAAACTTCCCTTGACTTAAAATATCAAATTATTTTCCAGGCTTTGACCAATTAGCTCTCTCACAGCAGTATTTGTCATCATTGTGGCTTTTATGTGTTTATTTGTTTTCAACTCTTTAGTGAAGCTAGCAGTTTCCTGCTTATGGTAGGTGGCCCATGTTTCTTTTAGCATATTTTTATTCTTATATTTATGCAAATAAGGCAAGTTAGCATATTGGTCCAAACCATGATAGGAATAAAGCCATCTTTATACAAACATGTACCCTTGGACACAAGCGGCATCAGAGGAGGTGCACCCTGACATTATTCCTTAAGAAATAGTGCAGAAATGTCAGATGTTCACCCTATCTATCCACGCAGACTTTTGCTTTGAGTTTTCCTGCAAACTGAGTATTCCAAAATTGTTACTATATTTCTTGACAATTTTGAGTTGCTGCCCAACGCATCTTCTGTCGGACTCCAGCCATTGACTTAGTTTTCAGTGACTCTCCAGTTCCAGGTCCCCTTCCATCTCCCACAGACCCATCCTTTCAGGAGCCCTAGGTCCATCTCTGCTCTCTGCGGCCCCGTTCAGTTCCACCCTGGGGTCCTGCGCCTTGCACTGGCTGGATTTCGGTGGGAGGTCTGATAGTCAAAATCGAATATTAGACATTGCAATATATATCCACTGATATATATTTTTCATGTTTGTATGTTTCTGCCAATGAAAGAAACAGACTTTAATCATCACCCACTAATCTCCCAGCAGTTACTCTGGTGAACACATCAAGTGAAACACTGAAGAGCTGTTTCATACCTTTACTGGGCTTAAAGAGTCCTGATTTTTAGAGAGATGGATATGAACGTTCTGGAAGGTCTGTGACACGAATGTATCCTCTCTCAGGGAAATTGTGAGGATTGATAAACTTTATACTAACAAATCTTCTCTCCTGTTCCAGCTAGGGGGAGAGGGGGTCAGGGGGAACAACTGTGGGGCTCCTGAAATGCTCAGGGGAGGCATCTGTTCACTCCTGCATCAGAACAGCTGATTTCTTTCTCTCTGTTGTGAATCTGGAGGCTTCCTTCTTGGGTTTGAGGAGGTCAGGGGATTTGGCTAAAAGGTGGTGGCGTCTGACTAGTGCACTTAGGCCCTTGCTAGTACTTCCAAACACTCGTACAGTCGTCACAGTTTACCAAATACAGTATCATTCACTACACGTCATACGTTACCTGTTTACATTCCTCCCAGCAACCCCAGGAGATGGACATTGTTTAAGTTACCCATGTCAGAGAATGAAGTGGGTCACCTGCCCAGACAGGTTCTCACAGGGAGGTGATCTGGAAGAGAAAAAGGTAATGGGGACGTACCAGGAGGGGACTGTCACTCTAAAGGAGAAAACAGAGATGCTCTCAACTGGAAACTCAGGGCTGCAAATTCTGGCTCAGTCACTCCATAGATGTGACCTTGGAAAGGTTTTAAATTTTTCTGTGCCTTGGTCTCCCCAGCTGTAAAATGATCAGAATATAACATTTACCTGGCACAAAGGTGACTGTGCAGTGTGTTTATCATAGCAGGTCCACAAAAGTGAAAAACTGGAAATATCCCACAAGTCCAGCAATTTGTTTAACCAGTAAGAGAAGGGCACGGAATAATATCGTTCATTAAGAATGATAATGTGGATGTCTACAGACAGGGAAAAAGATTTGTGACACCATTACCAGGTAAAAGTGGTTGCAGTTTGGTAGGAATATACCATTCTTGTTTAATTTTGTAAAAATAATGTATCTACACGTATAGTCATTCACTTGTTTAACAATATTTACTTTGTATAGTTTTATTACTATGTGCATTTATGTTTAGGTATGTGGACATAAAATGTCCAAGGATATACACCAACACATGTCTCTACAGGGGTTCTTTTTCAGTTTTGCTTAGCTAGTTATCAAATTCTCTCAGAATGAACTTGTGTCATAAAGAAATAAAAGAAGTGTAAAAGGTTTACAATGCAGGAACAAGAACCCTGGAGTCTGCCTGGATCCAGGGGGGCATTTTGCTGGTGCCAAGTTCATCTGCAAACTGCTTGGAGAACAAGGAACCCAAGCAAAGGACTAAAGAGGTTTTGAGAGATTTAATTCAGGTTCTGGAGGAGTCAAAAGTCTTTCTCCCCCTTGCCTCACCAGTGTGAACTTCTGTGTCTAGTTCTCTTCACTGAGCAAATACAGCCAGGCGCCTGCTCCTAGGGGCCCTCCAGGATTTTACGAGGCCCACTCTCTTCTCTTATTTGTTCTTCGGTCAGGCTACACTTCCAATGATCAGGCCAGGCCTTAGTAACCACAGTCTTCACATTCTGGTCCTGTTTCGGAGACAATACCCTGACCACCTAGATCAGACATAGGTGTTCCCCAACCCCAGCCACCCACGGGGACACAGGGCATCTTTGAAGGAATGTATCCTCCACAGCCAGCTCATTGCGTTTCTGACATGATGAGTCACTCTACTTTTAACTCAGAACATAAATCTCATTTCCAGGTTGTATGGGCACCTCCCTGGCACTCCCTGATTTATAACAATGAATAAAAGCTCCCATGTATTGGAGCTTATGTCCCAGACATTGAGCTGGGAATGGGACCATTTAAACCTCTCAGAAACCCTGTGAGTCAAGTGTTTTCATCCCTATTTCACAGATGAGAAAACTTAAATTTAGAGAAGTCAACTTGCCAATATGCAGCAAGTAAGCCTGGACCCTTAAACATAAAAAGACGTCTCTGCACCCACAAGTCTTCTTACCCTTTTTATAAGTAAAGAAATGGAGTCTAAGTCATCCACTGAGGCTGTTAATCACCCCAGTTTCACGAAGTTAGCAAGTGGAAGAAGCTAAAATTTGAACATCTCCCTGGTACCCGGCCCCCTCCCCAACTTATGCCCTGACACACCCGCCACTCTCCCCTCCCTGAGTTGTGCCCTGACACTGCTGTCCCCACTCCCCCACTTGTACTGTCCATTGCAGCAAATACTTGTGGTAGTTTTAAGAATCTCTAAGAATATGCTATCTTGCCCTAGGGCCTTTGGACAGGCTGTACCTTCCTATGCATTTGCCTGGCATAGCCCTATTCATCTAGATGTAACCTCCTCCAGGAAGCCATCCCTGACCACCCTAGTCCAAGCAACCTCTTAGGTGCTTCCTTGGTTCATCCTTACATGGAACAAGTGGCATTTGGTTGTCTGTCTTCTTGCTTTTCCCCCTGCCAATCTGCAAAGCCTGAGTGAGGATTGTGTGTGCTGAAGGTCCTTAGCACCCAGAACAGGAGCGGGCACAGAGCAGAACTCAGTAGGTATTTGTTGTTACATGAATGCTTGACTCTTAGAGCTGTTTTGCTTTATCTAGAAGACACAGCTTAGGTGCATCAAGCAGGATATAAAATGACAGGAATGTGGCTTCTTTCCCAATAAGAGGGCACCGTGGGGGAATGCTCTGGGGTCATCCAGGGCTCACTACCCTGATATGAAAACCATGGTGTCCTCCTTGCTAAAGCAGTCTCAGGCTACTGTTTTCTCACTCCCAGACAGAAACAAATCATGTTCTGAGTGACTGGAGTCATTGCTCACAACACCAGGAGCTGGTTTAGGGTGGGGTGAGGGGCAGTGGCCTTGGGGATTCAGTCTCTAAAGGAGTAGGTCTGCGGGCTGAGGGGGAGGGGTGAAGAGTGGCAGGTCCTGTCCCCCGGAGGCTGCAGTCACTGGGGGAGAGACAATGGGGCTCAGCATCTGCTCCTCGCTGGGAGAAGGGACCCTCCAGTGAAAAGCCAGGGAGAGCAGGGAAGTGTGGGAGGAATTGATGAGGAGGAGGGGTGGAGCCAAGGAGACGCAGCCGGGAGGAAGGAAGAGAAGGGGAAGGAAGACAGAAGGGAGGGGAGAGGATCCAGGCTTTCCTTCCTCCCGATGACCTGGTCCCGAGCTGCAGCCTCCTCTGGCATTGTTTCCTGCGGCATCTCTCGGGGCCCACGAAGACTCACGTTTCTCCCAGGCCCTGGCAGCAGCCCCAGTCCAAGGGCCAGGCATCCAGCAGGTGCTCAATACTTACTTGGGAAAATGAGAAATGTGGCCAACTTTGCTCTGGGAACTTTTCCCCTGTCTTCTCCTCACTTCTCCCAAGAAGCAGAAGGCAGAGCAGGTCTTGGGAATACGCCCAGGCGCCCCAGGAATAATTGACCCTTTCTGGCGGCTCTGCCGCGTTCTGTCCGAGGGCTCCGAGTGGAGAAACGGCTGGGAGTGGAGGGCGTCCTGGAGGTTGGAGGCCGAGCGTCCGGCCTGCCCCGGAGCCCAGGGAAGGCGAGGTTGTGCCAAGCCCCGCGGCCCTGCGGAGAGGCGCAAGGGGCCTGACCCCCGCGCTGCCGACAGCCACGCCTCGGCGCCCCCCAGCAGTGCGCCCGCGGGCCGAGGCCCAGGCCCTGGGATTGAAAAGCCCACGAGCGGCCGATCCCAGCGGCCCCTCCGAGCCCCTTCCCCACCCGGGTCCTGGCGCTCGCAGCCCGCACCGCTCCCTCGAGTCTGGACGTCCAGGGCTCTGCAAACAGCTGTTTAAAGGCTTTTTACAGTTCAGTGCTCTGGGGGGATGTTTGTTCCAAGCCCATCTGCCTACTTTAAAAATATATAAGTAAAGAACACACCCAGCCCGCCACCTCTGGTGGGGAGGGACGGGCTCGGCGGCCCCCACCCGCACTTAGGAAGGAGCCGGCACCCGGCACCCGCGTCCCCCCACCCCCACTGACTCCTCTAGGGAGGACGCCCCCGGCTTCCCACGGTGGGGGGCGGCGTCCCCCGGCCTCCTTTGTGCCGGGCGGGGCCGGGCCCCCCATTACCATGCTCCCCCTTTTCCCCGCTTCAGTTAATCTTTGTTCCCCTTTTCTGCTGGGAGGGGAAAAAAAGAGAGAAAGAAAGAAAAGGAGGAAAAAAGGCGTGACTTGATTTTCAAACGAAACTCCCACAGCAAACAAAACCCTTTTAGAGAAATAAGAAAGGAGGAAGGAGGAAGAAAAGAGGGAAGAAAAAAGAAGGGGAGAGAAAACCCTCCAGGCTTTCAATTTGAGTGGGAGAGTTGAACCGAAAGAAAGAGAAAGAAAGGAAGAAAAAACCTCTCTGCGGTAGAAAGAGAAAAGAAAACTTGGGCTGACAAGAGGGGGGTGGGGGGGGTGGAAGGAAGTGAGAAAACAAAAGAGAGATAAAAGGGCTGCTTTTCTGTCTCTCTCTTCCTCCGCGAGCTGGCTTAGGAGGAGCTGTTTTGCATCCCTTCACGTCAGCCCTGCCTCATTCCCTTCTTCCAGGGAGGGAGAGCGAGCGAGCGACCGAGAGAGGGGGAGAGAGAGAGAGCGAGAGGAGAGGGGGAGAGAGAGGAGAGGGAGAGAGAGAGAAAGAGAGGAGCCGGAGGGAGGGCGGCAGGAGCAAGCTGCGGGCGCGCGTGGAGGCGGGCGGCGGGCGCGCAGCAGCAGCCCGGGCGGTGGGCAGCCAGGAGCCCCCGGCCCCGGCCCGCCGAGGGCCCCAGCGCAGGAGCCGCGCCCGCACCCAGGGTGAGTGTCCCGCGCGGCCCAGGGCCCCGGCCCTGCAGACCCCCGGGCGGCGCGCCGGCGGGGGCGCGGGGGGCGCGGGGGTGGGTCGCGGCGGCGGCGGCGGCCGACCCGCCCCCCGTCTCTCCCCGGAGACGGCCGCGCGCAGGCCCGCGCCGCGCTGCAAACATGTCGTCTTTTCCTTTCACTTCCACATTCCCTCATGCCGGAGAGCTGGAGGGAGAGAGGAAGAGCCGGGGAAAGAGGGAGAGATGGCGTCTGGGGGGGGAGGGGGAGGGGAAAGGGAAGGAGGGAGCGAGCGAGCGAAAGAGGGCGAGAGCGAGGAGAGCGCGCGAATGAGAGGGAGAGGAAGAGAGAGAGAGCGAGAGAGAAAGGGAGGGGAGGGAGGGAGAGAGAGAGGCAAAAATGAAAGGAAAGCGCGGCGGCGGTGGCGGCGGCGGGGCGGGAGGCCCGGAGGCGGCGGCGACTCGCGGGCCCGCACGTGGGTGTCCCGGCGCCCGGTGCGCTACCCCCAACGCCCGCCCGGGACTTAAAGTTTCACCCCCTCGCCGCGCCGCCCCGCCCCGGCGGCTGCCCACAAACTTTATTCTCCGAGCGGGTGGGGTTGCTGCGCGTCCCCGCCGTCCGGGGTGGGGGAGGGCTGGGCGCGCCGCTGGGGTGTCGGGGGCGCCCCCAGGGCAGCCGGCTGCCGCGCGCCCGGGGCCCCGGACCTGTTGAAGGCGCTCGCTGGCCCGCGGGGTCCCCATGGCCTGTCCTTAGCCTCCTCAGTCCTAGTTCCCCTTCCTCGTCGCCCACTCTCTCCGTTTTCTTGCGGTCATTTTCCTAATTGGACAGAGCTGTGGGGTGTGATCGCCGGCGTCAGATTTGGGGCCCCGAGGCTGCCAGGTGGGCACGGGGACTCTGGGACCGACGGGACAGCCCCTGCTGGCGTGCAGAGCTCAGGGATCCGGCCCTTGTGCCACCGCCCCCCTAGCCGCGGACTTGCTAACTAGTGCGTATCGTGTGTGTGTGTGTGTGTGTGTGTGTGTGTGTGTGTGTGTGTGTGTGTGTGTGTGTGTGTGTGTGTGTGTTCGTATCGTGTGTGTGTGTGTGTGTTCGTATCGTGTGTGTGTGTGTGTGTGTTCGTATCGTGTGTGTGTGTGTGTGTGTGTGTGTGTGTGTGTGTGTGTGTTCGTTCCCAACTTGCCTTTTAAGATGACTTTTATGGTCGCTGCAACTGTTTCCCTCCAGTCTGAGCTGTAGTTCGGGAAGATTTAAGAGGCCAGGGAGGTGCTTGCGTGGGTTTTAACTAACTAAAAACAATCAATGTATCTCTAAGCTCTGCGATGGTTCCGGCAAGGCGTATCCAGAGCCTGGGTGCGTTTTCACAACTACCAGGTGCTGGTCCTTCCCCGTCTGAGCGGCCCAGTGAGGGATCATCCTCGTGGCCCACTCTCGAGCTGCGGGCCGAGTGCCCTCACTGCTAAGGGCATTCCGAGCGCTTTAATTTCTGTGCAAAATGGAAACTCCAAGCTGGCGTAGACTTGGAGGGGATGTAACCAGTTCAGGCGGGCGCCTGGGAAATTCACGAAATTCCCCCACAGGTGTGCAGAGAGGGACTTTGAACCTTGGGGGTCACCTGTCCAAGTTTGAGACGGCTCTTTCAGTGCTGCCTTAGTACACGTGTAAGTAAAAACAGTCAAAGTTCATTTCTGCCAAATAGAGGGCCTGGAGCCTGCATCCCTGTTTTCGCCCTCTCCAGCCGCCTTAAAAGAACGAGTGGGGCCAGGTGGAAGGAAAGAAACCCACCCCTAATCGTCATTAGACTTTAGAAAACGTATTCTTAGTGTTTATGATGATCAAAGCCATAGGCTTGTCTGGTTTTGATTTTTTAGACTTAGTATGGCTGTCCCTTTCTCGTTTGTTTTAAAGCAGATGTTATTTTCTAGAGCTTTCATGGTGGTTTTGTCAGCTGGCCCTCAAACCACGTGTCACCTTGTGCCAGGCACCTGCCAGTCTGGAATCAGGACCTCTAATTGGTCACCTATAGTTCTAGCTGCAGTAGTGCTCCAGTAACCTGCAGGACCCTGCTTTCTTGCATGAGGGCAGCAGGGGCAGGGCTGCTTTTGGAGAAAAGGAGGTGTTGGCCGTTTGGGTCACATTTTCCTTTTCTCCAGGTTCACCTGGTTGCCTGTGTGCTGAGGGAGGGAGATACAGTGAGTGGAAGTGAGAGCAAAGATTCACTCGTCTCAGAGCAGATTCCTGGGTGAGTCCTTGTCCTGTGGTGTGTGGCCAGCAGGCCATCTGTTCTGTACTTGGGTCACTTTCATTCCAACCAGGCATTTTCTACCAGGGAGACTTATTTTAGGCTCACTGTCTAGAGACAAGGAGACAGACAAGGTCTGCAATGGTTTTTGAATTGGAGGGAGACTAATGGGCCCACCAGAGATTTTGCATACCTTCTATTTTGGGTTTGCGTTGTGGCCCAGGGATATTTCCATCAGAGTTGTACTTCGAAAACCAAGTTTGATGTTAGAAAGGAGTAAATAAATAGAGGAGGAGTCGGGTGCATCTCAGGATGCTGCCCACAGGCTCCTCATCTGGCTTGCTCACCCCTAGATCCCAGGGCAGGGGCTCATTTTGTTGAATTAAGGAATCTGTGAATCTGGTGAGTCTCATACTAGTGGTGGTTGATCCCAGCCCTTAGACTTCAAAGCTGGAAGACGACCTTAGAGGTTGTCTGAAAGAAACTAAGGCATGAGAAGAGTTCCATACCTGAAGCCGCACAGAAGTGGCAGAGCCAGCCCTCAAACACAGGTTTTCTGAGTCCATTTCCAGTGCTCTTAACACAAGGCGGTGGCCTGTATTCCTGCTGAGGATCCCGAATCAGGCTCCATCCAAAGAATGTGCCTGTGAAAGCATAAAACCATGGGCTTATTCTACCCTCATGAGATAGGTAAATGAAGGCCCTTATGTTCCAGTTGTGTTATACTTACTGTTCCAGAGGATTTGACAGCCAGTGTGACTACTTGGGGAAACCGGGTGTTTCTGGCTTTTTAACACCTACTTCTTCAAAGTCCACCAGTTCAGCAGGGCAGCAGTTTAGTCATCGGGATGTGCCTAAGTCACCCTGAGTACTTTTTGATCTGGAATGCTTTCTTCATGCTTTGTACTTGTGTGTGATTTATTTAGGCTTAGTCTGAGGAGAAGAATGGGGATGTAAGAAAGGACCAGAGATGAGAACTGATCTCTATTCATGGGTTAGATCTCTTATTACCCTCAGTTCGTGAGGACAGAGGTCTTTCTTTGTTCATTACTAAGCCCCTGTGCCTAGGACAGGGCCTGGCACATAATGGGCCCTCGATAATACTTGTTGGATACATGTGCTGGACATTAGGAAAAAGATCTCTCTTCCAGGAGGAACCCACGGATGACAACACAGAGGCAGAGACAGGGAGGTGATTGATGGGAGCTGCAGAGTTTTGCAGTGAGTCATTGCTTAGAACAAGCTTTAGACAGGTAAGGCAGGAGGGGCTGGGAAGAGTAAATCTTGAATGGGGTGGAGCCACTGGATGGAGACTTGTGCAGAACAATAGGCAGGTCTATAATTTGACCGGATATGGGGAGGATAATAATAATCATAAATCTTGGGCCAGGCTTGTGTAAGTGCTTTATGTGTATCATCTCCGTTAGTCCTCATAGGTGGTAGTTACCCCATGGTTATTCCCATCTGGCAGACTGGGGAGCTGGCGCACAGAGGACTTAGTAACTCATCCGAGGGCACGGAGTTGGTATCTGAACCCAGGCACACTGACTTCAAACTTTGCCTCCCATAAATGATGATTTCAGACATCTCTGCCCACATCAAGGAGCATTCAGAGCTTTGGGGTTCCTCAAAAGGATGACAGCAGAAAATCTGGAAAAGAAATTGTTGGTCTGCAGTAGAATGAAGCTGGCAGGGAGCATGCCCTCTGCTTCCTTTGCCAGGGCCATCACGGTGTCCGAAGACTGTAAGGGAATACTGATTTGGGGGCCCTGACTATTCCCCAAGCAGAGTGGCTAGTTCTAGATCAGGACAATTTTGTACTTGATAAGGATTTAGGACAACTTTTCAACTTAAATTTTAGTCAGCATGTATTTGAGACTGGTGAGAATTTTTAAAGCCAAAAGTGTCACCATTGGCCATGAGGCCTCTAGAAGACGTTTTCCACGATCCATCCTACTCCAGGGTGCTGGTCCAGGCTATTCCAGCCCACAACAGCTGCCTTTTTATCGACAGTCTGTTGGTCCTCATGGAGCTTGCAGTCTCCCTGGGAGACAGGTATTAAACTGATAATCACACAAATACTCTTTGATTACAGTCGTTATAAATGCTTCAAAGGAAAAAAGTACAGAGACTATGGGAGCTGATAATCAAGGAAGATGGGGAAAGGGAGGCTTTCCTGAATAAAGGGCAGTTAAACAGCCATGCAAAGAGTGGGTGAAGAGGCTTTAACCAGGTGGGATAGTCCATTAACCTTGATGTAAACCTTGTTACTCTGTATGTGGTCTGTGCACCAGCAGCTTCAGCATCACCCGAGAGCTTGTTAGAAATGCAGAATCTCGGGCCCACCCCAGACCTGCTGAATCTTCATCTTAACAAGATTCACGTGCCTGGTAAAGTCTGAGAAATGCTGATGGAATCAAAGTACCCAGTTGGGAGGTTTGCAGCTGAGAATGAGTTGGGTGACCTCAAACAAGTCACCCAACTTGGAATGGCTTGGAGGAGTAATAAAGAGGGAAGGAGATCATCCTACAAGTTCCTTCTGGCTTCTCAGATCTTTGGCTTCTCCTGGTGTGTGCTGTCTCCAAGATTTTTGAGGGAAAGGACCTGGGCTTAAGACCGCATCTACTTCTGCGGTGCCTTTGGTGGCGGCCAGCAGGCAATACTAGTGCATGCTCTGGTCTGACTTCAGCGCTAGAGGGGTCAGACCTTTGTCTGGGGAAAGATGGGCGTACTTTGCCAAAAGCATGTGGAGCTTTGTGGAGCACACAGAGAGCAAGAGAAAAATGTGCAAAGGTCAAAGGGCTTTGAGGGAGGAAGGTGTGACATTTTGCCAGAAATGGAACCTAAACCAAGGGTGGGAGGAAACTGCTCAAGAGTTCCGTGCATGTGAACATAATACTTCAAGAACTGCCATGGTGTTTCGCCCCTGAGATCCTCACATCACTGTAGAGAGAAGCAGAGGATTGGAACCAGAGCTCCTAGACCCTCGCAGCCATGGTGGGCTTCAGTTACACCTGCACCTATGCAGACAGTTACGTGTATGTGCACTTTGCTAGGGAGAGAACCTGTAACTTTCACCAGCCTCAAAGGGGTCTGCAGCCTCCCAGAACTAGGGGCCAAAGGCTTTCTTGACTCATTTCTCCCAGCTCTTTTAAGCCCATATCAGTCGCATTGTTTGCAAATATTTTCTCCCATTCCATAGGTTGTCTTTTCATTTTGTTTAGTTTTCTTTGCTGTACAAAAGCTTATAAGTTTAATTATGTCCCATTTGTTTATTTTTGCTTTTATTTCTATTGCCTTGGTAGACGTAACCTAGGAGAATGTTGCTACAATGTATATCAGAGAAAGTTCTTCCTACGTTCTCCTCTAGGAGATTTATGATGTTTTATATTTAAGTCTTGAAGCCATTTTGAGTTTATTTTTGTGTATGGTGTGAGGGAGGGTTCTAACGTCACTGATTTACATGCACTGTTCAGCTTCTAGCTCTTTTATTATGCAGCACTTACTATGTGCCAGGCACTAGTCTAAGCACTTTCCATATATAAGCTCATTTAGGTTGACTGCTTTTCCTGAGGTCACACACCTAGTAAGTGTCAGAACCAGGACTGGCACTCAGGCAGTCAGGCCCCAGAGTCCCTGCTCCTCGCAAAGTCTACCTTAGTAACAGGGCAGGTGGGACTAGGGGAGAGCTCTTTTTGGTAGCGCAGAAATTGAGATTACAGAGGCCCCCGCTTTACAGGTAAGTATCTCCCAGTTGTTCATGCATAAAACTGAAAGCGGTTTTCCCAAGGAAATATGTAACAAATAGCACTGGGTTGCCAGGCTAGCCCGTGAGAGCCTGCGTCACTACTGGGCTCAACTCATGATTGTTTGCAAAAAGAAGAATTAGAAAACAAGACTGCTGCAGTACTGCAAGGTAAATTAAAAATTCTAGAATTGGACAGAAAGCACTTGAACACAGTCAAGTAAGGGGGGTGAGGTGGTTGGAGGATATTGGGGTAGATTCTGAAAGAGGGGATTAACGGATGTTAGAAGCCAAAGCAGGGCCAAATGTATGTCAAATCAGCAGCTTCCAAAGGTAAAATAAGTGGCTTTTATTACCTACTAATTAATGTGTGAGCCTCACAGACCTGACTCCTCCCCCATCCCTAGTGCCTTACCCCAAGTACAGAGGCTTTTTGTCTTCTCTCTTATTCACTTCTGTGCTATTTGAATATTTATCAGTATGTATTATCTTTATAATCTAGATATTTGTAAATGGAGTAAAGGGACTATTAGAAGTGGGTTGATCTCTAGGGGGGTTTTAGTTTTATCTTCTACGACCATCATCATTAAGGAGTTTCTGATATTAAATATGTATGCTCTATCATGTGTGTATTTCGGGAGTACCGAGAGGATTTTCAGGGCAGCGGGAAGCTGAAAATAAGGGCCCAGCTGCCTTCCCTTTCTTCCTTCCCTTCCCCTCCACATGTAATAAATCGAGAATCAAAATCAGGTAAGACTGATCACTACGGAAAGCAGGAATGTCCACCCTGCAGATTTACACAGGAGAATAACTTCTGTGATGACTCTTGGTTATGTGTGGTTTGTCTTCTGGTTGGTGCCTGAACACCATCCCCGACCCCGTCCCATTCCCAGTGAGGCCAGTGGGATGGCTGGATAGGGAAGGTTGTTTTGCATGTGTTTGGTAAAAAAACCGTACAAACTTGAGTGGTTATGTTATGTGCCACATCAAGATGTCCTCACAAAGACCATGTCTCATCTGGCTTCTCAGTGAGCATGAGGAACCCTTGGGAGACTGATGGTGCTGGTTGGTTAACCTCACCCTATGATGTCCCATCCTGGGGCTCCCAGGCCCACAGTCTCACCTCCCATCCATTCACTAGCCACAGACCACAGGACCACTGTGGACTCTTCTGGACCATTATCCAGAAGCAGCTCACTGCTGAAATTCTGAATTCTTCCAGTTCTCCCACTGCACAGCCCTCCTTGAAGCAGCTTTGCCCACCACTGCCCCAAGCTAAGAAACCTCTGCCTGGTCACCCAGGCCTCATGACCACCGTCAACCCTCATTCCCATGTCCCACCCAGGATGCCTCCCTACGACTGAGCACTGGACATCCTCCTGTGCCCAGGTCCCCACTACAGCTACAGACATACCCTTCTCCTTTTCCTTTGGCCCTGGGTCTCCCCGACCCCACTCACATTTCAGTTCTCTTCACCCTAGGACTTCACAAAGAAGAGTCCACCCTTTCTATCCCTACTTCCTCTCTCCCCTTCTCTCCAGCTCTGAAGCAGCAGAGTATCACTCTGACTCCCACCTGCTCTCCCAGAGGTCATGGTCACCTCCTAATCACACCTGGTGGCCTCTACTTATCTGGCTTCTCAGTAACAGGTACTGTCATGAGACCCTTGCCCCCAGTGGGTTCTGGCTCGTCACTCTGGATCCTCCTCCCATCTCTCTAATTATGCTTTTTCTGCTACTCCCTCCTCCTCTGGCTATGCTTTGGTGCCTCAGCCACAGTTCTCTGCTACTTGCTTCCCATCTGTGTCTATGGTTTCAGCCTGCACAGCCTGGACTCTTGGTCTATATTCCTGTCCTCATGTATCCTGTTAATAGCCTAGAGCTGGGATTACTTAGTTATAATTTTGGGTATATATGGATATCTTCCTACCATCTTAGTTTGTGTTTTCTGTTTCTCCTTTTTCTGATTATTCTCTCTCTCTCTTTTTTTTTTCCTTCACTCTTTTTTCTCTTTACTGCTTTGGAACTTATATACTCTATTTCTGTTCTTTTGATGCATGGAAACTGCGTAAGGTTTACGGTTAGCTGGTGTCCATATCTTTTTCTGAGCAATGCACGGATCTGGGGATGCTTTATATAAAGTCACCATTGTCCCTGCTCACATTCAGTTGTCATATAATGGTTTAGCTCTGTCTTGTTTCACTCTTTAATACCACAAATTGGGCATTATTTTCAGTATTCTATATGGTTGGTTAACCTTTAATTTTCCACATATTTATCACTTTACTTATATTTCTCTTTGCATCTTAGGCTTTCTTTGTGGAATCAGAACATCATGTGGTGGGTGATTTAATTATAAACTTCAGGTTCCTGTTTGACTGAAATTTTATTTTGCATATATTGTTAAGAGATTGTTTTCCTGGGTATAAAACATTAGCTTGGCAATTGTTTTCTCTTTGTATTTAAAGATGGTATTCCACTGTCTTCTGCCTTTCGTTGCTGATATTGAGAAGTTGGTAGTCCAGTTATTGATCTTAGGTAATTTCTTCTCCCTGGTTGTTGTTTTGTTATTGTTGTGGTGATGGTGGGGTGTGTGTGCGCGCGTGTGTGTGTTTGCAGTTTATTGTATTTAGGAGTGGATTTTATTTTATTTAGCTAAGTGTTCATTAGACTTCCTGAAGCCAAAGATTAGTGACTTATCAGTTTTAGAAAAATTTCAGCCTTTATCTCTTTGACTATTATCTTTCCATCATTCTCTCTCTGGTTCCTCCTTGGCAACTCCAGTCTGATGTATGTTAGAACTTATTCTCTCCTTTACATCTCGTAACTTGTTTTTCATTTTCAATCTTCTGGGGTTTGTTTGTTTTTTTTTTAGTGTTTTCTGGGTAATTTCTTATTTGTCTTCCAGTTCACTAATTCTCTCTTCAGTTGTCTCTAATTTTCTGTTTGGACCTTCCACTGAGGTATTTTTAATATCAGTGTTAACTCACAGATTTTAATATATTTGATGTGTCTTAATCCGTTTATTTTCCTTGATGTTCATCCTTTAGGTTTTTAATCTGGATGATTATGTTTTTATTTCATGTTTCTATTTAATTCTTTTTCAAGTATGTATGACCTTTTTAAAAATGACATCTTACTCCTTACTTGTTTTCTAATTTATTTTGTTTTATTGTTTACTCCTTACTTGTTTTTAAATCTCATTTTATTTCCTTGATCGTATTAAACATATGTATTTTTTTGTGTCCAGTAATTCTAATACCTGGAACATTTGCAGGTATAGTTCTATTGTTTGATGCTCCTGCTCTCTCCCACTCATGAGGGCTTGTTTCCTTATGTATTTTAGGATTTTTTATTGTGAGTTTAATTCTTAGCTTGCAGTTTTGAGGACAGAGCCCACACCCACATGCGGGCCTGCCAGTGACCACAGATTCTCAGAGGAGTCTTCATTGAAAACTCTGCACACAGCTAACACTACTAGCAGGCACCCCACTTTATCCCATTGTTCCCTTATTGCCAAATGCCTTCCCTGCATATTTGAACATAGTCCTAGTCATGTCAGGTCCAATTAAAAACTATGTATCTTCAGAGCCTTCTCCATGCCATCTCTTGCAGAAGTAACCGGCTCTTCTACATTCATTGACACTCTAACCTTACCTATTCGTCTATAAGTGGGTGTGTTCAGACCCCACACTGGACTCTGAATTTCTTAAAAGCTCAGAGCTTTGTCATTTATTTCTGGAGCCCCAGTGCCTGGCTCACTTTGAACAGAGTAGTTACTTAGTAGATGTCTTTTGATTGAACAGAGTTTATGGCAAAATCAGTATTTCTATTCTTGTTGAATAGTAATAAAAAAAAAATCACAGGCACTACCCTACCGCATGATCTTAGACAAGTCCAGTTTACCTCTTTGGATCTAAGTGACCTTAGCTATAAAATGAAGGGATGCTTCTGAGATTGCTAGTTGCTGTAAGATACTGAGATTCAATATAACTTGTATGACTTGTCAGTCATCATCATATGGATCAACTCTTGGTTCACAAATGGAATGAAGGGATAAGAGGGTCTTGGAGAAAAAGAATGCAATTCTGAGGTAATGGCATGATTTGGACAAGAAGAAAGAGAAGGAACTCAAAAATTAATATGAAAGGTGACATTTTAAAATTTGTAACTTGAGACAACGTGGTGGCTATTCATTTTTTTAATGAGCACTTTATAACAAAATAAATTTCAGAAGGAGTAAAGATGGTACATATAAAAAATGAAGTCAGGGAAAATACTTTCTAAGTTTGACTTAAAACCCAGAAGCTATGGAAGAATAGATTAATATATTCATCCCTATACAAGTGAAAAATTTCAGTGTGGCAAAATCATGAACAGAGTCAAAAGAGTCTCTGCTTCTCAAAACTGGGAAAACATTTTTGCAACATATATCAGAGATAGAGCTAATTTCTTTAATATCTAAAAAGGAAATAAAAGACCATCAACACAATTTTTAAAATGGGCTGTGAACATGGACTGTTCACAGAAAAGGAAGTACAAATGGTTCTTAACCACAAAAGGTATTCAGCCCACTAGTAATAAGAGAAATGCAAGTTAACTGTGCTATGGAGAAGTGACAGTGGGAACAGATACTCTCATAATTGCTGATAGAGTGTGAGCTGATACCACCTGTATAGAGAGGATTTTGCCAATATTTATTAAAAGTGCACAAGCAACTCCACTTCTGGGAATGCCTCTCACAGGTATAAGCATGTAACATGTAAAATGATGCATTTTTCGAGATAGTGTATCAATATAGTTGCTGATGTATTTTCTTAAGAAAATACAGGACAGAATGCCTGGCTGTGCGGCATTCTGCAAGGATATCTAGGAGACTGGGAACAGTGGTTTCCCATAGCAGATACTAACTTTTCACTGTGTTCCTTTTTCTCCATTTTGAATTTTGTACTTTGTGCATATACTACCTAATTAAAAACTATTTTTTTTAAAGGAGAGAAGAAGGGAGGGTGGGAAAGACGGAGGGAGGGAAGAGGATCTCACCTTTGCATTTTCACGTAGGCTATTTTAATTACTCTCCTCAGCGGCCCCTAGCGAGGTTACCAATTTTATAAACCAAGAAACCGATGCTCGAAAGTCTGCAGTGACCTGCCCAAGTTCATGGAGAGAGCCTTCGAATCTGGCATTGAATCCAGTTCTCACTCCAGAATCCCTGGGCTCATGTCTGTAGATCCGTATTTTGTTTCCTTCCTTTATTTTTAACTGACATCTCATAGGTCGAGGACCAATGGCTGTGCCCCATGGCCTAGGCCCACCCCCTCAAGGGAGTGACTGTAAAGTTCCTTTGGCCTCCAGCTGCCCGGCTGGCTCACAGGTCATACTGGCCAGAGCTCAGGCAGGAGGTGGTGGAGCCAGCCCAGAACCCAGCCCTCCACATCAGACACAATGAGGAGGATTAGGGATGGGCTTTGCAGTCCTACCTTTGAAGTTCCCAGCTTTTATCAGAGTGTCTGAACCTTAACATTATTTCAAGGGAGCTTTTATTACTGTCTGTATGAACTGGCCTCAGGTAGGCACCAGCTGCTGCCAGGTGCCGAGGGAGCACTTCCTGGTGCCTTCAGCTGGTGCCTTCACTTTGTTTTATGGCAGGGAAGTTTTCAGGGCTGAAGGTACTTGGATGAATCTGGAAGAACCACTTTTTCTATTTTCCATCCACAGGTGCAACTGGATGGCATCTCTTTAATTAAACAGAGAGAGAGGTGGTTTTTTGATTTTTGGTTTTTGGGTTTTGGTTTTTGTCTCACAGAAACACCTGTGCTGTTTTCAAAGTAGGGTATTGACTACTTCCTCTTCGCTGAAGAGAAGTTCTTTACAGAGAACAAGGCTAAAGGTTTTGGCCATATATAATATGAGGCTGTAATTTTTAGCAGCTTCACCTGGGGGAAGAACTTGATGTCTTTAAGAGATACAGAACCATCTAGCACTACCTGTCCTCGTGTGCAGTGTCCTATTCATTTTCTAAGTTGGAGCCATCATTTCTTAAGAAAGAGGCAGAGTCCTTTGGGGCTGAGGAATGCTCCTGGGAGTAGAAAGTCTTCAGGATCTGAGGGCCTGAGCTGACATGTCCAGCACCCTGTCACTGTGCTACTTGGCATCTTTACAAGGGATGCATCCTAATGACCCACACTGTCCATTTTTGCTTGTTGGGCCAGTGGAAGTAGAAGTGCCTTGAACGTCACAGAGCTGTACCCACGTAAAGTTTGCACCTGACTATTTGCTGAATGCATGAAGGGATGGAGGCACCCAATAAACGTTCCCCAAATGGTTGAATTTAAACTTCGAGATAGATTTTAAAGCTATTGATCAGAAAGAGGACTGGAAAAATTCAGACATCTCCCATTGCTCCTCGGGTTTTCCTGATGCTTGAATAATTAAGCCCATGCCCTGCAGGATTTTTCCTTCCTTGGGCTTTAGCTCATTTTACACTAAGGCCAACTTCTGTCAGTGGTACGCTCTGAGTACTCCCGAGCGTTCCACTCTGTTATCTTCTTGTGTTCTAGCTCATTATCTGGAAGAACCTCTTGTGTAACATCAGGTAAGTTCTGTTGCTTCAGTTACAGAGCTTGTCAGAATTTCTCTTCCAAACCCCTCTTTGGGGGCTTTTATACCTTGATTATAAAAATGCATACTCTTTTACCAGCTAGGTGAAAAAAATCTCAGCTCAGGAACTGGCTTTTAAAAAATTCCTCCCTCCTCCCTTTTTAAAAATTAATTAATTAATTAATTATTTTAATTTTGGGGACAGGTAATTAGTTTTTTATATATTTATCTTTAATGGAGGTATTGGGGATTGAACCCAGGACCTCATGCATGTTAGGCATGCACTCTGCCACTGAGCTATACCCTCCCCCTAATTCCCCACTTTGAATTCACTGTCTAAAGAGATGGTCATTGTCTTTTCCTTGATCAAGGACAAAAGTAATATTTGTTTTGTTTTTTCACACCTCAGCCCCTCTGCCTGTTCTCATTTCCCTCCTCCCACTCTCCGATTACCCCGTGGCAGTTACTCCGAGGGCCTGGACAGAAAAGTGGGGTCCTGACTGTTCTCAGGGTTTGGCTCTTGACTCTTGACTCACCCTTCCTGCACTCACTTGGGCCTTCTGGAAGATTTTAATTCCTTTTCACTGGAAACTACCTCCTAGTCCTTGAAAGTATACTTAGGTGGTTTTAAGTGTCTCTGTCCAGTTTTGCTTTGTTTTGTTCAAATCCTGTTCAGATTTGAATGTCCAAGGAATGTACAATCTCTTGGATCTTGGATCCCCTCCTTTTGTTTTTTTAGAGAATAGCTTTTATTGATTTTTTTTCTTGTTACAAAGAGATTTATGATTGTTGCAAAAAAATTTAGGAAATAGAAACAAGCAAAAAGAAGAAAATAAAAACCACTTATAATTATTAATATTTCAGTATATGACACACCCTTCCAGTGTATATTTTTTAATTTAAAAAATGAGATTTTTTTCAGTTAGGTAGAATTATTACAGTTCGACTGCACATACACATTATATTGCATGTAAATACATGTATACAGTATACTGAGAAAAATGAGATTATACTCATCATGTCGGTGCATCTTACTAGTTTTGCTTTTACTTGACAATGTTATTAAATTTTCCATTGTGTTAAATGTTCTCCAAGTTACTTTAGAGGGTTGCATAGTAGTCTTTTGAACAGATGGATCATAATATATTTAAGCAGTTGCCTTCATTTAGGTTGTTTCTTTTTCTCTCATAAAGAATGCTGTAGCTTAGTGGTAGAGCACATGCCTAGCATGCACGAGATCCTAGGTTCAATTCCCAGTATCTCCACTAAGGAAAAAAAAAGAATGCTGTGGTGAACATCCTTGGGGTATTGTTTGATTATATCCTTAGGGTACATTTCTAGAATGGAATCCCTGCGCCAAGGGCACATTCTAAACTCTCTGGATTTGGATGGTTAAAATGGCCTCCAGAAATGTTGTGTAGTATTTTTGATTCCTTTTAGGTGAATATTAAGTCATCTTCTTTTAAAACCGGGTTGTGCGTTTTTAAGACACACTTTCGAACTGTTTCACACGTGTTGATTAAGAGTGACTGGCCTGGGAAAGGCCTGAGAAACCCGGGGCACTGCTGACCTGGGAAAGAGAACCTCCAGTCCTTGCCTCTTTGTTTGCAGTGGGTCTCAGCGCTGAGGCTGGAGGTCTTTTTTGTTTCCTCTGACTGCAGGCAGCTGGGCCAGCCTGTGGCTCCCCTGGGAAACCTCAAGGAGCCCATCCTTAGGGTGCCTGGCAGCAGTGCTGTCTTTGAGGATCCCTGACTCTCTCGGGGAGCTTAGGCTGGTCTTTCTTCCTAACTCCATAGACCGAGGCTGGTCCTCCCTGGCTCGGTTGGTGTTTGTGGGAGTGGCATGGAGGACTTCCTGTGCAGGCCTCAGACTTGTCCCGTGGGTCCTGCCGGGTGGGGGGGGGGGGTGCCTCTGCCCAGACCTTCAGCCCTTGCAGCCCGATTCCTCAGTCATCACCTTGCGGGGGTCGGGGGGCAGGAGGGAGGTTTGATGGAATTATGGCGGAAGTAACATATGCTTAGGCTAAATTGGGCCTTCCTGTTCCAGCTCCTCACTCGTCTTCCTCCTTTTCTGCCCTCTTCCTCCTCCATACCAGCACATTCTTTATGGTAGCTGGTGAGGCCTCTGAGGACCTTCCCTCCTTCTTACTCCTTTCTTCTTGGCTCCTGGTGACACCTAGGCTAGTGCCTACATACCCTCTGGACCTGGCACCTCCTGCTCTTTCCTGCATCTGCTCTGTTCTGGTGCCGGGCCCCCCATCACTCCTGTGTCCAGCTGAAGCCCAGTTCTAGCCTGCCCCCTCCTTTCTCAGGCCTGACAAGAGGCCACAAGGGCTAGAGGAGGCCCAAGCTCCCCCAACCCAGAGAGACACGGTGTGCCAGCTGCTGCCCGTTGGGTTGCAAAAAACAAAAACACAAAACCCAGCCCCTAGAGATGAGGGATGATTCGGTTTCTCTAAACTTGACGACTTGTGTGCTGGAAACAGGAGGCACGGGTTGGGAGAGGGAGGCTGGAGGTTCCCCTGGGGTGGGCTTTGTTTAAAATTTAATATACTCTTTCTTTCTCTGAACGCACCAGTGCAGCTTCTAGCTCCTTTGTCACTTTAGCCCCGTTATCTGTCTGGTGGATGAGATCTCTTATCTGCCTGGTCATGCCTCTCTTCCCTGAATGGACCATCCCCATCCCACAGTCTCTACCCTCCTCCCCCATTTGAGACACAATGTTACAGACCTCATTCTGCAACCTTAGATTCCAGTGAAACTTGTCACCTTGCTTCTTAGCTAATTAAGATTTGGAGAAAACCAGGGTCCACATTTAACAATCCTGGACCCACCCAAGGCACAAGAAGTAGGCAACTTTGGTGTCCTATGAGAGATGGTGTGGCACCTGCCCTTAGCAGTGTGGGAGAGTTGGGTCCGAGGGTGAGGGTCTCCGCTCTGGGTGGTCCAAGACAGAGTTGATTGTTTGCTCCCATGTGTGCTGCAACTTGGCACCTGGCACCTTGACCTTGGGAAGCTCTGCAGGGTGGAAAGCGCATTCTTCACAGAAACACAGAACCGCTCTTCTCCCTATGAGCAGGACCACATCTCAAATGTCGCTCCCCAAGGAAGTGGGCTCTGAGGCAAGAGGAGGACCCCACTTCAAGCCACAGGACTCAGGATCAGAGGAGCCATGGCGTTCCGTACTGGCTTGCCATCTCCTAGCCCCGATGAGCCACAGCCTCCCCAACCATGCCTTGGTTTCCTGGCCTGTGAAATGGGCTCATGAACCTGCTTTTCCTAGGTGTGCTTGATGCTGTGTAGTACATGGTTATCATTGTTACCTGTGTCCTGCAGGGCTCTGAAGTTGGAGAGAGCCCTGCACTGCCCCGAATCCTCTTTTCTCTTACAAATCTCCTTTTGTCATCTCTTTATTCCTTCATTCAGTCAGCAAACATTTACCGGGTACCTACTAAACTCTGTGATGTAAAGGGGAATGGCATGGTCTTTGTCCCTAGCAGGCCCTCAGCCAGAAGGGCTATGGGATACGCAGACAAGAGCACAGAAAGTTCGCTCTTGGGATGTGGTGAGGGTGTGGAGGTGTGCAGGGAAGACTGCCTGGTGGAGGTGGTGTTTAGCTGAGTCTTAGATGATGAGAGAAGCCTGGGCATTCCGTTGGAAGACTAGACTATGCAAAGGCCAAAAGAACAGGTGCATTTGAAGAGTCAGTGGTGGTTTGGTGTGGATGGGAGGTGGGGTGTGGAGGTGGGATGGTAGAAGATGGAGCCGGAGGTGTAGGTAGAGGCCCATCTGGCAATGTGTCCAAAGGCTTGGACTTCACCCAGAGGCCTGGGTGAACTACCACCAATGAGCAAAGAAGCAACATGACAAATCGCACTGGCAGAAGCCAGGGGACATGGGACTTACGTTGTTATTCTGTGTGGGGAAAGCCCCTTGGAAATGTCAGTCTGAGAGTTGAGAAGCCCCTCAGAGGAGTAAGTGTAACACTTTTGCTTGAATCCTTTCTCATTTCACCTAAAATTTCTGCTCGGCACCAGCTATTTACAGATAGTTTACTAACGTACATTTTCTATGCTTAATTGTTTCTTAAAACTCACCAAGAAATAACCCAGTAAACTTTTTCCAGTGGGGTATATTAACGCATATGTATAGTCACTAAATTGAGAAGGTAGGAAGATCTTCTAAAATGTTGCAGGAGTGCATGAGCTTTCAGGCTGGATTTCCCCAATCCCAGCAAGTGAAGAAGGAGACTGATGTTTGCTGAGCACCTGCTCTGGGCCAGGTACTGGGCTAGACTCTTTTAATTCAGTGACTGCAAGAAACAGCATTCCTGACCCATTTTAGAGGCAGAGAAACTGAGGTTCATGAAGGTGGCCACTTTTCCGAGGCCTTACACCTATAAGAGATGGCAATGGGATTTGAATCCGGGTGTGTCTGAATCCAAAGTTCACACTCCCTTCATTAAACTACTCTGCCACCTAATTCCCAAGACACTGGAAAAGTAAAGCAGGAGATGTAGAGGTGGGTCAGATAAGCTGCTGGAGAGTGTTGATTTTTAGGGAAAAATTCAAGCTAAAACACTTGCCCACTCCTTTTCTCCCTCAGCAAGTTCTGGGGGCCAACACACTGGTAGCACCCCTTCCCTGAGGAGCACTCTTCCAAAGGATAATGGTTGCAAGCCCTTGGTTACGTTCTGAGCTGGGCGATTCAGTCCACTGTGTAGACACTGCATGGAGAAGAGGTGTCTATAAGTGGCATCAGGATTAAACATTGACATGCTTGAAGTTCACTGTCCAGAACAGCTAGGGTGGTAGACAGAGATCTGCCTGGGTATAGGAAGCCATGGTGGGGTGGGGGGCGGAGGTGGCAGGGGCAAGGTTTATCAAGGAAGAGACAAGAGACATTCCCAAGACACAAGCTGCTTCTCCGGGGAGCTCTGCACAGGCCAGTATCTCTGCCCATCGTCACACTTCCTCTGGCCTTTGCCATCTTTGCTTGACCATCTTAATACATTCCCTGTGGGTCAGGATTCTCTTCCCTGACTTTCTAAGTGTCCCCAGACTCCCTACCAGACTGGGCTGGGGCTCACTGGAAGCCAGTTGAGACATCTGAAGGCCCACTGTGCCCCTTCCTCCCTCCCTCCTCTCTGCCACTGTCTTCTAGCAGAGGACTTGGTGAGGGAGGGTGGAGGGCAGAGAAACAGAAGAGAAAGACCCCATTGTGAGATGACTCCTGGTAATGGTGGTAAACGCAGGGCCACAGTGCCTGATTGGGGCATTTGCTGGATACGTACTTGTGAACTTGTGATACGTACAGATGATGGGGCTCCCTGGAACCACTGCTCCCCTCTCCTGAAAACACTTCCGGTCACACAGACTTCTCTCTCCCTCATCCTTTCTCACCCCTATGGCCACTCCCTTATCTTCCCTCCCTGCTTTCTTCACAGTCACGGAGCAGGCTTCTAGACCTCTGCATTTTCCGGTCCCACACCCTGAGCAGGCAGCCAGTAGGAGCATGGCAGCCCCCTCTTCAGAGCTGCTGGTGTTGGGCTGAGTGGCAGGAGCTGGGAGAACAGCCACCTTGTCCATTTCCAGGGGCCAGAGCTCCTCTGAATTCAGATGGGCTGTACAGTTGACCTTGGGTTGAAAATGCAGTTTTTTGAGTGGGCCTCAGAGAGCATGTTGAGGTAGAAAGGAAATAAAAGCTTGCACATGTCAGTAGCAGTAGTTGGATCTCACTGCTTTGAGGGAAAACTTCTCCGTGACAGTGATGGGCGATGGTCATTTGAATGTGAGGAACATGGAGGGACAAGGGTGGTGCTCCTGGGTGCCCCTTGGGAATGTTCCTCCTGCAGGGGCACCTCCACAGCCGGAGGAGCTGTGGGCACCGTCCTCAGGTGTCAACACTGCTTGGGGTCCAAATCCAATTATCCCTCAAATCCTTCCTGGTGACTTCTTAAGTCTCTAGCCAGGGGGAGGTTGCAAAGACAAAGCTCAGAGCAGAGCATCTCTGTTACCAAACGTTTGATGAAATCTTATTATTAAAATAGTAAATCTTACGACTATATAGAAAATTCAAAAATACAGAAAATTGTGAAGAAAGTAAAAATTGCCTGTAATCTCACCAATTAGAAAATACCATCACTGTTTTTAGTACCTTTATACATTTCTTCGTAGTCTTTTTCCGTGCGTAGAGGTAAATGTATTGTATTTTAAACTGCTCACAAGCACGTTGAACTTTATATCCTTTTTCTTTTTCATTTGACATAACATTATGGCAAGCAGAAACTTTTAAAAAGCACTTGGGCTTTGCAAGCGAGCATATGCTCTGTGAATATTTCTGTCAGCCACCAGTAACCAACTGTAAGATCTCACGGTCTACCCAAAACAGAAATTGTGCCAGTAGGAGAGTCCTTTGATCACCATGTGGTAAATCTAGCCAAAATGCTGTAAATTTAAACAGACTAGAACTAAAACCTAACCACTTGAAAAAATTTAAAACACTCTCCTACATTGCTGTTGGGTCAAGGAAGAAATAAAGAACATAATGACAAATATTTAGAAAGCAATTGAAAACCAGAGTGCCACAGAACCAAACCAATGGGAGACAGCTGGCAGTATTCTCATAGCCTTGAATGTTTTTATTATTAAAAACGGAGAGAGAAAGAGAATAAACCAAGCATTCAGCCTGAGATCTTTAAAAAAAAAAAGAGTAAAAAACAGCCCCCAAGGAAAATTGGAAGGAAAAAATAGTAAAGATAAAGGCAGAAATCAATGAATTAGAAAATAGAAACACAGTGGAATTAGCAAGTATATCCAAGAGCTGATTCTGTTTTGAAATAAATCAGTAAAGTGGACTAACCTTTGGCAAATCTGTTTGAAAAATAAAAGAGAGAAAAGAAAAAAAAAATAGGAATGAGAAAGGGAACATTGCAATAGATAGATTTTAAAAAATAAAAATATATGCACAATAGGCTTAAATTTGAAAATCTCAAGTAAATGAATGCTTTTCTGGAAAGGTATACGTTTTGTTAATTGAGAAAAAAAATTGTAATCTTTATCAAAGCACTGCCCCCTCTACCCGAAGAAGGCACCACTCCCAAGTGTTTTCGCTAGGTAATTCTTTCAAATTTGATAAGACTGATAACGTTAAACTGTTCCATGGCTTAGCAAAAGATGGAGAGCTCTCCAATTCATTCTACAAAGCAAAATGAGCCTGATATTAAACATGGCAAAAAGACCACAGTAAAGAATGAAAATGTTATGTTGGAAACAAAATTCAGTAATATATTAAACAAGTCATCCACCATAACCCAGTGGGGCAAAGCAGGGAGAATTGTCAATATTAGGGAAGCTTAATATAGTAACTGCGTCATGCTAATGGGTTAAAGAAGTAAAACTGGATTGATTCCAATACATTCTGGGAGGGTAATTGATTAAAATGGAACAACCATTTCTAACTAATCAATACACCAAAAAAAAAAAGAATAGAAGGGTGCATTCTTAGCATGATTAAGGATATCTATTTCAGACCAATAGCCAATGTTATAATTAACTGAGAAACACTAGAGGCATTCCTGTTGAAACCAGTAACAAAAAAAGAGGCCTGCCAATACCATCACTGTTTAACATGGCTTTAAAAATGCTAGTCAACCCAATAATACTGACACAAAAATATATAATAAAGAAGGAGTAAACATAACAACAGTATGTACAATTTATACCAAATCTTGGGCTGGAGGTTAGTTTCCAAAGTTTAGAAATAAAAAAAGCCATCCAAAAATTCAACAGATTTGACTACATGTAAAAAATTATAACTGCTTTGTAAATTCTACAAAACAATTGAGAGCTGGAGGGAAAAGAAAAGATCTCAAGACACTTAAAGGGTTTTAATATTTTAATGCAACCGGGAACTGGTTTTAAAAATCAAGATTTAAAGTTGAAGACAAAGTGAACAAATTATATAATTAGCAGATAAAAAACCCAACCCAAAGAAATGCTGGATGACACGCTCCATCAGATCAGGGATCAGGTCAGTTCAGTGCATGACAGATACTGTGTTGATTTAATATTTGTTGAACAAACGAATGCAGCACAAGTTTTTAAAGTACGATACCATTTTTTACCTTTTAGATTAGCAAGAGTTTTTTTTTCAAGGGTTTATTATGGAAAATCTCAAATCTATAGAAAAGTTGAAAGAGTAGTACAGTAAATACTCATCCACCCAACACTAGCTGTAACAGTTATGAACATTGGCCATATTTGCTTCACCTGTACGTGTATATATTTTTTTCCTGAGCCATTTTTAAGTAAGTTGCAGAGCACATATCACTTATCCCCTGAATACTTCAGCTTGCAAATGCCAAATCTCCCAGAATTTAGCAATCTGTGTAGAGGGTTTGGGAAACTGCCACACACCATGCCCTGCGGGTGTCTCTGCAGACTGCCCTCGTCCTCGAAAAGGCACTTGGAAGTCATAGTCATGCCCACATGATATGTAAGAGAAAAGAAGGTACACGTGTATTGAGTGTCAGTTCCTTAGCTGGGCGTTTTACTAATAGTCTCCTGTTAAATCCTCTGCACAACTGTATGATGGGGGTGTTTTGCCCACTTTGGGGGAAACTGAAGTTCATAGAGGTTAAGTAACTTGCCCAAGATCATATAATGGCATTAGTTAACCCTAACCCATCTGACACCATCAAATTACACAACATTTGCCTCTTCCCTCTATCTTCTCTCTGCATGAGAGAGTGCAGTGCAGACAAATCGAAAGCAATCTGAATGTCCTTCAGTGCGAGAATGGGCAGGGAAGTGGCAATTTGTGCTCTCTGGTGAATGTTCTGTTTATGAACGTGGATTATTGATTATGAACATGCAACACGGAAACTTGCTCATGTCGTCCAGGGAAAATAAGCAGGACACCAATCTGGGTTGTACACATCATGATCAAAACCATGTGAAAACCACATGCTTGAAGAGGACCAGAAAGAAATATACAAGAAATGGTTGAGTTAGGATGAGGAGTATTAACTTTTCTTCACTTCTGTTTTTTCAAACTCTTTGCAGTGGGTGGTTTTATTAATTTTATGATAGAAATTTTTAATCAAAACAATTTATACCCACTTTATAGTTTTGTAGGCTCATGGCAGGAGAAGGCTCTGCTCTGTTTATTGCTGTTCTTTTCTGATGCCCAGCCCCTGCCTGGCATATATGGACATAATAAATGTGCTGGATGAGTGCTCACTGGGAAACCCTGCAGAGTGGCTCAGCCCAGGAACATGTTTGCAGAGAGCTTCTGCCAGCTGGTCTGCCCAAGAGCAAGCACAGGCCAGGTGTGTCACGAGGTGTGGCATTTGCAGGATAGTGAGCTCTCCTGGTCCAACCAGAAAGTCTCCTCCAAGGTGCAGGGACCATTCTGGCCATTCAGCATCACCAGGGCATTTAGTGCTAATAAGAACCATCTGGAATAAACAAACCGGCTCATACAGAAACAGATTTTTTGTCATTCTCGGACTTTTGAAATCCATAATAATGATTCTATGAACAATTATTATTAAGTGCTTACTAGAGGCCAAGCTAGGTGCAGCCACCAAACCATTCCCTCATTTAATTTTTTTCCTCATTTAATTTTCTCAACAACCATGAGAGTTAGTAATTATTATTTCCATTTTATAGATAACGAAACTGAGGCACAGAGGAAAGAGGCATGAGTTCCAGGGCAAGTCTTAGTTTTGCCAAGAACTTGACTTTCAGCAAATCTCAAGCTTTCTGGGCTTTAATTTCCTGGCCTGTGAATAACAACAGTGGACCCTAGTTGAGTGTGTGCTGTGTGCCAGGCCCAGCTATGTGGAGACTGAGACCACCTTCAACAAACAAACTGGATTTATTCCATGGGTCTCTCTATACCACTTGGCCCAGTGGAATAAAAAAAAAAAAAAAAAAAAAACAAAAAACGAATTTGTTTTGTTTGGGCTTGTTTTATTTTCCTAAGACCAAATCTTCAGAGCCACTCACTGCTTACACCTCATCATTCCTGGTTCTTATGCAGTAGGG
Organism: Camelus ferus; assembly: GCF_009834535.1. Lineage (NCBI taxonomy): Eukaryota > Metazoa > Chordata > Mammalia > Artiodactyla > Camelidae > Camelus > Camelus ferus. The sequence continues at coordinate 11,422,658 of NC_045722.1, read as the reverse complement.
CATCTTCAGTGGTCTCACCGTTTGTTATTGCCTGCTGGGGAGCCTGTTAATTCGCAGTTGCCTGTGTCAAGCCCCAGATCCCCTGAATCTGGGTAGGACCCAAGAGTCTGCATCTTAAAATACCTTCAGGTGGTTCCTAGCTGCCAGTCTTGTCATGGCCAACCATGAACTGTTATTTGGCCTTTTTCTTCTGAGATTAAACCTGCAAAGTCCTGGGCTGGTATAAACCAAAGCCCGTTTTCATCTGGAGGAACCCAGCGGAGTTACATGGTTAAGGATTACAAATTTTGTACCCTCTACTGAGCACTTGTGAATTTCTCATTGACAGAACATTCTCTTCACACCTCAGCTCCATGGAACTCAGCAGATCACATGTAGTTGATTGTACATTCCAAGAACACTTAAGAAACTTAAATGTATTATTTTCTGTTTTTAAGAAAGAGGAGAGGCAGGTGAGATGACTGTGGGAAATCAAACGCCCCCAAAAATGTGGCAGTTAAGAACTCATGTTTGAAATATTAAGAAAGGGCAGATTTGAAGGTCTCTTACTTATGAGTAGACCTTTCATCTAAGAGAAAAGATATACATCTGCACTTAAAATTCTTGGTCAGTGTCACGCAAAAGGGTGAGCCATGGACTGATGCTGTTCAGCACAGTGTTACCCGGCCAAGAGAAATAGAGAATGAGGCTTAGAAACTTTTATATTTTAACATTGCCATGACGATGTCCAAGTGGGTCATTGGCAGCTGCATCTTGGACAGAGTGTGGACCTGTGTGGGCATCGCTGAGCTCCTGTGGCAGGTCAAGGGACCAGGAGCTGCCTGTTAGTGTTACTTCTTCCAGGGATTCAAATAAAACCGATCCTCCACTGCAGAGAGTATGAGAAACACTGGGTATGTTAAAAGGTGTGCTCTTCAGTTTAAGAAGTAGGAGAAGAGTTGGGGGAGAGGTGGACGACTTCTCACCACCGTCCTCCAAATCCCAACAGGCCAGTTCATGCAGAAGGGGGTCCACGGCGCACCACTGGATTCCTTTAAAACCTGCTCATGGAGCCTGCAGGAGAGATCTGTTGGTCCTGGGTGGGGCCAGGTGCTTTAAGAGATGGCCTTCAGACTCCTGCCAGGCCTGGCTTTGGAAACTCAGGCACTACCAGTTGTGACCTTGGTCCTCTCTGCTTCACACCTCAGAGTTTAGAAAATGGTGGGTAACTGGTCCCTCCTGGAAAGTTTTTCGTGTGAGATAGAAATGAGATAACACACACCGTCCGCACTTGGGAAAGGGAGGCTTCTTTGTATTGTTGTATCTGCGTTATTTGAAAAAATGGATTGCATTGTGGGTCTCCAGGAAGTTGCCAGCTGCCCTCCCTGTTTCCGAATTCCTCTGTGTGTGTGTGTGTGTGTGTGTGTGTGTGTGTGTGTGTGTGTGTGTGTGTGTGTGTTTTGTGCTCTTGGTGGTGGTGGTGGAGTTGTCAGGAAACAACCATCAGTTTCCTGCTGATTAATTCAGTTCCTGGCGGGCCCTCCCTCACAGGCCTGGCCTCCTGCCTCCTCGGCTTACTCTCCTGGCCCCTTCTTAGAGGCCGGCCTGCCCTCCTGCTGCCCTGGGCCCAGACACCCTGCAGGCCTGCTGAACCTGGCTTTGTCCTGGCCATGAGCAGGGTGCTGGGGCCCAGCCGCCTCTGGTTTTGCCTGCACATGTGTTTCCTTTGCGCACCTGGCACCTTTGGGGACTTGGGCCTCTTCCAAGTCACCCCCTAGGTTGGGCCTAGGAGGTTTTGATGATCTGAACTGCAAGCCCTTGAAAATGATGCTGTTAGGGTCCTCAGTCCCTTTAGAGAAGGAGGCCTGATGGCTGGGGCCTCAGGAAGGTTTGGATGTAAAGTCCCAAGATTTCCCTGATGGTGGGAAGGGAGTCTGCAGGGAGTCTGCCTTTGGTCTTCAGAAGGGAGGTACCGGCTGGGGGAGAGACCAATGGAGTGTTGGGATTTGAGAGTCCCTTGCCTGTACCTTGGCCCTTGAGCAAAGGGCCAGCAGAGAAGGGGAGCACTGCAAGGGGAGGGGCCTGGGCTTGGCACGGTCCGCTGGCCGTAGTGTTGGGCTGAATCTGCCTCAGCACTTCACTTGGAGACTTGATAAGCACACGATGGTCTTGTGAACAATGCGGGAGCCACAACACAAGGGATAGTCTGGGTCCCAGACATTCCAGGTGGTGTCTCCAGTCTGCACAGTGGAGGATCCGGGTCCTCCAGGATGTAGGTCTTAGTGTCTCCTCAGCCACCAGCCAAGGGTGGAAGGCAGGTCTCCCAAGACTGGATGGGTTTTGTCCGACAGGCTTTCAGGCCTCAGCAGGACGATGCTTTCTGCACACAGGGATGCAGCCGGGACCATGTTGTACCTGGTGCACATGGCAGACCCTCATGGCTTCTTGAACACTTACACTTGGGCACCTGCACCTGCCCTGCTCCTCACACGTTTCGTCTGAGTCAGGCCCGGCTCTTCAGTTGGGGTGGGAAGCCCCGTACTTAACTACTACCTGGTGGCTGAGTCAACAGCACTGGCGTGCGTATTTGGTTAGCAAACAGGGAGCAGCAGTTGGAGCCGGCCCCCTGCCTTCCTGCTCCTGTCTTTCTAGCAAAACGTCCTCTGGAAAGGTCATCTGGGACTGCCTATGAGATTTGTGGGGCCTGGTGCAAAATGGAAATGAGGGCCCCTCGTTTGAAAATCAGTACAAATTTCTAGACGGGCACAGCAGAGCATGGTGCCCGGGGTGGGGGCCCTGCGGGACGGCACCCCAAGGGCAGCACTGCCCAGCCTTGTGGACTTCGGGGTGAGGCTTCGAGGGTGGCAGAATTGGGCATCCCTTTGGTAGAGGAGGGACTTTACATCCAAACCAGCCTGGAGTTCTGAGACATGCTGGCCCCACTCTGTCCCGTGGGCAGCTTTTCTCAAGGGTGGGAGTGATTCCCACCCTCACGTCTCGTCTCCTTTTTGTTCCTCCCTACCCTGTTTCCCCCTTTCTTTGTAACCTCAGAAAGCTCTGAGGCCCTCTTTCCTTCCCATCCCTCCTCCTTCTTTCTTTCTTCCCCTCCGCCTCTATTTCTCTCTTCCTCTTTCCATTGCTTTCATCCAGGGGAAAACCCTTCCCATGTTTGCTGTGTAACATTTCCCACTCATTCACTTGATGCCGTTTGATTTTAACGTATTTTTGAAGGGCACAGGGGAGTGTGCTCCTTGGATTTCCGGAGCCTTTCTCTCTGGAGTGGCCCAAGTGAGCACCTTCCCCCACCGAAGGACGAGGGACATCCCTTCAGTGGCCTCTGGCTCCATCCAGATGGTCTCTGCCCACCAGGAGCCTGGAATGAATTCTCATTGTTAGCTTTCGTCACTCACCGCCTCCACCCCACATTCAGCTGTCAGCCCCACTGGCCACAGTGGAAAGAAAGCCTGCTCCATTCTTCCTGGTGACACCCATAAGCCCTGGGGACAGGCCTGGCTAGGGCTCCCAAGGCAGCAGCTTCCACGCAGGTCTGGAGCTGGAGGGCAGGGTGCTGGAAGGGATGAAATAGATCAGCCCATGAGACAATGTCCTGGCCTCTCCTCACCCTCTCCACACAGTAACCAGAAGGGTTTTCAGGACAGCAATTGGCTCATGATACATCCTCTCCTAAAAGCCTCCCCTGGTTCCCCCGGCCTGAGAATGCAGCAGACCCTCTGCGTGGCCTTCAAGGCCTTACCTTTTTGAGAGGCAGGCAGCCCTGGGTTCTGAAGAGACACTTGAGCCACAAGTAAGTGTCTTGAAGAATACAGGAGGTTTGGGAAGTTGGGGAGATGGAGAGGGATGGTTCAGAGGCACGCTTCCTAATGTGGGCATCAAGGGAACGTCTGGGGAGGAGGGGCAGTGGGACTAAACTTAAAGTCTATCTCAGCTCTGAGGACCTGGTCTCCTGGGAGATGGACCCAACCCTGGTCACTTTTGGGTCACCTGAGGGGCTTTTACAAAAGACCGGTCTCTGGGGGTGGGCCCATCCCGGGTGTTTGCGTTTGCTTCCCCTGAGAATCCCTTCTGCTTTTCTCTGTTGATGGGAGACTGCCTTGCTCACTCAGCCCTGAGCCCCCAGCCAAGATGAACTAAGGGAGCACTGTGTAGACATGGGGCCCCTGGAGAGTCAGCTGGAAGGGATTTTGTTCAGAAGGGGAAACTGAGGCCTGATCACCAGTGAGTACCACCACTGGGTAGCAGAGCCTGGGGGTTTAGGCCTTCACCGCCTGGCTAGATAAGGGCTAACTAGATAGAATGTGACAGTTGGAATGATCTCCAACAGGTGCATTGTGGTTCTGACTGATAGAGCATCCTTGCGCTCGTAATCCCCACAATCTGCATCCTTTTCTCTGACCTTCAGATGAAGGATCTGTGCTTGAAGAGGAGAGAGGCAGGGATTCTGCCCTCAAAGAACTCGATATCTGGGGGGTGACGGGCCCAGGCATAAAGTATTAAAATCTGGATGCTGTGATTCCAGGCCTGTAAGGAGACAGGCTTGAGGGAGAAGGGAGGAGTTCTAGGGGAGACTTGATGAGGAAACAGAGAAGTGAGGGTCTGAGGGTGTCTGCCCCCTTAACCCACAGGCCTGGCTTGCCTGCTGACATGCTAAGTGCTGGAGCCACTACGCTGTGTCCATTTGTGTACCGATTTCCCCTTGGCCCACAGGCAGCTGGGCTGGGCCAGGCCGTATACCCCAGTGTATGGTCCCAGTGTATTTCCTGCGTGAACTGTGCAGGTTGGGAAGCACTGCAGTGGCCCCAGCTCTTCCTCACAAGCACACCACTTTGGGCATTGGGCAGGTTGGGTAAACAAACCGGTATCAGCTCAGCAAATGCGAAGAGCAAAGCACAAGTTGCCTGCGTGGTCTCTTTCCTCGTCACTTTTTACTTTGAAAATGTCAAGCCTAACAGAAGAGCTAAGAACCTTCGTCTAGAGTCACAGCTGTTAACCATTTTTGCCACGTTTGTTTTATCTTGCTCTCTTTTAAATGGTTTTGCTGAATCATTTGAAAGTGAGTTACAGGCAGCATGATGGTTCACCCCTAAATACTTCAGCAGGTATCTTTTAGGAGCAATGACTTTCCCCTATGTAACTACAATACCATCATCATATCTAAAAAATTACCATTATTCAGTAATATCATCTAATAAATACAGTCCTACTCACATTTTCCCAGTTGTCCTCTAAAAATGTTTGTTTAGGTTCCTTTCCTTATCCAAAAAGGCTCATGTGTTGCATTTGGTTGTTATATTTCCTTAGCTTTTTTTTAATCTAGACTAGTCCCCCTGCTTTTTGTATGTGTGTGTGTGTGTGTGTGTGTGTGTGTGTGAGACACTGGCTTTGAAGAGTCCAGGCAAGCCAGCTGTTGGGTAGGATGGATTCTGACTTTGTCTGATTGACTATGTTCACGTATAACTTTGCATAGTTTTGAAACTCACCTGATAATCGCTTCATTGGGTCTAAAAGCATCCTAAGGCAGAAAGTACAGTGGAGGATGATTCCTTTGTCCCCTACCCCTGTGTGAGTTGTGGGATGTCCTATCCAGCCACCTAAAAAAAGAGGTGGCTTTTGTAACATTACATTTTATTTATAAAATGTTTCAGCTGACCCTAAAGGTCATTTCACTTGATGTCATGGTCACTCTGTTCCGTAGGCCAGAGCCCCTCACTCACAGCCTTTAGACTCAGTTCTAACAAGCTTGTTTATCTGGCTTCCCAGACCACAGGAGACACAAGGTGCAAACTAGGAGGAGGAGCAGGGCAGTGGAAGGGGTGCCACAAGCCTAGCCTGGGCAAGGCGTTCTCTTCATTTAGTGGATGGGATTCTGAGAGGTTGACTTTGTGCCCAGGTGCACGGCATTAGGCAGAACTGGACCAGAGCTCAGCCCTTCTGACCCATCACTGCAGTGGCAGCTGGGAGACTGGGCAGACTTCATGACTTTGCTGTGTTTGCCCCAGGACTGGGTAGGTTATAAGTTGGTGTCACCGAACCTCAGCCCTGGGCCCAACATACACATCCCTGAGTGCTAGACTGAGACTATTGAATATGCTTGAATATGATCTCACTTGTCTTGATGATTCTGGGTCATGGTGATGAGTCTAGTTAGCTGTGTTCTGAGGTGTTGGAATTGCTTGCCCCACCCTGAATGGCCCCAGGCTGCGCCCTTGCTGTCAGCTATCATAGTCCCCGCCAGCAGCACTCCTTCCGCTGCCCTGCTCCTCCTCCTAGTTTGCACCTTGCATCTCCTGCAGTCTGGGAAGCCAGATAAACAAGCTTCTTAGAACTGAGTCCAAAGGCTGTGAGTGAGGGGCTCCGGCCCATGGAACAAAGAGTGACCATGACACCAAAGGCCCTTCTTGGAGGCACCTGCTTCTAATTTACTTGTAGGCTTTCTGTGTTTTGGAGGATGGTACCCCACATTCTCTATTCTTGGGGGAGTTTAGGTTGCCAGAGAAGAGACTTCTGGACAAGTGGGGTGTTGCTGTTACATGTTTCAAGTTTAAAAGACCTAGAAAAGAGCGTAACATGCAGCAGGAGTGGCTGGTGAGAACAGTGAGCATGTGTGTGCGTGAGTGCCAGAGCGCCAGGGGCCGCGGCCGCCATGGTGCTGAGGTGGCTCCGGCCGGGGCGAGGTGAGAGGTCCCTGGCTCAGGCCAGTGTGCTCCAACCATCACCCTCCCTGTATGTAACATGCTACCTTCACACAGGTCGGCTGTATTAATATACCTGCCATATTCCTGAGGCTCTGGGCCCCTGCAGGCGAGCTGCAGCACCCTGGTCTCTGGATCTCCTGGTCTCCTTGGGAAGGGTCCCTGGTACTTCTGATCTTATGATTAAAGCCACGTGCCAATATTCTGCAGTTCTTTCCTGAAAGTTTTTCCCTCCATTCTGTTCTCCCTAATTGTGTTATCTTGGGCAGGAGCCCACTGAATTCTGTCCTTCCTCAAAGAAATTTCTATTCTTATAAACATATAAGCATGGTACCCTTTGTTTCTTGGCTGAGGGCTCCAAGGAGTTCAGAGTGATCCCAATTTGACTTAACAGTGATTCCTTTGCCAAGCCTTTTTTGCTTGTTTGCTTGCTTTTAATTTTGTTTTTTATCAAAATAATCCATATGTATCTTTTTGTGTATGTCCAGCAATACTGATGGGCTTATAAGAATAAAGCAGAAGGCCCCTACCCACCTCACTTCCCCCACTCCAGCCCTCCAGACTGGTTCGCTGCTTTCAGTTCTTTAGTTTCTCCTTTCTCTTATTCACCTTCATACTCTAAAAAAAAATGTTTATACTACTGCTTGTCAGTTTACCAGTTTTGAACGTTATGTATTACCTCCGTATTGTTGCCTTTCCTACTAATATTGTTCTGCCACCATTTAGGGTTAAATTTACAATATAAATACTGTTCACTGTGAGCCTAGCACTGAGCTATCACTTCTTTTATTGTTCTCACTGGCTTGGTTTTCTCTGTCGCTGATTCTTCCTAGTACACCAAAAGATCAAGAAACATCCATCAGATGTTTAATCTGTTAGTTTATTGATCTATTCCTTTTTTTCCCCTAGACACTGAGATATCTCACCAGTGAAATTCTTTAAAGCTTTTTCAGAACAAATGAAAATTTAGTTCATTTTACTATATTAAAATGATTCCATGCCACCTCCTCTGAGCTGCCCACCTCCCCACTGCCCCCGTCCTCACCCTCACACAGCCCTTGGCACACTAGATGCAACCATTTGTTTTCTTGCCTGTCACTCTGCACACCAGGAGTTCTTGAGGGCAGGGCTGGGCTGCTTCCGGGCTGGTGGGCACCTAGCAGGTGCTCAATAAATATGTTTTGCGTTTGCATTTGCATTTGTTGGGGCGAAATGCAAGAGTGATTATATGCTCCTGGTAGTTCAGTGACTTTTCTGGCCCTGTGTGTGCTCTCTTGCATTTTCCATGAGCCCCTTCTCTCGGCTTCCTTCCTTAGCTTTGGAGGCCCTTCTGGGCCTGTTCTGACTTAGCAACAGCCTTTCCCAGATGAACCTAGCAAAAGCAGGGTTTTAATTCCCAGATTTGTGCTGCATGTCCACCCCCACCCCCACTAGATTGGCCTCAAGCATCTCAGGGCCTGGGATTGGTCCTCGTCACTTTATAATCTGAGCCCACGCCACCGAGCTCCGTGCAGACTGATTGCTCAATAGATGAGTGAGGTTGAGGCTCGCTCAATCAGTCAATAAACCAATCAGTCTTCCTCCACTCAGCCTCTCTGCTCCCAGGCGTTTCTCATTATCCAGCAGTTTGGATGATCAGAAGGAAAAAGAAACCTCTGCATAAAGGTGACCCCATTTCAGGTTTCATCATGACTCACTGAATATTGAGAGACAAGAAGAGCGAGAGAAGGAAAGACAAAGAGGGGGCCAGGGATGCTCACCTGCGATCTCAGAGGACATTTGGTCACTAGACTAAGGGCCATGTGCAGGCAGGGGCCATCCTGTGCAGTTTACCCCAGAGATTGTGTCTTGTGCCGGTACAGCCCCTGCGCCTGGCAGGTACCCCACCATAATTGATGTCTGCTTGAGGGAAGGAGGAAAGGACAGAATCCAAATCCAGGCCTGTTTCAAAAGAGGGATTTGGGATTGTTTGGGGCACCTCCATGTCTTTTAGTCTTTGGGTCTTGGCCAACTCAGGAAAGTGCTGATCTGATGTGACCACAGATCCCTCAGAGCCCCCTCCCTTTTAGGACACTGATCTGACAGTTGGCAGCCAGTGAAAAGGACGGGTCCACCCTCTCACCCTCCTGGACAAGGGCCTGGCCTGAATAGGCAGCAAGCAGGTTTCCTTGAAGCAGTCCAGGGAGAAGACACCTGATCCCAGGGCCGATTCAAATTATCATTCACTTTCCACATACCCAGTGCCTCCTGGAATTGTCCCGCTGAGCGGACACAGCCCAGGTTGGCCTCCAGCCCGACCAGCTGCCTCACTCTGACCCTCCTCCTTTGCCCTCCTACCTGGGCTCTCCGCTCTCAGACCAGAAGCAGGAGAACCAAGAAGGGCCAAGCTGCCTGCGGAGGCCGGGCCTCACCCGCAGCGTTGTGGCCTGGGACTCTCCCGGCCTTGGCTCACCCGGGACCAAATGGGAGGAGCCACAGCCTGGTGGCCGGGCCAGGGCAGGGGCGGCCGACCCTGAAATAAAGCTGATGGCCGTTGGCCTGTGCCCCCCACTCCCTGAGAGCCAGCACTTCTCTTGAGGGTGTAGTGAGTTTCGGGGGAAGCCTTTAAAGCAGCCCTTTGATGCTTCTCCAGGGGAAGTGCATTTATTTTTTGTACTTTTAGGAATTAACTTGCAGTTCCCAGCCTCTCCCTCCCTCCCTCTCTCCCCAGAAAGGAGAGAAGGAGAAAAGAAGAAAGGGTCTGCATTGTCCCAGTGATTGGCACCTTCTGTGAATGAGGGGTCACTGCATCGGGCTGCTCCTTTTCAAGAACTCCCTTCTCCCCTGCCCGCTGTATTCACGCTGAAACATTCTTTCTTTCAAAGCTTCTGTCTTTCTCTCCCCCTTTGTATCTCTGCTTTCCTTCCCTTCCCTTTTTTGCCTTTCATTCTCAGCACTCACCAGCTCCCTCGGGGACCGCTCTCTTCTAGTTCTCTTTTCTCGCCCTTTTTTTCTTCTTCTATTCAGTTCCTTTTTTTTTTTCTTTATGCCCCCTTTTTTTTCACATTTCTTTTTTTCTTTTCCTTTTTCAATAGTGCTTCTGTTTTCAAGGGATGGGATGAGTAGAGAAGTTGGTTTATTTGAGGAAGGCAGAATGTGGATGTTTTCCTTTTCCCCAAAGCTCTAAATGAATAAAAAAGAATCACCACACAGGACACCGGCTTCCTCTGGGCTCCCACTTTGAGAGGGAAAGGTGTTTGGAAAGGGTCTCCATCAGACAAGCAGGAGCTGTTCATCACAGGTCAGGCGCTTCTCGCTGAGAAATCCTGAATCCGTCACCAGGACAGTTGGCTACCAGCCTGGTGCCACAGCCTGCAGGATGCAGACACGGCCCTGGGGACAGTCTTCCTTTCTGTCTGGCTGCAGGGCCGGCCTTGATGCGAGGATGAGTATCAGAGGTGGATGCGGAGTCCCCAGACCTCCCTCCTCTGTGGGAGCCTGGCCTTCCTGGCCAAGGGAGGGCTCAGAGAGGCCATGGGAACCTAGTGTAGGGCTGAGCGCAAGGAGGAAGGCTGGTTCACATGCAGCACCACAGTTGTCAGGCGTGGCCCTGGCTGTGGGGGCAGTAGGCCTGTGTCGGCTAGCCCTGGAGGCCTGGAAAGGAGGCTGGAAAACTGAAACAGCAGAAAGGAGGAAGCTGGCATGATAGATGGCTCTAAGGAGCCGAGTAATCCTTGGAGTTTAGACAGGTGCTGACTGAAGGTCTGACTCCTAGGGAACATTGCAGGATGGGTAGGGGCGTGCACATGGTGACATCAGCATGGAGGTGAGAGTTGAAGACAGGAAGAGGGTTTCTCCGAAGCAGCCCCTGTAGGACAAGAAAGCAGAGGCAGAGGCCTGAGCCCGGCACTACTGGGATGAAGGAGGCAAAGGAGAGGCAGAGCTGGAGGGCAGGGCAAGTGGCTGGAGCCAAGAGAGGGTGGCGCTGTGGCCTGGTCAGGTAGAACCTCTGCTTGGAAGGGCTCACCTGTGACCTTCAAGAGGACAGTTTAGCTTCATAGGAGGAGATGGAGGACAGGGGCTGAGGAGGGGAAGGAGGATGTGGGACCTGATCCCTGTTCAGGGGGTGGAAATAAGGCAAGACATTGGGACTGCCAGGGGCTGCACCTGGGTGGAGAAGGCAGGCCTAGAGGAGAGAGGGGCCGGGTCTGGGGGCCCATTATTTCCCTGCAGAGGGAGGGACTCAGGTTGCAGGTCTGGAAGTCCCTTTGCCCCTCCTCAGAGTACAGGACAAAGGGCCAAGTCTGCAGCTGTGGTTCCTGCCATAGCGTCCTCAGACAAGCTCAGAATTGCCCAGGGGCCCCGGGAGGGGCCAGGGCACCTGGGGAGACACAGGGATCTCTGGGAAGGAGCCCTGGGGTGTGTGGCCTGGGTGACGTGGAGCTTGGGCTCCAAGCCTGAGTGTGCTGGCACAAGCTGCCAGGCCTGGAGGTCTGTGCTGGCGGGAGCCTCCCAAGGGGAAGCCCAGTTTCTCCTGATCCAAAGTGGTGCTTCATAAACATTTGAAGTGTGAATTGGATTCTCATTAGCGGATGGGGAATGGATACAACACAGCGTACAGCCAAGGGCTGTGTAAATTGGAGAGCCCCATACAAAGGAGGGCACAGGGCACAGGATCCCCCCAAGCAAAACTGGGGCAGAGTCCCAGCCACATCCACAGAGGAAAGTGGAAGGACAAGTCAGGACCAGGCATAGAGGGTGGTATGAGCAGAGAGCCAGCAGGACAGGTGGGGACAGTGAGCAGGCTGGTGGCGGTGACTGGGCCCAGGTGGAGGAAGATCATCAGGGAGGTGGATCTGAACCCCCCTGAAGGATGGTTCATTCAGGAGACACGTGTCGAACACTTGTGTGTAAGTTCAGTAAATGACATACACTTCAGAGGAGGACAGCCTGGGGCTCCAAAGGACTGAGAAGAAGGCTGTGTCCTCCCTCTGAGTCTGGGTGGCTGAGACAGGTGAGCTGTGGGTGGGGGAAGCAAATCCTGCCTCTGGGGTCAGTAGCAATTTGTACTCCAGGGAAGGGATGGAGATAGCTGGTGAGCAGACACCATTCCTTGCAGAGTCTCCCTGAGCAGAGGTCCTGGTGCCAGGCTGGGAAGACCACCCACTGCCCTCCTGGCCCTGTCAGCCTCTTAAGACACCTGCTGCCAAAGTCAAGCCTGCCAGGGCAGGCTGCGCTGCCCATCAGGTTTTTCTGGTTTGGGCAAGAACATCTCCTTACACCCCATTAAGGCACCCACAGACCTGGAGATGAAAGGGGAGCCTGATTTATGAAGGCAGCTCGCTCCTGGCAGGAGGAAGGGGGTCTGCGTTTGTGAACAGACTTCAGAGACAGACATGCTTCCTAGGCCCCTCATTTCTGCCCCCCAGGCAGAGGACCTGGTAGTCAATCCTCCCTTCAAGACCTGGCATCTAGGGGCTGGCTCTTCTAGTAAGTCGCTTTGTGGCCCCAGGCAAGTTACCGGATGCTAATAATAGTAGCAAACAGGCTGCCAGCTTCTGCTGTAAGCACTTTGCATATTTTCACTCTTGAAGCAGGTGCTGTCAGCACTGCCCCCACCTTAGTTGGGAGAAACAGTCTCAACGCTGAGAAGAAGCAGAGGTGGGATTCAAACTCAGGCCTGCAGATTCCAGAGTCTGAGCTCTAAACCAGTACTTCTCAACTTGTTTTTAAATTATCATTTTTTAAAATTATTATTTCTAATCCTTACAGGCTGATAACCTATCAGCCCTGCCTGGATATCATAGCAATGTGAAGTTGCTGTAAAGTTTTCTAAATGCTGCCCTCATCTCTGTGGAAGCAGTCACAAGGAGCACTGCCCTAAAGGAGTTAACCTTTCCGTGCCTCAGTTTCCTTATTTGTTGCATGGTGGGGGAAGGGTGTTACTAGTCAACCACACAGACTACGGTCAGTATTAAATTAGATAATGCACTCACAGTTGGCACAGGCTGGCGCCGTAGCTCTCAGGATGGGCAGCCAGGCCACTGACATCAGGATTTTGCCACCTGTCGGGTGGGAATAAGAGCACTGCCAACACAGGTGCTGCCCAGAGAGGCGCCCGCTCAGAGCGGGCAGGGAGTACCCAATGGCACAGTGCCTGGAAAAGGGCTTTTGTAGACCATGGAGGGCCCTGCCCGTGCGACCAGGTGTGCTCGTCCCCCTGCCCTGGCCTGTGTCTCTGAGTCCCTGCAGAACTTGATTCACCGGGCACTTGGGCACAGGTCTGGGAGTATTCAGAGGAGGGAATCCACTGAGCCCCCCAGAGGCGGCCCAGGACGCTGGCCAGTCATTGCCATAGCACAGGGAAGAGGAGGACCCTTGCCTCCTGCCCTGAGCACATGTGAGTTACATGGTCGTCACACAAGAAGCTTCCTGGGCATTTTAGGTTCAAGGAATGGAGGCGAGCACGAGGGGTCTTATTCTCAGAATCACCCCTTTACCCTGTGATCCATCGGCGCTGTGTTTGCTGAGGGTAGGGCATCCCAGCTGTTAGGGGCCAGGCTGAGAAGGTGCCCGATGATCCCAGAAAGAGACTCTACACTGTGGTGAGGGGAGTTGGGTTTTGTAATTCTTTTAGAAATTTAGTTTTTTGAGCTACCCTGATAAGTTGTGAAATTTCAGAAAAGAGAAACCATCTGGCATCTGTGATGATGGCTTCTGCAGATGCATCTGTAGAAAAGGTGTCCCTACCGCTCCAGGGCTCCCCTCTGGGTCCTAGGGCCCAAGGGACCCTCTCGGCCCCTCAGGCAACCCAGGAGTTCTTGTGTGGGCCAAACACTGGCACTCAAACCTTCCTTCGAGACCAGGTTCAATTCCAGCATCTCTTCCCTTGCACCTGTTTCTCTCCCTCCAAATAGCAGCTGCTTTTTCCAAATGTTCATGCTCTTACCACTCCTATGTTGGATTTACTACAGATATTTTTAGAGTTAATAAGAAAATAGCAAATATTTCCGAGCCCTAGGTGATTCACATTGTGTGTTTACATATATTGCAATGGTAAAGGCAAAAAAAAACCATTTATCAAATGCCAGCCCCTGTGCCAGGTGCTGTCACTTACTTTATCTTGGCCATTCCTGTGGGAAAGGCAACTGTTACTCCCATTTTACAACTGGGGAAGCTGAGGCTCTGAGAGATGAAGCAACTTGTCCCAGGCCTTCCAACCAGGAAGTGGCCTAGCTTACTCCAGACCTCAGCCGAGGGCCCCTACCCTGCACTCCACAGGCCTGCCCTGAGGAGCCTCAGCCCCACAGGCTGTCCTCACAGTGGGGAGAGTGGTGAGGAAACCCTCAACTCGACCGTCAACGCCTCTAGTGAAGGCCAGACATTTGCTTGTTTCATAATAGTCATTAAAATCATTTTGGCTTTAGGGTCAAATACCACATGCATTTGAATTTTAGCAACTGGGGACACATGTCCCAGAGCTCACCACTCTGCAGATGAGGTCTTCTGAAGGTCCTCGGTGTCCTCCTTTATGATTCAGGTCAAAATGGAAACCAGTTCCCGCTCTGGGCTGAGCTGGCCACACTGGCCACCTTCTCCTCTGATGTCTGCAGACCCACGCTCCTCCGGGGACCTGCCCTCAAGGTCCTCCCAGGCCCCACTGCCCTCCAGCCAGGTCTCCCCGGAGGTTTTCCTGTCTCTGTCCTCCAGTCCTCCTCCCACCTCTCCTCCAGCCTACAGATGACAGGCCCTCTCACTGTTAGTTCCTGGTAAGGTCCAGACCCAGAGGGCCTGACTGCGATGCCCCCATCCTGTGGCTCCAGCCTCTTCCTCCTGCCTTCTCTGCCGTGGTCTCCCCTGAACCTCATATCTCACATCTGTATCATCTGCATCGTGGGCTACCCCCACCACCACATGCATCTTCCCACCTGGACTGCAGGGCACTCAAGATTGCAAGCTTCCCCCACTCTCGTGGGTCCTGACCCACAACTCACTGTATGAAAGTATGGTTCGTTGGGTGGTAAGGAAAGCACAGATTGGCGCAGTGCTCCTGCTCGCGGCTGATTAGAGCTTGTGTGGACGGCCGTATGTGCCTGATGTCTGCGTGTGTACACTATTAGCCTAAATGTTTCCCCAGCTGTCCCTCCCCTCAGGAGATACATGCAGGCATTACGTGAATGAGAGAGGCATTCTTTACTCCTCTCCTGGCACAAATCCGTACGCAACTTGGGTGTGTGGGTGACTGCAAAATAAATGTTGATTACAGCATCGGCTCCAGGAGGCAGTTGCTGCCAGGGACGCAGGGGGATGAATCATGCTGGCGGCTGTGAGACAGGAGAGGGCTCCGTGGCCAGGCCACACTCCCCGCCTGTCCTTGTCCCTCGGCATCTTCTCTGCCCACTGCTCTTCTCCCTTTTTACCTTCCCTTCATCTCTCGCTGCATCTGCTGGGGGAGGGGGCTTCCTAGCCAGGTTCTCCCATCTCTAGGCCTCCCCAGCCCCTCCACCCTGACCTTTGTGTCCTGAACACTACAGAGCATGCTTGTTGGGTTCATGGGCTCCAGTAAACCTCCTAACAGCTCTGGGAAGTGGGAAGTTGTTCCATGTCAGATGAGGGGACCCAAGGCACACCCAAACCAACATGCAAGGGGTGAGACCAGACCCTGCAACCCTGTGCCCAGTGGCTGTGTTGTCTCCCTAAGTGCCAGTTTACATACAAGAATGTTCATGACCCCTTTAATTTTTTTTCCCCTTAAATTTAAGGGAGAAAAAAAAAAATCAAAGTTGCTTTGTCCTTTTGTGGTACCTCACACATTTTGTGCTTATTTCCTCACTGTTAGTTTGCGCTCCTGTTTCATGGGTCTTAGTTGTTCTCTCAAGGCACATTGGGAGGTCCCTAAGGGTGGGGAATCTTTATGTCCCACCCACAAGCCTGCGCCAGCCTGGCCCAGGGAGTAAATGATGATGGGGATGATCATAGCAGCAATAGGTCCCAGTAACTGAGTCGTTTCTATGCACTGGCCTTATTACCAAATACGTTATAGCTGGGCCGACTGTACTACCCTATTTTATTATAAGGGACTTGAGCATCTGCTGATTTGGGTATCCACAGGGGTCCTGGAACCCATCCCCCACAGATACCTGTATTTCCCTTATTTCCTTTACCTTAAAAAGCACAGGCAAAAAAAAAAAAAAAAAGCACAGGTGTTTAAGTTAGACCCAAGAATGAAACCCAGAGTCCACTTATTCCTCTCGTGTATCTGATGACCTTGACTGGGTCACTCAACTCCTCTCTGCCTTGGTTTCCTCCTCTGTAAAGTGGGTGTGTTATCAAGATGTCCTTCTTTATATACATGATCTCCTTAGGTACAAGCCTGGCCTGAAGGAAGGGCTCAATTTGTGGTAGATCCTTTTCATATCAATGTCCCCATCTTACATACGAGGAAACCGAGTCCCAGGAGAGTCGAGGAACTTGCCCAAGGCCCCCCAGCTCACACATGGCAGAGATAGGAGTGCAAGCCAGGCCTGCCCAACTGAGAGCTGGGCTCCTCTCCCCTCGTTCAACAGCAGAGTGAGGGGCTGACCTTCCTGTTCCCCCTCCCCCTCTGCTGCTTCCCATCTCTTCCTCCTTGGGCTGTATTCCTGGGGTTCCTGAGGTTCTAAGCTAACCTTTTAGGGGAAAGACAGAGCTGTTGTGTCATAGGCACCTCTGTGGGCTCAGCAGACCTGGACCTCAGGCCTTGCCAGTTGCACCTGATAGAGCTACTCCAGTGGGGCATTTGGGTCCCAGGACTTAGCGGCCACCAATACCTCCCCCCAACCCCCCACCCACAATGCATCACACTGCTTGTGGGGCTCCTGAAGGTCCAGGGCCCCATTCTTCTTCATGTGGCTTTGGTTTCCCAGGGGACTTTATACCATTTTCCACCAGCCCATGTGTTCTCTCTGTCACTTTGAGACACTGGGGCTCCAGCCATGATCAGCTCAGCTTGCTTTGTTTTCTGGAGTAAATCTCTCTTTCTCCTGTCTTTCTGATCACTCCAGATTAAACATAGAAATGTAGAAAGCAGGGTTGGGGAGGCTGGGCCAGGGGTCGGCATGACCCTCCACTCCTGGGAACAGGAAGAAAGGGGAAGAGCATGATTATAACCAGCTCAAATCCCTCCTTTATCTTCTGCTGGCTCTGTGACTTGGACAAGTAACAGCTTTTCCAAGCCACAGTTTGCTCCTCTGTGAAATGAAAATTAAAATGCCCATCTCCCTGGCATGGCCTGGATCGAGGGCCTGGTCGGTAACAGAAGCTCAGTTAGCAATCACTGAAAAGAAATTGGAAATAGCTGGCAACCCTCACTCTGCCTTGAACAGCGGAGATACAGCCCTGGGTAGGAGAGCCCACAAGCTGGTGCTCTTCTTTTACTCAGGTAATTTAGGACCACAGCAAAGAGTGAATTTGAGAAATGGATGAATCTCACTATCCTGTTTGGAGTGAGGGGAGCTGGGTACCTTGAGCATCCGCTGTGGGCCCCAGTCTGGGGCCAGGCCCTGTGTCTCATCCAGGCATTCACAAGAGGCAAAGTGGGGCCTGGAGGAGGTGTGGGGCCTGGAGGAGATATGGGGCCTGGGGCAGTATATGCGTGGACCTTCCCTGAACTGCAGTGAATTCCTGCTGGGGCAGCGTTGCAGAGGGATTCTGGGCCTGGCTTAGTCCTGGGTCTAGGTCCTTCCTTGTTCTCTCCTGAGGGGGCCTCTGGTGCCTCCCGTAACCTGACCTCAGAGAAGCAGGGCCAAGCCCCCTAGAGTGCCTCCCCCCAGTGAGCCTTTGCCCCTGGACACCTCCCACCTGTGTGTTTTCTTCCTGTGGTAGGTGAGGTCGATAGAGGGCCTGCATGGTAGCAAGGCAGGAGGTCCATTCTGGAATCCGAGTCTAGCCTTTGGAGGGGACCCAAGAGAAAGAAGGCTGGCACTGATGAAATGGAGTTTCTTTTTTTTTTTTTTTCCCTCTTTCTTTTCTTTTTTTTTTTTTTTAAGCAAGAGATAAATAAATGTTGCCCTGAGATGACAAGAGATCATTGAAGGAGATAAAAGGCGAGTAAAAGAGATGAGAGACCAGAAGGAAAGGACAGAGGGGGATTTGGACTATACACTGCGATGAGGGGAGAGATGAAAGAGGAAAGAAAGAGATGGGAATGCAGGACTGAGTGGCAGAGTGGAGGATGGGGTTGCCACGGAAACGGAAGGAGGGACAGGAAGACAGGATGGAGAAGGCTGAGGGCTCAGTGCGGGAGGGGCCTGAGACAAGCCTGGGGAGGAGGAAGGGAAGCCATGAGGGCTTCCAGGTCTGAGTCAGGCCTCATTGTGGGGAAACTGAGGTGGGCAGGGGAATAAGACCTGACCCAGAAAGCTCATCCCCGCCCATAGGTGGCAGAGTGGAGAGCGCTGGGCCTTGGCGCCCCTGGGCTGACCCAGCTGGGGTCTGCTTCCCTACCTGTGGGGGACTGCCTCTCTTTAAGCCTCAGTTTCGACGGCTATAAATTTGAAACGGTACTCCCTACCCCAGCGGGCTGCCTGGAAGCATAGAAATTACATGTGTTCATCACAGGGCCTGACAAAGTTTAAGCCCAGTAAATGCTCCTGTTGTTCCTTCATTTGTGGTTCTTATCTTTGTCCATGAACTCGTAAGCCCAGTTTTGTTTGTTTTTCCATGTTACATTAAACTGGTGATCTTTGGGTCCAGCAGAGTGTGCTTGTTTGGATGATAGACATACTTTTTGCTTCTGGAAACAGAGCCTTCCAGAGACCTACTGTCCCTTCCCCTGGGAACAGACATTGGTCCTGAAGCTCAGGGAAAGAAAGTACAGATTTGGCTGTTTCCACCTGAGGCTCAGCAAGGGGCCTCTTATTTTTCTTCACACTTGAACATGGAGACTCTCAAAAGGGCAACGATTCATTCTGTATGTGCACCCTGCTGGGAAAACACTGATGAGCACACAGACGAGTTCTCTGCCCTGCCCTCATAGGGTCTGCTATCTAACTGGGATACCAGATATTAAGCAAGTAATCACGCAATTAAGTCTGTCATTATAAACTGTTAAAGCCCAGGAAGGAAAAGTATTCAACTTATAGCTGCTTAGAACTTGGGGGATCAGATTGGTTGGGGAGAGGGGAGTCAGGGAAGGCTTCCTGTGGAAGTGATCCCTGAGTTGAAAGCTGAAAGGTGAGGGACAAGGAAGAGCATTCCAGGCCTGGGAAACAGCATGTGAAAAGGCCTCATGCAGGAAGGGCTGTTCAAGAAAATAAGGAAAGCCCATGTGGTAGGAGCAGAGTGGTATGAAGTTGCCACGTCAGCAAGGACCAAGCAAGCAAGTTCTTACAGGTCCTTGGTGAGGTGTCTGGACTTGATGCAGGCCAACAGCCTGGTGGGGGAGCCTGAGTGTATCAGGTGGCTGCCATGTTTGATGTAGTTGGATAGATGGCTGGGAATACACCAGGAATTGAGCTCTCAAGTTGGTCCCCATCATGGGGTGGGAGCCTTGGGGCCTCAGTTTCCACATCTGTAAAATGACAGCACTGTACAGGAAAGTCCCCAAAGTTCCTTCCCTCCCTGTTGATGAAGATTCCAAGACCAGCCTTGAGGGTACACAGCCGAAGTGGCCTGGGTGAAGGGCCTTCAACAAGGCCAATGTCCTGCTGTGGGAGAACCTAGCTTTCCTCCTTTGTGGCAAGTGAGGTGTCAGGCATGAGGGCCCAGGGTCTACAGCTTCTGGGGACCTGGTGACTTCAGATCAGAGATGCCACATCACTCCTGCACTCGCGCTGAGGGGAAGCTGCTGTGTGATTTGTGTGGGGCTCTGCTCACTGCTCAGCATTTGCCCCCAGCAGTTTGTGCAGCAGACTCTCATTAGTTTGGGCAGGCTCGTTTCTACAAGGATCAGAGACCCACCCAGCTCTCCTCAGGACAAAGGGTTCAGCGAGGTTTCCCGAGGCAGGCAGCAGGGGCTGGGAGCCCACGGCTTTGCTTCTCTGGAAGCGCTCACTCCCTCCTCCTCGGAGGGCTGGCCCTGGCCTGCTTAGGGTCTCTGCCTCTTTGTCCCAACTCATCTTTGGTTGAGGCTTGATGTATAGCCTCATTTCCAGTAGAGGAACCTGCTTGGGCTAAGTCCATTTGGGGCGTGAGGAGGAGCAGGCTGTAGCTCTGGGCTCAGCTCCTGTATGAACCATTGGGGGTTGGGGGGTGCAGCACGGGGGCCCTGGGCTGGGGAGGGGGAGGAAGGGTCCCACCAGGGGTGGGTGTCACAACTTTGGGGGGAGGGCACTATTCATTTACCCTTAAGGCTAGTTCACGTGAGAGTGCGCATCAGTTCTGACTGATTACTTTCGAGAATCAGAGTGAATTGGGGAGGTTTTGGGAAATATGATGTCCAGGTCCCAGACCCAGTGATTCTGGTTTAACTGACCTGGGGTGAGGCCTGGCACTGGTGCTCTAACCAAAGCATGCCAGTCGGACCATGCAGAGCCAGGGTCTCTGTCCTTGGAAGAGTTGGAATTACGAGGTCACATGAACACAGTGGGCCTGAGAGTGTGCCTCTCACCATGGAAACTCCAGTCCTCCTTTCCTTGGGTTTAGAGGTCCCCATCACCTTCCTGGAGGAGAGGGCCTCACACAGTGGCCACTCTCCCAGCCAGGACCACCTTCCCTTCCTGGTGGGGAAGAGCACGGCATTAGCAGAACTCTCGGGCACGGATTTCCCCTCAGTCTCATTCATTCATTGACTCATTCATTCCGGGTCTCTTGGTAGCTAGACTTCCTCGGCTCCCCTTTCCCTGCCCTGGCATCCTTCTCTCTGGACACTCCCCTGCTGGGCCCACTCTGCTCCCCTGCAGGCACTGTCCTTTGGGGTGGTCGTATGGTGGGGGAGATGCCCGTAAACAGATGCAGTTATGAATTGGCATGATTGTATCAGCACTCTCTAGAGAAACAGCACCAGCAGGGTATACATACAGAGAGATTTATTTTAAGGAATTGGCTCGCACAATTGTGGAGGCTGACAAGTCCAAAATCTGTGGGGCAGGCTGGCAGGCTGGAGACCCAGGCAGATTTCTATGATACAGTCTTGAGGCAGAATTCCTTCTTCTCTGGGAAACTTCCCTTTTTCTCTTAAAACTTCTACTGATTAGATAAGATCTGCCCACATTAAGGAGGGTAATCTGCTTTACTTAAAATTTACTGATTGTAGATGTTAATCACATCGACTAGACCACTCACAGCAACATCTAAATTAGTGTTTGACCAAACAACTGGGCACTATGGCCTAGCCACGTTGACACAAAAAATTAACCTGGCTGTGGAAGAGGCCCTTGCCCTGCCCCAGGCTAAGGAGTGTCTGATGCCTGCACTGAATCCTAAAGGATGAAGGGATATTCACCCAGTGCCAGGGAAAGGCAAGTCCTGGCAAGTGACTCAGCCTGTGCAAGGGCCTCAAGGTAGGAAACAGGTGTGTGTGTGTGTCTGTGTGTGTGTGTGTGTGTCTGTGTGTGTGTGTGTGTGTGTGTGTGTGTGTGTGTGTGTGTGTGTGTGGTGCAGAGGGACAGGAAGGCTTAATGCAGCATCAGGGAGAGCTTGGCTGGAGACAGCCTTGGGCAGCCAGCTAAGACATGGGAACTTCATCCTATAGGTCATGTGGCTGAGGATAGGCCTCTGGGCCAGAGACCTGCTTTACCACCATCTCACTGTGTGACCTTGGACCAGGACAAGTCCCTTCCCCTCCCTGAGCCTCAGTTTCCTTATCTGTAAAAAGGGGTAGGTTTACATAGTAAGTATCAGGCCCTCCTGTGGTTTGTGGGTTGGTGGCCCTGCGTTGGTGGCCCAGCCACTCTGACCTCTGGAGACAGGGCTTAGCAAATCTGTCCCCAGAGGAAAGGGGAAGCTGAGGCAGAGAGAGACTTCTGTAAGGAAGAGACTCACGTACACACTTCCCCCTCGGCCACCCCGTCCCCACCCCACTGCCTCGTCAGCGCCAGGCCCAGAGCTGCTAAGTCGAATGAGGCCTTGTGGGCTGGACAGAAGTGAGACTGGCAAGGAGCCCCGAAGTTTGCACAAGCCCCCAGCTTTTGCTTCTGCTTCCTCTTCCTTTCATGGGATGTGAGCAGAGTTTACCCTCAAGTCTACCCTGAGGAGGACAACAGAACAAACAAAGAGGGTAGTTTTGCTATAAGTTCAAGTCCCGTGAGTGTTCTTCTACAGCCATGTGCATGCCTGGGACTTCTGTTCCCCCCCCAGGCCCAGCTACCTGCCCACCCCACTCCATGTTCAGCTTCTTGGGACCCAGGGCCTGGGGCTCCTGGGGCAAAGGACCCTGACAGTACAGCTGGTGACAGGGGCAGGAAGAGAAGCCAGAGCCAGATCCCACAGGACTTGAAAGCCAGACCAAGGAGTGAGCTGGTCCTCTGCTGCTCTGCTAGGTCCTGCCCTGGCCCAACCCCAGCGCTGTGCCTCCTGCCTGCCAAAGATCCTGGTGCTTCAGGTTTTAGGCTCAGCTCGCTCAGAGCTGCTCCCCGAGGGTGGGAACTTGTGCTCCCTACTATATCCCCGCAACCATAAACGGTACCCAGCACCTGGCAGGTACCCACTAAACGTGTGTTGAGCCAGTGATTCACTTGCAGAACTGGAGGCCATAGCCGCAGTCTCCTGGTGATTCAAGGCCAAAGGTCAAACTTTCTCCCGAGCAGAAGCCCGGGGGCACTGTGGGGCCTGTGTCAGGGAACAGGCCCCAATACCTACTAGGCCCTCAAAAATAGTCATCAGAGTAATCGATCACAGGGTGCTTGGTGACATCCCAAGGCTGGGCTGGCAGAAGCCCTAGAGCATTCCTGCGTCTTCAGTTGGTTTTTGAGATGTCCTGATTGTGGGAGTGAGGCAAAGGATAGCCAGGTGGTCACCAGGTCCTATTGGTTCTTCCTTCCAAATGGCTCCTGTCCTGCCAGCCCCAAGCCAAACCAGGCCTCAAGTGCCTTCCACCCGAACTCTGCCCCACTGTCTGTGTTCCAGGGACACTGGCCACCCTAAGCTCCCCGACCTCCCCTGCTCCCAGATCAGGAATACATGAAGGGGTCCCAGTGAGATGAGAGGAGCGTTTAGAGCAGCGTGGAGAGGAGGTGCTGTCATGTCTTGGGGAAGGGACCCTGGAAGACAGGCAGGTAAGCCAAGGATTAACCCACCCTCAAGATTCCAAGAAGCCTCTTGTGCCCATTTTATAGGTCAGAAAATTGAGACACTGAGGGGTCAGGTGACTTGTCCAGGGTCACACAGCAAGTCACTCATTAATGCACTTGACAAGCTCATGTCAGTATTTACAGAAACTGTAGTACAGCAGTAGATGAAGCAACAGTGAGAGCTCTGGGGGACTGGGTCCCTGCCTGAGTTGGGAAGGCCTCCTGCTGGGCCCCCTGGGATAAGACTTCGGTCCCTCCCCAGGGGCTGGCCTGGCCTCAGGCCTGGGAGGGGGTGATACCGAGCCCTGGGAAATAGGGCAGCCCTGGGCCTCTGGTGTCACCAGCACAGTCCCCTCCCCCTCTCTCCACTCTACTCCTTCCCCTCCCCCTCCCCGGCTTTTGTTTCTTGGTCTCCACAGCCTGCCTCTCTCTCTCTCTCTCCTCTCCCTCTCCCTCTCTCTCTCTCTCCTCTCTCTCTCTCTCTCTCTCTCTCTCTCTCTCTCTCTCCCTCCCTCCCTCTCCCCCCTCTCTCTTCCCTCCCTCTCTCTTTCCTCCCCCGCTCTGTCACTTTCTCTCTCTCCCCCCCACCCCTTCTCTGCTGTGGCCTCCCTTCCCCCTACTCCCAGTGCAAGTCTTTAAACTACAATCAGACAGCAATTCTGTTTCCTCTATTTCCCTGCCTTTGCCATTTCCTCTCTCTCCACCCCGGGGACTGAGGGTGTCCTGGTAGGGGACTGAGGGTGTCCTGGTAGGCGGCCGAACTGCATCTGCTCCAGCTCTGATGGCCCCTCATCTCATAGCCCAGTCTGTGCAGAGCCCGGGGCAGTCTCCCCTTTTTCTTGGACACTGTAGAGAGATTTTGTTCCGTGCTCTCTGATGGGAAAGAGGCCTTGCCCTGAGAAAGGAGGTGCCACAAGGGGGCCCAGGCCGATGACAAAAAGGGCCTTGAGGTGTGGGGCCCGTCCTGGCACCCAGATGGGGTGCACATGGCAGGCTCTCCTCCTGCCCTGGGCAGCCCATTCCAGACATAAAACAGGAGGGTTGTGGCCTGTGAGGACGAGCTGGTCGGGGGTGCCAAAAAGATGTCCTAGGAGGAGGAGGAATAATGACACTGGGCTTGCAGAGCCCCCGGCTTCCCACTGGCCATCCCTGTGCATGATAGATGAACACGCTTTCAAAACACAGGTGAATTAGATCCCGTCTGTCTTCTTTCTCTGGGGCTGTGTCTCAACAGAGCCCCTCCTACACACGTACGTGTACACACACATACACTGTCTGGCTGCCCCAGTGAACACTCAACCCCATGAGCCTCTTAAATGCATATTTACAGGGTGATGTGTGTCTGGTCAACCAAGTGTCCATCCAGTAAAAGAAAGTAGGGGCCTGACTGGCCAGACGGGCAGATGGGTTGATGGAGGCTTCCAGGAAAAAGCGCATTCTGATTGGAGACCCAAGAAGGGGCTTTGCCCTCGAGGGACACCCCAGTTCCCCAGTCTGGCCAGAGTTTTGGAACAGGTAGACCGGAACAGATCTGAGGCTTCACGTAGCAGTTTGCCCGGGGCCTGTCCATGCATTCCTGGGGCTCTTGGGAACCTGACGGGGGCAGGGCAGCACCTGGGAGCTGAGGACACTGGGCTCAGAGTCATGATGTGACCTCCTAGGTTGCAAAGATGGTGGAGTAAAGCTGCAGATATGGAGCCCAAATGGGGTTGGGCTGTGGGGCTGGACAGGCCCAGGTGCAGACCCAGCTCTGCCCTCACTGACAGGGCACTCTTGAGCTTGCTACTTATGCCCCTGATTCCTGGGCTGTAGAGTGTGCCACAGCTACCCCCACCCCAGTGCCACCCCTGGGCTTGTTTCTAGGATTAAATGGCTCTCCTGGGACCTGATGAGCACTGTCATGGGAAGCTAGCTCTTCTGCCCAAGTCTGTGGTTAGTCATTGGCACCTCTGCGTCCCCTCACTTGAGAACAAACCCCTCGAAAGCAAGGACAGTGAGCAGGTCCCCGTTGACACCCAGGCACAGCTTCAGTCCTCTTGCCCTAAAGTCAAACCTCATGCCTGTTCCTATAGGAGAGGGACACCTGGTGGTCAAGGGCAGGTTTGCCTTGTACCTGCGGTCCTGATGTGAGCCTATGGAGTGGCTCCTATCACTCTTAGAAGGTCCCCCCTAACAGGGATGGAATATTACACGATTACCCTCCCTGTAGGGACCACACCAGACCTGTGCTCCAGCTCCTGCAGACAGCCGCTGGCTGACTTTTTCACCCTCTCATCTGCCAATAAAGCAATATTAAGGGTTTCTTTGCTTCTGTTCCCTTCAGGTGCCAGAAGAGGGGTGGTGCTAGCACTGGGGCCAGGAGAAGAGCACGGGGGAGGGAACTAACATTTCCACTGCGGTCCTTGTCCCATCTCCTCACTACCCCAGGAGTCAGGCACCACTTCCTGCTCTGCAGAGATGAAACTGAGGCTCAGGATGAGACAGGATGTGCCTGAACCAGGAAAGGGCATAGCACAGATTTGGATTCAGAATCTGGGGCCAAGTCCCGGCACAGGCTTCGCTATTGAGGCCCAGCGCCTCCCCTCCACTGCCCTGCCTTTGGGGAAGTCTAGATAAAGTGCTGAGCTGCCTATTTTCTCAAGCCCACAGCAGACACGAGGGCAGCCGCTGGGTGCCGCTGCCGTGGGGGGCAGTGATGCTCCCCCCTCCACCGGGGGCTGCAGTGGGCACAGTGGCCTCCTCTGGACACCATGGGGGCAGGGACCTTCCTCATCCATCCTTCATCTCCAAGCACAGGGCCTGACCCATCACGGGGATTTAGCAGATATTTGTTGCACTAATCAGTGAATGAGTTCTCAGTCTCTGGAGATTGTCACAGAATTACCCACACCTTTGCTGAATTTGGGGCCCCAGAATGGAGAAATCTCTTAGCTCTGTGGTTTTCATTAGAAAAGGCTACTTCCAGAGATTTGGGCAGATTAAATAATAGTGGTCCTTTTCATTTGGTGAGGGCTTTATAATGAATTAAGCCCCTTCATCTAACCTGTGACCACTGGGCTCTCACAACCCTTCCATGGGAAGGTGTTTCCATCCCCATTTTTGGTTGGGGAAACTAAGATGCGGAAGTGATTCTGAACTGACTTTGCTTAGTCACTTGTATGTGACAGAGCTGGGACTTGAGGCCAAGATGCCTGACTCCCAGTTGAGTGCTCTTTCCAGCGTGGGTGGGAGGTGGGCTCTGAATCAGGTTTCGCTCCCCCCACCGCCCCCAAGCCTCTTCCTGGCAGACCCTGTGTCAGAGGTTTCATTCCATCTGACCCCTTCCATGAGAGCTCTGCTTTAAGCTTAATAGTTTAATCTTTAGTGTCCGTTTCAAGGAGGCTAAATTCCTCTCTGGGGTATTTTATTTTTAGCCGGCTTCAGGAAGGGGAAGCTCCTCTGGCCTGTGGGGGGAGGGAGACACCATGCTGGGAGCTGGTTTCCTGAGGAAGGGCCGCCGCCGACCATGCACCTGACCCTGGCCCTGGGAGGAGAGCTCGTGAAGCAGGCAGGAGCCACCCCATGCTTGTCTTTCCTCCTCCCTGTGGAGTGCCTGTGGTGTGCTGTAGTGTGCCGGGGGAGGGGGGTGGGGGGGTGGAGTGCAGTCTGATGAGTATCCAAGGCCAGAGAGGAGGCCCTCCCACATCCGGGCCCACGGGGAGGGCTGGGAAGCCCCAGGAGCCAGAGGAATTTGAGAGAAGCCTGGGGGACTGCTGGAAGGGGCTAGGAGCTCAGCCAGGCTGGGGAAAGGGCAGCCTGGTGGGAGAATCCCTGTGCAAAGGCTGGGCCACACGGAGGGCACTGGTGCGGCCGGAGCTCCTAGGAAGGCAGGAAGCCGACACATCCAGGATTTGAACTGGGACAGGTGGGATCACCGGCTTTTTTAGAAACACCTGTTGGATCAGAGAGCGTGGCTGTGAACCTGGGAACCAGTGTTAGCATTCATTCCAGCCAGTTTTCTCAAACATGTTAGCTGTCACAGAGCTCTTCTTTCAAATGAGATCTTCTGCGGAATTCCAGTGTACAAATCAGACACGAGCTGTATTTTAATCAGTATAAATTTAAGTATTTAAATATCTAACATTTAGCTAATCAAGAACAATGACCTGTTGTGATAGACACAGTCATTTTGCATCAGGGCTGGTAGGTGGTAGCAGCTGTCTGACATCGGCCTTGGCACCTAATTTATTTTTGTGTGTTGCCTTGTTTTTGCCGAATATATATATTTTTAAAAACCAAAACACTTCATTTACATGGCCAAGCCATTACAAATGGTGACAGTTGTTTAACACCTCACTGTACAGTCTCAAATTCTATGCAAAATTAATTATACCTTGGCAACAAAGTCAGTGAGCCTACTGAATGTGTTGCAGGGATAGATTACATTTGGGTAGATAAGTCTTTAAAAATCAGTTTTCAAAGAAGCAGAATCTTTATTTTTTGCAATTTTGGATCCAATTTTTGAGGAACTTCTGAAGGACATGCTGAGCATAATTTGAGAACCACTAAGGAAATCCAACCTCCCTGTTTCACAGATGGGAAGACTGAGGCTAGCAAGGGGGCAAGGCTTACCAGGATCCCACAGGGAGATGGAGGAGATGGTCAGATACACAGAGGATGTCATTGCTCCCTGTCATTACAAGTGTGTCCTGTTCCCGAGGCAGGAATAGAAAGACATCAGGGACAGACACACCCAAAACTGGCCAAGCCTTTGCTGAGTGTGTGTCTGTCTGTTGTCTGTCTGTGCAGCATTGAGCCAGCAGTGCTAATGTTCCCTTCTCCTCCTGCAGCGATGCTCTCCTAGCCAGCCGCCACGGGATGGAGGGCTTCATGGACTCAGGGACACAGACGGATGCCGTGGTGGTGCTGTCCTTGGCTCAGGCCGCTGTGCTGGGCCTGGTCTCAGAAAATGAGCTCTTTGGAGCTACCATAAGCGCCGAAGCCTTCTACCCAGACCTGGGGCCGGAGCTGTCTGGGGCAGCCCTCGGGGAGCCTGGGCCTCCGGGGCCTGACGTCTACCAGCTGGCCTGCAACGGGCGGGCCCTGGAGGAGCCAGCAGAGGAGGAGGTGCTGGAGGTGGAGGCAGCCTTTGAGAAGCACACCCGGCGGAAGACACGGCCCCCCGTGCGGCTGGTGCCCAAGGTCAAGTGTGAGAAAGTGGAGGAGGAGGAGGAGCAGGAGGTCTTCGAGGTGTCCGTGCCTGGTGATGACAAGGATGCAGGTCCAGCAGAGGCCCTGGCTGAGGTGGCCAGTGGCGGCTGCGAAGCCCTGGTGCAGAGCAGCGCCGTCAAGATGATCGACCTCAGCGTCTTCAGCCGCAAGCCCCGGACGCTGCGGCACCTGCCCCGAACCCCGAGGCCAGAGCTGGACGTAGCCCCTTATGACCCCCACTTCCCTGACCCGGCCCGGGATGGCTTCCCTGAGCCCAGCATGGCACTGCCCGGGCCGGAGGCCTTGCCCGCAGAGTGTGGTTTTGAGCCGCCCCACTTGGCCCCGCTGAGCGACCCCGAGGCCCCCACCATGGAGTCCCCGGAGCCCGTGAAGCCGGAGCAGGGCTTTGTGTGGCAGGAGGCAGGCGAGTTCGAGGCGGACGCGGCTGGCTCAACGGTGGAACGCCACAAGAAGGCCCAACTGGACCGGCTGGACATCAACGTGCAGATCGACGACTCGTACCTGGTGGAGGCGGGTGACCGGCAGAAGCGCTGGCAGTGCCGCATGTGTGAGAAGTCCTACACTTCCAAGTACAACCTGGTGACGCACATCCTGGGCCACAACGGCATCAAGCCGCACTCGTGCCCGCACTGCAGCAAGCTCTTCAAGCAGCCCAGCCACTTGCAGACGCACCTGCTGACGCACCAGGGCACCCGGCCCCACAAGTGCCAGGTGTGCCAGAAGGCCTTCACTCAGACCAGCCACCTCAAGCGCCACATGCTGCTGCACTCAGAGGTCAAGCCCTACAGCTGCCACTTCTGTGGCCGCGGCTTTGCCTACCCCAGCGAGCTCAAGGCCCACGAAGTGAAGCACGAGAGCGGCCGCTGCCACGTCTGCGTCGAGTGTGGCCTGGACTTCTCCACCCTGACCCAGCTCAAGCGCCACCTGGCCTCCCACCAGGGCCCCACCCTCTACCAGTGCCTCGAGTGCGACAAGTCCTTCCACTACCGCAGCCAGCTGCAGAACCACATGCTCAAGCACCAGAACGTGCGGCCCTTCGTGTGCACGGAGTGCGGCATGGAGTTCAGCCAGATTCACCACCTCAAGCAGCACTCGCTCACCCACAAGGTGAGGCCGCCTCCCCTGCAAGGCCTGGCCCCTGAGGCCTCCTCTCCTTCCTCTCTACCTCCCCTCCCCCTCCCCCAGGGGCTTTGCCCCCAGCCTGAGGCTCTGCCCTCTCCTGCCTTGCTTTCATCCAGTGCTTCCCAAAGTGCTGGATGAGATCATTTAGGTGGTGAACATTTCTTCTTCTTATAGTTATTTTTATTTTGATGAATATTAGAAAAAATGTCATTGAAATTAGTTTTTTAAATAGTAAAACTTTATTTAAAAACTTTAAAAATTGACTGTTTGAGGAACCCCTGCAGGACCCAGGGAGCACAGTTGGAGAATCACTGATTCTCTGTTTTATGGCTGGGAGGACCAAGGCCAGGACGCCACAAGGACGGGGAGGAGATGGTCAGAAGTACAGAGGGCTTCCTTTGCTCCTCGTGGTTACACAAGCATATCACAACCTGTGTGACTTCCTTTTAGGGGAAAGCTAAAAATATTTCATTTTAAAAGGAGATAGATGTAAGGAAAAATATTTGTTATGGAAAAGCACAGTTGGTTCTAGAATATGATGAAATGAGGCAAAGTGGTTTGTGGTTTGTGAAGACGGAAGATACAGACACACTGTTCCTATCCACTATGTCCCCAGGCATAACCTGGACCTCTCCTACCTTCCTCTTCCCTCCTTCAGGCCTCTGGCCACCCTGCCTTTCAGTCAACGCCACCTTCCTTTGAGAGGCCCTTACTTCCAGGCAGGGGGACTGAGTTCTCTCAGGTCCTATAGTCCCATTCTGGCACTTGGCCGTCCATAGTTGCAGCCCCAAATCCAACCAACTTCACACTTTGAAGATGAAAGTGCACAGAGCTTCCTCTCTCCGTAACGGCAGCCTTAGAGATACTGCAGGACAATCTTGTGTCCTCATCTCTCACAGTGGACACGACAGTGAGTGGGGGAGCAACAGCCTGCCAGGCCGAGAGTCCAGCCTTCCCCAGCCCAGGGGACTGTTTCTGCTAGAGTGGAGATGGTTTGTAGGTTTCATTGCAGATGTGCCTCCATTCAATTGGTGTCACTACCTAGAGTGTAATGTTAAGAAGGATTCTGAAGCCGAACCTGGGCTGGGCTATAAAACTAGATGATTGATTATTTATGCCTGCAGGGGGTGAGAGTGGAGAGTGATAAGTATATGTGCTATATATTTGCCATCTTTCTCCTCTACTAGGAGACTTTAAAATCCCCACAAGTCCACAGAGTGTTAAAAGATAAATAATACCGTGAAGAAAAAGGGGAAAGCAAAAATCAAAGGCTAATAGACACAACATTGTTAAATGACTATTACTCAATAAAAAAAAGTTAAAAAAAAATCAAAGGCTAATAAAATTGAAAACATTCCCATTAGCAGCCTAAATTTGTAGGATGCGCACATCATGCACTTATATAGAGAGCTCCCAAAGGCAGGGCCCCCTGGTGGTCATACATGTCATCTTCGCTGTGTCAAGCAAGCATACAAGACAGGAGACAGCCCCTGTCAGCTAAGAGAAATAGAATCAGGAACCATTACATTATAAAACAAAACTTTACCAATCAAGCGGTTGGGACAGCAGCTGTGACCACAGAAATGTGTCTGTTCCACTGGGATTCTACTAAAGTACTAGGTTTCTAGGAAAGAGTTCAGCTCCCGACTTTGGTTCTCACATTCCTCCCCAGACAATACACTGGGTCTCCTGTGCACACAGCACCTTGTCCTGCTCTGGGGGTCACCTCTAGACCATGGTAAAGCATGTTGATCATTCAAACCAGAGGGTTTTCCCTTGGAATGTTTTTTTTTTTTTTTAAGGGGGAGGTAATTGGGTTTATTTATTTTTGGAGGAGGTGCTGGGGATTGAACCCAGGACCTTGTGCATGCTAAGCATGCGCTCTACCATGTAAGCTATACCCTCCTCCCGTCCCTTGGAATCTCTGTCTCCTGGGGCTGAGTTCCCCTAAGTTCATCATTGATAAGAATCACCGGGGGAACCTGTTGGGATTAAAAATCCCTGAGCTTGCTGAATCAGAATTTCCAGGCAGGGGCCTGAGAGGCTGTATGTTCAATAAGAACTACAGTTGGTTCTTAATCACCAGGGAAGCTTGGAATGCACTCTCGGAGGTCAGTGGATGGGCTTCCAATTTCGAGAACTCTTTAAATTCTACACAGATCTTTGTGTTTGTCATTTTTCCTGGGGTTCCTATACCTTTAGTCATACTCTCAAAGGGGCCTGTGAACCAAAAAGACCACCGAGAAACAGCACTGAGGTGAAAAACATGTACATACATCTTAATCCAAGGAAGCCATCCAGACCACCAGGCTCTGGATGTGTCTTCTTGACCACAGGCACTTGGTGCCTGGTAGGATGCCGGCTTGTAGCAGGTGCCTGGTATATGGTTGCTGAATGAATGAATGAGCAAACGAACACGTTTGCCTTGGTGTGCTGGTACAGACCTACAGAAGGCTCTTTTTTTTTTTTTTTAAGTTTTGTTGTTGTTTGGTGGGGGAGCGGTAGTTAGATTTATTTATTTTTAGAGGAGGCACTGGGGGTTGATCCCAGGACCTTGTGCATGCTAAGCATGTGCTCTACCACTTGAGCTGTACCCTCCCCCGAGACCTACAGGTTTACCTACCCTGACAGGCAGGAGACAACAGGTGTGTGGATTTGAACAATACGACCCAGCCAATCTCTGCCTATCACTGGAAGGCTTCCCGGAGTCAGTGGTTCTGCCCCAGCCACTCCAGTGGTTTCAAACAAGTGGCACCTGTTTGGAACGTCCCCAGAAGTCCTTTCCTAGAAGTGTGCGCACGCTCTGACGCTGTGGTCCCTGCGCACACACTTGGAGAGCCTGTGTCCATTGTGTGGCCCTGACCATCGCTCCCACCCACTACAGGGTGTGAAGGAGTTCAAGTGCGAGGTGTGCGGCCGGGAGTTCACCCTGCAGGCGAACATGAAGCGGCACATGCTGATCCACACCAGCGTTCGGCCCTACCAGTGCCACATCTGCTTCAAGACCTTCGTGCAGAAGCAGACCCTCAAGACCCACATGATTGTACACTCGCCCGTGAAGCCATTCAAATGCAAGGTACCAGGCCCTCAGACCTCGAGGCAGGACTTGCCCACGGGTGGCCCGGGCTCAGCATGATGGCAGCAGCAGAGACCCAGTGTGGGCAAGGGAGCCCTGTTTGGGTGAAACTGCCTGGGCTCTGGGGGTTGGGTGGGCGATGGGGGTTCCATTGTACAAGCTACTGCTGTTGTTTTTTGAGGGTTGGAGGAGGGGATGAAGGTCACAGTGCAGCCACAGGGGAAGAGCCTAGGCCTGGGACTCAGTGCAGTCAGAGATTTGAGCCCTGGGTTTCTGACAACTCCGGCTCAGGGAATGTGGGGCAGACCCACAGGAACAGTGACCAGCAAGGAGTGGCTTAGTCCTCTGCCTCTTGGGGTTACATAGAGAAGACAAAGTGAGTACTGTCCACAGCAGATGGGATTCCAGCCCAGCCCTGGAGGTGGGAGTGGCTGGGGGTCTGGGGAAGGCGGGCTCCCCAGGCTGGTGAGGCTGGGTTGGTGTGTTCCAGGTGTGTGGGAAGTCCTTCAACCGCATGTACAACCTGCTGGGCCATATGCACCTGCACGCGGGCAGCAAACCCTTCAAGTGCCCCTACTGCTCCAGCAAGTTTAACCTCAAGGGCAATCTGAGCCGGCACATGAAGGTCAAGCACGGCGTCATGGACATCGGCCTGGACAGCCAAGGTGGGTGGGCCACACACAGTGGACGGAACAGGAGCGGTACTGTCATGGCACACTCAGGAGCCTCCTGTCCAGTTAGGGGCGTGGGGAGGCTGGCCAGGCCTGAGGCCTCGTTGGGGTGGGCTCAGGTCTGGAGAGGGGGCACCCTGGAGGGCCACCATGGTGATAATGATGAGATATTTATGTGCTCTTCAAAGGACTTAAATGGGCTCACATAAACAATAATAAAAATAATATTTGTTGAGTGCTGTGTGCCAAGCCTTTATTAACTCACATGACCCTCACAGGGAGGTTGGCTCTGTTATCACCATTTTACAGATGCAGACACTGAAGGACAGAGAAGTTAGGTAACTCATACAAGATCATTGCTGAGATGACATTTAAAAAATAAATCGATGGGAAAGAAATTAACAAAAGGGAAAATGGCAACTGGAAAGATAAGGGAGAGCCAGGTGAGGTTAC
Organism: Camelus ferus; assembly: GCF_009834535.1. Classification (NCBI taxonomy): domain Eukaryota; kingdom Metazoa; phylum Chordata; class Mammalia; order Artiodactyla; family Camelidae; genus Camelus; species Camelus ferus. The sequence continues at coordinate 11,389,249 of NC_045722.1, read as the reverse complement.
AACTCCAAGTTCCCCAATGGAATGTCCTAGGGGCATGCAGAGGGCTCTGAGCTTCCCAGTAGCCAAGGCAAAAAGTGTAATACAATCAGTCACACTCTTCATAGTGCCAGCCAGAGAATGTAGCCACGTTCTCAGAAGGCTCCTCACCTCTGCAGTTGGTGGAGTTTTCATTGGCTGTTTGTTATAACATCCCTGCATGTGATAGCCTCTCCCCACAATGCTGGTCAGTAGCAGAACTTCAGTCTCTCTGGCCTCCTTATGGGAAGCACTTTAAGGTCTTACAGGAAAGAGAAGCCAACGGCACTTTAGGAAGGCTCCTTGTATAGTCTGGAGCTATTTGAATTTCTGTGCTCCTTCTGAGACAACTAGCTGGGAATGTACCATGCAATACCAAGTGAGTTGATTTGCCATATGAGATTGCTCACTAGGAGTCAGTCATGCTGGGGAGTGGCAGCAATAACCCTGATTTGGTTTGGGAGCAGCTGACCAGTGAATGGCCCAGGTTTTCTGACAGAAACAGGTGTCATCAGTTTTCCATTCTTGTGGAATGAAACCGTATTGACTGCACATAGATGCTCTATAGCCCCTTCTTACTCAAAATGTGGTTGTAGGACCAGCAGTGTTGGCATCACCTGGGATCTTGCCAGAAATGCAGACTCAGCTCCACCCCAGACCAGCTGAATCAGGATCCATATTTGAAAAACATTCCCAGGTGATTTGTTTGCACCAGAAAATTTGAAAAGCATTGACTAAAGTGATAGTTTTCAAACTTGAGTGAGGGAGCATGAGAATCACTGAGGGCTTGTTAAAACAAATTGCTGGGCCCCACCCTTCAAGCTCTTAATTCTGTAGGTCTCAGGTGGGGTCAGATAATTTACATTTCCAACAAGGTCCCAGGTCAAACCAAAGCTGCTGGTCTGGACTCACTTTGAGAACCTCTAATCTAGGCTCTAGAGAACTGGTTCTCAAACTTGGCTGCACATTTGAATCACCTGGAGAATTTTTGAAATGCTGATGCCTGAGTCTCAACCACAGAGGTTCGAGTTGATCTGGTTGGTGGCCCAGGATCCAGATTTTTTTAAGCACTTCAGGTAATTCTATGTGTGGTAGAGTTTGAGAGCCAATACTCTAGTGGACCTGCCAGGAGCTAACCCACCAGGTGGGACCAGAACAGGATTAGTCCTTTTGGAAGTAGCTGTCCCTGCACACCTTGCTTCCAGGAGGTGGTTAAGACATAAGCTCTTTCCTTCTGAGGTCAGTAACCAGGGGTGCATAGGATTGCTTTCTTCCTGACTGTACCAGATGACAGAAAGTAAAGCAGGAATTGGCATGGGAATGGCTGCGGCCAGGTCCGCCCGCCACTCACATATAACCTTGGTCTAAGAAGCTCAGGCTTGACACTTGTGCAGGAGGAAGGCAGCATACATTCTAGGTGGAATCACCTAATAAACTATAGGACTGTAATTTGGGGGATAGGTCAGTGTCCTTGTAAAAGATGGTAGAGATTATTATTCCCTGGGGCCAAATGGACAGGACCAATAGAGTTAATAAAGATAAAGAGAGGTTGCAAGGGTAACAGATACAGAGATAGAAATTGTCCCACAGTCTTTATTTACCTTGTTTTTAATCAACTATATGATATGAAGGTGTGGCACTAGGATCTGAGGAAGAAACAGCCTAGGGTCTATAAGGTTCAGTACAGTTGGCCTTGTTTTATAAAGTCAGAAAGACTTACAGTGTGTCAGATGCTATGGGCACAAGTAACAGACACTCCATTCAGACGGGCTTTAACAATAAGGAAATAGATTAAGAAATGACTTCAAGTCCAGGCTATCTTCAGAGTTGGCTCATTCAGCCCCTCAATAATGACATCAGAGTGAGGCTCCCTCTATCTGTCCAAAGAATTAGCTGTGATTTTCCTCATGGTCGCAAAATAGCTGCCAGTGGCCTTCAGGTCAATATGCTTCTTTAGTTAACCTCCATTGGAAGAGTAAGAGCCTGCTCCCCTTTGCTCTGTGAAACCAATGAGAGCATTCTAAGAACTCACTAGCAGGCCTTTCCTCATGATTCATTGGCCAGAATTGGGTCCCATGCCAATCCTGAGCCACTCATTGGCAAGGAGCAGGATTAGTCTTAGACTAGTGGTTCTCAACTGGGGGTGAGTTTGCCCCCCAGGGGACACTTGGCCATGTCTAGAGACATTTGGTTGTCACAACTGGGGTGATGCTACTGGCATCTAGATAGTAGAGGCCAAACATTCTACAATACTCAGGACAGTCCCCCACAACAAAGAATTAAGGCCCAAGACGTTAATGCCAAGGTTAGAAAACCCTGCCTGAGATTTATCAGGGCTACGTACACCTGGGCTGGGGTCCATTTCTCCCTAAAACACATCGCATTTCCTAGGTGGACAGGGACAGGATACATATTGAGAGGCTCAGCCACAGTCGCTGCCAGCCAGTCTCCCACTGTCCCCAGATCATACCCCGGGCTTCCCTCCCTCCATAGCTCATTGGAAGGCAGCCCCACCCAGGCCTCCTCTGTGAAGTTTTCCATCTGGCTTTTATTCCAATAGTAAGAGCTTTATAATAAGATTTCAACTTGATAAAATTATAAGAGGCCTCTGAAGAGTTTTTGTCTTTGTTAACCTACCTTGGGTGTTTGTTGGGCTTTGGAAAACAAGGCCTGAGGATACCACTGGGTGGAGATGAGAGGAGAGACAGATCCCTTCAGCCATTTGAGGCAGAGCAGCACAGTGGATCAAAATAACAGCGCCTGCTGGGTGCCCTCTGGCAAGTTGATTAGCCTCTCTGAACTTCCTTTTGAGCTCCTAAGTGGGATTGCTGTGAGCATTCATGAGACAGTATATGTGAAGTGCCTGGCATACAGTAGGTGCCAAATGAGTGGTGTTGCAGACATGATATAGCACAGGAGGCTTTCATATGGCAGAGGGGACCAATGAGAAACATCGCAGAGGATAAATAAGTAGGGCTTAGTGACTTAGGTGGGTGTGAAGCATGACCCTAAGAAGGGTTCAAGTCCAGGCCTGTACCCACCTGGCACACACACAGCTTTAAGGTTCAGGTCCAGCAACCCATCTGAGAAGCCACAGGCGTTGGAGGCCTCCCAGAGCAGGAGGGCAGAGGAGGCAGCTGAGTCTGCTGGAAGCAATGACTGGGAAGTCCTTGCTTTAGTTCCCCTCCCTGTGTGGGAGTGACTGGCTCTTGCCCCAGGTGGCATCCAGGCCTAACTGTGCCCTCCCTTGCAGACCCCATGATGGAGCTGACCGGCCCCGACCCCTCCGAGCTCGACAGCCAGCAGGAGATGGAGGACTTCGAGGAGAACGCCTACGCCTACGCCGGCGTGGACAGCAGCGCCGAGGCCAGCGTCCTCACCGAACAGGCCATGAAAGAGATGGCCTACTACAATGTGCTATAGCACAAGCCGGGCCGCCCAGAACGGGGCGAGGAGGGCGTGGGGCGTGGGGGGAGACCCCTGTGCTGTGGGCTGCACCTCCTGCAGCTGAGAAACGAGCTACTGCCCCACTGTCCCGAGCCCTCCCCTCCCACTCAGTCATTTGCACCACTGGGGACTTTTAGACCAAGTGGAGACTGTACTACTGGCCTCAGCTGTGAACCCGGCACTGGTCCCAGGCGTTCTAGGGAAGGAAGGGTAACATGGGAGGCCCAGGTCTGGGTCTCTCTGGCCTGCTGCTCTGGGAGGGCAGGAGAAATGCAGATGGGGGCCATTTGGAGACAGGTCACAAGGGCACAGGTTCTCAAGTCTCTCCAGGCCCAGCAGAGCTGGGGCAGCCAGTGAGGGCAGGGCCATCCTGACAGCTCCTCAGGGGTCCTGTCACTGGAGGAAGAGATCTCTTGAGCCATGCCCTGTTTTCCCTCTGGACCACCTCCTGCCTCTAGGGATGTTTTAGCTCTTGTGCTGGTCAGCACTGCCCCCCTCAACCCCTACCAACCCCTGGACTGGGAAGCGCCCAGGCCCCAGAGTCCCCTTCCCACCCTGTCCATGGACAGCTCGGCAGGGCTCTCTGCCTTCTACCTCCTGGTGCCTCCCACGCTCTCCTCCAGCCAGGTGTGCATGCGGCCCTAGTCCTGGCTTTAGGAAAGTGGGGTGTAGCCCAACTCCCAGCTACCGTCCTCTCCAGCCAACCCCCTGAAAGCCCCCATCTTACATCCCTATTTGGAGGTAGGTGTCCCTAAAGTGGATTTCAACAAACCATCATCCAGTTCTGTCTCGAACTGGGGCAGGGTTCCCCCGCAAAGCCGGGACATGCCTTGAGTCAGGCACACACTAACAAAGACAGATGAAGGCCCCTGGAGTGAGGGGGCAGGGCATGGTGAAGGGGCCACTGGGGACCAAGAGGGGCTGTCCTCAAGGACAACCTATATGGGGGGAAGGGGGACTGGAGTTTTTCCTCTTATTTAAGGACTAACAAGTATCCATTTTGAGGGTGGGGATAGCCGACAGTCAGCAGGGTCCTGGGAAGAGCAACATATTTAAAAAGGAAAATGAAGACCATAGAGAAGAAAAAAAAAATTTTTTTTTTGAGCAAATGGGGCTATTTTGAAGGTAATTTATTTTTTTCTTTCCAGCTGTGTCACCTATTTTTTTCTGATGGAGATGATTTTCTTTTTCCCAGTGGAAGCTCTCTTGTGTGCTTTGTGTGCTTTGTGCCTCCCGGACCAAGAGCCGCCTGGCTGGACTCGGGCTCGGAGGGGATTGTAGGTCTGGCCCTGGGGGTGCAGCTGCTGGCAGGGAGCCTCAGGAGGCCAGGGTGAGGCAGGAGGAGGCAGAGCCTGGCAGGCCCTCCAGCCCCTCAGGCCAGTGACTCAATCTGCACCACCCAGAGGAGTGGCCAGGGCCACTGACTCCCCTCGCCCATGGCTCATTCCCTCGCTTGCCCACTCTCATCCCCTGTCCCCACGCCATCTCCTGCCCCCGAACTGAAGACTGCAGGCCCAGGTCAGTGAATGAGCAAATTCAGGAATGCTAGGGCACCCAGACTCCCAGCCACTTGCCTCCTGAGGCCTCCAAGGGGAGGAGCAGGCAGGGCCATTCCCAAAGGCATGGGAGGTAAGGCCACCAGCTTCAGCCCAGAACCAGGAGGCGGGGAGCGACTGAGGAGGAGGTGCCAATTTGAAATGCAGCTATCCCCAAGGCTGTACCTTAGGACCAAGCCAGGCCTCAGGGTGGCTGAGATCAGGACCGATGGGAGGACAAGGTAGCCTTGGGATCAGGCAGCCAGCTGCCCCTTCCTTCTCTGCCAGAGTTCATGCTAAGCAGCAAATGAAAGGGCTGGGGGCTCACGGAAGCCTCTCCCCAGATGTGGCTCCTAGACCCCGAGGCCCCCCAGCCTCCCAGGTGCCCGCCATGATGACCCTCAGGTGGCAGTGACCCCGTCACTGTAGAAGACATTTTCTCCTGCTGAGCAGAAGCATCATCCCCTGCAAACTACCTCTTCCCACGTCTTTATCCCCTGGTACCAAAAAGAAGCCTGTACCTCCTCCTTCTCCTCTTTCCTGCCAGTGCAGTGGCCTTGGTCTTGGAAACCCACGGGAGAAGGTCTGGCCCCAGGGTGGGGCTCTCTCTTCCCCCAGCCCCACCATCAGCACCAGCCCTCTGCGAGGTTCCATACTTGAACGCCTCCCCCTCTGCCCTGTGCCTTGGACCTGGGCAAGGCTGAGAGAAGGAAACAGCACAACTCACAATTTGAGCTGGGGGGTGGCTCGGCAAGGCTCCTGTCCTCACCCCCCCACCCCCACCTTTTCAAAAGAGGCGTGCGGCCTCTCTGGTGACTTGGAAACTCCTGGACAAATTCCATTCTAACTTATTTTGACATGTATACAAACCAACTGTTTAGAAATTCCACTTGTGCAAAGCCCTACTGTGTTTTTATGTTCCTGTTTAAAAGAGACGTTTACTTAGCAATAATTATAAATAAATGAATATTCTTTAGTGAGGTGACTGCGAGTGCTTCCTTCCATGGTTCTTGGGAGCCTAGTCCTCACCCTTCCCCTGGAAGGAACTCCTTATAAGTCTTCACTCTCCAGGGGCCTGGAGGAGACCCAGACCTTCCTTAGCACTGGAATGACCACCTGCAGGGCTCCAAGCCCAAGAGAAAGGGGCGCAGGCCAAGGCACCAGAATTCCCACCACTTGCAGAGAAAAGCCACTTCCTCACCAACAGGCCACCAGGACAGAAGCCAGCTCATGATGCCAGCCTGGGCTTCAGAGGCTGTGCCTGCTGGGGCGCTGTCAGGCCTTTGCTACTGATGGAGAGGAAGGGTCCGGAAACCTTGAGCTTCCCCCTCCAACCAGGAGTTGGGCCCAGCAGAGCCAGCACACCAGCTTTTCTTTCTCAAGTGCTGGGAGTGCAGTGACTGAGAAAAGAGTGGTCTTAGAACAGAAGGCAGCTATCAGTGGAGGTGGGTAGCCACATCCCATCTCAAAGCTACCAAGACTCCCAATTGTCTGGTTTCAGGAGCCCACCCAAATTTGGGAAGTGGACTTTGGGTTGCCAGGCATTTGCTTTATCAAGTCAAAATGATACAACTCTTCTCCAGAACACTTTAACACTGCAAGTAGAATATAATCCCTGCATAAAGGATAGCCCTTTAAATTGGATCTGTTAGCTTTATAGAAACTTTTATAAACTTACTTTTCTAGTTTTGCCAAAGAATAGGGAAGAGGAACCCTGGACCACGTGGGGGCCTCCACTCTCGCTCCCAATCCTGAGCCCCAGGCAGCCATGGAGACGAGAACCAAGGCGGCTACTGGGTGGGACCTATTCTGAGGACCAAGCAATGAGCAAAAACGGAGGTCTGCAGGTGTTTGGATTAAAACCAGCAAAGGAAAATAAATGAAAATATAACCAGGATCTATTGGGAAGTGACAACAATCCTAAAGTGGAGAAGAGGACACAGAACCAGATCGTGCTGGGGAACTCCAGGGAATCTGTCCTCCCCCCGGGGGGCCCTTCAGACTGGACAGAGGCCTGCTGTTCCTAAGGCACCCCAGTGTGTCCCTGGTGGGACCTCCAGCCCTGTGAGGGCCTCTGCCTCAAGCCCCAGCTGCCTCCTTCCCCTCAGGGACAAACACAGCAGACCGTTTTGTGAAGAGCTTTTTAGTAGCTAAATACGGCACCATGTGTTCCGAGGGCAATATAAATTACAGTATGCAAAACATACCACTGGCTGAGGTAAAACACACCGTTTCTGCCTCACGTCACCATGAGGGGAAACACAGACACTTTTAAAAACATCTTGCTTATAAAAAATGTCCCCTAGAAAGGCCTCCTAAGAGGGGCTGTGAGGCTCACCCTCTGCCGCCTGGCGTCGCGGGGACCTGCTCGGCTCCGGCCCGGCCACCAGCGGCCTGCAGCGCTCCCGCCCCGGCTACTGCTGGCCCAGAGCTTTGTCCAGGTTGTTCTTGATGGTGTCCAGGAAGTCCGAGGTGTTCAGGAAGTGCTCATTCAGCTTCACACTGCCGAGAGAGTGCCTGCGCGTGAGGGCGGCTCCAGCCGGGCCTCCTGGGCAGTGGTGGGGAGGCCTACAGGCCAGAGGCCACCTACAGCCAACTGTCAAAGGGCCACAGCCAACTCAGCAGGACCCCAGTAAGGCCTGTCTTGTTTTTCCTAGGTGAATGGGCAACTAGATACAAGTTCTCCAGGGAGAAGCTGGGAGGTGGCTGCAGCGGGGGATGGAAAAGGTTCTGAGCAGTTAGCCTCAGGGATAGGGGCCCACTCTCTGGGCCTGGTGTGGGGAGGCTGGCCCAAGCCATCTCTCAAGGCCGTGGACTGTCCTACCCCAGGCAGCTGAGCTGACTCAGGAGGAGGCCTCTAAGAGGGGCCCTGGGCTTCTTTCCACCCAAACCCGAGGTCCTGGAAGGCCAGCCCTGCCCTCTACCCCAGGCCACCCACTTGCTGAGGCCGTGGATGCAGCCTGCCAGGTCCTTGGTCATGGCTCCACTCTCCACTGTCTCGACACACACCTTCTCCAGGGTCTGGGCAAACCTGCAGGGTACAGGGCAGTGAGACCAGCTGTGTGGAGGCAGGGCCCAGAACCTACCCTGGGCCAGCTCAGGCCCCTCCTCTGTACTCACCTCATGAGATCTTGGTTTCCGTCCAACTTTCCCCGGTGCTCTAGGCCACGTGTCCAGGCAAAGATGCTGGCAATGGGGTTGGTGCTGGTAGGCCGGCCCTGGGGCAAGGTGTCGCAGAGGGATCAGGAACCAAACAGCCAACAAGGGGGCCACCTGGACACAGCTGCCCACCTCTAGACTGACAGGGCCAGGCCCGTCCTCCCAGCCCTCAGGGCCAGTGAACTTGGGGCCACAGTCCTCGCACTCACCTTCTGGTGCTCCCGATAGTGGCGAGTGACAGTCCCATGAGCAGCCTCAGCCTCAATGGTCTTCCCATCCGGGCAGACCAGCACGGACGTCATCAGGCCAAGGGAACCAAAGCCTGGAGAGTAGGAAGACCCTCCTCTCAGGGCCAGCGCCTCTCCTCACACAGCTGCCCTCCAGCTGTTGTAGCTGCTTCCCAGCTTATGTCTCCACCCACCCCCAACTGTAACTAGGAAGACAGGGACTATTTCAGGCTTGTTCCCCTTGTCCTGGGTCTCCAGGGCCCAGCACAGAGCAGGGGGGGACTCAGAGGTGGCTCTCATCAGCCATTAGCATACATCTGCGACCCCTACCTCTAGGTACACCAGAGTCCACGGCCCTCCCGGGCCCGAGACCCCCTAGAGTTCTGCCCACCCACCCTGGCTGGTGACTGGGAGACTCATTCCAGCAGAAAAAATAAAGCCTGCTGCCAACTATTTCACAGCAATCACTTTATCTGCTCTTTTAAGCTACATTAAAGTTTTGTGATTTATGTCCAAATTTTCCCAAACCCAGATGTCAGCCTTTCATGTTGTCAAGGTCTCCTGGTCTTCTTCAAAAGCACCCCAGGGCACCAAAATAAGAATTGTAAAGGTCCAAGAAAGAAGAAGTGGGCAACTTCTAGAGGAAAATTATTTGTCTAAGAATTTTTGCTGTTAGGGCAGAGGAAGGGGGAGCCCTTCTCATTTTTACTGAGAACTTCACACTCAGCAATTACTTATATACTTAAAGGTACCTTTCATGCTTTCTCTTGTCTGCTAGGGCTTTTCATCCTTCCATCCTAGACAGGAATTGTTCTAGTGAGAGGATCACACCAAACTTTTCCAAATAAAGTCAAAGGTTTTTATAAAGTACTGGGACCTTCTGCCTTTTCATCGCAACCCAGCACGGCTTCACTTTACCCCTCATCAGGGGCTCGACCCCGCCCACTTCTCAGAGCCTGGCTTCTCTTCCACTCTCTGTGCCTTACCTGCTGCCACTCCCACCATCTTTCCCACCCTCGTTCCCAGCACAATTGGGCTATTTCTTTCAGTTCTTCCCTAACAGCTTCATGCAGGCTTTCTGCTGCAACCCAACTTGACTTTCAGGACACCCTAGGGCCTGGGAGTTTGCCATCTTCCTTAAGTATTCTCCTACATCCAAAAGGTTCCCTGCGCAAAACAAATTCTCTGTGATTTAAAGAACACCCGCTTGTGTTTGATTTCCTTTTTCTACTGGCGTCAATCACTTGGCCCCTTCATGGACAGGAACCAATTCAGGGCTCACACCTAGCCCTTTGGAACCTGAATTCCTGTGTCCTCCTTTCTCTGCAGCCTTAGTAATACCCCAGTCCAAACCTAACTTACGGTCCTTCCTCACTCAGACACCAGGGAGCTCCTGGCCCCTGCTGTCCACAGGAGACCCTGCAATGAGCACGCAAGATCCCATCCTGCTCCTCCACTAGAGAAGTTTTCTCCTCAAAAGATCTGAAAATTCCCTCCTCTAGGGAAAACGAACAGTCCACCCATGCAGGGGGCACATGTGGCTAGCATACCCTGGGCCAGGATGTCTGACTGCACGTCTCCGTCATAGTTCTTGCAGGCCCACACAAAGCCACCTGAAGACTTGAGGACCTGAGCCACCATGTCATCAATGAGCCGGTGCTCGTACCAGATCTTGTTCTTGTCGAATTCGGTCTTATAGTGCCTGGGAGCAAAAGGGTCTGCTGTGGGGAGAGCGCAGAAAGCTGACAGGTTGGGGAATCCCTCCCTGAGCCTCTGAGCTGAGACATGCACTGGGACAGCCACCTCCCCGAGTGGATACAGGCTGAGGGGACAAGGAGGAAGGATGCAGTCCAGGGAGATAGTAGAGGGAGAGGCAGTTACTTCTCAAAGATCTCCTGGAAGATGTCCTTGAAGCGCCCGTCGTAGGCTTTCAGAATGGTGTTCTTGGTGCTCATGTACAGCGGCCACTTCTTCCGGATGGCATATTGGAAGCAGCTGTGCGCAAAACCCGAGATGGACTGCAGGGAGAGAGAGGTCCCTGGCATGGTCCCCCAGGGCAGGCACGGGCACCAGGAATAACAACCCTTCCCTCCACACAGCCCTCACAGGCAGTTGGGGTTAACCCAGCCTCCCTGGAGTGAGCATCTGATGCTCCTGCTGGCCCAGCACCCACTCCCAGCTTCTGGGAGGAAGCAGCCCCCCAGCTTTGCTTTGGAAAGCTACCACCCTCCCCAGTTCTTAGACCATGTGGCTGGGGTGGGGCTAATACCCACAGTCCCCCTGCCTGTCTCTGGAGTTGACAGTGTGGCCCTGGCTTATCCAATCAGAGCCCTTCCTCCCCTCAGACTCCATGATTGGCTCAGAGATGGCCATGTGACCTAAGCCTGTACTTTTGCTAGAACCATGAGCAAGAAGACTCTTTTCTGATAGGATAGTCAAGCTGGCAAGGGATAAGCCTGGAGCTACTTGTGGCCATTTCTTCTTGGCCTGAGAATGAGGCCAACCACAGAGGAAAGGAAAGCCAAGCGAGGGGTGTAGGGAGGGGAGGAAGTGCTTACCCACTTTGCTTTAAGCCAAGAGTCTTGACAACCAATATGCCCCAAAAGGTGCACCCGAGAATGAGGGCAGGAACCTGAGCAGGAGCGTCTGGCTGAGCAGGAGAGGGGCAGCCCCTCCACACCAGGCCCCCCGCAGGTCCCTCTGAACACATCTGAGATGCGTTTGCTCACAGGCCTCAGACATTGTGCAGGCCACCAATGCAGGAACAGTCAGAACCACCAACCCGACGTGGTGGGAGACAGAGACAGGCGTGGGGGAGGGAGCCAGGCAGCCGCGTGCTCACCTCGTCCGTGTTATACATGCCCATGCCCACGCCGCCAGCAGGGAAGTTGTACACCTCCCACTCCCTAGCGCCGCTGCCGTCCTTCGGGGTGAAGACCACCTTGAACGTGCCGGCCCGGTCAGCCACGAAGTCTGTGGCCTTGTACTGCAGAGACGAGAGGATGGCTCAGGCCAGGGGCTCTGGCGGGGGCCCCAGGCCCCGGGAGCCCAACTTCTTCTGGGGCCAACCTGGTCGCCGTGGGCGTGCCTGCCAATGGTGATGGGCTTGGTCCAGCCAGGCACGAGGCGTGGGATGTTTTTACAGATGATGGGCTCCCGGAAGACAGTCCCCCCAAGGATGTTCCGGATGGTTCCATTGGGACTCTTCCACATCTTCTTCAGCTTGAACTCTATGAGGACAAGCATGAAGTGGCCCCCCTGCAGCCCTCATCTTCCAACCAGAACTTGAAACTTCCACAAGAACACAGTCAGATGGGGGTCTTAAAACTCATGTTGCAAAACAGTCCAGGAGGCAGAGGGGCAGACGGTTTAAAGAAGCTACCCTCACTGTGACAGCATCAGCATCCGCTTTCTCCTCCTTCCTGTGACTGATGACACCCACACTGGCCAGAGCCACACAGTGCAGCAGAAGCACCACTAGCATAGGAGCCAGGGACACAGACTCGGGTCCCAGCTTTGCCTGAGGCCAGCCCCTCAACCACCCCTCCCTCTACAGCCTCCTCCACAGCAACCGCCAAAGCTCCGCTGTTCACCAGGCATTTGCAACAAGACCGGGGTCATATCACAGCCGCTACCATCCCAGCCACCCATTCCCTATGCCCTCACACCTTCCACACGGGCCTCATCGGGGGTGATGGTGGCACACTTGACAGCCACACTGTACTTCTGGGTGGCCAACGCTGAGTCGATGGTGACCTGATCATTGGTCTGGTCCCGGTTTGGAAGCCCCAGGTCAAAATACTTGAGCTGGACGTCCACGTGGGGCAGGATGAGCTAGAGACAGATGGCCAGGGCAAGGCATCAGCCCAGATGACTCTGACCCAGGGGCACGTGGGGGCCATGGCAGGGGACACCCCATCAGGGCGGGGATGGGGAAAGCCAGCAGAGGACTGGCCAAAGCTGGTGGGAGGCTGGGGCTCTGGAAAGTAGCCAGCAGACCAGGCAGCAGCCCCTTGGAGGGCTCATCCCCTAGCATGGACCACATGCCCCCCGAGATGGCCCATCAACTCAGCTGAACCCCAACTCCCAGTGCATCCAGAGTTCTCTATACAGTGGGTTCCCTCTTCTTCCTCATTCAGAAGGGGCAATTCTCAACCTTCTTCTTGTGGGCAGACATACAATGCAGGGGTCACCACACGGTGACCACCATGCACTCTCCCCGGCAGAGCTAAACCACAGAGACTTTGGAGAAGCCAAGTAGCCACCCTGGGAACCATCTGCCATGGTGGCTCAAACATATCACTGTCCCTACAACACACATCACAGCCACGACTCACAGTGACATCCCTGAGCCGCTAAGGGAAGGTTAATTTCGTGCACAGCTGCAGGCTGTGTCACTGTCCTGCATGCTGGCCTGGTTCTCCTTTCACCCCCTCAAGGAAGCACTTCGGAATGGAGGAAATCAAGAAGATATGATACAGGATCAGCTCACATCTTTTAAAACATGCAGGCATCGGCACCAGCACGAGTGAGACACAGCCTTCTGAGAACAGCCCCCGCCTGACGTCACAAGAGCCAGAGTGGTCTGGACATGACAGAAGGGTGGATGGAAGGAGAGAAACAGGAATGCTCCTGCCCACCAGAGTGACGGGTGAAACCTGGGGACCTGAAGCAGGGCCCAGGAGACCTGTGCTGGGACTGAACACTGAGCCTGGCCAGCCACGGGGAAGGCCGCCCACTTCGGGAAGAAACTACCTTCTCCTTGATGAACTGCCAGATGATACGGGTCATCTCATCGCCATCCATCTCCACCACTGGCTTCGCCACCTTGATCCTCTTGTCAGCATCTAGAACCAGGCACACAGTACATCACACCTCTGGGGAGGGTGGTGGGGGAGCCCCTCTCCTCTCCGGCCAGACCCACCCTTCACCATGGAGGAGTGGTCAGCTGCAGTCCAGCTGCCCAGAATTTACTCCTCCTTTTGCAAGAGCAGCTCCAGGACTGCTCAGGGCACCTGGATCTCCACTCAGTATGGCCAGCTAGGACTAGCCAGAAAGTTGCCAGCCTGGCCAATCAGATCCTCTCCCCTAGAATCTGACGGCAGAGGAGATCAACACAGAGAATGAGAGCCAGCTGCGGCCACCTTGTCAAGCAGCAAGCTGGGGAAATACCCAGTTCCTTAGGGCAGCCTGGAACCCCCACTTGTCTAATCCCTGCAATTCTGTGAGCTCCCCATGTCCTTCCAACAACTTTTTTCTCCAAGTTAGCCAGTCACCAACTCTTGTCGGTTGCTTGCAACCTGACAGGCGACTAAATTGAAGTGAGGCGGGAAACTGTATGGAGCGCCTCCCACGTGCCTGGTGGTGTACCACACCCTTCACATGATTGCATTTAATCCTCCAAACCACTTCTCCCCACTTTAAATGTGAGGAAACTGAGGCTCGGGGAGATCATCAGCTTACTGCCAAAGCTCACACAGCCTGAAAACAGCAGATCCAGGAAGATCTACACCTTCCTCAATGGGCACTTGGGAATGGAAGGCAGAAGCCCTGATCCATCCCGGCTCAGGTCAGCCAGTCCTGCCAGAGATGCACCCAAGGACTGGAGGGGTGGCTGATCCAGACCCAGGGAGATGGTGGAGGAGGAAATAGGAGCCAGTAGAGGCTCTTCAAGGAAAGTCTGACTCGTGAGACGAACCAACAGTCTGGGAAGTGAATTCCAAAGAAAACGCAAGAAAATGGCCCATTCAGTTAATCAGTGCAGGCTGCCATGGGCGAAGCTTGTCGAAACTTACCCTGAAGCAAATGGTCACCCAAGCACCAGCATGTTCCTCCGTACACAGCCCGAGAAGCAGCAGCGACCGCAGAGCACAGCAACAAGATGTATGTAAATCCTACAACCCGGCCGCAGTCACCAGGAAGTCTCACCCACCACTGAACCCCAGATGAGAGCAGATCTGCTGAGAGCGGTGCCCCGCCCCCAGAGAGGCCCTCCTTAGCTCTCACTCGGGGCCCACTTTTATGTTACACACAATCCTTACAGATATGGTTATAGGTCTTCCGTCTCACCGAAGATGCAACACAGCAAATCAGAAGAGGGGACAAGGATGTTCACTTGAAAACTCCAAGTGACATCAGCTAATTTGAGAGCAAGGGATAGATGCTTATGAATAGCAGGCCTAGAAGATGAAGCAGCAAGGCTACTCAGGCTCATTGGTAACAAAAGCAACCACAGCCCAACAGACCCCAAAGACATCACTGTCCTCCGAACACACCTGAGCCATGACTCATGATGACATCCCTGACCCGCTAAGAAAAAGGTGAACTATGTGCAGCAAAATGATTCACTTCCCAAAGACGTGCAAACAGATTTTTTTCTCTTTTTTTTAATCTATAAAGCAAGAAAAATGAGACCCAGGGAGTCGGGCTTGTGTCAGCATCAGGACAGATCCCAGGGCCCTGGCTCAAGTGCAGCCTCTGGCTGCCCTTGTGGGCCAGATGTAGAGAAGCAGAAAGCAGAGACTCAAAACATTTCATTCCCCAGAGAACAAGGTGGACACGGCTGGCACTGTTCCAGGACTCCTCTCAAGATAGAATGGGGACTTTGGACCCAAGCACTGAATTCCTTCTGCTCTTCTGGTCTAAAGCTTGAGTAGAAGGGCTTTAGGACCTGCAGAAAGTCCACTGGGCTGTTGCAGAGCTAGCTTAGCTTTTAGAAGCATCTTCTATAAGTTAATGACAGCTACTTAATTTTTTTTTAAATTGTACTAAACCTATTGTTTTCAAGATCCCTAAGGAGAGATTCATTTGGGGGGCCAGTCCTAAAGGTTTCAGCCTCAGCCTGGGCTCGACTCAAGCTTTGGGCTTTAGGCTTTAGGCACAGCAGCCTGTGGCTGTGAACATCACACCTCCTCCAGGGGGAAGCTCAATGTCAAGATCACAACACGCAGCCCTCCCAGCTGGGCGTGCAGGTGTCCAACCCTCAGAGACCAGAGGGCCCACTTACATACAACCAGGTGCTAAGCACCCCTTCCTGAAACACCTAAACACAACAGTGCCTGTCCTCAAAGAGTGAGTATGGAAGGGAACACCTACAGGCAATGGAGAGAGCAAGCAGCACAGTTATCAAAATCAGAAGTGCAGCTTCCCTCAAAGCGACTTCCCAGAGGAGCTGGGGGACAGGACGGCGATGTGAGCCACAGCAGCAAAGGTTCTCTGTGTTTGGCCCAGGTAGTGGGATTTTTTTAATGTTAATTGGTGACCAAGGTTTAAAAATGAGGTGATTTCAACAATGAAAAAAACAAATAACCCAATTGATAAATGGGCAAAGGACTTGAATAGATTATTTCTCCAAAAATGGCCAAAAAGCACATGAAAAGATGCTCAACATCACTAATTATTAGGGAAATGCAAGTCAAAACCACAATCAAAACCTCACACCCATTGGGATGGCTACTATAAAAAAAACCGAAAGTAACAGATGTTGGCGAGGATATAAAGAAACTGGAACACTTGTGCACTGATGGTGAGAATTCTTTCTTTATGTAAATGGTGCAGCCACTATGGAAAACAGTATGACGGTTCCTCAAAAAATTAAAAAATAGTATTGCCATATAACCTAATAATCCCTCTTCTTGATATATATCCAGAAGAATTAGAAGCAGGGTCTCAAACTACATTCAATATCTTGTAGTAACTTATGGTTAAAAAGAATATGAAAATGAATATATGTATGTTCCTATATGACTGAAGTATTGTGCTGCACACCAGAAATTGACACAACATTGTAAACTGTATGTCAATAAAAATATATTAAAAAAAAAAAGCAGGGTCTCAAAGAGGTATTTGTATACCCATGTTCATAGCAGCATTATTCACAATAGCCAAGAGGTGGAAGCAACCCAAGTGTCCATCAACAGATGAATGGATAAACAAAATGTGATATGAAGCTTCAAGAGGAAAACGGGACTCTTTGTAAACGAATCCAGGAAGTTTAAGAAAAACTTTCCTCCAAAAAGTGACTCGATGTTCATGATTTCAAGTTTTTCCAAGGCTGTGCTCCCCACCACTTAAACATGGATGTACTTGCTTTGAAACTGAAAAAGAAAGTGCTTCCCAGTTTCTGTGATGGAGCTGAACCTAGTTCAATAGCTTTTGCTGCTTGTCCTTTTGTTTCAAATTCCATAAGGGCAAATTCCCTTTGGATCACTAATAGACTTACAATGTGGTATACTTAGATTAGATAAACAGCATCACCACATTTCCCAAAAACTCTTTCAATCCAGCTGTGATTAATACTTCTGGGAAGCAATATAATAAATTAGAAACAATATTAAATATGTAAGGATTTAATAGGTATAATGCCTAAGCGTTTCACAATTCCTATACTTCACTCAGAAGGTCAATAAATTTTAACTGGAATATTTTTTTAATGTGGTATATGCACATAATGGAGTATTATTCAGCCTTAAAAAGGAAGGAAATGCTGACACATGTTACAACATGGAAGAAACTTGAGGACATCATGCTAAGTGAAATAAGCCAGTCATAAAAGGACAAACACTATATGACTTTACTTCCATGAGGTACCTAGAGCAGCCAAAATTATAGAAACAGAAAGTAGAACGGTGGTTGCCTGGGGCTAGGGGGAGGGAGGAAAGGGTATTTGTTTAATGGGGACAGAGTTTCAGTTTTGCTAGATGAAAAAGCTGTGGAGGTTGCTGAACAACAATGTGAATGTAGGAGGGGAGGGTATAGCTCAGTGGTGGAGTGCGTGCTTGGCATGCACGAGGTCCTGGGTTCAATCCCCAATATCTCCATTAAATAAATAAATCAATAAATAACCGAGTTACCTCATCACCCCTCAAAAAACAATATGAATGTACTTTTTTTTTTAACTGTAGCTATTTAACTTGGTAGCCTTGTAGCTTTTTTGCTGTTGTTGTTGTTAGGGAAGAGGTAATTAAGTTTATTTATTTACTTATTTTATGGAGATACTGGGGATTGAACCCAGGACGTCAGGTGTGCTAAGCACACTCTACCACTGAGCTATACGCTCCCCACCGTGAATGTACTTAACACCGCTGAACTGCATGCCTACAAATGGTTAAGGTGGAAATTTTTGTTACGCATTTTTTACCACAATAAAAAAGTAAAGAAAATTAAATTTAAAAAATTTTCAGTTTAAACCAGTGAGGTGAGGGGGACAGAAGATTTTACTTAAAAATCCAGCCCTTGAGGAATGAGTCGCTTCAACCACACTGAGCAGGCGCTCACTCACTTGTGGCTGAGGACAGCCTCTCCCCCGATTCCAGGCCTGCCACGTGCCCCCCACCCCAGAGCACCCAAAGGCATCGGAGTTTGAGACCTTGTCTGTTGTTCAGCCAATATGGGGAAGGCACCCCTATTGTCTGCCCCTCCCTGGAAGACAAGTGGTGACAGGAGACCTGAAATCCAAGGAACAGCAGCTGGGCCTGCTTGAAGGCCTCCAAGGGACAACCACCATGAACTCTTCAGATGACATGCTGCACAAACGCTGTCCTCTTGGCCAGAGTGTGGGATGGAATTACACCAGTCGCAAGAGGTCCATTAGGCCAATTCCTAGCACCGAACACCAAGTAAGGATTTCAAAACCCACCCCCAGTTTCAGGATCTACTTGCTGCTCAAGTAAATAGATCTAGCCTCCAGGCTAGATGTCCCTCCCAGGAAGGCCGACCTCAAGAGCTAACTGCTTTCCCCACATTCCTACCTAGGCCACTCTCGCTCTGCTCTCGGCAGACAGAGAGGCTGCTCAGCCAGCGTGGCCCAGTGGAATGTGGAGGGAAGCCCTGGGAGCTCAAGGAGGCAGGGAGGCAATTCTGGAAGAGACTAGTATTTTCTTTGGTGACATCCTTCACTCCTCCCTTTCTCTCATACGCACATCCAAACCATCAAAAAATTCTATTGGCTCTTCTTTTAAAAATGTATCCAGAATCTAACCACTCCAGTACCGTCACCCAGGTCCAAGCCACCAACCTCTCTTGCCAGATCCTGACTATGGCCTCCTACCAGCTCCCTTAAGCCAGACTGCTCCTGTTAAAATGTAAATCAGGTCATGACACTCTTCTTAAAACCCTGCAAAGCCTCCCTTTTCACTCCAAGTAAAGGCCAAAATTCTCAAAAATGGCCTATCAGCCCCCCATGACCCCCACTACCCAACGTCATCTCCCCTCACTCACCACCGTGCTCTCTGAGCCAGCCTCATTCATGCACACCTTTCCTTTCTGTTTCTCCCTGTCTCCTCCACTCCCTCAGTACTTCATTCAGTGGGCTCTTTTCTGATTGCCCTACCCAGTCTTTCAGCCACATCTGCCTTGCTTATTTCTCCTTCTAAGCTCTTGTTACCGTATATCACACTAGCAAACTTCTATCTTGTTTACTGTCTGTCCTCAAATTAGAATTTAAACTCCATGAGGGCAGAAATCTTTGCCTCTTATTTCCAGCTCTGTCCCCAGAGTGTCCCTGGCACAGTGCCTGGCACATAGTAGAAGTACAATAACTGTTAAGTCCATTAATGAATGTCAAGTGACGGTCATTTCAGCTGCCCTGCCCTAACCTCCTCTTTGGCTAAACAGCACTCTCTCCCCTCCCTGAGCCGGGGATGCATTACCACACAGAGGCCGGTATGCTTTCACCATCAAAGTGCACCAGACCGTCACAAATGCACAAGGGTAGCATCTCTGCCGGGCACTGGGCTCCCAGCCCTGGAGAAGCTCACAACTTATGGTGAGCTTATTTGCAATCTGCTGGCATTGTAAACATGGGTTTATAGAAGTGTAAACTCCAGGGCAGGCCACAGAGGCTGGCTTCTAGTAATCAGAGAGCAGTTTCCAGCACCTCATCCTGGGATCAGCGAAAGAGGCCTCAACCTCACATAGAAAACTTGGGGGCAGGCCCCAGGCTTTTCCAAGACTTTTCTTCAAAACCTACTGGGCCCAGGAGGGAGCTCAGTGGTAGAGTGCCTGCTTAGCATGCATGAGGTCCTGGGTTCAATCCCCAGTACCTCCATTAAAATAAATAAACCTAAAATTAAACCTAATTTACCTTCCCCCATAAAAACAACCGTGCTGGGCCCAAACAAGACCTCCCAAAACAGCTCTGATGAGGCTGCTGTGGTCTTATCCCATGTGGTTGAAACAAGGCTCAGTGGAGAGCACATATGAACTCTATTGATGGGTCTGCAAAACTGTGAACAATCATTAAATAATCTGCCATGGAATCTAAGAGTGCAGGCAAGTCACCAAGATCTGAAAAGATAGGGACAGGGTGAGAAAATTAAGAAGTTGCCAGGCTAGGAGCTGAGCAAAGGAAGGCTAGATAAGTAATTCCTCCTCTGAGCAGTTGGTAAGAGCCCACCCTCACTTCCCCAAACTCACTTATCAGAACCACCACCAGCAGTCGCTGAAGGCTTATGAGTTGCAAAACTAGAAAGAAATACGTGTGGGAATCATCCGGCACCAAAAACACAAGAATATTTTTAACCAAAGCATATTCTTTCCTTGTCATTAAGGGGAATGCCAAGTATTCTGTCTCCAGCAGTGTTGCAAGTAATAAACTAGCAGAGGTCACAACTGCATAGTCGCGTGTCCAACTCAAACACCAGGCATGCTTCTCATTAATAACCAACCCCACTCGCAGGCTTCTGGAAAGACCTGCAACTGACTGCTCTTTTTTTGTGCCAAAATCCAGGCCCCAAAAGGGGCTTTGTATTCTTGTTTGGGGCGGGGTGGTTTCTTTTTTTACCATCAATGCAGGAAAAAAGGGAAAATTGGAGAATATATTAACTTCCACCATATTTTGCTGAAGGTGGTTCCATATGGGAAACTTTGCTTGGGGCCTGAGGGCAGTTGGAACCTTGGAGTTGTAGGGCTGACCCCTTAGAGACAAATCTTTTAAGTACAGAAGCAGAAATGCCCCTTTCTCCTTGAAAGAGGAGGGAGGTGCTGGGGCTCAAGCTCCCCTCCCCATCCCAGCTCTGGTCAGCTGCTCCCACACTAGGTTAAAGATTACCTACTCTAGCAGAAAGACTAGGCTGCCTGGGCTCCACCCCCTCTTCCTCACTCCAAGGGGCTGCTGGCCAGGTCAGGATTGGGGTTTCCATGGCAACAGGCATTAGACAGGGCCAAGGGACCCACATTGTTCCCTGCCTTTTGTAGCTGGGGATGGAGAGCCACGGGGCAGGCCAATGCCCACATGCCAAACAGTGCAATGAAAGTTTAGGCTAAGTCCTGCTTATTATGACCTGCTTATTAAGACAATTGTTTTCTCTCCTAAGCAAGAGGCTCAGGGTACCACAGAAGCTGTTAAGAACAATTTGGGAAAGTGACATTCTGGCGCAGCTGCCAGGTTTCCCAGCCGGGTGAGCGGGGCAGAGCCAACGAGCAGCGCAGGAGCCGGCTACCGTGAAGAGGCAGGTCAAGCCAAGGAGAGGCCCCACGATGGAGCTTCAAGTACGTCGACAAGGAGAAGGGGGGCGTCCAAACAAAAGGAGAAAATTAAAAGGACGCTCCTCCAGCTGTCGCGTAAAAGGCTCCAAAAATAGCTGACGAGGGCCTGACAGCGAGAACGGATTACTGCGCGCCTGGCTGAGAAGGAAGGGGAAGTGGATGCCTCCTCCCTCCCCTCCTTTGTCTGAGCAGGGACCGCGCCGCGACCCTCCCTCTAGTCGGGGGAGCAGGCCGTGAGCTCCAGCCCCAACTTAGTTGCTTTGTCTCCCTCCTGGGGCGCAGGGCGGGCAGGATACCCTCCCAACTCCGGACAACCCCCAGTACTCCCTGCAGGAATATCTAGGGGCGCGGGGCAGCAGGGCCGGCATCGCCTGGGCCACCAGTTGCCACCTTCCTTCAAGTCGCCATCCCTGAGCTTGGCACAGCCTGGAAGGTGGGACAGGGGAGCACTTCCCCGTCCGCCGGCTCTTGTGTGCCGCACCCCGCCGACCCCGACCCGCGAACGTCCCGGGTAGAGCTCGCTGATCCCCGCCCGGAAGGCCGCCACGTCGCGGTGCGGGGCGCGCACCCCGCCCGGACCCTCCTCGTGGCACTCACAGTGGCGCCGCGGCTGCTCTTGCAAGTTGGGGGCTGTCAGGGCTGCCGGTGCCCAGGCCGGCCCGGAGCCGGAGGCTCTGCAGAGCGAGCGTACGACCCGCAGGTAACCAGCCATCCCGAACGGTCGGGCAGGCAAGCGAACCAACTGGGTCAAAGAAGATCCGAGCGCCGGCCGCTGTTCCCGGCTGCCTGGCGGCTGGCTGCGGAGGCTTGCCAGGAGCGGGCCGCGCGGGTAAGGCTGGGGCGGGGCTGCCCGGGCCCGCCTCCCCATTGGGCCTCACCGGGAGGAGGCGGGGCAGGCCCCGGACTCCGCCTCCAGCCCTGCACCAGCCCGGAGCCCGCCCCTGCGCCCAGCCCGCGCTTTCCCGGGCGTTGCCGAAGCCCAGCTCCACTGAAGCGAGAGGCGGGTGAGACCCACCCGGACCCGGGAGTCGGGGCGGGAGGATTAGGGGAGCTGTTAGCGGGGCAAACCCCTCTTTCCAGGATGCCCTATTTAAACTAGGGTGTCAATTGCTGACATCGGCTTAAAACCAAAAAGGCTAATCTGAGCAAACTCCTGCATCCTTTGCGTTGGTTGGACTGACACGCCAAGGTGCATTAACCAATGAGCGCTCTGCATTCTTGAACTAAGACCGTGGGCACCTCGGGTCTCTTCAAATTCGTTCTCAGATCCTCCTATCCCCTCCACGAGTTGCATAGACTGACTCAAGTTAACAGTTGAAACCCCTATGCTTCTCACCAGAAGGTCAAGCTGCTAGTCCTCGAAGTTATTCAGCATAGCCAGAGTCTGTTTCCTCCTGTACGAAATGGGAACTGTAACAGTAACAGGGCTGCCAGGAGGCGGGTGGAATAACATACGTTAAAGGCTTGGGGCGCACCCTGTGCTCAACGACAATCACCAATGCTTATCAAACAGTACTCAGGCAGCCGGGGCTGAATAAACTCAGCATCTACCCAGGCAAACAGTTCCAGTTTTGCCTGCTTTCATACAAAAGGCAATACTGATTGGTTCTACCATAAACAACCGAAGTCTCCCTCTCTCTGTCTTCATCCACAGTCTTGAAATGAGGCACCAAATGGACTGGGTTTTATTTTAAAAAATCTGACCCCAGCCCCCCACTTTCCTACCCACACCAGCTCACTCAAATACTAGCCTCCTCTTTCTCCCCTGTGTTCCCAGCTCTCCCCTTCATTGCCTCAGAGTCAACATTGCCAGATGGAGCCCCGCCAGGAAAGTGACCTTGAATTACTGACTTCAAAACTTCCTTCTCCCTATCTCAGCCAGGCAGAGCTACTGCTTTGGCCCAGAGATCCCGTAGACTGGGCCCAAGGGGAGGCTGTTAGGGGCCCCCTGAAGTCTGAAGCCTCAATCAAAGGCCTGACCTTGAGCCAGCATGTCCTAGAATGACAAATTATCCCTTTCATTCTGTTCCCAGTTCTCTCGCTCAGAACACAAGCAGAGACCATGGAAGTCTCTGATATTTGGCTTTTATGCCATCTGGTATTATCAGGTACCAGGGCCTCATTGTCTATGACTGTGAACTGAGAATGGATTCCTGAGGATCCTTTTGGCCCAAGCAATCAGATTCCATTACCTTAGTCAACTGCCTACACTGCCACTTCTGAAATGGTCATAAAGAAATTGCTGTCCACCCCCAGGGGCTCATCTGTTTCTTTATATGGTGGACCAGGGTGTCAGAGGCCTGGCAAGAGGCAATACTACAGCTTTACTGTGTTCCAGAGTCTGGCCTTTACCTGCGGGGGGTCAGGGTGGAAGCACATGTCCTTTGCAAGCACAACAGCAGCCCAGGGCAGTCAAAGCAAAGTCTTCAAATTAAACTGCTCTCATTGCCTACCTCCCATGTGCAGCCTTCCCCATACAGTATCTATTTGATGAGCCAGCTGGTGTCAGCTCCATTAGCTCAGAGAGGTTGGGACACTTGCTCAAAGTCACACAGCTGGGAAGCAGCGGAACTGTGGTTCATGCCCATATACCTGGTTCATAGTCCATAGCTCTCTTAAGGAGAAATAAGAGGAACCAGAGCCCCTATTTATTGCACTTGTTTGAAATTCTTGGTGGTGGTAACCACTGAAAGGCACTTCAGAGAAAGTTGATGTTTAAAGGAAAGGTGCTTAAATCTTCCAGTTTGGGGTCAGGAGAATTGGAAACTCCCACCCTTACACATTTTAATCAAACCTCAATTAGTTATTGAGTCTAGGTCATAGGCAAGTTCCCTGTGGAGGCACAAAAATGCCTATCACTCAGTCTCTCCCCTTCAGGAGCCAAAAATCACCACAAACCGGGTGCAAGAAGAAAGGGTCCAAAGAGGAGTTTAGATGACACATTAGGCATCTGGCAAAGAGAAAATCATCTGATGGGGAAGACCCTGGTGAGCTAAGAGCGGGAATATCCATGAAGCCTGCTCTTACGGGTACTAAGATGTGGGAGGAGGCTGGCCAGGCAGACTAGAGTGAGGGACTTCACTTCATCCACGTGGACACTCCAGGGCGTTAGTTTCCTGGTATGTCTGTATGCGAGGGTAACATCTGGTAACCGTGGTGGGAGGATGTCAGGGAGTGGGAGATTAGGCCTGGGGAAGGGAGGCCAGGATTCCTGAACCAGGGACAGGCCTGACACAGGGGCCTGGCAGAACCCTCAAGAAGTGCAAGACTCCACAGTGCAAGACGGTGGAGAGATGGCATCTGCAGGAATTGCAGCAGGCTGGATGGGGGAGGAGTCAGAGTGACTCAGACCTCCATCCCTGGGCTGGAAGAATGGTGATGCCATTATTAGAAATCAGACAAGGGGAGGGGGGAG
The DNA here is from genome assembly GCF_009834535.1 of Camelus ferus. Lineage (NCBI taxonomy): Eukaryota > Metazoa > Chordata > Mammalia > Artiodactyla > Camelidae > Camelus > Camelus ferus. The sequence goes on along the minus strand of NC_045722.1, from coordinate 11,364,965 downwards.
GGTTGTGGGGGAGGTGTTGATAGCAGAGCTATTTATGGTCATCTCTAAACTGATTTCCCTGCCAGTAGTCTGTGCTCCCTCCCCCTCCCATCTGCCCTCCCCGTCACTCTGTCACTGAAGCACAGCCCTGAGCAGTCACTCCGCAGCTCCAATACTGGAGTAGCCTTCCACCAGCTGACACAACAAAATCTGAACGGCTTATAACATTGTATGGCCTTCACCTCCCTCACCACCCTTCTCTTCTACTATCCCCTCCCAGTAAGAACCCTAAATTTAGCCATTCCCCTGAGTCGTCCTTGACTCTGAGCAGTTAGTTGCACTATCCCTTCCTTCTACCAGGTGGATTATTTTTTAAATTTTTTTTAATTGCATCAGGTGGATTCTTTCCACTCCCCAGAGTCAGACCCGACTCATCCTTGATGGCCAAGTGCAAGCCCATCTTCTCAAGTCTGCACTGGGGGTGAGGGTAAGGGGTGGGGATGCACAGCATTCATTCACACCTGAATCATCACAAAAGGTCAACAACTCCCCAGACCCCCTCCTCCTGATGAAAGAATACAAAATATACCTCTGATTTTAACTTTGTAAAATGAATCTATGGACAAGGACAGATGGGATCCAGAAACAAATTTGGAAGATTTTAAAACAGTATTTAATTTCATGAAATTTTCTCTCAGAGTGCTTAAGTTAATCTTCGAAATTCCAAATAAAACATGAGATCCAAAGTTGGAACAGGGGAAATGATTGAAAGGCATTAAAAAGAACCAGAGGCAACATTACCACGTCGGTAACAGATACCCAGAGCATAAAGTTTTCTCCTAGTTTGTGGCAGTCTTTTGTTATGATTGTCTCATTGCCTGGGCAAGTCACTGAATTTCTCTGAGCCTCAGTTTCTTCAACTGCAAATGGAGATAATAACAATACCTATTCTAGCAGTTATTAGGGTTAAATAAATTCATGCAGATAAAAACGCTTAAAATCGTGCCTGCCATACAAAAGAGAAAACTGAGGGTGGTGTTAATACTATTCCTTTACATCCACTCTACACCAGTTTATTGAGCTCCTATGATATGACAGGTGTGACCCAGGGTTGGACAAGAGGGCACATTTTATCCCTGAGAGAACCTCAGTCCACTGGAGATGCAAACAGGTCATTTCAAAATACAACGGATGTGGCTGGAGCGCATTTCGGTAGCATCCATCCTATTATAAAATGCACATAACCTTTCATCCAGCAATTCCACATTGAGAGACTGACACCATAGAAATACTCACCAAGTTGTGCAGAGACGTAAGTGCAAGGTGTTCACTGCAGCACTGTTAGTAATAGGGAAAAATTAGGACTGACCTAAATGTCCCTTGTCAGTTGCATTAAGAATGAGGTAGATCTATATTTGCTGATGTAGAAAAATGTACTGTGATATACTAAGTGAAAACAGAAAGTTGCAGAGAAATATCCCACCGTAATATACATACATATATATGAAAAATTAAAGGCACGGAAAGCAAAGTATGGGGAGGGAGGATAATGAGAGACTCTCAATTTCTAATTTACACAATTCTATGGGGTTTGAATATTATATATCAAGCATCTATTTTGTAACAAGAAAAAGAACAATCAAGATTTATATAGCTATAGATACAGATTTTTTTTTAAATTTTAAACACAGTAGTTTATATGCAATTCGGTATCATCCAGAGTGTCCCATATCCCAGCACAATTTGCTCTGGCAGCTTCCTTTAAATTGAAGCTTTGGTCTCCCAATCTTTCCATTCTCGGGCAAAGCGGAGGGTTAAAGGGGCTAGGGGAGGGGAGGAGGAAGTGAGGTAAGTGAAGAGGGGTGAAGGCCCCCGCCGGCCACGCCCCCTGCCTGCGGCTCCGGCTGGAAGCAGCCACCCCAGGTGCTCCGGAGGAGGCGGCTGGGCTGTTCCTGGGGACACAGGAGGACGAAAGATCAGAAGTTACTGAATGTAAAGTTAGGTGGAGGTGCGACCTAAAAGTGTGGTCCATCCTGGAGGAGGCTTGAAGGGGGTGGGGAGGGTACCACGAGATCTAAACCATTTTCATAATACTACTAACAAGTCACTTGCCTTTCTCTCTGTGTTAAAATTTGCTCAAGTGGTGCAGAAGCACCAAGGGGGAAACTGCTGGCACCTCACCCTGAGTCATGACAGAAGCTCCAAACTGTACTGGTAGTGACTTTATTGTTCACCACCATGCACTCTCCATCATAAAAAAATTTTTTTTTAATTTAAAAAAAAGTATATTAATAAGATCCTCTTAATAAAGCATTGAAAATAATAATTTGATTAATTCTTGAGTATACATCTTTCCAATATCCTATATAATAAAAATGGAAATATATACAAAGCACTCGTGCTGCAGATGCAGGTAAGACGGTAGTCTCCTGGAAAAGCTCTCAGAAGGAACCCGAGTGCTTTATTTGAGTTGTGAGCCGCAGCAGCTGCTGTCTTCATAGAACACCATTTTTACCGGAAAGAGCAACTGATAGGCCATTCAGACTTGAACATTTGGCAGATTTTTTTTCTCAAAAATGAATGAAATGAGCCAGTCACTTCAAGGAAAATAACTGACAGTATTTGTCACCAATGATTTTTAAATTTGAGCTTTCAAGAGAAAACTAAAAAATTTTCCGGTACCTCCTCCAAGCGGAAATCAATGAAGAAACCTAATTACCTCCTCCTCAGCAAAGAGAAAACTAAACTTTTAGAAAACTTGTATATAATCTCCTTGAGCTTGAGAGCTTCCCAATTCTTAATGATGTTTCTAATGAGATTAATGGTATTACCAAATAGGATTTTTTTTTCATATTGTATAATGAAATGTGTCAAACTTTTGGAAGATCTGCCTAACTCAGTGAACCAGTATTTTCCAAATGACTAATGCATGATGTTAAAAAATTATCCATAGGTAAAAGATCTATTCAAGAACTGACTTGAGTGCAAGGGGTTTGAATGTAACAGAGTAGGAAAGGCATGTTGATGTTGTTTCAGATTCCACATTGCAATTAACCTTTGAGAAAGTATCACTTGTGCATTTTGATATAGTAAGAAAATACCCTGGGTCAGGCCTCACCCAGTCTCAGCAACTGGGAGACGAAGGTTGGGCAGGAGTCCCGGCCTGGATACCCCCTAAAAAGAAGGCCACCAGAGCCTCGGCCCAGTTCAGCATATGCAGATCAAGGAGCCCCTGGTACTTGTGGTGCCCACCACGGCCAGATGCAGCCCCCAGACCCAGACCGTGGTGCAGGCCGGGTACATGGATGAATCCCAGGTTGACCCGCGGTGGCCTCCGTGGGCTGCAGCCCAGCTGCCCAGTCCGCATGGAGCAGCTGCACCAGCTTGGAGCCCTTTACTGGAAGCCGACAAATATGAGAATGATTCAGAATTAGCAAAGATTCGTAAAGAGAAACTACTTCTTTGGTGGACGTAATAACCATATGCAAAGATAAATTGCCAAAATACCAAGAAAAGAGTCAGATGTTTTGCTGGGAGCATTTGTACTTGGGTGTGAGATTTGCTGCCTCTTGGAAAGCAGTGGATACTTTGATGAAAGAGATAAAGAGGACTCAGATTTTCGTGGAGAAAGGAGACGTGGTAACTCTTCCTGCAGGAGTTTGTCACTGCCTCACGCTGGATGAAAAGAGCTACGTGACAGCTGTGTGGATGTTTGTGGGAGAACCAGTGTGGACCGCACACAGCCGGTCAGCCGACCATTTCCACTCTCAAGGACAGAACACGAAAAAAAAATTGGGGGGTGGGGGAAGGTAATTAGGTTTATTTATTTATTTATTCTTAGAGGAGGTACTGGAGATTGAAGACAGTACAGGAAATTTTTAGCAGGGACAGCAAGAGATGCTCCCTGGGACCTAATATCCTCCTTGTAAAGATCCTAAACATGATAACTGAGCAGAAAAATTTTCTCTTTGCTTTTACATTGTGGACTTGAAGCTACTTCATCTCCTCCAACATTATTTGATCAGAATATTTTTTAATAAAATGAGCTAGAAAACTGATTTTTACATAGAAACAACTGGAAATGTGAAGAAATTGCAGTCATTTTTTCCAATTTAATCAAGATCAGTGGATCAGACATTTGTTCAACATTAACCTGAATGAAAGTTTTATCTCCTGAAATAAAACTGCTTAGATGGAGAGGAAGGTATAGCTCAGTGGTAGGATGCATGCTTAGCATGCAGAGAGGTCCTGGGTTCAATCCCCAGTACCTCCATTAAATAATAAGTAAATAAACCTAATTACCCCCTTCCCCCCCAAAACTGCTTAGATGCTTTATCTGGACATGAATTTTAGACTTTAAGCCAGATATCAGTCAACACCATGCCTGCCTTATAAGAAAGTTGTAATATAGAAATATTTTTGGTCTTTGTCCCCAGTTCCTGGCACAGAGCACCTAAAACCCTTGGAATTTCCTGAGTGAGAGGAGTGGCCTTCTGTTAGCCATAGGTAATTCTTTCTGAGCATCTCAGTTCCACCGGAACAGAAGCTACTATGCTCAGAACCCTTCTGGACGTCACTCTGTGGATCTCTTCATCTGGCTGCTCATCTGTGGCCTTTATATAGACGAAAATAAATTGGTAAATGTAAATCAACATTTCCTGAGTTTTGTGAGGTGTTCTAGCAAATCATGGGACCCAAGGAAGTGGGGATGGGAATCCCTAATTTTCCGCTGGTGAGTCAGAAGCACGACTGTCCTGGGTGTGCGATCGGCATCAGTCTTGGGGGACTGAGCCCTTAACCTGTGGGATCTAATGCTGTCTCCAGGTAGACAGTGTCGGGGTTGAGTTATGCTGTAGGACATTCAGTCCTGCTGAATTGCTTGCAGTTGGAAAACAAACTAGTGGTATAATAGTAGATAACATAACTAACTAGATATAGGACACTTCTTTCTCCCAAAATTATCCCTTGGAGCGGAGAGTGGGACGGGGAAGAGCTCACATATTCAAGGCACGCTCTCAGTTGCTTATTCTACTTGCCACTTTCTTGTTCAAAATAAAGTAAATGCCTTAATTAATTCATTAATTTTCTAAACTATTCTTTTTTGGGGGAGGAGGAGTAATTAGGTTTATTTATTTATTTATTTGATGGAGGTACTGGAGATGCAACCCAGGACCTCATGCATGCTAAGCAGGCACTCTACCACTGAGTTGTACTCTCCCCCTAAAATGCCTTAATTTAAAAAAAACAGAAAACAAAAAAACATTGGTGTCCGGTCCCCTTCCTGCTGCAGTGAAATCTCAAGTTCCACAGATTCCTGGAGGCTCTTCTAACCCAGGGTGCTGCCTGTACTTGTTTTTCTCATCTCTCATTCTTTTTAAATTCATGCTTAACTCCTGTGGGAGAGAATAGCTGTCAACAGCTTTAATTAAACTGTACTTGTAAAAAATTATTTTCTTCTACTCCACTTTACATTTTTGGTATTGTTGATCTTTAAACATTAAATGATCTTTGATAATGGGAGGAAAAAAGAGAATATTCTCAATATCTGAAAAAGCTATTAAAATACCCCTCCCTTTTCCTTTTCCACCTACATATCTATGCGAGGCTGGATTTTCTTCATATACTGCAACCATAACAACACACGGCAACCGACTGAATGCTGAAGGAAATGCGAGAAGCCAGCTATTTCTGGTAAGTCAGATATGAAGAGAGCTGCAAAAAATGTAAACAAAGCAACCCTTGTCATTAAGTCTTCTGTTTTGGAAAGTGTAGTTATTTTTAAATGAACATATAAGCATGTTTAAATTTTTCTGTTTTAACTTTAAATTCAGTAAATACGGCTTTATATAATCCACATAAACAAAAGCTCTTTGGAGTCCTCACAACCTCTAAGAGTGTAAGGGGGTCCAAAGACCAAAAAGTTGGAGAATTATCCTAGAGGAAAGCACTAGCAGCTCAACCAAAATGCGAGCCACGTTGTCACACACAAGAAAGTCAACATTTATACAATAATGCGATGTAATATGTAATCCACATTAAATGGTCCCAAGATGTCCCAATAATTCCTTTAAATTTGGAAATGGGGTCTGGGATCCAGAATCAAGGAATAGGCATTGCATTTGGTTGTCATGTCTCACTAGCTTTCCGTAATCTAAAGTAGTACCTTGTTCTTTTGTGAGTGGATGGGTGGGAAGTGTTTATAACATTGCTGTTTTGGGAGGGAAGGTTTAGTTTAGTGGAAGAGTGTATGTTTAGCATGTACAAGGTCCTGGGTCCAATCCCCAGTGCCTCCATTAAAAATAAAATAATCAATCCTTCAATCAATCAATAAAGTACCTCCCCCCACCAAAAAAAATTAAACTCTTAACTTGACTGTACAAAGTTTAAAACTCATCATTTTCTGTATCCTTCTTAGGAATATGAGAAACTTAGATGATTTCTGTCCAATTTCTCCTCTCCAATCTTCCATGTTATTATTCCAGAGTGTATTCGTTCCACTGGGTTTTCTGAGGCTCTTCATATTTTTTAAATAGCTTTATCAATATGTCTGCCCTTTCCCTAGCTCAGCAAGGTGTCTTACATTCCACTCCTACCTCCTGAGTTCAGTTTTCTAATAACTGAAGGGCATCATTGAACAGACCTTTCCACAAAGATCTGTGAGTAATTAACTTTCTCTGTCTCAAATTGTTCAATTTTATCTCCATTAAAAAAAACCCCTGAAGTATAATATATACATATGCATATACAGAAAACACATAAATTATTAGTGTACAACTTATGATTGATTGTTGACCCATTCACTACCCAGATCAGAAAATGTAACATCACTGATACCCACCTAAACGCCTCTCAAATCACCTCCTAGGCGCTATGTTTCCCAGCTTCCCCAGAAGTAACTGCTAAACTAACTTCCACTAAAATAGGCTGGTTTTGCCTATTTTTGCTTTTCTGTAAATGGAATCATACAGTATGTACTCTGTGTGTCTTCTCAACATTGCGTCTGTGACATTCATCCATGTTTTTGCAAATAGCTGTACTTTATTAATTCTGTTGCTATATAAAATTCTAATTTATGAATCTGCCACAATTTATGTATCCATTCTACTGTTCATGGACATTTGGATTGTTTCCAGTTTGGGGCCATTGTTAATGATGCTTCTGTGAATGTTCTGGCACTTGTCTTTCACTGCACATGTGTATGAGATTCTGTTGGATGATAGTTAGGAGTGATTTACCGGGTCATAGGCTACATACTTAAGCATTCAGCTTTAACAGACTCTGCCTGACAATTTTCCAAGTGTTTAATTTATATTCTTCCAGCAATGTATGAGAGCTTCCGTTTCTCTGCATCTTTGCTAACAGTTGGCATTGTCATTCTTTTCAGTTTTAGTCACTCTTGTGGGTGTATAGTGGGTTTTATGGTGGTTTTAAATTGCATTCCCTGTGGTCTCTGTGGTGCAATTGCTCAGTGCGTTAAACTGATAAATTGCATTTCCCTGGAGACTAGTGAGATTGAGCTCCTTTTCATATACTTATCGTCCATTTGAATAATCTCTTTTGTGAAATGCCTGTTTCAAGTTTTTTGCTTATTTTTTCCATTGGATTGTCTGCTAGTTTGTGATTTATAGGAGTTCAGTATATATTCTGATGTATGAGATCCCCTTTGTATACATTCTAATGAATGATGATATATATCCCTTTTTGGATATATGTATTGCAAAATTTTCTCCCACTCAAAAATTCTTAATTTTAATTTAGTCCAACTTATTAAGCTTTTATGTTTATATTTTGTTTCCTGTTTAATAAATCTTTTCTTAACCCAAGATTATGAAAATATTCTCCTAGGGGGAAGGGTATAGCTCAATTGGTAGAGCACATGCTTAGCACGGAAGAGGTCCTGGTTTCAATCCCCGGTACCTCCTCCAAGCGGAAATCAATGAAGAAACCTAATTACCTGCCCCTCAGAATACAAACAATAGAAGACACATACGTGCTTTCACTTGCTCCACAAACTTGTCTTTTCCTTTAACCCATGCTGATACATGATGTATCTCAGATTTCTTGGAATTAAAAAAGAAAAGAAAATATTCTCCTATAGTATCTTCTAGAAGCTTCATTGTTTTACCTTTCACTTCAATATCTATAATTCCTCTGGAATTTATTTTTGACACACCCTATTTCAGATGTTAAAATGTAGAAAACCATATGTATCCAAGAATTGATAAAATTCAGTTACTTTGCAACCTCCATTTTAAATTTAAGTTTAACAGGCATTTTTCTCTACCATTAGATGTCCTACAAGACTTTTTAAAAGAGCTGCCTGATAGTTGTTAAAAAGAGACAACAGTCCCCAAATGGAGTCACTTTTGCTAAACCCCACGTCAGCAAATCAAGGCTTAATACCTAACCTAATGGCAATTTCAGCCTCTCCCAGGAATGTGATCTTTAACCAGCCAATTTGAAATTACCTGGTCAGCACTAGTGCAGTAACATGCATGATAGACCCCACCTTCCCCCCAAAGGGAGGTGACCTTGCCTGAAACAATCCACTTTTAACTAGAATAAGTTCCTTCCCTGCCTCCTTCTGCCTATAAAATCTTCCCTTTTGTACAGCTTTTCAGAACTCCTTTCTGTTTGCCAGATGGGATGCTGCCCAATTCATGAGTCATTGAATAAAGCCAATAAAATCTTTACATTAACTCAGTTGAGGTTTTTTTCTTACTATATATTTTTATTGAAGTATAGTCAGTTTACAATGTTGTGTCAATTTCTGGAGTACAGCACAATGCTTCAGTCATATAAGAACAAACATATATTCATTTTCATATTCTTTTTCACCATAAGTTACTACAAGATATTGAATATAGTTCCTGTGCTATACAGTATAAACTTGTTGTTTATCTATTTCATATATATTAGTTAGTATCTGCAAATCTCAAACTCCCAGTTTATCCCTTGCCACCCCATCAGTTGATTTTGTTTTTTAACATAGTAATCAGATGCCTCTCACTGGAGAAGGAGCTCTGGAATCAGACAAGCCTGGTTAATATCTTGTCTTCATGTCTTACAATCTATGTAAACTTCAACGAGTTATTTAAAGTTTCTGGGCTTGAGCTTTCATGAGAGGTACCAAGGTCTTGAACTAAGTTGGTTCCATAGCTGGATCTCAATTCCTAATAGATAATTGATTGATTTAGAAGCACTACATCAACTGAAACAGTAGATCAGTTAACTATAGAACAGTCTTACTTATTCATTAAAGTCTCCCAAAGACCTGGGACATTCTGGGAGTCCACAGTTTTATGGGATGTGACTAAGAACAATAAAACAATGTCAAAGTGAATGCCCTTTGGCAGCTGAAAGCCAAAGTCAGGGCTGGCGCCATGAAGGAGTGGCCATTGAACCACTTAGTCACATTCCTTTATTAGAGTATCAGATTATTCTCTATCTGTAGAGCTAGTGATTATAAGAGGATTCCACCTTGTCTTAGCTGGTTGCGTTGGGGGAGAGTTGCTAACTTCTCTGTGGCTTACTTTATCCTCTATAAAATGGGTAGAGTAAAAGTTTAATATGGTGATATTGTGAAGGTGAGCTGAGGGAGGATGAGATTAGTGTTAAGTGATCAATAACAGACACTATTATTCACACCAGTGGTGGCGGATAGACCAGTAAGATTCGGGATTACACTGCAAAACTGGAGTGGGGAAACTCCAAAGGCTAGAGTGGGACTCTGACACTGTTTATGTGGGACAGATGGAGAATGCTGAAACTCATGAGAAGTGGCTAAAGACAAAATTCCAGACATCAGTTTATCCAGTGAGGTGCTGGTAAATGTTTTTAACAACCAGCTCTATGGAGGGGGTGTGTGTGTGTGTGTTGATTTATAGTATTTGCTGATTTCTGTGGTGTAGATACTTCCACGTGGCCAATTTCAAACTATCAACATAGCATCACTGAACACAGAGTTGTATAGGATTTGCATCTTATAGTATTTCCACCAGATAGATACAATACATGTAAATATCCTCAAGAGGAGAAATACTAGCAACATACAGTAAAATAGGAAGTGATGAGTTTTGAGTCCTTTAATATGATTTATTTAATTGTAAGTTTATATCACTTAATTTTTAAGAGCATCTATGTTTAGTAACTGGCTTACAAAATTCCTGAAAATTTAATCTTTGGCTTTCGTGAGCCAGTATAAGCTGGCTCCAGCCACCACTGACTTGGTCCAAGGGTCCTCAATGGGGGCCTGTGCTGTGAACAAATAGCATTCATGTTTAAATTCAGGACCTGGCAACTGGACAAGTGCTAAGGGCAAGTTCAATGTACTTCTTAAGAACCAGTGCTCGTTCCCCTGGTAACTGTGTCCCTTCCTCCAGGACACAGCCTAAAAGGTGACCTTTTCTTTCCCTGGCTCTAAACTGTTTACTGTTCTGATCCACCAGCACCTCCCCCAACGTCAGGACAGACTGTCTCAGGAATGCCTGGGACATGCACGGAGGGCATTTTGGCCAGCCACTTGCTGAAGGATAATCAGGTGCTCACAAGGTCATCCAGATGACCAGAAGGAGAGCAGCAAGCGTGGGAAGGAGCTGCCGGCTCCTGGACTCTCAGCCCCATGGCATCTGCACTGCTGGGTTAGGAATGCCCTTGGCAAATAGACCGCATCAGTCTCCTGCCCTCATATGTTTCAAAACCTGGATTCAAACTACCATCTCAGTTTAACCTCACTTCTCTCTGTTGCTTCTCTACCCCTAGCAAGTAACAGAGACAGTCATAATGCTGACAACTACGTGCACTGTGTATTTGCTCTAGAATTATCCCACTTAAGCCTCATACCAACCCTATGAAGTAGGTACTATTCTTATCCCAGTTCTGTGGATGAGAAATCCAGGACTTAGGGTGCTGTGCTGATTTCGCCACAGTCATATGGGAAGGACCCAGTATTTTTCCTTTCTCCCTCAACTGACTTCCTTCACACGGTAGCCTCAGTTCATACGTGATTATCTTGCATTCTTCAACATGTTGCTTACCGCTAGATATTCTCAGTACAGAGATGGTGGTGGAAGCCAAAAGATTGCTCAAAGAGAACGTGGGCTGTGAGGATGCAGAAGGGGAGGGGAGGAGGGATGGTTGAGACCCTGGGGGGCATCAGCACCTATGGACCCTGAGGAAGAGGAGAACTAGAAGTGCTGTCACAGAAAGTGCGAGCTGCCCGGGGATGGACCACAGAGGGGGAGCTACAGAGTGGACAAGTAAATGAGCACTGAGAGGTATCCCCTGGATTTAGCAATCCAGAGGCCATCAGTGACCTTGGCAGGGGCCGTTCCTCCATTTCTCAGCAGGATGGTGAGGAGAGCAGGAACCCAACAGCGGTGGGTTGAGGAAAGGCTGGGAGGTAGCAAAGTGGGTCCACCAGTGTAGGCTTCTCTTTCACAAGAAGGAAGCAGGAGGGAGGTCCTAGACGAAAGGAGGGCTTTGGGAATTTGGGTTTTAGGTTGATTGTTCGTAGCTGGAAATATCCTTACCAAATGTAAAAGCTGAGGAAAAGGAGCTGGCAGAGGCAAGGCTGACAATGCCAGTGAGAGAAGAGGGTAAAGGTGGCGGAGGCCACAGCCCCGTGCGGGGTCCAAGCCCCAGACAGCAGACAGGAGAGCCTCCGCCTTCTCGCCTGGGGAGGAGGGAGCTGCCATGGTTGCTGCCTGGTGGCTTCTATTTCCTCTGACAGGTGGGAGGCAGAGAGTGAGGGGGGTGAATGGTCAGTCGGGGGCACTGGGGAGAGTGGTGGACTTTGTGACAAGCAGTTTGGGAGAACTGGAGAAGGAGGCTGCAGAGAGCCAGCTGAAGCAGGAAGTAACGTAGGTGCGACAGTCCTCGCAGGTGGCTTCACCCAGCAGCCTTAGACTTAGACTTCTCTGGGAATGCGGGTGTGTCTGTAGCCCTGAAGCTCGTTAAACTCACTCATCATCAACTTTCTTACTGCTTTTGCCAGCAGGAGGTGACACTCTCTCTGAACACTAAAGACAGCTCCCCACTGCCGCCCAGTAAGAACGGCATGGCGCGAGGGTGCTTCTGGATTTCTTCTCACCACACAAGGTCACCAGGAGAGGTCAGCCGTCTGCAGCCTGGAAGAGGGTTCTCACCAGACACGGAAATGGCCAGCGCCTTGTTTTTGGATTCCCCAGCCTCCAGAACTGTGAGAAATAAGTGTTATTTGTTTAAGCCACCACCAGCCTTTGGTAATTTGTTAGGGCAGCCCGAGCTGACTGAAACAACATGCGTGGTAACTCCACGTGCAGAATGAAGAAGTGAGTCATTCTGCCCAGAACAGAGGAGGGCTTCCAGCTCCAGGTCAGTGAATTTTCCACCGTGTCACGGGATGTATCACAAGGGGCCGCGGTCTCCTGAGATCTCGCCTTACTTGATCAAATAGTAAATATGTCCTTGGGATTGACCTCCCGGGACTGAGTGTAGATGAAGAAATTCATCACAAGCATGGCCCTTTTTCTCTGAACCAGACTTAACCTCTTCAGTCATTTAGACCTGAGTTTCATTAGGAGGCAACTAGGTTTCCCCTTTGGTCAGTCAATGGTGGTTACACAGGAGGCCCATCTGGAGAGAGTTCTGTGATCAACTAGTCGGGTCTGCCAAAGGCGAGGCAGCAGGAAAGTTAAGACCTGCGTGCTAAATATTTGTCCAAGCAGTAACAGGTGGAGTATGTGATAGACGGTAGGATTAGCTTTGCTGAAAGCTTAGAAAAGAAAGAGATTAAAGATTCTACCAGGACAGGGCCGGGTAGGGGGGTAGGTTATAGCTCAGTGGTAGAGTGTGTGCTTAGCATGCATGAGTTCCTGGGTTCAACTCCCAGTACCTCCAAAGAGAAAGCTTCTACAGGAGGCTTGTTTCTTCAGCCTCCTTGCTGAGTAGTTGAGAGTGGTATAGCTTCTGATGGAGAATGTTTATCTCTACTTGGGAAGTCAAGGTACTCAGAAGGGAGAAGCACAAACAGACAGCAGCTCTTGGAGTTTGGAATCCCCCATCCCATTCTCCGCCACCACTGAATCCAGGGTACAGTGACCAGGGCAGTTACCAGGATTCCTGGGCAAGGCTTCCTCTTGGCACCCAGACCTGAAAAGATCAGCAAGGCCAAGGATGTGTTGAAATAGCCTGGCAGGAGGAATGCTGAGTTTGTCTTCCTGCCAGAGGCAGGCACAGGATGTACCAAATACAGCCTGGTCCTTTGCTCTAGGTACAGATGAATTTGGAGTCTATGGGGCCTGAAGCTTACAGTTGGGTTGCCAGGGCAGGGGATCCTTTTTAAGAAAATAGTACAAAATTAGGTAGACCCTTGGAAGGGGCCTATGCAAGTGAGGGACCTGGAAGCTTAAGCTTCAGAAAGAGATATGTGTGGAGAGGAACATAAAATAGGATGAGGAGATAGAGCATAAAGGAGGGGGAGACTGCTCTAGACTGGGGTCCTCAGGGAAGATTGACTTCTGAGCTGCAAACCAAATGACAAGGAACTGGCCAGGGGGCCATCTGTGTGAAGAGCATTCTGAGCAGAAGGAACAGCACATGCAAAGGCCCTGAGGCTAAAACAGGCTTGGAATGCCAGGACCCGGAGAAGATCAGTGTACCCAGAGTATGGTGAGCTGGGGAGAGGGCTAAGTGGTGAGTTCAGAAGAATGGGCAGGGGCTGGTTCACACTGCGCCTTGAAGGCCTGGTAAAGACACCATTATTCTGGGATCTGTGGGAGGCCACTGAAGGCTTTTAAGTGAGGCTAAATATAAAAGGAGCGTTACAGTGGTGTGTGGAGAATGGTTTGTACAAAATTCCAAAAAGAGCACAGCCAGTGGAGGGTGGGAGTGTGTCAGCAGGACTTGGCCCTTCTAGGTCTGACAGTCAGGGGGACCGCCACGGGGACAGAGTGGTGGTTCCTCCCATTTCCTCTGAGTCTCCCTCTGATGAGCCTGCCCATTACTCACGTTCACCCCACAGAGCACTTGGGAAACCAAGGGCTGATCTGTACCTGCACTGCTGGACTTCATGGGTCTGGACGGCTTCGGAAATCCCAGGTCAAACCCGTTTCATATAGACAGCCTCAAGGTGCCCTGAGCAACCCCCAAGGACCCCGGGAGTGAGCACCCTTGTTTCCAGCATATCCGACAGCCATGTTTGAGGTGGAAGGGAACGAAGCCCTCTGAGCAAACACCCTGCTACGGTCTGGCTGGGACAGCGGCGGCCATGCCCGCTCCTCGGTCTTCAGATGACTGATGTCCATGGGAACCTCTAAGATGCTCCAGCCTCGAGCGGGAAGCCTGCCACTCAGGAGGAGAGGAAGGAGTCGTATTGCTGCAGGTGGCTCATAAACAGGTCTGCCCTGTGGTGAAGGGGGAGGGAGACTGGAGTGGGAAGAGAGTCTTCAAGCCAGGGAAGGAGGGGGCAGTGGGGGCCTGTGGAGCTGGAGCAGCAGGGGGATGCAGTCAGGGCCGGGAAGCCTCGGGCTCTCCACCCCCACAGCGCCCCAGAGGAATCCGCAGGGATTAAGGGCCTCCCTGGACAAGGCCAGGACAACATCCCTGCATGCCTTGGAATCTAAAGCAAGAAACCAATCAATGTGGTAGCCCACCTGCTTGGGTCTTGGGAACGGGAGGACCAGGTGGGGAAGAGCTGGTCTCCTCTCCTGTGGTGTCTGCTGCCAGAGAGGACTGGGTTGTAGCAGTGTGTGTGAGACATCCGAACAATGGGCTTGGGGCCAGGCCAGAGTGATTCTTGCTGGGCCAGGAGGAAAATGTTTGCTCACAGTTCAGGTAATGAGAGAGTCAAGCTGGAAAAGGGGAGGTAGAAAAGCACCTTGATAAACTTGAGGAACTGGTTAACTACTAATCGGATCCCAGCAGGCCTGCCTTAAGTGGGAACAAAAAACAGCTGGGGCGGTCCTGGGGATTCCCAGAAAAAACAACCAGCCGACCATTAAACAAAGAAACAATGGAGAGAGACTACAAACAGTGCTTGTGGCCTGGATACTCGACACCAGTGATCCTCAACACCAGTCCACCCTGAGACCCTGCCCCCAGTCTACTGAAAATTAAGGCAGGTAAAGCTATCTTTGGAGAGAGGGAAGCAGTGAGAGTTGTGTTCAGCTGTCAGTGGAAGGAGACCAAAAGACTGAAAAGGCTAATGCAGGCAACCTGGGTGGGGCCCCAGGAAGATAGGATTGTAAACAGGTAAAAGAAACCTCATTCTATCTCTTTTACTTGGTCAACACAAAGCTCTTCTTGGGATGGGGCAGGACAGTTGGTTGACAAAGAGCCAGAAGGTGGCAGTGTCTACCCAGGGAGGGGCGGTGGGCAGGGCCCCTGGCTGAGATGTCCCTCTCCAGACCACAGCCAGAGTCACCCAGGTGTGCAACTCCATGTCACCCCTTGCCCTGATCCACACCTGCCAGGTCTTCCTCCCTTGGCCTGGTCCCCGAGTTGGTCTGCCCATGAGGCAAGGCCAGGCAGGGACAAAGTACCCAGGCAGTGACCTGTGTGCCAGCTGGGCTGACCTTGGACTTTGCGATCTAAATAAAATCTCTTCCCACTCCCATCCCACAGGAGGTAGGGTGCCTAGCATCCTCCTCACTGTTTCCAGGGTTCAAGATGGCTTGTTTTCCAGTCCCCCTGGCTGGAGTCCTGCACCACTGACCTCCCAAGCCCCCTCCTCACTTCCCTCTGTTGTGCACCCATCCTGGACTTGGAGTCAGTCTTTTATCTATGATTTGTCCTTACACAAGACATAGATTGGGGCAATAGAGGAGGATACTTGGCAGGAAAACAAACAGTTCAACATGAAATATTACTGATCCTGGGCTAAAAAGTTCTTTGGTATAAAAATCCCAATGATGTTTCTTGCAGAAAGAGAAAAATCCATCCTAAAATTCATATAGAATCTCAAGAGGCCCTGAATAGCCAAACAATCTTTAAAAGAAGAACAAAGTTGAAGGTCTCACACTTTCTGATTTCAAAACTTACTATAAAGCTCCAGAATCAAAACAGCATGTGGCTAGCATAAAGACGTAAGCCAAAGAAATAGAAAAGAGAACTCAGAAATAAGTTTCTCATATTGAGAGTCAAATGATCTTCAACAAGTGTGCCAAGACCAATCAATAGGGAAAGGACAGCCTTTTCAACAGCTGAGGCTGGGAAAATTGGATTTCCACATACAAATGAAAAGTTGGACCCTTACTAACACCATATACAAAAATTTACTCAAAATGGATCAAAGACCTAAACGCAAGAGCTAAAACTACAAAACTCAGAATGAAACATATGAGGACAGCTCCATGACGTTGGATGTGGTTTATATATGGTTTCTTGGATATGACAGACAACAAAATTAAAAATAGACAAGTTGAACGATGTCAAAATTTAAAACTTCTGTGCATTTAAGGAGACAATCAACAGAGTGAAAAGGCAACCCACAGAAAGGAAGAAAATATTTAGAAATCATAGATCTGATATAGGGTTAATGACCAAAGAATATAACTCCTACAACTCAACAACAGAAAAACAAACATCTGATTTTAAAATGGGCAAATGATTTGAGTAGACGTTTTGTCCAAAGAGGATGTTTAAATGGCTGATAAGCACATACAAAGTTGATCAACATCTCTAATCACTAGGAAAATGCAAGTTAATACCACTTCAAAAAAAAACACCACTTCACATACATTAGGATGGCTACTATTTTTAAAAAAAGAATAAATATTGGTGAAGAGGTGGAGAAATTAGAATTCTTTTTTTTTAATTTATTGAGTATTCGAGGATGTACAATATTATATAATTTTCAGGTGTACAAAATAGTGATTCACAATTTTTAAAAGTTATATTCCATTTGTAGCCAATTTACATTCCCACCAACAGTGTACAAGGATTCCCTTTTCTTCACATCCTCACCAACATTTGTAGTTTATGTCTTTTGATGATACCATTCTGACAGGTATGAGGTGATATCTCATTGTGGTTTTAATTTGCAGTTCTCTGGTGATTAATAATGTTGAGCATCTTTTGTTGTGCCTCTTGGCCATCTGTATGCCTTCTTTGGGAAAATATCTATTCATGTCTTCTGCCTATTTTTCAGTTGGGTTATTTGGGGTTTTTTAATGTTGAGTTGTATAAGCTCTTTATATATTTTTTTTTATATTGACCACTACCAGTCATATCATTTGCAAATATTTTCTCCCACTCAATAGGTTGTCTTTTCAGAAAATGGAACTCTTTTACACTATTGGTGAGAATGTAAAATGGTACAGCCACTGTAGAAAATAGTATGGCAATTTCTCAAAAATTAAAAATAGAATTACCGTATAACCCAGCAATTCCACTTCTGGGTGGATACCTGGAAGAATTGAAAGCAAGATTTCAAAGAGATACTCGTATGCCCATATTCATAGCAGCACTCATCACAATAGCCAAAAAATGGAAGCAACCCAAGTGTCTACTAGTGGAGGAATGGATAAACAAAATGTGGTTAAAAATACAGTAGAATGTTACTCAGCCTTAAAAAGGAAGAAAATTCTGACACATGCTATATCGTGGATTAACCTTGAGGGCGTTATGCTAAGTGAAATAAGCCAGACACTAAAGGACAAATATAGTGTGTTTCCACTTATATGAGGTACCCAGAGGAGTCAAATGCAAAGAGACAAAGTAAAATGGTGGTTGCCTGGGGCCAGGGAAATGAAGAGATTTAATGGGCACTGGGTTTTAGTTTGGGAAGATGAAAAGAATTCTGAAGATGGATGGTGGTGATGATTACACAACAAGGAGAATGTACTTAATGCCACTGAACTGTACACCTAGAAATGGTTAAGATGGTAAATTTTATGTTATGTGTATTTTACCTTTGCCGCTGCTACTTTGTCCCTGCCGCTGGGAATTTATCACTGTATACCTACCTCCCAGGCTGAGGCTCCTGCCAATTTGTTCCAGCCCCTCTTCATTTTCCTGACCTTCTCCTCCATCTTCTCTTTTCTGGGGATCCCTTTCCCCCAAGTTCCTATTAACGACCCCCATAAAGGTGTTTAGTCCTCATGTCCCTGGCACCTTCCCTTCCTCAACCAAAGAGGTTGATCGAGATATTTTCCTAAACAAAAACTTTTCTCACCCAGCTAAATGCATGGAAAACGTGGCGTCTGGCATATACCTTGGTCTCATGAGAAATGGAGTCGCCCAAATGCACAGCTGAGACTCCATCTTCTCTCCACCAGCTGCCAGGCTGAGGGTAGACCCGGGGACCCCAGGAGGAAGTTTGTCAGAGTAAAGGCTCCCCTGGGCAGCCTTTTGGCAGCCTGCTAACAGCCCCTGCTGTTACGTTCCATCTGTCTGAGCATCACAGATCAAGCCTCAGAGGTGCAGGGCCTGAGGAAAAGCAGAGAGTGATGGTGGCCAAGAGGAATCACCAAGCCCAGGCCCGGTGAACTTAGCATAGGATACAGAGGTGCTTGGGGACCAGAACCTGGGAAAGTCTGGAAGTGATGGAGGACTGGGCATTGAGAAAGTCCACACCTGCATGGAAATCCTGGGATATGTGTGTGTATATCTGTGTGTAGATGTCCCCGGAGAGGTCTTGGGGGGTGGGGAAGATTAAAGTAAAGACCAGGAGCTCTCACCGTGGGTAAACATAAAAAGCCTGGCCAGCACACAGACAATGCCTTCCAGGCATAGATCTCCAAAACAGAGGCAAGAGAGGCCTGTGAGAAGTCTTCAGAACAAAAACTACCACTTAATAAGCACTTATCAAGTGCCAGGCACTAAACGCTGGATAGTAGCTACAATTATTCCTGCTACATGCCAGGCAGGCATTGTTCTAAGCCAGCTGTCTAATAACCAGACAATGCCAGCCACATATGTAATTTAAAATATTCTAGTAGCTGTGTTTTACTTTATTTATTGTTTAAAAATACAAGCAGATGTTTATTGACACGTATACCTAATGTATACCTGGGAGATCTCCAAGTGGAAATTAGTAACTTCTCCGTGTCTTCAAAGGTTTTTTAAAAAGTGAAATTAATTGTAAAATGTATTCTATTTAACCCAGGAGATGCAACATGTTATCATTTCAACATATAATCAATAGAAAAAACTATTTGTGAAATGCTTTACATTCTCTTTTCTTGAGTCTTCCCCATCCCATGTGAAGTTACACTTACAGCACATCTCAGTTTGAAGGAGCCATACTTCAAGTGCTCAATGGCTGCTGGTGGCTGGTGGCTACTCTAGTGGACAGAGTAGTTTGGATGCATTAATTCTCAGTATAAGCTCTTTAGATACGTTAATGCATTTAGTCCCCATCCTCGTGCTTTGCTATTCTCATTTTTACAGAAGGGGTAAGCACTTTGCCCATGGCCACCCACAAGGAAGGTGGCTAAGCCAGGATCTGTACCACCAGGCTCAGCAAGGGTGGGTCGGGGATCTGGGCTGCTGCTGTCACCTTTCTGTGTCTCATTCCACCTTAGGACTTAAAGAAAAAGGCAGCCTGCTATTATTCCCCCTGCTTTGCTGAGGGGCAGCTGAGGATAAAAGAGGCTTACAGATCTGACCCTCTAGGTGGTCCCAGTGGGATCTGATTTATGTGGGGGGAAAGCTTGGGCCACATCATCTCATAGTGCAGTGAGCACCAAGAAAGGAAAGGGCGTGGCTACTTGCATCCCACCCTCCAGGTTGAGTCCGCTTGGCAAAGTTCAAAGGAAAAATGACCCCCAAGACTCAAAGTGGGAGGGAAAAAGCTGTCTGCACCATTCTCTACACCAGTATTTTAGACGGCTGCCTAATAGTCTAGCAAACAATGTACCATAATTGATTTCAGCAGAGCCCATTTTGGGGCAATTTTTCACTAATATAAATAGCCCTGCAGTGAACATTCTTGTAAATTCATTTTGCCAATAATCCAGTTTACAAGCAAAAAGTTTTTATTCTCCATTACTTTATTGTCTGGCATTCAAGGAGTGTAGGAGGGAGCTCAGTGATCTCAGCAAAGCCTCACCTGTCCTGGTGCCTGGAAGAATCCCTGCACTCGGCCACTTCCTTGTATGTTCATAATTTCACCTTCTTGTCATGTTGGCTAGTTTCATCTGCATCCAACACTTGGAGCCACCCATCGTCCTGCCCTCTAGTGAGCTTCCGCTCAAGAGGAAACATCTTTGGCTACGGAGTTGGCCGGGACCACCTCTCCTATGCAAAAAAGATCCTTCTTCAGGTCCTCCATTCAGCCCTGCTCTCAGGGGAGTCATATTGGAGCCACATGGAGCTTTGCCTCCTGCTTCGTGGAAATGTTTGTGCAGGTCCTGGCTTCCTCCCAGTTTACATCTGACTACCCTTTTACCCTTCAGCCTGGTTTTATCTCACTCAGTGGGTAGTTTTTGTGCCAATGGGAGCTGGACTAACACAGTGCTATAAATTGCCTTTCTGTGTTTTTAACTAGAGCAGAGGTTTTAAAGTAGGGTGCATGAATATTGGAGGGAAAGGACACAAACCTCCTAAATTATGTGTCTGCATGTTTCTGGGGAGAGGTTGCTTATTTTCATTCAATTTCCAAAGGGGTCTGCGACCCATGAGAGGGTCAGAACCACACCTGGAGTACATGTTTGGCTCGAGCAGCCACCAGACTGGACATTGCACTGTCTGCTTTTTTGAAGACTTTTACTGGCCAAGAATCACCTTTCTCCTGATTCCTCCGTCTCTCTTTCCCACCCCAGGGTCAGGTTTTCTATTCAGGACCATCTATCACACAGAGAACTTTAGGGCTCTATGAATGCTCTTTAGTGCGTGTAGGTGGCTGGGGGCAGCTTTAGTAGGGAGGCCTCACCTTTGCTGGATCCTGCTTGATCCCTGCCCCACAGGCTGAGGCTCAATTTCTAGCCACATTAAAAAAAAAAAAGTTACAAATTACTTCCTGAACCAGTGCGTTTCTCATGACCAGCAATAACTTTCAGTGTGAAAATTTGAAATGCCAGGAGCTTGTGGCGTTGATTGTCTTCTCTCTCTTTTTAATGACATAGTGGATTCATTTGCTAGGGCTGCCGTCACAAAGCACCAGAGACCAGGGGGCTTAAACAATACAAATGTATTTTCTTAGGGTTCTGGAGTCTAGAAGTCCAAGGTCAAGGTGTTGGTAGGGTTGGTTCCTTCTGAGTCTTCTCAGCTTGCAGATGGCTGACTTCTCCCTGTGTCTCTACATGGTCTTCCCTCTATGAGTGTCTGTGTCCTAATCTCTTCTTATAAGGGCACCATTCATATTGGATTAGGGCCCACCCTAATGAGCTCTTTAAAGGTCCTTTTTCAAAATACAGTCACACTCTGGACAGAGGAGTAGAAAAGTGAAAGTTACAAGATGCCCCTTTACAATGGGGAGACATCGCGTCCATGCACTGGGGCTACTGGTCGCCCGCACATGACAGTCCTCTCCTTGGTGTCCTCATCACTTAAGGGAATAAAAGTGTGATTTGGAGGATGGTTTATGAATCTGTCTTCAGGGTAAAGATGTAAGTTTATTTGAGGAATGACGGGTAACTTGCCTTTTTTCCCTTTCAGTATCTTTGTCTAAACTAGGACTGCTTTCATCTGAGAGGGCACCCCCACTGAATCTTAGGGCCGTTGGCCAGGGAGCCCCTCGATTCCAAACTAACATCTCTCTTAGCTTGTCTGCTTTCATGTCAGGTACATCTTCTGAGCTTTCTACTCACCTGTGCTTTTTCTGGCCATGCCTCTTGGCCTGAATTTGTGCCCAGCCTGGACCAGAAGCAACACAAACTCTTCTCTAAAAGGATGGCCGTTTCTCACAGCCAGAGCGCACGAGGCTCTTCCCCCCACAATTTCTGAATTGCTTACCCGTGAGCCCCTGCCACTTACATCTCGTTTTAAGCCCAGAATTCTTTCTGCAGTTCCAGAGCCTTCCGTCTCACTGCTGGGCATCTCCATTTTCACGTGCCGCCTTGTCCTCCTGTGGCTCCACGGTCCCTAGTTCAGAAATGAGCACACCTTCCCTCCAGTCACCTGCGTGGCACCGCTCCCATTCAACTGCCTTGCCAGGTGGAGGTGAGGATGGAAGACAAGAGAGGGTCGCTGTCCTCTACAGTGTGAACTGTACTGGCCGTGCCCCTGTCTGTCCCCATTTGTATCCCCTGAGTCGGGCAAGGAGCCAGGTCCGCAAAATAATAAATGTTTGTTGAATGAAAATACATACATACATACATACATACATACATACATACATACATACAGTCACATTGTGAGGTACTGGGGGTTAGGACTTTAACATGTGAATTTAAGGGACATAATTCAGCCTATAACACATAAGTTACATTTTTGTGATTACAAAAGTAACATATTCAACATAGAAAATAAAAATGAAGAAACTAAGGTAAGAATCTCTGCAAAGGTCATTCTTTTTCTTAGTTTTTTTGTGACGTATGTAAAGTAAAAGTGAAATCCTACCCCGCTGTCTTCGCTTCTACCCGCTCCCCCATAAAGAACACGACTGTAGTAACAGAGGCCACATCTCGAAGCTTTTTTTGCTTGTACGAGCTGCTTCCAGGAACATCCTTGTCCACGCATCCCTGGTCGTGCCATGCCCTACAGTCCATGTATTCCTGGAGAAAACATCCCTGTGAGGGGCGCTGTGGATTAAATCTCTGTGCACATTTACAATGATTCTAGAATTGTTTTGTTGGAGGGTGTACAAAATGCCAATCACTAGAGCTCAGATTTAAAAGGAAATTGTAAAAAGAAGGAATATAACGATGGCTTCCTTAAGGCGCTGTAATGTTGACTGTGCTTGAGTTTAGGTAATGGGGCAGTCATTTTTCCTTACTTCCATCTTCCTACTAAGTTGGATTTTCTACATGTTCTTAAATGAGTTTATATTACTTTTTATAGTGGAGGAAATAAACAGCTGTAATAGAATACCACCAGGGAGGACAGTGAAAAGGGACTTTTAGTTCTGTCCAGAGCCAGGAGACAGAAGAAAGAGCAGGTCTGCTGCTAGACGCCGGGGGAGGGAGGCTGAGGGGTGGGAACCCATCAGGCAACGGGGCCTTTGCCTTTCAGACCTGGAGGAGAAGTGTGTGCATGAATGAGCATCGCCAGGGAGGAAGTAGTTCTTAGCTAGTCCAAGATGAATTGGAGAGTTTGTAAATGAGCTCCTGGCTACTTGAAATAAGGTCCTTTGGCCTGGGCTAATTATATCCCCACCACCGGGAAATGGGATGCTGAGTCACTGCCTGCAGTCTTTGAAATATTACAACAGAAAATGAGCTGGAAGTCTGGAGAGGGTCAAATGGCCATTTCTGATTTTGAAAGGGAAGAAAGTGGAGACTTTGAACATTAAGCCAGAGCGCTGAGCAGAAACAGAGGGGCGATTTGAGAAGCCCCAGAAAAGGAAGCAATGATTCCTGGGAGCCAGAATGGGTTCATCAGCCCCAGCTCCACCCCACCCTCAGCTCGAAATGCTAGATGTGGATAGCCTGGATCCGGCGGGTCTCCAAATAGACTTCTGGTTGTCATCTTTTGTGGAGAGGGAGAGTCTGGAGCAGATACCAGTATAAGTCGGTCAGATGGTAGCAGATTAAATTATCATAACCCCAGATCAGTGGATTGATGTCAAGGTCTGTATCAAAAAGCTTTCAGTGGGGAGGGTATGGCTCAAGTGGTAGAGCACATGCCTAGCATATACAAGGTCCCGGGTTCAATCCCTACAAACCTCCTCCAAAAATAAATAAACAAACCTAATTTCCTCCCCACCAAAAAAAAGATAAAAGAAAATCTCTGTCCTGCCCAGCATGTTTTCTCAATTACTAGGGATTAGGGATGCAGCAGAAAACAAGAAAGATACAGACCCCTGCCCTCGTGGAGTTTATAAACTAGTATAACCTATTACCAGTACTAGAATCTACTCATTTATAGAGGAAAGTTTGTTTTTGTTCTAAGGAAATACAACTATTTCTTTGACCTCATTGAGAGAGGTCTATACAGCTCATGTACTGTCCCTTCATGGTCTAAAGGACCTTGTGGCCTGACAGGTGGGATAGGGTGCAAACCTCTGCACACAGGTGGAGCCCAGCAGTGTCCCAGGGCAGCGCAATTGGGCAGCTGGCCTCTGCAGGTGAGGCACAAGTCGCCCCCCAGGCACAAACCTGAGGTGAGGCCACTCTCTCACTCACTGAGGAGACCCTCCTGGCTGCCTCCCCAGCAACTTCTCACTTCTTTCTTCTTAAAAGTGCAGCAATCCTCCCCACCTCAAGTTCCCACCTCTCTTCCTTGGATCCATATGCCTCAGGGAAAGTTGACCCACACCTCAGGAGTGACCCCACTAACTTAAGAGGAATCCTATTCCCCTTGGTTCAGGAAAGGGCATGTGACCCAATCTGACCAATATCCTGAGGAGAAGTCCAGGTAAAGGGAAAGAGTGACTTCTGGGAAGTCTTCTCCCCACTGAGAGGAAGCCATAGTCTACCAATTAGGAACGTTTTCATCAGCAAATAACAGAGCACATCCCTCTGGCCACATCCTGACAAATAACAGTTTAAGAGTGAAGCTATCTGATGAGCTCAGTACAAAGTCTGAAGGTAGGTGGTTCCTGGCATTGGGTTGGTGCCTCAAATAATATCAAGATCAACATCTCTGTGATTGTCTTTGGTTTTTGGTGTCAAGAAGGCTGCCACTCCAGTCATTCTGTCCATGTTAAAGCAGGAAGAAAGGGGCCATGCTAGTGGCACTTGTCCCTTTTCTAACCAAAGTTTTCTCAGAAATTCCCCAGCACTCTCCCGCTTTCATCTCATTGGGCAGAACTGTGTCACATGGCCACTCCTCACTGCAAAGCAACCTGGGAAAGTGAGTTTTTAGCTCTTCTTGTCTAAAGAAGAAACAGAAAAGGGAGAAGCGAGTTGGGAACTGGCACTGAGTTAGCTCTAAACAGAAAGTGACCCGCCTAATTTCTGAACATCTCAGGTCTGGAACTGCTGCTGCCATCTTGGTTCCAGCCTGAGCAGGAAGCAGCACTGAAAAGGCCAGAGCAGAGAGCTGGAAAAAAAAAACCTGCATCCAAGGTCAACAACCCAAATGGAAATTAAGCAGAGTAGGTGAAGACAAAGGTCACAGAAAAGGAAAAGCAAGTAGCCCTTAAGCATATGAAAAAATGCTCAACTTCATTCAACATGAGAACAATTAAAATGGAAATGACGCTGTTACACCACTTTTCACCTATCAGATTGGCAAAAATCCAAATGTTTGCCAATATGTTGTTGGTAAGACTGCGAGGAAGCAGGCACTCTCATGTGTGAAGGGCAAAATGGCACAGTCTCCTGTGGCAGAGAAAGACTGAACAAAGGAACACATGAACTGGGGTCTTTATGTCCTCATGGAGATGCCATATCAACTTACCTGGAGCCCACTCTCCCATGGGACTTCCCATTAAGTGACACCATAAATGTCCTCACTGATTAAGCCAGCTTGAGTAGGGTTTCTGTTACCCAGAACCAAAAATATCTCAAATGATGCCCTGCCCCCCACCCTGAGCCCAGGAGCAAAGTCATTCTGTCTAGAAGCCAGATCTCAGAGTCTAATGAGGTCAACCAGGGACTAGTCAAATCCTAACAGGTACAGGTCCAAATGCTGAGATCATTGCCGACAGCAGAATCCCTCCCAGAGAATGGGCCACGAGTTGTTCCAAAAGCAGTGGGTGGGCAGCTGCCTAGGGTAATATTCAATCCTTGTGGTCACAAGAAGGGGCTGTGTCCCCAGCAGTTAAAAGACTTGATGGAAGGAGTGGGAGGGTATAGCTCAGTGGTAGGGCACAGTGCGTAGCATGCATGAGGTCCTGGGTTCAATCCCCAGTACCTCCATTAAAGTAAATAAATAAATAAACCTGATTACCTCCTCCCCCACCCTGCAAAAAAAAAAAAAAGAAAAAAAGAAAGAGAGACCTGGTGGAATCCAAAGGGAGAGATGGTCCTAAAAGTGGGAACTTGGGGCGGTGAGATGACTGCCTTAGGTCTTCTTGACCCTGTGTCTTTAGCTGCTTGGTTCATCTGATTGTCTTTAGTTGAGTTTCTTACTGGCTGAGCAACTTTCTGGTTCCTGAGGAGTTCCAAACTGTGTGGCAATTGTATACTCCAATGTGAATGAACAAATTGGCATTCTCTTTGTCTTTTGAAAAACTGCTAAGGTAGGATGGAAAGTCCTGGTGGAATCCCTCAATCCTTGCTCTCAACATTCCTCACTAATGAACTTCCTGATCTGAGATGTTTAAACAGTTGGCACATGCCCTCCAGCTACATCGTATTTCATAACCCATGACCTCTATAGTGAACCCAATGACCAAAACACACTTCCAGGCTGTTCACGGACAGAGTACATGGCTCCCACCTGTACGACAGCCCCATCCATGTGTAGGCCTGCATCTATCTGTTCTGCCCAAGTGTTCTCTGCAATGAGAGGGAGAACACCTGCCCTCTGGGGCTGGGAGACTTCATGGCTCTGGGGATCCAAAGAACTTGGTTTGCTCCCTTCTAAGATGGAGGCAGGACCAAGGCATAATCAGTAGAACACCACCGAGATTGTACTGGCAAGGGGTACCCTGATGCCCCCAAGTACAGCCTTAGGTCTGCTAGAGGCCGTAAGAGATATACAGGTGGGCCAGGTCTCCCTGGTAGTGGTTCACATTTGATCATGTGGCAGCCCAATGGCAGGAGCAGGAGGGTGGGAAGGAGTGTGGGGTCTTTGACAAGTGTGGACAGTGAGACAAGCTGCCAGGTGGGCCACCAGGCCTTGGGGGCATAATGGTTATACCTCCAAATGTGTATAGATGCCGACCTCCTCCTTGACATCTCTCCAGCCCCAGGAGGCCTCAGTCTGTGGGCTTGGCACTCTTCCAGGCTCCTCTCATATCATATTTCCAGCAAGTGTCCTGTCATCAGCCCTCCACCCACTCTGATTACTGCTCTCAGCACATGCATGTTTAGTTTATACCCTGCTGTTAATTTGTGATGGTTTGCAGGTTGTGTCATGCGTGTATATTGTTTCTAAGGTGGATACAGGCCCCTGAGATCAGGATCTGTCTTCTACTTTGTTTGTTTGTTTTTTTTTAATCTCCATCTTCCTCCTCCACAAACACCAGCACCGCGCAAAAACAATGAGCACCTAATACAGGGCATTACGTAACGTAGACAAAAATGCTTGTAAATAAGTTAACATCACCAGTGCTCAGAGGTTTGCCCCCAAGGTAAACAAACACTATGTAGGTGAAAAGCTGAGTTTTCAAAGCTGAGGAATGTGAAGAGAGGAGCTCTCACAACTCATTTTACAGACGAGACACCCATTTTCCCCGACTGAGCTATTTGAATCACAAAAGAAGTGAGAGGCGTGTTCCATAACCTCACGGAACGTATTAACCTGGGAAGATTCTTCATAGAGCTGGCAAATATGTAAAACAACCATTTTCAGACATCACATCCTCCTGCCTTTGCAGATACATATAAAAGAAATGAAGAGTTGGAAAACATTTGCTTTGGCTTTGGAAAATCTAAAACAGGTTTTTCCAGCAGTCTTCACTATGAATTTACTTGAGATATCAAACTGTCTAACTTAACGTGATTCGAGTTCTCAGCTTTTCAGAAATGTATTTCCTTTTAAACCCACACCTTCCTCCAAAATTAAAGGCACAAATTGTCAGGGAAGACCAGGATGCTAGGTGGCTCCTGGCCACGAGGGGGAGTGGCCTCCCTAGTCCTGGGTTAAGGAGCTGACCATGGCGGCTCCCGCTGTGCCCAGGCTCAGCCCAGCAGGGATTTCAACCCTTTCCCTGTAGCCCAGGTCTAGGGGCTCGATGGACAGCAGACCTCTTCTCCTATTTGGGCAGCTCCCGCAACGGGTATGTTTGGGGTGCAGAAGGCCACGAGCGGTCTGTCTGGGAGGAGGTCATGTTTAAATTACAGACTGGGCAGGAGTGCTGCGCTGGCAGCTTCACCCAGGAGTCAGGAGGGCGGTGGTGTCTGGGGCATGACCTCCGGTGGCTGTGGTGCTGGTTAGGGCGCTGGGCAGAGCCAGGCTGGCGAGGCTGAGAGAGCGTGGGTGTGGCAACCACAACAGAGATGAGGCCCACATGGGGCCTGTGGGATCCACTTTGTCCCCGGCCAGCTCCTCCCAGCCTGGCCGGAATTGGAATTGTGTGGTGTGTCCCAGGCAGAGTCCACACTTTTCAGCGAGGTCCTCTGCGGTCTGGCTTCATCTCCCTTCCTTGGTATTACCTTCCCTAAAAGTAGCTCGTCTCCAGCCAAGCCGAGTGACCTGCCCTTCCCTCAAATGATTTGTACTTTACTTCACTCATTTATTCATTCACTTACTCGTACCACGCACTAAGCACTATGGAGTGCCCACCGGAGCCAGGCACTATGAAGATACAAGACAGGGTCCTTCACAGGCAGCGGTCTTATGCCTCCATAACTTTAGTCATGCTTTGCTCTCTGTCACTTTCTTCCTGGCCAGATTTTACCCTCCCTCGTTGACTTCCTCAAACTTCACCTGCTCTAGGAAGTCCCTTCTGATGACTCCAAAGTGAGGAAAAGTACCTAGTCTGCCCCGTTTGCTGTCATATCCTGAGTGCCTAATACTGTACCTGGCACAAGCTGGGGCTCAACCAATGTCTGTTGATTTGAATGAATCAAGTAATCTTATTTGTTTATGACTTCACAGCCCAGATTGTCTAAAACTTTCACCTGGCAAATCATCAAGTCCTGCTTGTGACATCTCTCCTACTGAACTGTTGTGTTTATTACCACCCAATGCTTGTGGGTTGGATTAGGCAGGGCTCTTAACTCATGAGGGAGAGGAAGGAATTTATTGGCTCATTGAAACACACCACCAGAGGATGGGCAGGAAGGGCTAAGCCAGCCTTAGGGACGACAGGAATCTGGGATTATAGTGTCAGGAAACCCTGCTACTCATCATGGCTTCTCTCTGTCATGTCTTCATCCCCAGCTTTTGCAAACAGGCCTTCTCCCCTCAGAAAACGGCTGTTAGCTGGTCTGGATTTTACACCCTTCAAGCTCAGCAATCCAAAAGGAATAGGATTTTCCTCTCCAGCTCCAACTTTGAAATCCTGGTAAAAGCTCTAATAGGCTTGGTTTTTCTGGATCACATAACCTTATCTTGGATATATCACTGTGACCAGGGGCAGTGATGTAGGGTGATTGGCAGCCCTTACATGAATAGCTGAGCTGGACTAGTGAAGAAGCTGATCCCCAAAAGATGGATGAGAGAAACAGACACAGCCATTGGGAAGAGCTGTGACCACCACCCTGATGTATATTTACAACAGTGATGGTGCTCGTGTTTTCATGTATACTCCCCGTTATTGGGAACAAGGATCATGCATGCACATAATGCCTTGGCTGATAACAAGAACTTGATAAATACTAATTTATAGGAAAAGGAGTTTAGTGTTTTGTTTTGTTTTTAGCTGAAATCCCTGGTGGAACTTGCCTGCATTTGGCATGAACCTACAACTGCCCATTTTGTCGTGGCGGCTGTAGGTGGGGTCACCTGTCTCAGGGTGTGGAACTAGAGAGAATACTGGTAGCTGTGTTATGACTTGAGCTGTCGCTTCCGGTTTTCCTTCTGAGAAAATCTTCTAAGCCCAGCAGTGTGAGTAACACTGGCTTTTTGTCTCAAATGGGGAATGGCTCTAAGACTGGTTTTTCTGTTTGTGTTTCTTTGTGTATTTTGGTAGAAAGCAAAGATGGCAATTTTCTAAAATGGCCTCTTCCTTGGATGGGGTCAGGAGTGTGGCCATTTCAAAAGATGAGGCATTCCTCTCGGAAGAGCTTCAGGCTCTCAACAGCCCTATTGGGTACTGTTATTGTACCCATTTCTTTGATGAGGAAACAGAGGCCCGGCAATGGTAACATGCCCAAAGTCACAGGGCTATGGGAAGCGGGGAGGAGGACAGCAAGACATGCCTGGATAAGGAGCCATGCGCCAGAGGCTTTGCGTATCTCAAATAATTTAATCTGCACTGCAGTCCTCTGAGATCAGAATAAGATGACAAGCTTAGAAAAATGTGAACACCTTGCCTAAGGTCAGAGAGGTAGTTAGGGCTGGGATGCAATGGTTCCAAAGCCCATACTGTTTTCACTTCCTTATATGGTGTGACCTTGCACAGGTCACTTTATCTCTGTGTGCCTCCATTTTTTAATCTGTGCTATGGGAGTGATAAAAGGACATGCCTCCTGGGCTTGTTGTGAGGGTTAAATAAAATGCTTCTTAGGGTAGTAAGAGTACCGTGAGCGGACACTATTGTTGTTGTTGTTATTAAACCATGAGACCTCCCTCTGGGTCACAAGTCAGGCCGCTCCCTGTTGCAGAAACACCAGATCCCGTGGGAGCCCCTTTCTGGCCCAGGTGCTCCTGAGGCCCAGCTGCAGGTGCCTGGGAAAGTTTGCATCGGGAATAAAGGGAACAAAGGCTCCAGGTGCTGGGTTGATGCTTTGTCTGGCTGCAGGCCTGTTTCCTGCTCGATCAGGTTGCTCCTGGCTGGCTGGGCTCCTGGCAACCCCTCCCCCCTGCCCCTGGCCAGCTGGGCAATGCACTTCCTTTCTGGAGCCCAGCCCTGGGAGATCACTGGCTGAAGCAGGAAGCCTTGGGGCACTGTGCCCTTCCTCCAGCTCTGTGGCTTTAGTGAACCCTCTCCTATCCTCCATTGGTGGCGTGACCCTGGGGGGACAGGCTGGGGCTCAGGGGTCAGGACCAGAGACTTGGACTTGAATGCCAGCCCAGGAAGGAAGCAGCAAAGCCCCCTAGTCAAGCAGGCTTTCTCTGCCTCTCAGTTCTAGTATGTAGCTTCAGGAGATTGGACTGGTTCCTGGATAAAGCCCTTGAAATCCCTAAAAATTCCTTGGGGCACCCACCACAGCCTGTAGGAGATGGAACTTCCAACCCAATGGAGGGTGATCTTAGTACAGGACAAACTAGATCATGTCCTGCTCGCCTCCCCTTCAAACCCACCACTAGCCCTGGCCCTCCTCCCTGCCCGCCCTCTCCCACTGCAGCTCCAAGCCACCAGCTTCTTGAAGTCCCTTGAATGGGAACACTTTGTGCTCCAGGTCTTTGCTTGGCTGTCCTTGTCACTCAGGTCTTAGTTCTCAGGTGTCACCTCCTCAGGGAAGCCTTCTTTGGTCACCTCCTAAACTAGCCCCTGCCTCATCCCCCTCTATCAACCTCATCCTGTTTCATTTCACTCAGGGCCCTCACCTCTCTCTGAAGCTTCCTCGTTTTTATTTGTCCCCCTTTTTATTGTCTGCTTCTCCACCGGAATCTAAGCTCTGCGGGGAAAGGGCCTTGTCTGCCTTTCTGTCTACTGCCTCCCCAGCTCTACAGTCCCTGGCGCTCAGGGGGTCTCTCTAGATCTCCCCTCTGTCACACCCACTTTTGAAAGAGGGTCTTGGTGTCCGTTTCCATCATGTCTCTCTGCTCTGGGCAATGGAACAGAGCTGTGGTGAGGCAGTTTTGCAGGTATGAAAACACTTTAGATTTCCAAAACACTTTCACATGTGGTGCCTCGTTTAAACCTCACATCACAGCTACCTGTAGGACAGGTAGGGCAAGAGAGAAGCACCGTTTTATAGATGAGAAAATTGAGGTGCCCAGAGGCTTAAGGGACTTGCCTAAGCTCATATGCGTCAGAGGTGGAGAACCAGGACTGTAATTTGAGACTTAGGAAACTCTTTCCAGGACTCCAAGCCAGGCATGAGAATGCCTTAAAAGAGAAAATTCACATTTCAAACATATTTTTCCATTAGATCACGTTATAGGTGGACAGATATTCCGAATCATTGCACGAGGGGGTAGAACTCTGATCTCCAAGGTTCTTTTCTGCTCCAAGTTTTTCTAGGTCTCTATGATATATGTGTAACCCTAAGTCATATCCAGGGAAACTCTAAAATTCTTGCCCTCTTCCGTGGCTGAGAAATCTGTTTTTAACTTGCTCTTCCGCCATGGAATTACGGCAGTGCCTCTAAATAGTATGTGGTACATAATACTTAGTGCTCCCCACAGTCGTATGTCACACCTAGTTTCACGT
Organism: Camelus ferus; assembly: GCF_009834535.1. NCBI lineage: Eukaryota > Metazoa > Chordata > Mammalia > Artiodactyla > Camelidae > Camelus > Camelus ferus. The sequence continues at coordinate 11,332,867 of NC_045722.1, read as the reverse complement.
ATATTCAACTGCAGATGAGGCTCAGAGAGGAGAAAGGACTTGCCCACCAGGAAAGTGGCAAAGGCAGCTCTAGAACTCAGCTGTAGAACCAGCTGGTCTGACTCCAAGCAGGCTGTTTCTCCCACCATGCTCTTCTGCATGTGAATTCACTCTCAGCTGCATGGAAGATGAAGTTCTTCAAGACATAAATTGTTCAAATCATAACGCCACCTTTAGATGCCTTTATTAAGCTCATTGAGAGCTTAGTAAGTCTTGCCAAGGTCTTCTGCTAGATCCTGCAGCGGGACAGGGAGGAGATGAGAGGCTTCCAGCTGCACTCATATGATGGAATATACAGCAGCTCCTCCCAAAGAGAGCAGAAATCTATGCCAACTGGTACTTGGCTTATACATGCCAGTGTGGTGATGCAGGCATATGTAGAGATGGTCTGGAAGGCTGTACTTCAAAACGTCAATAGTGGCCTCTCTAGGGATGGCCTCCTGGGTGATTTCCAGTCTCTTTTTATGTGTTTTGGTATTGTCTGAGCATATATTTCCTTTATAATCAGAAGAAAAAAAAAGCCATTTTCATCTTAAAGGGAATTGAAAAAAGCTATTGAAGAGAAATAAAAGAACAGGAAGAGGGCTTGATATGTGTATGACCAATGTTTTCAGTCAAATTGCTCTGGGAATACAATGCAGGGAAAACCTACGTCAGCTGCTCATGGACCCTCTGTTAGGGGGACATTCAAATTACAAACGTAATAAGGACAAATTGGACATCTTCCTCTGAATGAGGCCACCGATTATAATCCTCTCTGAACAGCTCTCATCTTTCTCAGACTCCTAAGGATGAATGTCACAGCCCTTCCCAAAGATTGTGTGGTGGCGTGGAAAGAAAAACGAGAAGCGAGATGACTTGTTTATGGATGATAGTCAATGAGTCAGAACTCATGCAGCGCTCTGGAGTTTCCAGGCCGTTAACTTATCTGCCTGAACCTGTGAGTCAGGGTCAGTCCAGCCCAGGTGGTTTGTGTACGTGCATCCCTGCCCTGCCCTTCCGGGGCCAGCTCCCAGCCTTCACGCATGCACACGCACCGTCGCTCACCCACCTCCTCATCCATATATCCTGGGAAGGGTGCGGGCATGCTTGGCTTATTCATCTGTCGATTCATCCATTTGCAGCCCTCTTGAGTGCCAAGCTCAGGCTGTAAACAGACTGTAAGGTATGAACCAACAAGGGAAAGTAAATAGTAGTACTTCCTTTCCCATAAATGTTGCAACTGCCCAGCCATAGCTTAGAGCATGTATTTTGTGAATAACCAGAAATACCCTATATATCAGCCAATAGTGGTCAGTTGTAACACATTGTATTATGTTCAGAGAATAGACTACTATGCAGTGGTTAAAAAGGATGAAGTAGACCTGGGCACAGTGATATAGGAAATGGTTAAAGAATAAGGAAAGTTGCATAGCAGGGTGTATATTATGCTCCCATGTATGTGAATGTGTATTATGACTCTTATTTTTAAAAAATGGATATCTTCACAGTGTAAAAGATAAAAACTATAGAAAAATTTAGACTGACATGAAACTTCCCATTATGCCTTGGAGTAGTCAGGATAAGCTTGGTTATGCTGTGGTAACAAACACTTCTAAACAGCTCTGGCTTAAAACAACCGAGATTTATTTCTTGTCTGTGCTTTAATTCCCAGCGTGATTTGCATAGGCTGAGCTCTTTGTAGTCAGCCCCTTAGTCATCGTAGCACCACTATCCTCTTATGATGCCACCCTCCCAGCATGAGACTTCAGGGTTCAACACTGCAAGGGAAGAAAGTATGGGAACCGCACGCTGGTTCTCGAATGCTTCCTCCAAAAGGGACACCTGTTACTTTTCCTCATATTTCACTGGCCAGAGCAAGTCACATGGCTACACCTAACTTCCAGACAGTATGGAAGTATAATCCTCCCATGTACCCAGAAAGACAAGACAGCTGGAAATATCGGTGAGCCCTGGTAATGTCTACCACCCACCCCAAGCCGGTGGCATCGTTCCAGGCCTTTATGTTTACATTGATATACATAGTAGTTCTATAGTAATTTTAAAATAGAACACAGGTTTGATACTCAGACTTATGTCTGAATCTCAAATAGGTTACTTACCTGCTGGGTTCCCTGAGACAAGATGCTTGTCTGCCCAAGACTGAGCTTTCTCATCTGTACCTGTTTACGGGGCTGATGTAAGCATGAAATGTGATAGTGTAAATGAAGCCCTTCATAAACAGTGGCTTACAAAAGTAGGGATGTCTAACCAGGAAATAAAAAAGGTTTGAGGGTGGTTGTTTAGAGGGCTGGAGGTGGGTTGTACAAAGAAATATGGGGGAAAGAAAGCCCTTCCCATCTATCAGAGGTTTCTAGGGCAACACCTGGACCAGCTCTCTCTATATCAATGGGAGATGTGCTGTGGGCTGGGAGAGAGGGGCATCTTAACGGCCAGACAGTAGCTGCCTGGTGAGATGGAGCGGTGGGTCAGGCGCAAAACAGCTGCTCTGTGTCAACCAACACCGTTCAGCAGATCTGGGCTTCGCTCCTTCCCAGCCCTTGTCTTCTTAAGGCTGAGTGTGCTGTTGAAGAGAACAGCTTTCTAGAGGGGGAGGGTACAGCTCTAGTGATAGAACGCATGCTTCGCATACACAAGGTCCTCCTCTAAAAACAGACAAATAAATAAGTAAACCTAATTACCTCCTCCTCCCCCCCAAAACAAACAAAAGAGGATGTCTTTCTAGTTAAAGGACCCATCTTCATATATAAATATGTTATTTTAAGAAATAATAATCATCCCAACATTTCTAGAGGATAATCCGGCTGCATTTATCAGAAGCCTTAAAAATACACAGATCCCTTGATCCAGCAGTCCCCAGAGAGGAATTCAGCCTAAGAAAAATAACAGAACAAGTGAATACAGATGGATTTTTGTGGCTCATAATGAGGAACTGAAAACCTAAATGTCTAGTCACAGGAGAGTGAACAAACTATAGAACCCTTTGTTTATCTAACAATATATATATATCTCATATATGCTTGGACATTATGAAAAGATAAATACCAAAATATTAGCAATTAGTTACTCCAGGGGGTGGGAATATGGATTTTTTTTTCCTTGTGCTTATCAGAATTGTCTACTTTTTCTGCAAAGAACATGATTAAGTAGCAAAAGGCAAGGATATTTAACTCCGTCTTCAGCTACTTTTTATTATCTATCAATAGAACAATTATAATCTGCTCCCCTGGAGAGGGGACTGGGCCCTTGGCTGGGAGTCAGGAAACCTTGGTTTGTGCTGTGCGTGACCTTGGCAAGCTACCTGGAGTGGGAGGTATCTGTGTGAACTTTTTACAAATAGATACAGACCCAGAGAAAGGCCCCACACCGTGCCGCAAGCCCCACAGTTCATAGTGCCTGAGCTAGATTTTGAACCAAGGTTTCCTGATTCTGGGTCAGGATTTTCTTACACTCCATCACAGCCACCCCTCTTTGAGCCTCATCTCTAAAATGACAGGGTCAGAACACAGTCCCTTCCAGCTGAAAAGAGTCAGTGTCCACAGGAAGTTGCCCCTCCCCTGTCATTCCCAGTGCATCACAGGCCCAAGCAGTTGGTATGCATGCCCTATTTGTCAGATGCCAGCCTTCCCTAGGGGAAGGGACTCCAGGCTGGGGCTGGGGAGCTCTGGCTTACCCTCGGCCATCTAGAGGGGGGCAGCGGGCATGCACTTTCACCAGGCATCTGGCCGGGTGCCTGCAGAATTGCCCACGAGGGCTGGCTGGGGGCCCGGAACTTGTTGTCTTTCCCTTTAAACAGACACAGGCTGTCTGTTGAGATTCTGGAAATATCTGACCTTTTGCAGAGCATCTCAAGAGTCGTCAGGGAAGGCTGGAGGGAGGTCCCTCGCTTTCTGTAAATGCTTTAACCCTTTCCACAGAACCATTAACAGTAACAACAAAAAAAGAGATCAGTTTCCAAGGAACTGGGAAGATTTGTTGGGCCTGTTTTCCTTTGGCTTGTCTGGGGGAGGTAAACCATGCCTGGGGGCAGAAAAGAGACTTTCAGCCCAGACATCTCCTGCATCACTTTCTCAGTTCCTGGTCTCAGGGGCAGGAGCCTTGGCAACCAGACAGAGGGCTGAGAAGGAGGAGAGGGGCGGAGACAAGAACAAAGCAGGCCAGAACTTCAGGGCAGGAGCGGGAACTGGTCCTTGGACTGACTGAGCAATGTATTCCTTCATACATCCTACAAATGTTTATAGGGCGCCTACTGTGTCTCAGGCAGGGTGTGAGGCATCTGTGACAATCCAGATAGAAATATCCTATGCCTTCTTGGAAGGCTCATTTTATGAGGGAGTAGGCTATGATGAAATAATCGTAAGTGCAAAAGTCAAATAACTATAGGGTTTTCTTTTTTTTTGGAGGGGGGAGGAAATTAGGTTTACTTACTTATTTAATGGAGGTACTGGGGATTGAACCCAGGACCTTGTGCATGCTAAGCACTGTGCTCTATCACTGAGATACACCCTCCCCTCAACACTAGAGTAAAGTGCTGGGAAGGGGACAAGCACTGCTGAGAGGGTCTGATGGTGGGGGTTTCATTTCTGAAGGTCAGAGGAGGCTTTGTTGAGGAGCCTTTGAGCAAAGCTCTAAAGCTTTCCTGCTTGAAGACTGAGCACATCTGCACACATCACACGGAAGCTTATTAACAAGCAGAATCTTAGTCCCCACCCTACACCTGCAGAGTCTAATTCTGCATTTTAACCAGATCCCCCACGTGATCTGAGTACGTATTTAAAGTTTGAGAAGGGGTGCTAAGGGTTGAACTAGGAGTTACCGGTCTAGGTACAGCTTGAAACAGGAGGAGAACCTTCCGGGTAAGAGCCCTGGTTGGGAAGGAGCAGGCAGTGGGATGCTAGAGTCAAAGGCTCTGTGTGTGTTTATGTACAGCGGGCCCTTGAACCACAATAGGGGTTTGAAATGCACGACTTCATGTATATGCCGATTTTTTTTCAGTAAATATGTACTCCGTGATCTGCAGTTGGTTGAATCTGCCGATGCAGAACAATGGATACGGAGGACCAACTGTAAAGTAACAGACTGCTCTGGTCAGCACCGCCAACCCCTCTGTTGTTCAAGGGTCGACTGTAATTTTTTTTAAGTGGACAGGACTTGAGCATGCTTAAAAGCTTTTGGGAGGAAACCAGAAGAGAGGGAGGGAGTGGAAGACTGCAGTGGAGGCATAGACGGAGGAGGGGCCGTTCCTACAGCGCGGGCTTCTCAACCCCACTACAAGCTAAATTACCTGGGGAGTTTAAGAAATAGCCATGTCTGGGCTCACCCCTAGAGGCTCTGCTTTAAATGATCTGCAGGTGCAGCCAGTTCCCCCACGTGACCCTGATGTGCAGCCAGGGCAGAGAACCACTCGTGCAGTAGAAAAAGGCTAGGAGAGGACGGGCCATTGGTTGGAAGTGGTGGGGCATACTGGGGCCCAGGAGGGTCCCCCATACGGGAGGGGCCTCAGATTTAGACTTCGGATGTTATTGCCAAATGTATTTGTATCTATCACCAGTGTATTTGTGTGAGTGTGTTAAAAAGCACTAATTTGTCGAAACACTTAAAATAGCTGCATTGTTTGTAGCCTGGTTTTGGCATGCTCTCTAGCCCAAGACCACCACCCTTTTCATGAAAGTAGCCTGGGTCTCTTTTAATTCAAAAAGGAAAAAGATAAGGAAGACCCCCAGCTCATGATTTTTATTTTACATGTGAAGTAAAGTGGAGGCATTGGAAGTTTGTGGAGAAAGCTTAAGAGAGTTGTTACAGGGAGTGGTACAGAGAGGTGAGCACAGAGATGAGTAGGACAGCCAGGCAGTGTTGAGGGTTCTTCTGGTGACCTGCGTTTGTAGTGTAACCTTCCGCTCCTGAGTGACGCTCCCCAGCCGCTGATCAGGAAGAAGTACCAAGAAGGTGGATCACAGAACTCACCCATGGCTTTTTCCAGAGAGTGAAAATATAGCAGCAAAGGAGTTTATAGAGGATTGAGGCAATAAGGTTGTTGGACTTGTGGACTCTAAGAAAGGGGGAAGGAGAGATGGGGATGGATCGGAAGAAGGTTGAGATGCTGGTGACGTCCAAAGAGATGCTGGTGAGGTCAGAGGGACTATGTTAAGCCAGAAAGCTGGAAGGAAGAGAGATGGTGCCAGAGAATGCTGTCTGAACTGAGGACCTTGGTGATAGAGCCAATTACTGGTGATAAATGGGAGTGGTGGCTTAGGTGGAGTCCGGAAGGTCACTGGGGACCTGAGAAACCAGATTTAGGATGTGTCTTCCACGTGGATGCTGAAGTCAGCCAAGGCAATGACAGGGCTTTAGGTGGAGAGAAAGATGGGGAGCCATGTGCCAAAGTCTGCAGTGACTACAGGGGTGTGGCCAGGAGGTGGGTGGACAACCTCAGGGCATTTACAGGAGGATGGAAGAGTGTGGTTCAGGAGAGGCAGGGGGATGTGATCATCAAATGTGTGGATGGAGCCTGAGGTCCCGGGAGACCTGGGGAAGGGTTGGGAGGGGTGCAGGAGGAGGAGAGCCAGGAAGTAGAGGGTATTACGGAGGACGCCAGTGAGACAGAGAAAAAGCTCAATGAGGTTAAAGGTTTTAAGTAATGACCGTTGTGCTCTCTACCCGCAGCAGTGGCATCACCTCATCACTTGGGAACTTATTAGATATGTAAATGTTGGGGTCCCACCCGAATCAGCTGGATAGGGCCCAGCAATCTGTACTTTTAACAAGCTTTTTGGTGATTTGATACATGTTCAAGTTTGAGACCTTGGTATTGGGAACATGGTATTGGGAAAAGTGGTTCCCTTTATGGAAAAAAATAAAACTGAACCTCTATCTTATCATAACATGATAAAGTGGACTCCATATGGATTAAAGACCTAAATGCGTCCAGAAAACAATGAAGTCAATAATGTAAAATGTTGAAGAATATCTTTGTGACCTTGGGGCAGGAATTAGCTTCTTAAACAAAATTTCAAAAACACAAACCAAAAGGCAAAAAAAAGTTTTTTTTTTATTTGTTTGATTAATCAGAATGAAAGGTTTCTGCCCAAGGATGGATACATTGACAAGGTTAACAAATGACAAGACTGGAGAGAATATATTTGTGATATCTGAAGCCAACAAAGGGCTAATATCTAGATTCAGAATATACTAGGAACTCCTGCAAGTCAGTAAGAAAAAGATGAGACTCAAATGAGGGGGAAATGGGCAAAGATATAAACAGGTGATTTACAGAAGGAGAAATTTAAAAGTTAATAAATACAGAAGGAGATGTTAAGATACATTAGAAATCAGAGAAATATAAATTAAAACAATGGCTCTTAGCAGTTTTAGTCATAGTAGCTCCAAACTTCCCAAACTGGAAACAACCCGAATGTCCATCAATAAGTGAAACAAATTGATATTTATATAATAAATACTACTCAACAGTAAAAAAGAATGAACTATTGATACACCTCTCAAAGGCATTATACTTAGTGAAATCAGCCAGACACAAACAAGAACATACTGTATGGTTCTGATTCCATTTATATGGCGTTCTAGAAAAGGCAGAAAAATCTAGTGATAGAAATTAGGCCACTGGTTGTGAGGGCTGGGCCAAAGGGCATACAGAAATCTTTGAGTTGATGGGAATGTTTTGTATCTTGATTTGGGTTGTGTTTACAAGTATATACACTTGTCAAAATTCATCAAAATGAGCATGTAAAATGTGTGAATATTACTGTAGGTAAATTATACCTCGGTAAATTTGATTTTAAAAGATACAGTGTTGTGGGGGGGGTATATAGCTCAGTGTTAGAGCGTGTGCTTAGCATGCACAAGGTCCTGGTTTCCATCCCCAGTGCCTCTGTTAATTAATAAATAAATCTAATTACCCCCCTCCCCCCAAAATACAATGTTATAACTTTAGATCATTTAGATTGGAAGAATTAGCTGGATAATGCCACGAGTTGGCAGAGGGGAGGGGTCCATGGCTAGTGTGTAAGTAGACAGGGTATCCTGTGACCCAGAGCAAGTCATATCCTTCAAATAATTTCAAAGAGATTCTCACATGGCCCATAAGGTAGAGAGGCATGAAGGCATTCACCACAGAGTTCTTTATGGAGGTGGGGAGTTGTAGGCTATTTGGGGAGTAGATGGATAAAATGTGGTAGACACACACCTTGGAGTACCCTGCAGCAGCTAGAAGGAGTAGCTAAGATGTACCCAGAGCAGCATGGATGGGTCTGTGGAATAAAAGAACAAAAACCAGAATGAGGAATATGACAAAATGCCATTTATGTAAATTGAAAATACAAAACAAGCCAGTTAGAAAATGGGCCAGAGACATGAATAGACATTTCACAAAAGAGGAGATCTGGATGGAAAATAAGCATATGAAAAGATGTTTGACATCATTAGCCTTTAAGGAAATGCAAATTAAAACCACAATGAGATATCACTGTATACCTGTTAGAAGGGCTACAGTATAAAACAGTGATAACACCAAGTGCTGGCAAGGATTTAGAAAAACTGGATCTCGTGTACATACCTGATAGGAGTGTAAAATGATATAGCCACTCTGGAAAATAGTGTAGCAATTTCTTAGAAAACTAAAGCTGCAGTTACCATAAAACCTAGCAATCCCAAATTTGGCATATATCCCAAAGAAATGAAAACTTACATCCATACAAAAACCTGGACATGAATGGTCATATCAGCTTTATTTGTAATAGCCCCAAACTGGAAACAATCCAAACCTCCTTCAGTGGGTGAATAGTTAAACTCTGGTTACACCCATACAATGCAATACTACTCAATAATAAAAAGGAATAACTACCCACACATGCAACAGCCTGGATGAATCTCAAGAGCATCATCTTTAGTGAGAAGTCGATCTCAAAAGATTCCATTTATCTAACATTCTCAAAATGACAAAACTATAAGGATAGAGAAGTGGTTAGTGGTTGCCACGGCACTGGGATGAGAGTAGGGGAGAGCATGACTATAAAAGGACAGCATGAAGGAGATCCTTTGTGATGATGGAACCCTTCTGTATCTTGATTGTGGTTGTGGTTACACTAATCTATTCATAAGATTGAAGAGCATAAGCAATACTATTTACAATAGCCAAGATATGGAAACAACCTAAATGTCCATTAACAGATGACTAGATAAAGAGGTGGTATATATACACAATGGAATATTACTCAGCCATAAAAAAGAATGAAATAATGTCATTTGCTGCAACATGGATGGGCCTAGAGATTATCATATTAAGTGAAGTAAGTCAGAGAGAGAAAGACAATTATCCTATGATGTTGCTTATATATGAAGTCTAAAAAAAAAGAAGAAAAGATACAAATTTTATTTACAAATCAGAAACAGATTCACAGACACAGAAAACAAACTGTGGTTACCAGAGGGGAAGGCAGGGGAAGGGATAGATTAGGAGTTTGGGATTAACAGATACACATTACTATATGTAAAATAGATAAACAACAAAGACGTACTGTATAGTACAGGGAACATATTCAATTTCTTGTAATGACCTGTAATGGAAAAGAATCTGAAAAAAATATATATGTTTATGTATATGTATAACTGAGTTGCTTTGCTGTAAAACTGAAACTAACATTGTAAATGAACTATACTTCAATAAAAAATAAGAATTAAAAAAAGATTGAATAGCATAGAATATACACACAAATAAGGGCAAGTGAAAACTGAATGATAAGCTCTCTATTCTATTTAACAGTATTATATTAATTTCACTTTCTTGGTTTTGCTATTGTTCTGCAATGGGAGGATGTCACCGTTGGGGGAAGCTGGATGAAGTGCTTATGGGACACAATGTACTATTTTTTGTAACTTTGTGAGTCTATAATTATTTCAAAGTAAAAAAGTTTTTTTTTAAAGTACACGGGTACAATTCTCCAATACATCTTGCAAGAATGCTTATGAACAAAAGCATATATTAAACAATGTAAAATGGTAGCTTATGGGGGGAGGGGTTGGAGGAGAAAGATAAAAGGGAAAGAACAGCCACATTAATCAAGGGACCCTGTGCAGATAATGTGCTGGGAACTGAGAAGGTGATTAACTCCAGCCTTTCTGCACCTGAGGTCCCACAGCCAGGAAAGGGAGGGGGATTGAAGACATTAAAGATAAGGTCATTTTTCAATACCTTAAAGATGTTTTCTTTTTTTCAATAAAAGGCTGGAAGAAGGTTGGAGGAGGAGGAGAGGCAGGAAAAGGGGGGTGGGGAGAAGAGGCAGAAAAGGGAGGAGGGAGAAGGAAGAAAAGATGGTGGAGACAGAGAAGGAGGGGAGGGGAGGATGTGGACAGCATTCTTTCCTGGGGGCTTTGGGCTGATCTGGAGACAGAAAGGGTCAGGGTCACCTAAAGCCCTCTGGAGCTCTGAGGCCCCACAATGGGCCTAGATTCCAGGAGCTCCTCTGAGCAGCTGGTGCTCAGCAGGACACTACGTGACCCACGTGCAGGAAACTTAGAAGTACTGATTTTTGCATATTCTCCTGCCCCCACCTCCACCCCCAGCAGAGGGTGGTTTGGAAGGCAGAGCTAATAAAACAATTGGACTATTTTAAAAGCCATTTGCACAAGTGCACTACTTTAGCTATAAACACAGTATGTTTAACTACTAATTGGAGACTTGGAGGAGGAAGGAAGAATACAAAGAACAAAAGGGAAATGATTGAGGAAGAATGTAAAGGCTTATTGATAAGGATGCTCTTCTGGACATTACTTAGGATAATGAACAATTAGAAACAAGTTAAATGTCCAACTGTAGAGACTTGGTTAAAAATGTATGCTACATCACATGATAGATATATATTAAAAATGAAGGTATGTGAGAATTTTTAATGTTATGGAAAAACATCTGTGATATATTGCTGTCCTAGGGAAAAGTCACAAAAGAGTACGTACTAAATAATCTTTTGGCTAAAAAAATGTAAACGTATAACTATGCATAGAAAAGAGACAGGAGGATATTCTCCAAAATAGTAACACCTGTAGACTTAATTTACTTTTTAAATTATTTTTTCATTGAAGTATAGTCAGTTTACAATGTCGTGTCAGTTTCTGGTGTACAGCATAATGCTTCAGTCAGTCATATGCATATATATTCCTTTTAATATACTTTTTAATTATAGGTTACTACAAGATATTGAATATAGTTCCCTGTGCTATACAGTGGAAACTTGTTTATCTATTTTATATATGGTAGTTAGTATCTGCAAACCTCGAACTCCTGATTTATCCAACACTCATAGACTTAAGATTTGTGCACTTGACTCCGTGTAAATTGTATCTCAAAAAAGTATTAGAAAATATTAACACTGGTGGCCTCTGGGAGGGTATTTTTTTTTCTTTGAAGCTTTATTGTAGTAAATATGTGTTCACTTTTGTAGACAGACAGCAAAAGAACCACCTTTTTTAATCTATGGGAGAGCACCCTCCGCGGAGTTTGGCAGTCCCTTAGCCCCCTCCTAGAAGAGAGGCAGCCGAGGAACAGTGGCTTTAAGCCTTGCCTGTCCTGGGAAGAGGCTGGTCCTTAGCCTCTGGTTTCACCAGCCCCTTGACCGGCCAGCTCTGGCCAGCTCAGTCTCTTAAACGCCCAGAACTGGTTGTTTCAGGAACCGCCCTGAGAGCTGCTGTTGCTTTCCTGGAAGATAGGCAAGCCAGGAGGCAAAGGCTGCAGAGGGCCGAGCCAAGGTCACTTGATAAATGTTAGATATTTATAACCGTATCTCTCACCCCTCCCGCAGATCTCCTCGTTTCGTTTCACTCCTACAGCGTGGCCCATTGCCGATTAAGGGACGCGGTGAGCAGCGTTTACCGCGGGTGGAGATGTGGGTGGTTTCGTGGCGGGTGGCTCTAATGCTCCGCTCTCACTTGCTTCTTACTGTAAACAATACTACCATTATTAAGAGCTGACCATGTGCCAGGTGTGTGCCTACATAATTACATTTCTCACCACAGCCCTGTAAGGTCCCTACTGTTCTGAGGCCTACTTTCCAGATGAAGAACTCGAGGCACAGAGAGGGTAAGGAACTCGCCCTAGGTAACACAGCCAGTTGAGAGGTAGTAGATGGGTGCCAGTAAATTGGCTTTACTATGCATGCGCAGGCAAGCGGCCCCAGGTATGGTTCAATTACAGACCTAGAATGACAACCCCGGCCCTCTGGATTCCAGCTAGTGAGATTGCGCTCTACCGGGCCCAGTTCAGGCCAGGCTGGGGCTCCCAAGGTCAGGAGGGGGCAGCCCCATAGACCCAGCGGCCTACTGGGGCCGCCCAGCCGTCGCGGAGACAGGTCCCGACTGAGACTAGCAGCGAGTCTAGAGTCGCCATCAACGCCCGGGGCAGTGGTGGGGGACTGCTGGACAGCGGACAAGTCCCAGAGGGCGCCTCCGGATAATTCCCATAAACACCAGCGGGGCGGGGCTTGGCCGCCGCCCAGTATTTCCGGGGACGCCACGCTGGACTGAGTGTTCGCGGGACACCCCAGGTCCCTCGGGAGTGCATCGGGCCGGCCTCGAGGCAGGGACGGTCTGGGGACACTCCGGGAAGAAGGTCCGAGCCGCCGCGCAGAGGTGACCCTGTCGTGGGCGGTGGTCGGACGTGGGCCGTGACACTCTCAGGTAGGCGCAGGGGACTGGGCGGGACGTAGCCGCGGCCCCGGGAGGAGGCAAACGGAGGAGGGCCGCTGAGGCGGCCGCTGCCTCTGACCCCCACCTGCCGCCGGGCCCCTCTCCCAAGAGGGCGCCATCTGCAAGCCTTGATGGGCACCGGCGCCCGCCACTGGGGGAGCCTGTTGCCATGGCAGCGCAGGAAGCTGGGCCCACGTTCCCGTTGCCACCCGGGGCCTCTCCGCCAAACCTGCCACTAAGAGGCAGTAATCCTGGCCCTGGAGGGAGATCGTCTGGAATTTGGGAAAGGCCTGGGCCCCTCCTCAGAATGCTAGTGGGTATGACCTTTGAGTTAGACTCTGTCCTAGCTTCTACTCTCTGAGCGACATAGTGTATGTATGGTTGGGAGGGAAAGGAAGTCAGGGTGCTGGAAGTGAGGCTGCTTTAGTGGTCTCTCTGGAGACATTCTGGTCTGGGAAAAAACTCGGGGGCCCAGGGTCACCTGGGTAATGCCATCAACCTCTGTTCACATTTCCTCACCTGTGAGTATGTCATTTGGTTTATGAACCACAGGATTCTTGTAAGGGTCGTATGCCATAAGGACAGGGAAGCCCACAATTTAAAAACAAACAAACAAACAAAAACTTGTTTTCCATAGATGATTTAGCACTGGAAAAGATTTAGAAATCTACCCGGTCCCACCCCCTCATTTTCATAGGGATCTAGAGAAGTTAAGTCACTTCCCAAGAGGACAGTGAGTTGGGAAGGTCAGGATTTGAACTCAGTCTCCTGACTTCCAGGCCATGACTCTTTCCTTTGGTGATTATTATTACTGAAGCTCAGGGAAATCTAGGCTATGTCTCTCTGCAACCTGGGGATCAAATTTTTGGTGACAGGTGATCTAAAGATGAGGACACTGGCAGCAGGTGAACTAAAGAATGGGGAATGGAGCTGGAGGCTTGGGGAAAGCTGAAAGAGCCTCTCCCTAGTGCATATGTCCTGTGCCTTGGGGCTCTGTATTTATTTTTTTTTTTTTAAAGGGGGCTCTCACTTTAATGTAGTATCTGACAGGCTTGCCCTAAATAAATCCCCAGGAACCAAGCATTCAGCAGCTCTCCAAAATACCATCTCTTCTGAAGCCAACAAGTCTGTTGAGATTGTGAGAATGAGAAATCCTTTTGCTGCCCTAAAGCAGGGAAATGGTACTTCCCACATCAGTAAGAAGAAAAGATTCAGAGGAAGGTGGAAAAAGAGATCCAGGAAGGAACACTCGAATGAATCATTTGGAAATGATTTGAGAGTCAGCTAGAGCAGAAAACTCATTTAGTAAACATTTGCTGGGTACCTGCTATTTCCAAGCTCTGCACTGGAGATTAAAAACCTGAGTTGGGCAGGCCTAGTCCCTGAACTCAAGAGGCTTGTAGAAAAGATGGAAAGAGAAGGATGTGGTGTGTAAATATTTCACCACAGCATTGTGAGTGCCTTAATAGATATCTGAGCAGAGTGCAGAGGGAGCTGAGAGGAGCAACTCTGGAAATCAGTTGAAAACAGCATGGTTCTAGCCTGCAGAGCCTGGGGCACTTCTGGAGTGCTGCCAAGTTGGCTCTGGTCACTACCTTGGTTGGACACAGAGGAATGAATGAATGAAATTGTCTAAAGAAATGTGGACAAGGACAGGTATTCTCTGGAAAGAAGAGTTGAAGGGATCCTGATGAACTGCAAGCTCTGTGAAGGCAGAACCATGTCAGTTTCCTTCACCTTCAGCAATGCTTACAAGGCAGCAAGTGCACAAGAAATATTTGTTGGGTGAATGAAAGAAGGAAGGGAAGAAGAGGGGAGGGAGAAAGGGAAGAAATGACAGTAGCTTATATTTTCAAGAGGAGGATGGCTATAACTTGAGACAAATCCCTTGCTGAAATTCTAACTATAGATAGAGTATCTTCGTGGGTTCTGGAGTCAGATCCAAGTTTTGGTCCTAGCCCTGACTTACCACTTACGTGACCTTACTTAGCAAGTCCCTGAACCTCTCTGTGCCCCAATTTCTCATCTATAAAGTGGGAATATAGTAATTCCTATTCACTCTCTTGTGAGAATTAAATAAATGACTGAATGTAAAAAGCTTAGCACAGTGGCTCACTTATAGTAAGCGCTCAGTAAATGTTAGCCTTATAAATGTCAACTTTGCTTTAGGTGGAATAGTTTGCCAAATAATTCATGTCAAGATTATATAACTACTCCTAAATGAGGTATAGTTTCTTTTTACCTGATAAAGGCTAATGTTTGAATGTTTAGATCAGCATACTTCAAAGAAATGATTCTTGACTTTTTTGGGGGGAAGCAGTGATCTTCTGAAATCAGATGAAAGCTCTGATCCCTCTCATCAGAAATGGCCTATCATTCTTGGGGTTCACAGCTCACTGGAGCCAACCTTTGGGGTTAAGGTGCTTCCTGCTCTGCTCCACTACTCACAGGCTGTAACAAAAGAACTAAGGCAGCATTCATAGAAAGAGAGCTTGGGAGAGGCAAGGTGGGTCTGCTCCCTTTCAGGTGGGTTGTGAAGACCCTGTGGACTGGGTGGGTCAGACCCCAGGTCTAGGCCCCTTAAAGCCCCCTCCTTTGCTAGAGCCAAGCTGGGCCCACTCAGAACCTCATGGCATCCTCCAGCCTGATGCCAGTCACAGCACATAAACGGTGCTGCCAGGAGTCCCAGGAGTCTCAGGCCTGGGCTGGTGTGTAAGATCCTTGTCCAAGCATGAATCTTTGGTCCCGTCCTCCTACCAGCTTTCTGCCAGTGTTGTCTCCTGGTGCCATTGCTTTAGAGTGGCAAGTGAGCACACCAGCACAGGTAGTGCTTGCCCCCTCCATCCTATCCAAGCAGTCTTTAGAGCCACAGGAAATCAGTGGAACACCCCTGTCCATCTTCAACCTGATGGGCTCACCTGTCTAGGCCTACTCTCCGCAGGTAGTGCAGAAACCAAGAGCAGGACTCTCTGTCTGGGAGACAGAGTAGTAGCCACCAGGTGACCTAAGTGACCGGGAAACTACAGGGGTCAGAGAGCCCTTCCTCTTTGGGAGGGAGAGCCTTGTCCTCTGGAAAGGAAGGTTTGTTCCCTGGGGTGGAAGAAGGGCTTTGGCCTTCAGGTAGCAGTAGCCAGAGGTCTGGGGCTCAGTGGAATTTAAGGAAGAAGAACTTGGTGGCAAATGGAGAAGAAGATTCCTGGTTTTTTGAGATATTGGGAATGGAGGGCCTTCAGGTCTGATAAGCCAAACTAGGAACCAGACTTTCGTCTAGACCCTATGCTCCTTGTTTGTCATCCTTACCTGGCCTAGAACATCTACTTCCCACCTGTGAGTGGCTATAGTGGTTTCAGAAGAAAGAGAATCACTGAGCAGTAATTGTGCCCCTTGGGATGACATGTGCCAAGCATCAGCCAGGCCAGTTACCCAGGCTCTCCAGGCCCCCTCGGGGAGCAGGCCTGCATCCTTCCTGAACTTGTGTTGGGGGCAGGGGTGTGACGGCAGCAACTTCGTGCTCTGCCGTGCCGGGACAGGGACAGGCTGAGCCCTGCTGGTTGCACCACAGCCCTGTGGGGCAGGGGGATCTCCTCCCAGGGAGTGGCCAGCTCAGGCCCCAACAGGTTCCAGCGGGGGTGGCTCTGGGCAGACGGCGGCGGGCTCTTTACCGCAGCAGCGCACCTGGGGCCTGGGCCGGGCGGGCTGGTTCCTTCTCCCTGTGAGAGTTGCAGTCTCAGCACTGGGCTTGTAGGAGGCAGCTGAACCTGAGGAGAGAGCCCAGAAGGGGGTCCTCAGGGTTGGGCATCTAAGATGGTCACGGCCACTTTCAGGTGGGTGAGGTGAACCAGTTATGCAATGAGCACGGCTTTGTTCACTGAGCATCCGCCTTGTGTGCAGTGTCTCATCGGCTCTCCTAACAGCCCATGCAGTCCTGTCAGTGCTCCTGTCTCACCGATGAGAAAGCCGAGGTTCAGAAAGATTGTGTGGTTTGCTCGCAGTCCCCAAAATAACAGATAGTGCTGAGAGTCTCTTTCTGATGGAGGACCTGATGTGCTTAACCCCTGGATTCTAAACACTTAGTAGCGCAAAAAACACAAGGGACCAGTGGAGGGGAGTATGGTTTTGGGAACAGAGATGGGCCATTTGCATTTATTGCCAGTCCCTGGTTAAAAGCTGCTTGTGAGATTTGAAGGCAGTATTGGCACTGGCCCTGTGGATGCCCTCTGCTACAGAGGGCACTGCCCCAGGGAGGCTGTGGCCCCTGGGATCTGGAAGTCATTGGCTGATTTAAAAGCACACACAGGGTGTGCCAGCTGGTGTCGCTTCCTCATCAAAATGTATTGATGCTGCAGCTGAGCCGCTGCCCAGCCTCTGGGGAGGAGACACCAGCAGCACGCCCAGCCAGAGCAGGGTGGGGAGCTGCAGCTGCAGGTTGGCATGAGAGGAGGGCTCAGGGGTATGAGGGGATGGTGGCAGGGGGCCAAGGCCTGGGGAGCTGGGCCGCAGCCAGTGCGTGTCTGCAAGGCCTTGCTGGGCAGCTGCCAGCCAGAACCCGGGAATGGGAGGGGACGGGAGGAGCTTGAGTGCTACTCCGGGACAGGACGAGGCGGGTGGGACCTTGGGTTCAAGCTCCACTGGGCTTGGCAGGAGGCCCCTCCTCCACCACCAGCAAACAAAGCCGTGACTCCCAGAGTAGAACTGTGGGAGCTGGAGAGCCAGGCTCCCCTGGGTGGGAATGAGAGCGGCAGGCCTGGCTCGGGGGCAGCCTGGCAGGAGCCATCTGTGCCCAGGGACATGGCTGGCCTGCGGCAGCCAGGGCAGAAGCTGTACCTATAGATGATTAATGAGAGGCTGACTGTAGTCTGGCTTGACCATTCCACTGCGGGCACTTGCCCTGTGTCTAGTTCATTGCCCTTTTCCTTTGTGCTGAGCAGGTCAGAGAGGCAGTGGGCACATACGTTCGTTTGCTTTATATTTTCAGCCATGCTTCCCTTTATTTTCTTTCTCCTGTAACCTTTCTTACATCCCTCACTCTCTCCTTTTTCTATAGCTATTCTCATTTTCTTTTTCTACCTGATCCTATAGGTGAGTTGGGTTTTTTTTTTCCACCTTTTGGTCTCTTTGCTTTTTTTTCCTCTCATGATAATAGGTATAAAGTATAAATTTACATATAGGAAAATGCCCAAATCTTAAGTGTACAGCTCAAAACATTTTAATATCAGTATTTACTTGGAAAACCAACACCCAGATCAAGATATCAAATATTCTTGTCATCCCTGAAGTTTTCTTGTCTATCCATGAGGCATGTGGCCCCTAGTCTGACATTGCTCATCACGGAGAAATTTTGTTTGGCCTCTTTGCATGTCTTCCTATACACATTTTACCTCTCATTTTTGTATTTTTATCCTTCTTATGTGTGCACAGGAGAGAGAGAACCTCAGAGAGAGGGAAGGGAGGAGGGTGAGGATGGATGGACAAGGGCTGTGTGAGTGTGGACGGAGAAGGAGGGCCAGGTGAATGATGACTTCATCTCGCTGGCTGCAGGCACGGAAGAAGCGTTGCTTTTCTCTCCGTCTCTTTTATACTCTCTTTCCAGGCTGCCCCCGAGCTCTTTATAGACACCAGAGTTCTGGCTGAGAAAGACTTGCCTGCATCCAAGAGTGGCCAAGGGGAGTGGGAGACATGGCGTTTGCTTGGGAACCACTCTCTAGCCCACAGGAAATCAGCTCAAATGAGGTTTTTCTCTGTCAGGCATCCTCCTGTGTTTTCTACTCTGGGGAGAACAAATTAGCACGCTAACAGAGGACAGTGGAGCCCACAGGGCCAAGGCTGCTGTGCTGGGGGCATGGACTAGAGGGCTCTTCTCCAGGCCAAAAGCTGGGTCCCTCATTTTGTCCATCCTGTGAAGTTCCTACTTGAGTGCCATCCAAGGCAGTGGGGGTTCCAAAGACAAGACTTGTCACTGTCCTTAAGGGGCTTGCCACCCAGGTGGCATAAGACACACTTGAAGCATTTGAGCAGCCATGAGCAGGATATAATTAACCACCAAGCGAAACTGTATCAGCCCCTCCCTGCCTCCTCTCCTCAGAGACCAGCACAGCAGTCAGACGACCCATGTGTTGCCCAGACACTATGGCTAACCAGCCTTGCTGCCATTTGAGGAGCTACCTGGTGTGGAGATCCAGGCACTCCACAAATTCTGATTGAGCTCATGCCACTCATCAGGTCCTGTTCTAGGGAAAATCAGTAAGCAGAAGATAGAAGGAAATGCTGTAGCTAGTGCCTTGATTTCAATACGGTTTCTTGTGAATTTTTTCATACTATTCTTAATGGATACTATGAAGAAATGTGGGCTGAATAGTGCAGTTAGGAGATGACATAGCTAATTGCTCAACCTACAAAGGATATTGATCAGTTTCAACCCTGATGGTGGTCTGCAGTGGCACTGGGCTCTGTTTTTGGCCCTGTCTCACTAAATTTTTCCCCTAGATTTACAAAACACTGATATAAAAAGAGCCATAACTTTTCTATATTAACCAGTTGTTAAACTTTGTCACAAAGATGCTCACACTCTTTCTAACACACACACACATTTGTTTTGGCTGAATCATTTGAAAGTAAGTTGTAGACATCATGACACTTCATGTCTACAGAGCTTGGCAGGCATCGCTGAAGGACAATGACATTCTCCTAACACAATACTATTATCATACCTAAGAAAATGAACAACAATGCCATAATAACATCTAATCTACAGTGCATGTTAAAATTTTCCCAATTGCTCTATGGCTTTTCTTTTTCTTCAGGTTTTAATCAGTGTTCACATATTGCCTTTGGTTATCATGTCTTTTTAGTTTCTTAACCTAAAACAGTTCCCCTGTCTTTTTTGTCTTTCATTAGGTTGATCTTTTTGTAGAGTCTAGGTGATTTATCTCATAGAATGCTGGATATATCTGATTGTGTCTTCATTACTAGATCCAGGTTAAACACTTTTGCTACAAGGATTGATGAGTTGTGTATTTCTTATTGAGTCATATCAGGAGGTAAATGATGTCAGGTGTTCCCACTACCAGTGATGTTACTTTCGACCCCTTGATTAAGATGGTGGACACCAGAGCTCTCCCTTAGAGAAAGTTTCCCATTGGTAATTCATAAGTCACCTGCAAGAGACTTTGAGACTTAAAGTTTCCTAACAATCTTCCACCCAATGTTTTAGCATCCATTGATTATCCTTGCTTGAATCTAGATTTTCTAAGTTTGCCATTTCTTCTGCATTTATCAGGCAGCACTTTTCTAAAGAGAAAAGCTTCTTTTCTAGCCCTTCTCTTTCTTCCTCTGTGCTTCTCTGAGTTTTATTGTGGACTAATGGATTGTTTTATTATAACGCATTAGAATCCATTACTTCATTATGCTTCCTGATGCTCAAATTGTCCCAAGTCTGGTCAAGAGCTGGCCCTATATCCTTTTGACATGACCCCATTAGTCTCTAGTCACTTCCTTGCTTTCCGGCCCAATACAACGTCCCAGGCTCACCTTTGTACTTTCCCTTTCATTTCTCTAAGGAGTCCTGATACCTTTTATTGGAGAGTGGTATTTAGAAACCAAAAAGTGGGTGCGCTGCTCACCTAATATTCTTATCAGTGACTTCAATAAAGGTTAAGGAATGCTTATCAAATTTAAGGATGACTCAAAACTTGGAGGGGAAGCCAAATGTATAATAGAATCAATATTCAAAATGATTTCAATGGGGTGAAATTTAGACCAGGCCCATTCGATTTAAAAGAGATCAATACAAGGTCTTGTCCTTAGGTTGAAAAGTTAATAGCATAATTTCAGGTTTGGGGGAATTCTAGACCAAAGTTGATATCAAAAAGTAGCTCTAGTTGTTAGTTGACATGAGCCAGCAGTATTCCATGACTCTTAGGTTTCATTCATTCATTCAGCCAACACTTATAGCCTACTATTTGCCAGGCACTGTTCTAGAGGCTAGGGATATGTTAGTTAACAAGCTGAAAAAACAAAAAATCCCTGTCTCCTCAGTCAGCATTCTTGGGGGTAAGAAGGCAGGTGGGGAGTTCAGACAATGAAGAAAAACCACAGCAAATAAGCAAATCATGCAGTGTATTAGAAGATGATGAGAAAATATATATATATATATATATATTTTTTTTAGTTTTTCATTGTTTTATTAGGGTCACCACCACCTGTCCTGCTCCCCCAAATCTGGTTGGGCACCTAGATGATGAGTACTTTGAAAAAACATCTCACGAACAACAAGGATTTATTGTATAGCACAGGGAACTATAGTCAGTATCTTGTAATAAGATATTGGAAAAGAATCTGAAAAAATATATATACACATGTATATAAAACTGAATCACTTTGCTGTATATCTGAAACTAACACAATATTGTAAATCAACTGTAGTTCAATTTTTTTTTTTAAATCTCAGGGTAAGAGGAATTGGGGGAAGTTCAGATTCTTCAAGAAGGTGATCTTTGAGCAAAGATTTGAAGGAAGCAAGAAACTCAATCGTGTGGCTATCTGGGAGAAGGGTGCTCCAGGCAGAGGGAGTAGCCAGGGCAAAGGTCTTAACACAGGAGTGTCTGTAAGTGTGCCTGCGGTGGAGTGAGCTGGGGAAAGCAGTGGATGATGCAATGGTGATGGGATGAGGATAACTGAAGGCCTTGCAGACTATTGTGAGGAACCATTGGAGGGTTTTGAGCAGAGAAGTGCCATGCCCTGACTTTGCTTTGAAAAACTCACTCTGGTTGCTGAGATGAGAATAGGTTGCAGGGGAGCAAGGGTAGAAGCAGGGAGACCAGTTAGGAGGCCCTTGCAGTATCCAGGAGAAAGAGTTTGGTAACTGGGACCCCAGGAGGTAGTAAGTGGTCAGATTATGAATTTGCTAGTGGATTGGATGTGAGTGAGAGAAAAGAAAGGAACTAAGGTTTTTAACCTGTGCAATTGAAAGATGGATTTGCAGCTTAAATGAGATGGGAAAGGCTCATACAGATGGAGCATGTTTTGGGGAGTAGAGGGGAGAGATCAGGAGCTTAGTTTGGGACATGTTGGATTTGAGATGCCTATCAGACAAGACAGCCTGGTAGAAATGTCGGGGCCATTTGGAGTTTAGGACAGAGGTCCTACATACAGACAGAAGCATGAGCATCATTGGCTAATGATGGATTGTCACCATTAATAGAGGTAAAGTGTCCAAGGCCTGGGAAATGCTAGAATTATGGGTAGTTGGTGCTGCCCACATCCCATGTGGAATTCTGTGTCCACTGCTGGGAGACCCTTTAAAAGGGGTACTGCTAGCCAGGACCATACCCATAGAAAGGTACTGGGATAGTGGAGGTACAGAAATCATGGAGCATGAGGAAGCTTGGCTGCAAGTGAGGAGACCTGGGACCATGTGAGTGCTGTGCCCACACCCTGGCAGCCACCCTGTGGGAGGCCCTGGGTGTAGGGTGAGAGTAAAAGGTGCTGGCTCTGAGAAGGCTAATTTTGGCTGGAGGTGCAGAGGAACTTTCCAGCCACTGCAGCTAATTCCTGGAGAAACTGCCCCCACTGCCATGGAAATGACTAGCAGAGGTTTTCAAAGTCCTTTTGACTCAAACTACAGGAAGAATTACATTGTGCTGTGATCCTGTGCACATTTAGTAAAAGTTAAAACAGGTTTCCCAAAGCTTACTTCTCCTTTCTTTGATTATTGCACTTTGATAGCTTTCATTCTGTTTCTCTTTCTTTTTTAATCCTGACCGGGATCCACTAAATTGATTTCAGGACCCAGTCTGCATTTTGAAAACCCTCCTCTCAGCCCCTGGGGATTCAAACTGCAGGAGATTGGGGGTGGGAGCCTCTGGGTTTCCCTTCCAGGCCACGTGCAGGTTGTGGAGGTCTCACCTCCTTGGCAGAACATTAAATCCTATTATCCCACTTAAGCTAATCTTGTCCAGCTCCCCGACCCGAGGTTTGTTTTTACGTGGACAGAATTCCAAGCGTGGACGACCTCGCAGGGTACCTAGACTAAGTGCTGAGCTTGTAGTGAACGCACAGCCAAGACCTAAGATGGACTGACCAGTGCAGAAATTAGGTGCAGAAGCAACTAGCTGCGGAGTCTGCACGAGCTTGGCAGAGTTCATTTGGTTACGGACATGGGGATGCCAGAAGCATTAGCGGGGAGCGGGGAAGCCGGGGGAAGGGGACCGGGGAGGATAAAGGGGGAAGACGGAGGCCCGACCCTCGGGCACACGATAGAGAGACCCACAAGTTTTCCCCAGACAAACAGGCTCACGGAGGGTCCCAAAGGCGCCGGAAGGGGCCGGGGCGGCGGTGGGAGGGTCTGAGAGGTGGGGGCGGGGAACTAGGGGTCTGCCTTCCTCCGCGCCCCGGCGCTTTCGCGGCTTCGGCAGCTACCGATCTCTGGGCTTGGTCCCCTCCGAGCACGCACCGAGCTAGGTGAGCCCAGCTGGCGCTCCTCGAGCCTCCGTCGCCCAGGAAGGAGGAAGGGGGAAGGGGCGGGTTGGGCCAGGAGCCGAGCAGGGAGAGGCAGGACTAACCGCCCAACTTCCTCCTTCGGCCCCTCCCCCCCGCGCTCTCGGGCGAGCTTTGACCGAACGGGGCCGGCGGAGAACTGCGGGGCTGGGGGGCGGAGGGGCCAGCGTCCGCGGCAGCCCACTTGACCCCACTTCTCACTCCGCTCCACCTCCCAGGTCCGGAGGCGGGGGGTCGACGATCAACTCCGGGGCCGGACTTCGGGGCGGGGCCGCCGTCCGCGAGTCCAGTTGAGCCACCTGAGCAGGAATCTGGAGGATGCCGTGGCTCCCCGCTGTCGGAGTCCCTAGCGCCGCGATGGGCCGGGAGAGCCGGCCTCCGGCTCTGCTGGGTGCGCTGCAGCGCCGGCCGCCGCTGCTACTGCTGCTGCTTCTCCTTCTCCCGCCGCCGCCGACTCGGGCGCTCGCCCCTCGGATCAGCCTGCCTCTGGGTGAGTGCTGGGGCGACCCCGCTGGGGGCCCGGGCTGGGGTCGGGGGAAGGGGAGGCGGCCCCGAGAGGTACCTCGCGCAGAGGTTGCGGTGACAAAGGAGAAAGGGAGGGAAGGGGTCTGTCGGAGGCTTGGGGTCCATTAGGACCCCTCCTCCTTTCAGAATGCTGCAGGGAGGGAGGGAGAAGGGAGCTGTGGGGCCGTAGGCCCCTTTCTTCCATTCTTTTAATGGGCAGGGAGGGGAGTCTCTCGCCCACTGTGTCGCCCCTGCTTGTCCCTTGGTAGGGCGCCCTTTTAGCGGTGGCGTCCACCCCCACCCCCCTCTGTCTTCCCGCTGGTCTGCCTGCCCATCTGCTTGTCTTTGATGCTGACCAGAACCAGCCGCGGTGCCGCCCCCTGAGGGCGGCGCGGGGTGGAAGGGGCCTTGCTTGCCATCCCATAAACACTGGGGTTCTGGTATTCCAGCAAGTCGTGGCAGGACTTGGTAACCGCGGCGAAGTGGGTGCCCCATTCTCTCTCCACCCCTTGTTCAGACTTGGTGGGATCCCCCCAGGGGCTGGGAACTACCACACTAGGTAGGGATGGGGCACCTCTGGGCTTTGAGACTTATAGGCCCTGGGAAGGACTTCTTGGAGCCACCCAGGAGTACCATCCTCACTGACCAGGTCCCAGGTCTGGTGCTAACATCTGCTTCTGTGGCCCCCTCCTTTCCAGCCCTCCAGTGTTCCCTCTCCTTACCCCCCCTTTCATCTTGTTGCTTTTCTAACTCTTTGAAATTAGAGGGACCTAGACTCCAATCCCATTTCTACTACTCGGTAAGTGAGTCCCTTCTTCCTGTGCCCCAGTTTGCTCATCAGTGAAATGGGCATTGTCATAGGTACTTTGCAAGGCTATCTTGGAGACTCATGAAACTGAGTGTATTAATAGGCAACGTATATTGATGTCCAATAGATGTTGTTTCTCCAAGCCTTTAACTTCTTGGTTGTCACATTGTATAAGTTAGAATAAAAGATGTGTACATTGGAGGTTACAGACTAAAACTATACCAGACTTCGTTCTCTTTACAGCATCCCCACCTCTAAAGGCATTCCATTTACAAAAGGAAAGAGTAGCAGAATCACCACTTAAATTAAGTCAGGGTCACTAGGGAAACCCAATCTGAAACATTGCAGGATAGTACTGAGAATATGGCCTGGGTTCAAATCCTGCCTTAGCCACTAGGTAACCATGTGACCTTGAGCAAGCTACTTAACCTCTCTGGGCCTTGATTTCCTCATCTGAAAATTGGGATAATAATAGCACCCACCTCGAAGTTGCGATGATTAAATCAGTTTATGTTTGGAAAATCCTTAGGACAGGGCTTGGTACGTAGAAACCACTCCGTTAAGTGTTAACTATCATTATTGCTACGTGTTAAGCATAGGCTTCATTCTGGCACATCCTGCATAGAGCTGGGTGACTCTGCCTGGGGTGGGGGCAGTGCTGGTATGTTAGTTTGACGACAGCCCCTTGGGTGCTCCAGCTGGGTAAGTGAGGATAACAGGTGTATCCGGACCCAGGCCTGCTGCTGCCTTGTTGTTTTTTCTGTTGTGGCCATAACTCCCTTTGCCCTTAGACCCTCTCAGCTTTGTGAGATGGTGAGATGAGGTGGGTGCAAATACTCTGATGGACTCTGCTTCTGGCCCTGGAAAAGCTGGGCTGGCTCACATGGAGGGCCATGTCAAATGTAACAGGTATTGTGTCCAATGCTGGAGCTGGCTGGGGACCTCTTGGTTGGGGTGGACCAAAAGGCAGAGTGGAGGAGCAGTGAAGAGGAAGTGAGAGGACCTGCTTCCTGAGAGCAGTTGGAATACTTGGTCGTTACGACCCACATGGCTCCATGACCTGGCCCACTTCCAGAAGTTCAGGACTGTGGCCAGACTATGGTAGGCTTCTGCCATACACCAACACCCCCTGTACACATCACTTGGTGCTATGGTCTGGTTGTCTGTACCCCCCAAAATTCATATGCTAAGACATTCATGCTCACTGTTAGGACTGCGCAGACGGCATGCGTTTTGTGCCCTGCACAGAGGCACCGAGCTGAGAGGTGGAGAGGGCCCGAAATGCAGTTCAGACTCTGCTTTCCAAGCTGTGCATCCTAGAGAAAAAGACCTTCCACTATGTTCTTGAGGCTGGGTCTCCCCAGAGGAGACCTCTTTCTAGTTCCACCAGAGCCCTGGAATTGTTTAGCAGCATCCCAGCACCTAGACTCGTGAGCACGTATCCACACTTTGCTGAGCCGCACTGCACTGCACACAGAGTGTGCAGCTGGCCTCATGGCCTCCCTGGGCTTCCTCCTGGCCCTCTATCCCTGCTGCCCCCTCCCATCTACATGCAGGTCCTCCCAGCTGGCTGGGAGCCCCAGAGGGGAATGCCCTGGTGACTGAACAGGCGCACCCTCCAAGTGTGGCCTGAGGCGGTTTCCTGCCTCATCCCCAGGGGCTCATTAGATGTTCCTGGCAGTGTGCCCACCCTGGGCAGGCCCATGTTGACCATGGGACGCTGGGCTTGAGGCCCCAGGCCCCTCCCTCACAGAACAGGGACAGAGGCATGGAACGGAACATGCCCCCCTTTCCTGCCACCTGCCCTCCTGTACTGAATTCCCACCCAAGCTCCGCAAGGGCCTGGAAGCCTAGGGAGAATGGACTGTGTCTGTGGTTTAAAACAGAATCCCTGGAAGTAGAGCATTTAGTTTGCATCTGGGATTCTTCCTGTGGAACCCTCATTACTGTTGATCAGCTGCAGGTACCTGGGGCCATCAGGAGGAGGTTCCCTGCTTGTGGTCTTACCTAGTGGCAAGGAGGAAGAGGACTGGGGGTTCCAGGGTCATCTAGGCAAGCAGAGGCCTTAAGAGGAAGTTTCTAGTCTCTGTGAAAGGAACACTTCAAAGAAGGCTGTAGGATTTTGGTCCTGTTGCATTGGAGACTGTGTGGTCTGGAGTTTCAGGACTGAAGGCTTTGCAGTAGTCAAGAGTAGGAGAGATGCCAAGTGAAAAAAATGGCCTCGGGTGTGCACGATGCGTGGCCCAGTGTTTTCCAGCCTGGCCACGTGGGAGGAAACAAAACACACCTGTTCCTGGGCTCATGAAAGTTGTATTGAGTCCCCTTATTTGGGCAATTAAAAGCAGTTATTAATTTATCGCTGCCCTTGAACTGCCTGGCTGGAAAGCTCTGGACACAGTGTTTCCAAACTAGATTGGATATAAATCCGTAGGCCTGCAAACTGCAACCAACAAAACCTCATTGAGCAGAGAGAACAGGGCATTGGCCTGAGTCAGCTGCTTGTCCTCTGACCCCAAGTGGGCACCCAGGGTCCTGGCTGCCCTGAGAAGCCCCGTGCAGGCCACTTTCTAAGTCTTCTGCTGCCTGGCTGTTGGCCTCCCTCCTTAATGTGGCCTCAGCATGACATGCACTTTTGTCTTCAACTCTGTCCCATGGGCTGGCATCTTCATAGCCGGGGTGGAAAAAGCTGTAACTGTGGGTGCTAATAGTTGGCTAACTGCACAACCTGGGGCACGTGCCCACCTCCTCCAAGCCCGTCTTCATATTGGCAAGATGGGAATAATAGCAGGACCCATCTCTCAGGGTTCTGGGAAGATTACATGAAATAATGTATGTAAAGTGTTTGGCACAGTGCCTGGCACGTGCTCCAGCCCCAGTAAAAGGTAGCGGTTTCTGTTCTCTGTGGTGGAAATTCCCTGCCTGCCTTGCTGGGTGAGATTATTTGCATCAATTTGGTAGACACTGTCTGAGTACTGGCTGTATGCAGGCCCTCTGCTAGGTGCCAGGAGCTTCAGGCCAGGAAATGAAGTGGTGTGCAGACCCTGCCCCCTTCCCCGGTGTGGAAGACCAAGCAAGACCCCTGGGGCTGATTGGAGACCATCCCCAGGGGTCCTGCTTGATTTACTCCACTTTTCAAGTGCTCCTTGGTCAGCTCTTTCAGAGCCCTCTTCTGCCCCAAGAACCTCCTCTGCCTGAGGCTGGACGCACCTCTCCCTCTCCCTGCCCCTTGCTGGTTTCACTCTGCCCTCTGCATAACCCACATTTAGCTTGGTGTGGAAATGCCTGTGTGTCAGCCCAGCAAAGCTCTGAGCTTGCACAACTTTTGGGGCACATCTGGATACATCTGCACGTTCATCGTCCAGACAAGGGAGTTGGAGAGGATGGCTCCAGGCATGGAGAAAAGGCTGGGCTCAGGCCATATCAGTCGCTCCTTACCCCCCTCAAATCCTTGGATGCCAGGATCAGAGGAGAGGCCTCTGATGTGCCCACACTGGGGGGCAAAGGGAAAGAGGAGCATGAGATTCTCACCTTCTCAGCCTGCCTGCCCTCAGAGCTCCCATTGCTGTTTCCTCGCCAGCCATCCTCCCATCCTCCTTGCATTCTCACCTCCCTGTCCTGGCAGTGCGCCCGAGTCCAGGATGGAGAGTGGTTTCCACAGAAGAAGCTGTCTTAGGACAGATACCTGGGATACCCGGGGACTCTTAGGGCCCCACTCCATCTCCCGCCATTCTCCATTCCTAGTCACTCATTAGCCACCATTCCTGTGTGACCATCTCCACTGCGGGGCAGGAGCCAGCCCTTAGGTGGCACAGCTGACATCCTTATGTTTGTGTTCCACCATTTAGCACCTACAGGAAGGTAGAAGGTGCAGTAACAGGTACAGGGCTACTGTGGGCACCAGGCTTTTAGTTGTCTTGTTTCCACGTTCATGATAGATGGAATTATCCCCATTTTACAGATAAGATAGCTGAGGTTCAGAGAGGTGAAGCATTCTGTCCACGTCATACAGTTCTGCCTTGAAAGCCTGTGACCTGACCTGTTCTCCATGGGACCTCTCTGGCCTATGCTCCTGGGTCCATCTGTGAAGCCCATCGTGGCAGCTTAGTGGGGATGAGGGAGGTGGGGGGCTTGTGGTGAAGGGGTTTCAGTGAGGCTATTAGACAGATGGTTCTCATTTTATCTTAACTCTAAAGAGCAGCTAAGTGAACCAACACACTGCCTCATTTTTGGCCTTCCTTTGCCCATCTTCTGAGAGAGATGTTAACAGGAAGAGGGGAGAAGACCACCCAGGACAGAGCACCCACTGGGTGCTGATCACTGCTCTTGGGTGTGGGGCTGGTATTGTTCTATCTCATACAGATGAGGGAACTGAGGCTCAGAGAAGCTAACTCAAAGGGTCAGGGTCATGCAGCAAGAAGGTTGGAGACCAAGCCTTGGGCCACAAGCTCTCTGCCTCAAGAATCACATTCTTTCCATCCGAACATCTGCCTCCTGCTTCACCTGTGAAATGTTCAAAAGCAGTGAAATGACCCAGCTTGGCCCATGAATAGTTGATAGGTTATATATTTCCATCTGGTGAAGAAATCTATTGAGGTCACCCCTTGGATGGGACAAGAGGTCCAGCTGAGGCCCCCGATGGTACAGCGTGACTGGAAATAGGGCAGACATTGCAGACTTGGCTGGGAACACAGCACACTGGAGACTTGGGCGGACATCTCAGACAGACGTTCACAAACGAGGGGAGCGATGGTGCATAGCCAGCAAGGAGATGTATTTTGTTTGGCCTCCAAGTAGTTTAGAAAAACTTTAATTCATTGTCAATATTTAAAACTCTGGAAATTTTCTATAAAAATTCAGGTTTCCAGTTCTTCTGAAGGTCTGGTGAGGCTCTCATTCCACTGAGTCTGGGATGAAGCAGCAGGTACCCCTTGAGAGGAGCTCCTGCCATAGGTGGCTGCACCCCCACCTGCCCTTGTCCCCCTTCCCTGCACAACTGGGCTTCTGAGGTGGCTGGAGGCTGGGTATTTACTCAGAGCAAGGATGAAGAGAGGGAAGGCAGTAGGAGGGGTGGAGGGGGCGGACGTGGGGAGGGCCAATCCTGATGGGTGGTGACCCCCTAACCTGGGAGCTTGTTGTTTCCACATGCTGCATTTATTCCGTCTTCCCAGCAACCCTGCAGGGGTCCCTCCCAGGACCGGCAGGTCTTGTCCAGCTGGTCAGTGATAAAAGTCAGGACTCACACACAGGCCTTGTGACTCTTTTGTCTGGTCCCTGTGGCCTCTCCTGTCTCCCTGCAGCACTTTGAGCTATCACACTTCCGTCTAGAACCTGGGATTCCAGGACTGAGCTTTGGGGAAGGGACAAGTGAGGGACAGTGCTTCTCAAACATACTCTTGTGAACATGAGGCATCAGGACCTCCAGACTTGTCCCTTTGAATCTAGGGTCCCTCCCTGGACCAGAGCATCCTGAAATGGGAGTTGGGACTCTGTCAGTCATTCATTCAGTTGACAAATGTTTATGAACAACTCTTGGAACTCACCTGGCCAGATGATACAAATGTGGGAAACAAATAAAACAGCATTGCGCCTCAAGGCGCCCTCAGCTTGGTGAGAAAGACAGGCACAGAAAGCCCTTCATCATCAAACAGTGTGGCCAGTGCCCCAGGAGAGGTGTGAGCAGGAAATGATGGGTGCACAGAGGAGGGGCCCTCGCCCCACTGGGGATTCAGGAAGGCTTCCTAGAGGAGTTGAAACTCAGCTGAGTCTCAAAGGATGAGGAGGAGTTAGTCAAAAGGAAGGGCATTCCAGGCAGGGGGACTTGCTGGGCAAAGACTAGGGAGGAGAAATAGGACCTTGGGTTGCAATTCACTGACTTAAATGAGGGGAAGGAGGGAATGTAGCAAGGGCTGGCATTAAGGGCTTGGACAGTGGATACAACTGAGGGTTTTTACAAAGGACAGTGACAGTTCCCAGAGAGCCCTCTGGCTGCAGCGTAGCAGCTGGGTGCAGGGCTCAGTTGAAAGGCAGCTGCAGTGGCCCAGGTGAGAGAGCATGATGGCCCCCGTCAGAACTGTGGTAGTGGGGATGGAGAGGGGAATATATTTGGAGAATACTGAGAAGAGAAACTTGGCAGGATTTGATCATGGATTGGATGTCCATGGTGAGGGAGTGGGAAATCAAAAGTGTGACACCCAGGTTTCCTGCCTGGTGAGCGATGCCACACGGGGACACAAGATCCCAGGCCAAGGAGTGATCTGGAATCTGGGGAAGGGGGGTCAGTGGGGGAGGTGCCCATGGAGGGTCTCCTGCATAATGGGATCAGGCGTGTTGGAGGAAGACCTGCAATGGATGAAGAGATTTGGGAGTTGCCAGCGTCCATGCCATTGAAGGGGATGGAAATGGATGTGTGGCCCAAGGACTAAGGGCTGACCCCAGGGAACAAGAACATTCAAGAGCAAAAGCCTGGAGAGGCTGAAGGTGACTAATAACCTAGACTCTGGAGCTGGTGGCCCACGTTCAAATCCCAGCTCCAACGTTCTTCCTAGCCAGGTAATCGAGGGCAAGTAATTTCACTTGTGCCTCGGTTCTCTCACCTGAAAAAAGCAGGTGGTGCTACCTACCTCACAGCAGCCTTGCCGGGACTACATGCACTAATCCGCTGAAAGTGCTCAGGAAGCGCTGCAGCACGTTAGCTCTTGGAGGCATGGAGGCCCAGGACTGTGAGGGAGACATGAGGTGACCCTTGAGACCCATGTGGCAGACACCCAGAGGACAGGGGACCTCCGCATGCCCCGGAGGCCGTGTCCCCGGGCGTCTGGGGTTTGGCAGCGAGGTGATGCCTGGGCCTGGTGAGCGTGAGGCCGTTTGAGGCCTGACTCCCAGTCAAGGAGTGAGTGGGAGTGAGGAATGGAGACGGCGCTGAGCGGCTCTTCTCTTCAGGAGTTTGGCTGAGAAGGAGGGGAGGGAGGCACATGAATTTCCAGGATAATTACTGAAGGGAAAAACTGCTCTCTGAGAGGCAGAAAAGTTGCTGATACAGGACTTAAGTCTCTGGGGAGATGGGGAGGGAGGCAGTGGGAAGTTGAGGTTTGTGCCTGATGGCCCCAGTTTCCTCAGAAAAAGGAGGGCATCTGTGGGAGGAGGAAGGTAGACCCTAGGGCAGGAGCCTCAGGAAAGAGGGGACTGTGGGGAACAACCAGCCCCTGAGCAGGGGGCTGGAGGAGCTGACCTTGGTCCTGGGTGGGGTGGGGGCGGGGGCATGGATGGGAGGGAGGTCCATCTCCCAAGATGATGGTAGCTCATGGCAGGTCCTGGGTTAGGACTCTGCTGGCCAGTTGGGCACAAGGCAAGTGTCTGTGAGGGGCTGGGGGCCACCCTTTGATTCTGGCAGGAGCACTTGGCCGGCCTGCTTGGGCCCATAGCAGTGGCCAGTTGGGAAGTGGGCTTTCCTGAGCGTGCCTGTCCAGGAATACAGGATGCTTCTAGGCTGGGTTCCCTTGATTTCTCCTCTTTCTTGGTTACCTCTGTCCCTGGGGAGCACCTGTGCCACACAGGCCCCCTTCCGTGGCCAGGGACTCTGCCCTGGCACTGCTCTGGTGACGGCAGAGTTTGGCCCACCACTTCCGGCCCTACAGGCCACCCTGCCCCGCACTTGGGCGGTGTGGAACGAGGGCGGGCATGCAGGTCTGCCGCTGCTGTGCCCTAGTTTGCCGCTGGGTCAGCGCTCCTGTCCGGGAGGTGGAGCTCCTGCTGGTACAAGTGGGTCCAAGGGGCCCGTGTAACTCCCTGGGGAAGAGGTGCTCCAACACAGCCTCTTGGGAGGCTCTCGGGGACTTGTCCAGGGCCCAGACCCTCCTCTGGGGACTTTGCGATTCAGGCTGAGGGGTAACCAGCTGCCTATCCCCCCTTCCCCTGCCAGGGGTACCTTCCTGACTCTGACTCCCCAGAGAAGTTGTTTTCTGGCCTAATCCTGCTGGGGCCTGCGGAGGGCGGGATGTTAAGGCCAGGTCAGCGTCAGCTGTGGTGCCCCTGGGAAGCCACAGTGGAGAGAAAGGTGAGGTGGGGCTCTGAGTCACAGCCCTGTTCAGCTCTTGGCTGGCCTGGGTGTGGACTGCCCAGGGTGGGGATGGTGCTGAGCCCTGTTCCCGTCTCACCCCAGAGATCTCCAAGCATCCGGTGAGTCACAGGCCAGGGGAGAAACTCTAGATGAGGCTGGGGGCTGAGTTGTTCCCGTATCACCTCCTGCTGAGATCCCAGGCCCTGAGGGTGTGGGAATGGGGCCCTGCAAGGGGCTCTGACAGGCCCAGCCCATGTGCCCTTTCCGAGGAGGCTAGTGGCCCAGACAGCCCTAGGCCAGCCCCCATCCTACTTTCTTGGAGCTCTGGAGAAGCCACCAGCTCAGGCCTGCCCAAGCTGGATGGGAAGGTTTCATCCCACCTGGGAAAACCAGCCACAGCTTCTCGCAGCCCAGCTTTCTTTGCACTGAACTAACCCACTGCGTAGAGGATATGGAGCATGTCTGAGAGGCACAGGCAGCCCAGGAGACCGCACAAGACACACTCCCTTTGCCACACAGAGCAGAGTTAGATGCCAAGACTGACCCTGAGGTGTGCCAGCACTCACAGGGAGCCGAGAGCATAAACACCAACCCCCCCCCCCTGCCGAGTAACCTCTACACAGATAGCACCCCAGAGCAAACACACAAGCACAGGCAAGCCCTGAAGTAGGGCATGTACGTACACACACACACACACACACACACACACACACACACACACACACACACACGGCAAGCTCAGACAGGACCCACAGAGACATCTAAGCAGTGACTCTGGAGGCGACCCTAGGCACCTGGGCGCTCAGGTGGGATCACCACTCAGAACACTGCGGAGCCGGGACCAGCTCACACACACGAGATGTGCCTGAGACACTGGCCCATGTCTGAGCTGATGCCCTCTCTTTGGCTGTGAGACCCTCGTGACTAGGTGCAGGCCTAGGTTAGAATCGCCCAGGATGAGTTTTTTTAACCATGAGGACCAGGGAGGCCCAGCTCCCAAGCAGCCCTGCTCCTCTGGCAGCTCTTGCTGGGCTGGATTTTCCTGCAGGGCTTTTGATTTTGTTTTTGATCCAGTTGAGTGTTGATCGTGTGCCAGACACCATGCCAACACCAGGACAACGTGTGCAAAGTTGAGTAAAGCGCTCAGTAAATGTGGGTTATTATGTATATTGTTATTTACATATATAATCTCATTTCTTCTCATAACAACTCTATGAGGTGAGGTGCTATTATCCTCATTTTACAGATAAGGAAAGTGAGGCTCCAAGACGTTAAGTGGCTTGTCCTGGTGGCAGGTGGCTAGTAAGTGACAGAGGCAGAATTTGAACCGAGGTCTCTGATTCAAGTTGTGTCTTAATCTCTGTCTCACTGAGACTCCCATTTGGGAAGCCAGCTCCACTGACCAGCCCTGGTGAAGTCCACAGGGCAGAGGGGATCGTGGAGGGCTAGGCCTTCGGGACACCATGGCTTTGAGTGTGAGCGTCTCAGGGCAGAGGGACAAAGAGGGAGCAACCCCAGAAAGCCTGGTGTTGGGGGCCTCTCGCCTGCTTCTCGCTGGTGTTTTCTGTCCTTTTGCCATTTCATTGACTGTACTCCCAGCGTGGCTGGAGGAGGTATGGTGTGCTCTTGAGCAGTGGGCTTGTTTGGAGGGCTGGGCTGGACCAGGGCCGGGCAGCTGGTGCCCTGGCTGGCCCTCCAGCCTGGCTGTGCTCTGTCTGCATGACCCTTGGCCGGTCCCCCCCACCTCACCCCAGCCCGAGTGAGGCTGAGATGCCACCTGGACTTCAGCTTATCTCTGACCTTTGGCATTTCTGTGTCAGACTCCAGGAGCAGGCTCCTGCCCAGACTTACAGGACCCACTTGGGTAGGAATTCCCCTCCTCTGTAGGCAGACAAGCATTGGCAAATTTGAACCAGCCCTTGCTGTCAAGACACTGGAGGGCTACAAAAGACGAGGAGGGGCTGCGGTAGCTGCCCTGGTCTCACTGGCTCCTCCCGTGCCTGCTGGGCATCTTCTTTTCATTATCCCTGGAATACAAATGAGGAGACTACAGCTTGGTGCGATGACGTCTGCCCTACAAGGACCTGCCTACATGGTGCTTCTCAAAGTGTGCTCCTTGGGCCTCCTCCAGAATCAGCTGGGAGCTCATAGAATTGCACCTTCTCAGACACCATCTCAGGTCAGCAGCATCCGAGTCTCCAGGGGCAGGTCCTGAATCTGGAGTTTAGATCTTCTAGGTGCTTTTGCTGCATCCTGCAGTTTGCAGACCAAGGATCCAGAAAGCTTCCCACTGCAGCTGCTTTTGCTGTGGGGCTTTGTATAAGTTGCTTAAGGTCTCTGAGCTTCTATTTCTTCATTTGTAACCTGGGGATAGCAGCAGTTCCTACCTCACAGGGCCGTTGTGGGCACGCAGGGAATATCTACAACACTTTTAGCACAGCACCTTCCTGGGGCAGGCTGGGTGCACTGTGGTGGTTAACAGGAGATGATTCTTCCCTGCAGAATGCAAAATGGTCAGGCTGCTTGTTCCAGAAGGCTGATCAGCTTAGTGGCACAAAGTAAAAGCAGCATAATTGGGCTCCAGTGGGTTGGGAAATTTTCTGGTTGAGAAAAGTGGAGAGTTAGTGCTGGAAACTTTCCTTGAGCCTCCCAGTGTGTAGAGTGCTGATAGGAAGTGGTAAGGAGTTGGGAATTTGAGGCAAAAGACCTTCAGTCTTGTATGATTCTGGACTTAAGAGTTCAAAGAGAGGCCTTAACCTCTTCAGACCACAGCTGCCCTGTGTGGTTTCAGCAGCAGAGTTCAGACTCTGGATATTAGTCAGGACTTTGCCCTGTGAATTCCTAGTGCAACCCCGGTTTTGACTCTGGTTCTACAGTGACAAGCCTCCTAACTGCAGATTCCCCTTTAGATTCCTGCACTGGTACCTTGTGGTAGCACCTTCCCTCACCAGGAGACATGGTGGGGAACAGCCTTGGGAACGCCATCATTCCTGTTTGCTGGTGGGATGTCCCAATGTGTTTGCTTGGAATTCCTACCTAAGTGCTTCCTTCAGCATTAGTGGCTAGGAAAAAAGCTTAGCTTTCATAGAAAGGCTGGTATGTGTTCTTCCTCTTGAATAATGAGGATAAGGTAACTTGATTTCCCTTTTTTCTTGGCCACTGGGAGGCTCAGCACTAAATGCAGTGCCTATCTCCAATAGGTGTGTTGAGGACCTTATGACCTGCTTATGTGAATCTGTCCTTTGTTTCTGGTTCAGACATTTTCTTCACATTTTTTTTTCTGCTCCTGATTTTAGTGTTTATATTTTACCTTCTTTTCTTTGTATGTCCTTGCCCTTAGTGGAACCACACTGAGGGTATGTAAAAACACCCACCATGCAAACACACATGAGGCCGTATTCACAACTGCTTTGCTGGCATGTTGCACTTTTTGCTTCCTCAGCTTCATGAAACTATTTGTTTGCGTGGTTGTGATCCACCGGCAGTTAGGAGACGCCTGGGGTTGAGCAGGGTTACTGCTTCTTGCTTGTTTTTCTTTTCTTATCAGCTGCTTAGAATTTTTAAAATAATTTCTCTCCAAATCCTTTAGTCACTGAAAGCACAAATGGTACCCTGGTGGATAGATGTGTGCATTTCTTTTTATCTTCTTTCTCTCCTTCTAATTTATTTCTTTAACATTACGCAAGTATAACCTGTAGAATCCAAAAATGATAACAAGAGCAAAGGAAAAAAAATTACGTATGATCCCACCAGGGATACCACTTTTCAACATTTTGTGATTCATCCTTCTGGATTTTTTTTTTCTATTTTTCTATTTTTCCCACAAAAAATAGAATCTAACTATACATACTGTTTTATAATCTTAATTTTCATTTCATGGTAAATAATTAGTATCTTATTACATATTTTACAGCAATGAAAGATACTTAGAATTTATATCAAGGATACATGCAGTTAATTTTTTTTTAAGTGTACAATTTCTTATCATGAAAAGCAACAACTGCCTCAGTCTCCCCCAGGCCTGGGTGAAAGAGGCAGCGTTAATCATTCAGACTTACACGCTCGTTTCCTCCCCTTAAGTCAAATGCTTGTTCCATGATTTCTTGGCTTATCTGACTTACTGGTTTGCTGCTGAGAACAATAAAGCTTTCCATCACTTTCATTACTCTTCCGCACTTCCTCCATACATTTTCTGCCACTCCATTTAGTCACTTCTGTGATTTAAAATAATATACCTAAGCCTCAGTTTCTTGTTCCGCTAACATTGACAGTCCCTTATGGTCCTCGTTGTTCTCAGAGGAAGAGATGGAGACCACTTTTTCCTCAACTCCCCTCACCCGCAGCCTCACAGTGTCCGTCTATTGTACATTCAAGCCTCTGAGGTCAAGATTGGTAACATTTACATTCTGTTTAACCATGAATCTTCCATGAGTGACTGTGAGGTGGTGCCAGGGGTTGAAGAGCAGCGCCCCGATGTTTACATTCCTCTGCCAGTGGAGATCATGTTCCCTGCGACCCATGGTGGTGGGCTGTGCTTACAAGACCTTCTCTTGGGTCTAATGCCACTCAAAGGAGAGTGTCAAATACACTTTCTTTGCTTATATTCTGTTAGGTGCTCAGAATCCATCACTTTATATTTTTGTTCACTTCATATTTTGACCATGCCTTTCTTATATAACTTTGTTTGCTTGTCTTTCTGGAATTTCTAATGCAACATCATTTTACCAGATGCATAGTATTCCAGCAAATAAAGTATTCAGATTTGTTTTCACCCAGTGCCCTGTGGATGGACATTTGGGTGGTTTCAATTTGTCATGAATATGTGTGGTGCTATAATTAATGTTCTTTTACATTCATCATTGTGTGTTTGTTTCTTACATAATATTTGAGAGTCTGGGAATGCTGCTCTCCTTTAACTCCCCTTGTCCCCAGCCCCTTGCCACCTACTGCCTTGTTGATCTGCTTCAGTAAGATTGGCCCATTCTAGAAGTTGGTATAAGAGAGTTCTCGTGAGAGGGATGGCCCCCAGGTAATGTCCATCTTCCTCTCTCCAGGCTCCGAAAAGCGACCATTCCTCAGATTTGAAGCTGAAAACATCTCCAACTACACAGCCCTTCTGCTGAGCAGGGATGGCAGGACTGTGTACGTGGGTGCCCGTGAGGCCCTCTTTGCCCTCAACAGCAGCGTCAGCTTCCTGCCAGGCGGAGGGTACCAGGAGGTGAGATGCTGCCAGGGCTGACTAGGCTGGGCAGAGGAAGGCAGTTGGGAAGATGGACAGGAAAATGGACCTTCTGGGCCCAAGGATGATGCAAGTGGGAGAGGGGGAAGGAAAAGAGAGGCATATTCTTCATTCCCATTTGCATTTACCTTCCCCTTTCTCATTCCCCAGCTGCTGTGGAGCGCTGATGCCGAGAGGAAACAGCAGTGCAGCTTCAAGGGCAAGGACCCACAGGTGAGCTGGCCTCTGGGGGCTGAAGGAGGGAGGAAGGCCGGAGGGGGGAGCAGATGCAGCCAGCTGTGGTGGAAAGGGCATAGGCTTCTGAGAGGGCCAGACCTGGGGTTGAATCTCAGCCCTGCACTTATTATCTCTGTGACCTTGGACAAGTAGATTTGCCTGTCTAAGCCTTATTTTACTTAGGATTCAATGAACTAATAGGTATAAAGTACCTGGTACATAATAAGTGCCCAGATAAACGTTGGCTTCCAGGATGAGCAGTGACTGGGTTGGCGTGGGAGTCTGTCCCTCTGAAGATGGTGCCTGACGTGGCAGGTCTGACATAGTCAGGCTTGGTTTTGGCCAGACCACTGGGTGGGGGCTGGGCCAGCCTGGGGTTCTCCTGGAGGACTCCCCACCATTCCCAGAGGCTTGCTGGTCCTGAGTGCAGGATGGGGAGGTGAAGTTGAGGGCAGAAGAGCACTGGTCTTGGAGTCAAGACACAGGTTCAAGTCCTGATTTCTTTTATTCAATAAAAATGTATTAAGCACCTGCTCTGTGCCCAGGTGCTTTTAGACACTGGATATATCATTGTGAAGAAGAAGAAATCAGTCTGTTTAAAAAGTGGTCACATTACACTTCATTAAAAAAGTGACATTTGAGCCAAGATCAGAAGGAGGTGAGGGAATTGACCTGGAGAAGAAATAAGACTGTGGATCTTACTTGGAATAAGGTATTTGGGGAACCACTGGCGGGCTGAGCAGAGGAGTGACATGGTCTGACGTGCGTTTTTAAAGGGTCACTCTAGCCGCCATGGTGGAGAGCAGCCTCCATAGAGCGAGGACAGAGGGAGAGAGACCAGGGAGGGGCGAGAGGCCATGGTGGCTTGGACCAGGGTGTCCCAATGAAGGGAGTGAGAAATGCTCAGATCCCAGGTGTATTTTGAAGATGGGGCTACCAGAATTTCCTGATGGAAAAACAAGGGGTGTGAGAGAGGAGGAGTTGAGGCTGGCTGTACGGTTTGGGGTCAGGAACTGAGAAGACAGAGTTGCCATTAGTGAAAGGGGAAAGATCTCAGAGGAGAGAGTTTTGGGGGAACTATCAGAAGTTGGGTAGGAGATGCCTGTTGGGCCCTCTCAGAGGCAATCTGCGAGTCTGGGGTTCAGGGTTCAGGGTTCAGGGCTGTGTGTTTCCTCCTCCTCTGGGCTGTAGCTTCCTTACCAGGTGGGGCCAAGACATCTCAAAAGGGAGGGATTCTGTGCCTTCACCCCAGACCGAAAAGTTTTCCAAACAGAACTAGCTGAGCCCTGAGCTCCCCCTCCTGCACACATTTTTCCTGGTCCTCCATCTACTCTGCCCTACGAGACTCCTGGATTCTCTTTTACTCTGGATTTTGAGTGCCAAGAGGCAGAGGCCTCACCACCACCCATCCCCACCCCAATCTGGCTTTGGTGGGATGGACTCGGTGATGCCCCCTGGTGGCTTGTTTGGGCCTGACACCCTCCTCCCTCCTCCAGCGGGACTGTCAAAACTACATCAAGATCCTCCTGCCACTCAACAGCAGCCACCTGTTCGTCTGTGGCACAGCTGCCTTCAGCCCTGCATGCACCTACATTGTGAGTGCCCCCTCCTCACTCTGGGCTTGCCTGAGAACTGCCCCTCCTTCTGCCCCTAGCACCGACCCCTGTTGAAGAGCAGGGCCCAGCAGCAGCTTCTTGGCAGCAGTGGGCCCTGACAGCCCAGATGGCCGAATTGCCCTGTAGGGGATGGGGATGGGATTACCAGCCCACAAAGATTCTGGTGCACCCACAGTCTCGCCTGCTTGCTTCTTCCAGCTCTCTTCCCTGCTCTCGCTCAGTCACACCTGCCCACCTTGTCCACCCTCCTCAACTCACGCACACCTTTGCATTTCTGCCCTATGCACACCTTCACAGAGGATGGCATTATGAGGCTGTGGGTTGGAGCACCAGCTTTGGAGTCAGATGTACCTGGGTTTGAATCATGTCGCTGCTCTTCCCTGGCTCACATCTCCTTTCTAAGCCTCCTCTCTTCTCTGCCAAGTGGGGCAATAGTGTCCACCACATAGGGTCACTGCAAGATGGGGCTGGCACCATGCCCTGGGTGCTGGGATGAGGAGGACGGCCCATCAGACACCTCCCTTCTCTCTGGCACACCCCACTCCTTTCCCACCAAGCCCACTCACTCCCTGACATGCCCCTGAGCTCTGCCGTCTGCTCCGCTGCAGAACATGGAGAACTTCACTCTGGCCCGGGACAAGGTGGGGAATGTCCTCCTTGAAGACGGCAAGGGCCGTTGTCCTTTTGACCCCAATTTCAAGTCCACGGCCCTGGTGGTTGGTGAGTATTGGAGTCAGGGGACAGGGGGCTCACTGAGGCTCCATGTGGCGGGGGGCAGGGTGGGCTCCGGGACTGAGCTGGTGGGCCCACACCAGGCTGATTCCCAGGGGGTGCAGTGACCCTGGGCTGCCATTGGATGGGCTTTTCTTAGTTCCTACTCCCTCCTCTGTCCATCTTGAGCAAGATGCGGAGCATTCGGGTCACTCCAGGCTCTGAGCGGGAAGGGGCCGTGCCGAGGGCCCATTCCCATGGGAATGTTCTCTTGGCAGATGGTGAGCTGTACACTGGAACAGTCAGCAGCTTCCAGGGGAATGACCCGGCCATCTCCCGGAGCCAAAGCCTCCGCCCCACCAAGACCGAGAACTCCCTCAACTGGCTACAAGGTGATGCCTTCCCACCACCCACCAGTGGGCAGTCACGGGAGCCCTCAGGAGGGGCCCTGTCTCCCCAGCAGGGCCTGAGAACAGAGTCTTGCCTGTCTGGGATTCTTGGGCTGACTGTGCTCCCCACTGGCCCCCACAGACCCAGCGTTTGTGGCCTCAGCCTACATTCCCGAGAGCCTGGGCAGCTTGCAGGGGGACGACGACAAGATCTACTTCTTCTTCAGCGAGACTGGCCAGGAATTTGAGTTCTTTGAGAACACCATTGTGTCCCGCATCGCCCGCATCTGCAAGGTGACGGGGGCAGGCCATCCCAGAGACCCCGCATGTGGCTTTCTCCTGTCCTTCATGAGGAACGGCCTGGCTACTGATTTTTCTCTCTCTCAAGTTATAATGTCTCCATTTGTTTTTTTCTTACTTAAAAAAATGTGAAAATACACACAAAAATCACTTACAAGATAAAGAGGCAGCACGATACCTCTTTGTACCTCAGTCTATGATGAAGAGCATAGACTGGAGCCAGGCCGCCAGGGTGCAAACCCTGCAGGTCGTGTGATCGTGGGCAGTTAATTTCTTTACTGAGAAATTAGTTTCCTCCTCTGTTCAGTGGGAATCATAACAAAACTCCCTCAGGGTTATTAGGATCTGTGGAAAGCTTCTAGGAACATGGTAAGCAATAACTAATTATCGACTGTTTGGTTATAATCCCACCATCCCATCACAATAAGTGACCACTGTTAACATTTTAGAATGTTCCTTGCTAATCCTTTTTTTTTGCATATGTATAAATACATATGTATTTATATTATTTAAAACCATTGACTATTCAGTTCTTTAGCTTCCCTTTTTGCTCAGCAGTGAGTCATTCGTGGACAGACTCCCCTTCGTCCTTTCTCCTGGCATCCTGCAGTAAAGAAAGCACTCTGTTTACTTGGCCAGCCTCCTGGTGACAGGACCTATATGCTGCAGCCTCAACCTTCTTAATTTGAAACGGAACTCATGCCTGGCTTTATGTCTGTCTCAGCCACCACTGGGGAGGGGCCAGTGAGGGACACCAAGCATCCCATCCTTGCTTGAGCCTAACCCTGGCCTCTCTCTTCCTCTCCCAGGGTGACGAGGGGGGCGAGCGGGTCCTGCAGCAGCGCTGGACATCCTTCCTGAAGGCCCAGCTCCTGTGCTTGCGGCCTGACGATGGCTTCCCGTTCAACGTGCTGCAAGACGTCTTCACACTGAGCCCCAGCCCCCAGGACTGGCGTGACACCCTCTTCTATGGGGTCTTCACATCCCAGTGGTAGGGCCCCCAGGACCCAGCTGGGAAGGGGTAGTGGGACAAGGGGTGGCTGGGATTGGGGCCCAGGAGCCAGCCTCTGGGCCCTGCTGGCCTCATTGTGAGCCCCAGGGCTACTGGGCTAATCCGGCCACTTCCTTTATAGGCACAGGGGGACCACAGAGGGCTCTGCTGTCTGTGTCTTCACCATGAGGGACGTGCAGAGGGCCTTCAATGGCCTCTACAAGGAGGTGAACCGTGAGACGCAGCAGTGGTACACCGTGACGCACCCCGTGCCCTCGCCCCGGCCGGGCGCGGTGAGTGCTGCTCCCTGCACCAGGGCAGGGTGCTGGGAGGATGGGTCTCCACACCATGCTGGGGTCACTTGCTTTCTCTGAGCCACTTTCTCATCTTGAAAGTGGGGACAATGCCCAGGCCTGCTTGTCTTTCTGGGTTCGATGTAACCACGAATGTTGAAATGACTTCAGACCTCCCTTCAGGGTACTGACTGCACATGCCTCTCGCCACCCCCTACTGTGAGCTCCTTATTTAGTTATGAAGTGACTGAATGACAGGCTGTGGGGAAATAGTCCTTTCTTCTTTCCTTCCAGTCCAGTGGGCTTCTCACCAAGCAG
Organism: Camelus ferus; assembly: GCF_009834535.1. Taxonomy (NCBI): domain Eukaryota; kingdom Metazoa; phylum Chordata; class Mammalia; order Artiodactyla; family Camelidae; genus Camelus; species Camelus ferus. The sequence continues at coordinate 11,290,203 of NC_045722.1, read as the reverse complement.
CCCTTGAGATAAGGATGAGTGCCTGCAGTTCTATGGGAGGTGATCCCAGGAAGCAGCAGGAGGAAACAGGGAAGGGGAGGAGGGGGCAGAGCTAATACCACTGTGCGCAACTGGAGCTCAGTCCCTGGGGCCCTGAGAGGCTTCGTGGAGCATATCTCAGCATTGTCCCACTGGGGTGTTTGTCACCAACTCCTGTGACTCGGCGGTCGAGGGTCACTGCGGGGTATCAATTCTTGGGGCTTTTACAGAGAATGCTCTCAGGCAGAGAGAGTCAGGAAACTCCGGGCAGTATAACTGCAGGCGCCCTCATGCCCCTACGCTAGGAAGCCTTGGTCAGCCTGGGCTTCCTGAGAGTGCTGGAGAGAGGAAGCTACAGGAGCAGGAAGTGTGGTCACGCTTCTTGAGGCCTGGGGCTGGGGGATGGGGGAGTGGACAGGAAGGAGGGGTGATGGGTGGGCAGAGAGGGGAACCCTGGCAGCTGGGGTCCTTGGGTGCCCCATACCCTTGGTTTTGCTCCTGGGCCTCCACACCAGCACATCGGCTCCACAGAACTGTGAGTGCTGTGCCATGGCTCCTGGGTGGGGCAGATACCCCCGCTGTCCACTGGAGAGGCAGGGCTGGCAGTGCTAGCAGGATCTGCAGGGCCCCCATCCTGCTGGCTGCCCTGAGTGCCGCTCACCTCAAGCCACCACCTTCTCCTTCAGTGCATCACCAACAGTGCCCGGGAAAGGAAGATCAACTCGTCCCTGCAGCTCCCCGACCGGGTGCTGAACTTCCTCAAGGACCACTTCCTGATGGATGGGCAGGTCCGCAGCCACCTGCTGCTCCTGCAGCCCCGGGCCCGCTACCAGCGTGTGGCGGTCCATCGCATCCCTGGCCTGCACCGCACTTACGACGTCCTCTTCCTGGGCACCAGTGAGTGCCCACAGCGGGGCGGGCTTGGAGTCACGGGGGCCTGGCTGTCAGGACGTGGGGAGCAGGGCCTGAGTGCTGTCCGTGTTGCAGGTGATGGCTGGCTGCACAAGGCAGTGAGCATGGGCTCTGGAGTGCACATCATCGAGGAGCTGCAGATCTTCTTACCAGGACAGCCTGTGCAGAACCTCCTCCTGGACACTGACAGGGTGAGCAGGCAAAGGAAGAATCCAGGCGGAGTGCCCCCCCACTGCCCCAGCAAGATGGAGAGATCCAGGCTTATGGCATAAGCTATCAGCACGTGGGGGCCCAGAGCACGAGAGGAGGCCCCTTGGGGGGTGGCTTTGGTGGGCACTTGAGCCGGATGTGACTCTGGGTGGTGGCCCTGGCTGCCTGTGCCTGCCTCTTATCTCCCGTGTCTGTGCAGGGACTGCTGTATGCTGCCTCACACTCTGGCGTGGTCCAGGTGCCCATGGCCAACTGCAGCCTGTACCAGAGCTGTGGGGACTGTCTGCTCGCCCGGGACCCCTACTGCGCTTGGAGCGGCTCCCACTGCAGGCACATCAGCCTCTACCAGCCTGAGGTGGCCTCCAGGTGAGAGCTCCTGAAGGCTCCTCCCACTTGCCCATCCTTATGCACTAGGCTTCCAAGCGCCTTCCCTAGGCCCTCTGTAGAATCACCACAGCCTCATTTGTGTCCACGGTCTTGGTGTAACTATCAGTCAGCTTCCCTTCCGACTCTCAAAAGTGTTGTAGTTCAGATTATGTTTGCCTTACCCATCTGTAAAGCAGGGACAAGGTTTGGTAAATTATGAAATGTTACAGTTATGAAAAGCCTTGCAGGAGAATGTGGATTGGCATGTGAATGAGGTTAAGTAACAAAAAGTAAGGGCTATGTAATAGTCCGTTAACAAACCCATTAAAAATTACTTTCAGGATCACTTATTTAGATTTAAAATATAGATTTAAAATATAGAAATCTTAGAAAATAGAAATAAGCACAAACAAAATAAAAACTACGCTAATCTACCACCTACAGAGACTCACAGTGAGATTTTGATAAACATCCTCCCAGATTTTTCCATGTATGTGTAAAATAAACAAAAATAAAAATGGGATCTGTCTCATTTGTAGTGTCCATGTTTCACTTGGAGATTCCAGTTCCAGTTTTATATTTCAAAAAACCAATATGAGTACACATATGTACACCTGAAGCGACACACCAAAAAACGCTACCTGCCATTATCACTGCATGGTGGATTGTGATTTTTGTAATGTTGTTAGCCTTTCTGCTTGGTTGAGTTTTTCAGATTTCCTGAAAAACAAATCAGTGCATGTGCATTGCTTTAAAAGAGACAGACAGGGGAGGGTATAACTCATCTGGTAGAGCACATGCTTAGCATATACAAGGTCCTGGGTTCAATCCCCAGTACCTCCTCTAAAAATAAATAAATAAGTAAACCTAATTACCTCCCCCCAAAAAGTAAAACTAAAAAAATTTTAAGAGATACATACATTCATGCAGCTCCAGCTGTCCTTCCAGACTTTTTTTAAGGGCTCATACTGCTTTTGTAAGTCAGGAAAATATTACAGTAACTTTTATTTGAATTAAGTACTGTGTGGATGGAGGAGATGCTAGCTCAACCCAGCGAGGTGGGGAAGCCATTTGCCTTTCACCTCTGCTTTGGGCCTGGTGGTCCCTGAGCCTTTCCCCAGGCCCGTGTCTGCAGGGCCGTGTGAGGGCCTCCACTGTACTGAGGGTGGGGAAATGCAGGCTCATGGCGGGTTCCTGGCCTATCCTAGACTCTCTTTGGTTTTCAGGCCATGGATCCAGGACATTGAGGGGGCCAATGCTAGGGACCTCTGCAACACTTCCTCCTCCAAGGGCCGATCTCCTGTAACAACAGGTAAGGTGTCCCATCTAAGGGTAGAGGAGAGGTGGGGCCAAGTCTGCCTAGAGGGCTCCTGCAGGCAGTGATGGGTATAAATGCCTTTCCTCACTTCCTCATCCTTCCAGCCCTACAAGCAGGGCCCTGGCAAGTGAGACCCACAGTCCTCGAAGTCCCCAGCGTTGCCGTCAAGAGTACAAGGAGCTGGGTGAGCCTGGGGATGCTGTGGACACCAGCCCCGCTATACCCTGTACTGTCCCTCTTCTGCCGGCAGGTGAGAAGTCATGCAAGCAAGTCCAGTTCCAGCCCAACACGGTGAACACCTTGGCCTGCCCCCTCCTCTCCAACCTGGCAACCCGGCTCTGGCTGCACAATGGAGCCCCAGTCAATGCCTCGGCCTCCTGCCGCGTGCTGTCCACTGGGGACCTACTGCTGGTGGGCAGCCAGCAGGAGCTGGGGGTGTTCCAGTGCTGGTCACTGGAGGAGGGCTTCCGGCAGCTGGAGGTCAGCTACTGCCCAAAGGTAGTGGAGGAAGTGGTGGTGGACCGAGCAGACCAGAGCGGCAGTGTGCCTGTCATCATCAACACATCCCGGGTGAGCGCGCCAGCCGGTGGCAGGGCCAGCTGGGGTGTGGACAAGTCCTACTGGACCGAGTTCCTGGTGATGTGCGCGCTGTTCGTGTTTGCCATGGTGCTCCTCATTTTATTCTTCCTCTACCGGCACCGGGGCGGCATGAAAGTCTTCCTGAAGCAGGGGGAGTGTGCCAGCGTGCACCCCAAGACCCGGCCTGTGGTGCTGCCACCTGAGACCCGGCCGCTCAATGGCATGGGCCCCCCTAGCACCCACCTCGACCACCGAGGCTACCAGGCCCTGTCAGACAGCTCCCCAGGGCCCCGGGTCTTTACAGAGTCAGAGAAGAGGCCGCTCAGCATCCAGGACAGCTTCGTGGAGGTGTCCCCAGTGTGTCCCCGGCCCCGGGTCCGCCTGGGGTCTGAGATCCGGGACTCCGTGGTATGAGAGCAGACTTCCAGAGGCGGCCACCCTCTGGGGGCCGGGAAAGGTTAGAGGAGTTCGCTGGACCTCTACTCCTCATGGACCACCACCGTGGGGCCCAGCCCCTGGGAATGATGGAGCCAGCCGGCCTGCTGCCAAGTAGCGAGGCCCCCTCAGTGCCAGACGGCCATGGCCCCACAGGTCCTGGCTGAAGATGGGGGCCTGCCCAGGTGGGCAGAACAGTGCTCCTTATGTAAACTGAGCCCTTTGTTTAAAAACAGTTGAAAATGTGAAACAAGAGTGAGAAGAGTGAGAGACAACACAGGAGTGCCGCACACACAGCCAACCCGGTTCGCAGCCTCCCAGCCTCGTGGGGGCCTTGGGCTCACCCAGAGTGGTTGCTGGAGACACCAACTGGCCTCTTCTACCTTCAGCCTTACCCTACTGCCACAGGCTGCTCCTTCTCACTGCAGAGCCGGGGCCAGCTGGGCTCCGGTGGGTCCTCCTGTGCCAGCTGGCCAGGTTGTTGCAGCTGTCATCCCGTCACCTCAGGGACCGGAGGGCCGTGCTGGCACCACAGCCCTCAGGAGGCTCTGGGCCTGGACCCACCTCCTGGACCTCTCCGGCCTGTATCAGGCTGTGGCCACAGGAGAGAGGGCAGTGTGAGCCCAGGAGAGAGTACGTGACAGTGTTCACCTTCCCTCAGAATTCCAGGAAGAGACGGTTGCCTGCCTTCCTCTATCCCAGCCTACAAACCTGTGTTCTTTTCCCCACACCCACCCTGGCCCTATCTTCAAACCCAGTCCCCCAGTTCACCCCGACACCCTGCCAGCCTCCACTCTAAGGGATGTTGACACTGCCCTGAGCACAGGGGCCCTGAGTTTATGTGGGTTTTATATTTTTTCTAATAAGATGCACTTTACATTTTTTTTTTAATAAAATCTAGAATTGAAATTGAATCATGGCCCTTCCTCTTAAAGGCCTGTTGCTTTCTGAGGTTGGTCTAGTTCTCTGAGTTCTGGGAGGTTCTAGGCCTCCTCTTTGAGGTGCTTGTGGGCCAGAGCCAGCCCATCTTGGCCAACCACACCTCCCAGGTTCTTAAGGTGGGAATTTTAACACAGTGAGAGGGTGGGTGAGGGGATTTGTTCACTCTACCTCAGTCCAGGGATGGGGCACAGGGTCTTGGGTTGTGTGTGTGTGTGTGTGTGTGTGTGTGTTTTTAACTTAGAAAAAAAGTTTTAAAAAGGATCATCCAGTAAAAGTGACGTTTTTCTTTTAGGACACAGTTCTATAAAGTTTAACACGTGGAGAAATTCATGTAAACACCACCAGTCAGGATCCAGAAGAGCTCCATCCCTAGCTCTACCCTGGCGTACTCACACCCTCACGGTGTACTCACACCCTCACTGGCTCCTCGGGAGGAGGGTAGGGAGGCGGCCACAGTCTGACTTCCTTCTTTAGATCCTTATTCCCAGTGTGATCAAAGGCTCCTGGAAGCCCACTCCTTCCTCATGCCAGCATTTCTAGTGTCACACAAAGGCTCAAAACTTCTAAACCTTTATTATTGATTAGTAGAAACACAAACAGAGCGGATGACAATGGCAGTGAGAAGGGGAGAGGCCTTGACGTGGAGGGCCCTCCCCTGCCCCGGGCAAGACTGCGCAGTGCCAGCTCCAGGCTGGGCCAGCTTGGCCGGCCCTGGCAACACAGGTGTAACCTTGGCCGCAGCTCAGTAGTGGAAAGGTTCTTTGACAAGGTGCTGGGACACACGCTGTGGCTTCTGTCACAGGACAATCTTAAAGGAGCTGAATAAAAGAAGAGTGCACTGGGTTTTCTGCTAGAAAAGGAGGGTAGGGACTAAACCGAAACTTACCCACCTCTCCCCCAGGACCCTTTGGAATGAGCTAGGTACCATATCTGTGAGTTCCCTTCAGAAGAAGAGCTACTGTAAGGTATTCAGAGGAAGAAGGAGGCTTTCTCTCACCCCAGGTACCACCTGTCATAATAATGTCCCAGACCCGATGCAGCAGATGGGGACCACAGTCATACCTGGCAAAGTCTGGTGAGCGGGAGATGACATGCTGGAACTCAGAGAGATTGATGGTTCCATCCCTATCAATGTCGGACTCTTCTAGGATCTGGGAAAGGGAAAGCTTCAGGCCAAAGCCCAACCCTTCCCTCCTGCTCCCTGCCCCGGAGCAGCCTGGCCCAGCTGCTCACATTGTCAATGAGCTGTTTCATCTCTGAAGCGCTGAGCCGTGTGTCCTCACCCTCTCCTGTAAGGCAGTTCACAAGCTGGCTCAGGTCTTCTCTGTTCAAGGTTCCATCATCATCAAAATCTAGAGAGCAGACACAGGAAGCCGAAAAGGATGTGGTCAGGATGAGCTCCAAGGCTCCATGAATGACCTCCAGCTCCCAAGTAGTACCACTGCAAAGACCGCTTGGGAAGGGCTAGTGTTCCACCCGGCTCCTGGTCCTTACCAAAGATGCGAAAGGCATAGTGGGACTTGATGTCTGGGGTTGCTGTGTCACTGAACACACTGAGGAGGTCCAAGAAGTCCTCAAAGCTCAGGCTGTCTCTGGTTGGGGATGTGGAGAAGACCCTGCAGATTCGCTCCTTGAAGGGGTTGGCCTAGGCAAGAAAACCCTCTATGAACACCATGGAACGCAGCCTAAGTCACACACTCCAACCCCACCAAGAACTGGAGGGAGCAGTTCAGGATTGCGGGGGAGAACGATCAGCACTTTGGGGCCAGCATGGAAGGCAGGGAGACCAATGTGACTCAGCTGGGGAAGGGACAGGGATGGCTTCCTGGCAGTCAGAGCTTAACCCAAAGGCAAGCCTGGCAGCAGAAAAGGAAGAGGAAAGCATCCTAAGCAAAGAGAAGAAGATGGGCTGATTATTTTAAAACACATTTAATTGAGCACTTACTGTCTTACAGGCACTAGGCCAGTCACTTTGTGTACAAATTTTCCCAGCAGCCCTATGGAAAGGCAATCAACCTCGGGAATAGGATTTCTCAAAATAAGGTAATTCAACTCCTCTTAACAGACAAAACTTCTTTGAACCTCCAAGAATATGTCTGAGAATCTCAGTTTGAAAACATCCTTCTAGATAATTCCCCTGGATAATTTTGGTAAAGCCCTAGCCCCCAGGAAATTGGGGCTAACCAGATAAAAGACTAGAATGGGGACCAGTGATGGCATGATCTCAAAAGGAGTAGCAGAGGGAGGCTAGGGGGCTGGCACCTTGAGTTCTGGAAGGCTGAGGATCTGTTCCAAGGACACCCGTGCCTGCAGTGACTCCTCCACACCCCGGTGCTCCAGGGGAAGCAGCTCACAAAACCGCCTGTGGGCTCTGGCAGAAGGAGGGGAAACTGTTGGTGTGCCTTCCTGGGTGCATTACATCCCCACTCCTTGCCTTGCTACCCATCATAAACCAGGTGAGGAGCTAAGCCCCAGACATTGAACTTCTGAGTCTCAGGCATGATAAGCCGAAAGCAGCTATATCACAAGGCAGTACAGACTGGGAGTCCATTCTTGTAATGGGTATTTACTGAGGGCCCTCTGTATCCCAGGCACTGTGCTGGGCCCTGGTTCTAGAGCTCCCCAAGGGATGGAGAGGTCGGGAAGGAGCCAGAAGCTGGCCCTGAAGACCAGTGGAAAAAGAGCTAAGTTGAAATCTCATTCTCTTTCCAGGAATCTCTTACTGCTCCTGCAGCTATCCTGAACTGTCTACGCCTTAGGCCCAACCTCATTCCAATTGGGATGTTTTTTACCAAGGGAAGCCCAGGAATCTCCTTACTCAATTGCCCAGGCCACAGAAAGCTGGCACCTGGCTAGGAAAGGGGTTCCTCTTATTCAGAGTGTAGTCTTAGGCAAGTTACCAAACTTATCTGAACCTGTTTCATTGTCCATTTACCTCCCTCGTGAGGGTTAAGTTAGGTAATGTAGGCAACCACTTAGCACAGTTCCTGGCGCATGGGAAGTACTTCATAAGCGTTAACGGTTACTGTATTATTCTGGTAAAGTTGGGGAAAGGAGCCTGACTCCGCAAGGCTTCTCTGGCTTTGCCAATAGGCAAAGCAGCCCAGAACTACAGCAGCCCCTGACGGACTGGGACAGGAAGTTCGTTTACGCAGAAAGCAATGGAGCGCGGGGTCAAAGAGCGCCCATCTATGGCTGGAGGCTGCGAGGTAGCTCCGCGGTGCATAGCTGGGGCCGCCGGCGCGGGCAGGTCGGGCGCGCTGGGAACAGGGCATAGCCTAGGGCTGGGGGCCCTGGACTCCAGTTCTGGCTCAACTGCTGACCTCAGGCAGGCCTTGCCCCTCCCTCTGGCGGGGCCTCAGTGTGCCTATCTGTAAGACAGACAACCACCCCCATCCCCCGTCTTGGAAAGCCGTCCCTAGAGGATCCCGGAGGTGAGGTTCGGAAAAGGACTTACAGTAGGATCTCCTGCTTGGTCAGGAACGTCAAATCCTGGAAGGCAAAACAAGACAGGAGGTCAGTGGGCCGCCGGGAGGCCAGAGGCCGCTCCCGCCCTGCCGATACTCAGGAACCCCTCTCCCGAGCGCAGAGCCGCGCGCAAGCTCCCTAGAGACCGGTGTCTCGCGCACCTGGTACTCGGCCAGCAGCTCCTTGGACAAGCGACTGCCAGAGCCCCCCATCGCCTCGCCGCGCGCACAGCTCCGCCAACTCGTCTCGGGACGCCGGCAACTTTCTCACTTCCGCCCTCGGGCCGTGTCACCACCCGGTCCCCGCGGCAACCGCTCCAGGGGCCACCGTCCCCGGGCCCGCCCCCTCCTTGAAGTTTCCAGGCGCTCCCAGCCCGGTTCAGCCTGCCGGATCCCGGTTCCGGGTGGTCCCTGGCCAGCTGGAGGCGGGGCCCGGGGCGGGGCCGGACGCTCCGGGGCGGAGCCCAGGCCTCACGGCCCCGCCTCCTGGGTGGGCGGGGCGGGCCGCGGCTCGTGCTTTTTTGCGTGCAGGCTGCGCATGCGTTAAGGGCGCCAAGACGTCGGTATGGCCCGAGTCGGAGCCTGCAGGAAGTCGCGTGCTGCATCCGCCTCACCTGCAGTAGGTGGTGACGGCCACGGCGACCTTGGGCGGAGTCTGGTAAGGGGCATCAGGGAAGTCTCTGGAGCCAGGGTAACCGAAAAACCTCAAGACTCGCTGAGTGACCCGACGCTGTCGCTTGCCCGTCTGCCGAGCGAGGGCTTTTCCACCCAGAGACGTTGCCACCCGGCACTTCCTATACATGTATTGCAACCCTCATTCTACCTCTCCAGAAATAACCATAACCTTGCTGCCTACTGAGGCTGTTTACTGAGGGTCCACTGAATGCCAAGCGCTGCGCATGATTAGCTTGATTCTTACAACAGTTCTGCAAGGTAAGTTCTCGTTTTACAAATGTGGAAATGCAGAGGTTCAGTGTGGTTCAGTGACTTGTACAGGCTCCGGCATTTAGAAAGCAGTCCCTCCAATCTAAGGCTGTTTTTCAGGGCTCCCCACTGCTGTCCTCTGACCCCACCCTGCGCCCAGACTGCTTGCTCAGGGGAGGTAGGGACTGAAGCTGACCTCTTTGCCCTTGTCCCTTCTCAATCTCTAGGACAATGCTTGACACATAGTGGGCTCTCAATATTTATTGGATGCATGCATAAATGAATGAATCTACACTATTCCAAAAGGTGAGGATTACAACGTGCTGAGTTGAGGAAGTGGAGCTGAGATTAATTCTCTTTTTGTTTTCAGCTTTATTGAGGTATAATTGACAAAATTGTAGGAATTAATTCCTGATTCTTTCAATTCATTCCACTTGCTGATCTTTGTAAAGTCTGAATATGAGCATGTCAGTCTCAGTTTAAAGCCTTTAAGGGGTTAAATACCAAATAGCAGCCCTCTGTAATCTGACTTCAGCCTCTTTCTCTTTCTGCTCAGGCTTTCTGTGTTTCAGCCACTATGGGCTCTCAGTTCCTCTTCTGTCTTATCCTCAGGGAATCCTTTCCTCATTCCCTAGACTAGATTAGGAATCTGTCTTGCAGAGTACCCAGTGCTTCTGGACAGCATGCTATCATGTTTGCAATCTGTATTTGCTTGGGTGATGATTGGGTTAATGTCTGTTTCCCCCACTAGACTGCATGCCCCATGAGGGGCAATGAAAATCATGATCTCCAGGACCTGATATGTGGCAGTTGTGGAGTAAATGCTTGCTGAGTGACTAATTTTCCCGGCACCCAAAAATAAGGTGATCATCTGAGAGTGACTTAGTAAGACTCAGATATCAACCTGTGAGTCCCACCATTGTAGAAATACCCTATTCCGGAAAGTAGAGGCTACAGAGCAGTGGGAATACCAAAACTAGTCAAGTGACTGGAGTGTGGTCCCTTGACTGTTGGCTCTTTCTGTCCAAGAAAGGGTTGGTCTTCAGTTAGTTAAAGGTAAAGAGCAAGAAGCTGTCACAGTGTCTCCTGTGCTAAACTGAGGAGAGGGAGTGCTGGGCAGCCAAGGCGAATCCCTGGACTTGTTGCTGAGACTCTCACTTCATGGTGAAAATGTGGGAATTGGCTGTGTGCCGTGGTGACCAGCTATGATCTAGATCTCCCAGCCACCTCACTTGACTGAACCCTTCTTTATTGAACAACCTTTTGATTATAATTTTGCTTCCTGGTAGATTTCTGTATGGAGGAGGGGCTGTACCAACCAGACAATAAGAACATTTTGTGCCATTTGGCATGATTCTCATTATAAATTATTAAATAGTCATTCTGAGTCAGCCAGCCATCCCTGGTGAGACTGGTTAGCTGATTGTCCTTCCTGTGCCTGATCAACCCTTGAAATAGTGATGAAACTGGCTGACTTAAAAATAGCTTCTAGTGCTGCTTGTTATAAAATTATTTTGTTTCTTGATTGGATCTTGTACAAGTTTGCTCACTCATCATATTTTGCCAATGCTTGGATTTTGAATTCCACCTTTTTTGTTTAGTTTTTTTCCCAAGACATTTTTTTCCCTGCTTGTGGTATTGTTTTCCTCTTCCTGTTTTCCTTGAGATGTTAGATAGGATGGCCACACGAAGTTTCTCTGAGGCAGTGACATTTGATCTGAGACCTGAAGGAGCCAGCCATAAGAAGAAAATCTGGGACAAGGGTATTTTTGGCCAAAAGAACAGAAAGCTCCAAGGTCCTGAAGAGAAACAAGTTTAGGAAGAGTGAGGGGCAGAGTAGGCAAGGGAAAGAGGGGTATGAGAAGAGTTGAGAGAGGGAGGCACAGCTAAGCCTTGAGAGCCCAGAGGCCATGATGAGGAGACTTTGTTCTAGAGGTTCAAGGTCACATCACTAGTGAATGGTAGAACTACAATTCAGACACCTTGTCAGCCTCCAAAACTTAATCTCTCACCTTTCTCCCGGGATGATACCCACTGCACAGGCTTATTGTGAAAGTCACCTAAGCGGATTTGGAAAGCCCCCAGCCCATAGCTGGCATGATAAAGATATGCAACTAGTGGTCCCTTTCTCTTCTTATAAAGATTCTGTCCTGTCAGTGGTCACCATGATTTGTCACTTAAGTATTCCTCTTTATTCCTAGGTAATACTCTTTGCCTCCTAGTTCACTTTAACTTAATTACAACTGTACCTACTTTCAATTGATTCTGTTGACCAATATGTCTTTACTTATATTTTTAGTCTTTTGGTGTCACCTTGGTCCTGGGTCCTTGGTCCCTCTCCCTGGGTTTTAATGTTATTCCAAATTTGTACCCAGCCCAGACCTTACCCTTGACCTCCAGGTTTGACTATCCAGCTGCTGACACCACTTCTCTTGGATGCCCAGGCTACATCTCAAACTCAAGAATCAAAACTGAACTCTTGATCTCTCTCTTCCTCTAGTCACCCTATCCCCACCCCACCTCCCCAGCCTCCTCACCTCTGTAAATGCCGCTGCTGCCGCGCCCGCTTCCTGGAGCCGAGTTGCTCCCAGTTCTTCCCTTTCTGTCAGTCCCCAGAGTCAGCATGTCAGCAGGCCCTGTTAGTTCAGGCTTCAACATGACCCATACCGCCAGCTCCTCTCTCTCTCTATTGCCATCTGTGTTGTCCAGTCACCCTCATCCCTCACCTGGCCTTCAGAGAGGCCTCCAAAATGGTCTCTGCTTCCCCTTTGCTCCCCCTACAATCCACTTTCCACACAACAGTTAGGAAAGGTTTATAAAATACCAGACGATCCTCATGCTTAGAACCTGCCAGTGATTTCTTACTGTTTAGAATAAAATCCATCTCCTGGGAGGAGGGTATAGCTCAGTGGTGGAGCATCTGCTTAGCATGCACAAGGTCCTGGGTTCAGTTCCTAGTACTGCCATTTAATTAATTAATTAATTAATTAATTAAAAATTCCATCTCCTGACCAAGGCCCTGCAGCTAATCTGGCCTCCCCCTCCAGCTTCATCTGGGGCCCTCATCTCCCCTTTGTCAGCCACGCTCCAGTAACACTGGCTTGTTTTCTGTTCCTTGAACAGGCCGAGCACCTGCCCAACTCAGGGCCTTGGACTTGCAGTTTTCTTTGCCTAGAGCACACTTTCCTCAGCTCTTCACTGGGGGCCTCTTCTCATCCTTCATATCTCAGCTCAGCTGTCATCTCAGAGCCCTGCCCCACCCTCTTGTAGATGTAGGATGCCCTGATCCCCCTCCTCTGTTGTATCACTTGTTTATTTCCCACCAAATGCTATCACCATGGGGAGTCAATGTGTTCCTTTTGCTTATCATCTGACTCCACCCCAGGATGTAAGTGCCATAAGGATAGGGACTTTGTTCTCCTTATTTGTGACCGTGTCCTCATTGCCTCATACACAGCATTACTCCATAAGTACTTGGGTTTTGTGGCTTAGCTGAACATGGAGCAGGGTGCCTGGAAGACGTGCCCCCAGAATGTCAGCAGTAGGGATGAGATAGGCATTGAACCTGAATAAATTAATGAATGAATGAGAGAGTAAGTGAATACTGTCTTAAGTTTAGCTCAGCAAATTACTGGATTTCTGAAATCTATTTTGAGACTCACTTAAAATTTTTTTTAATTGTGGTAAAATTATATAATATAAAATTTACCATCTTGACCTTTTTAAAATTGTGGTTAAAAAACACTTAGTGTAAAATTTAACACTGTAACCATTTCTAAGTGTATAGTTCCATAGTGTTAAGTATATTCAGACTGTCTGGTAGCCAATCTCCAGAACTCTTTTCATCTTGCAAAACTGAAACTCTAGACCCATTAGTCAATAAACAATTCCTCAGTCTCACCTCCCCACGACCCCTGGGAACCACCATTCTACTTTCTGTCTCTATGAATTTGACCACTCTAGGTACCTTATATAAGTGGAATCATACAATTTTTGTCCTTTTATGGCTGATTTCATTTGGCATGATATCCCCAAGGTTCATCCATGTTACAGCATATGTCTGCATTTCCTTCCTCTTTAAGGCTGAGTTATATTCCATTGTCTGTATATACCACATTTTGTTTATCCATTCTTTTGTTGGACACTTGGGTTATTTCCACCTTTTGGCTATTATGAATAATGCTGCTATGAGCATGGATGTACAGATACCTCTTTGATACCCTGCTTTTAATTCTTTTGGAAGAACTATTTCTAAGTATAGTTCAGTAGTGTTAAGTATTTTCACATTGTTTTGCCACCAATCTCTCGAGCTTTTTCATCTTACAAACTAAAACTCTATACCCATTAAACTCAGTTTGACTTTTAATATGTCATTTTGTATGTTTTGTATTTTATTAATGTGAAGTTTCTGGACCAGCAGAGCTGAGGATACCAAAACTTGTTCTGAAGCAACTATTGAGGTAAACCTTGTTCTGAAGTCCTGTCTGGGCCAACAGCAGGCCGTCTCCCTGACACCTCTGGGTCTGCAGGGCTCCCGGGGCCCAGTGGAAGATGAAGACAGGCATAGATTTCTACCTTAAAGGATTGACCCAGGGCACTTATGCACACATTGGGACATCCTCACCCAAATGATTCTACGCATGGCCATTTGGAATCACTACCCAACAGTGGAAAAGCTATTCTCACAAAAGGAGTAGTCAGCTTTGAAACCCTGGCCATCCTCATGTACTGGAACACTGGTACAGTTTCCTGGAGGGCAGCTTGACCTGAGCCGTGAGCCTACTCTGACCCAGCGATCTACTAAGATTTTATTTTAAAAGAAAATAAAAACATCTGCAAAGATAGATGCATAGGATGTTCATCACAACATTGTGTATAATAGTATAAAATTGGCAACAACCTAAATGTACAAGTTAAACGTTGGTTAAAAAATCAAGACCCATCTACATGTGAAATTGAGGTTAAACGTAAATTGCGATTTTCCCCTGGGCATTGGATAAGGTTGTATTTTATCTTTATTTTTTTCCTCCATTAAGAAAGTTTACTCAATATATATAATTTATAGAAATAAAACAATTTTGATTTATATTTTTAATTCAGCAAAAAAATATGCTAATCTGCAGGTGAGTGAATTATGAGTGATTTCTGTATTTTCATAATATTTTACCAAAGGCATGTATTAACTTTTTGTAATCAGAACAAACAGTAAAGGTTATTTGAAAATAAAAATAAAATCTCTGGAAATGGGATATCATCATGCATTTTTCGCCTCTTATGATTGTTTCAGGTCAGCCCCATGGCTATTTCACATGATTCAAATGAAACTTCCTATTTGCTACCTCCAAACACTGAGGACTGGGAAGGACACAACATTCCTGACTTTGTCTACGGGCAGAAGGAACTTGTGCCAGAAGGGATTCAGTGGCCGAGGAACACACCCAGCCTCCCAGACACACTGCCACTGTCTCGCTTTGACTCTGCACTCTGCTCGGCCTGGAGGCAGCGGATGGAACTGGGGCTGTTCCGTTACCGCCTAGGGGAGCTGCAGACCCGAACCCTCCCTGGTGCTGTGGGTTTTGTGGCTCAGCTGAATGTGGAGCGAGGTGTGCAGAGAAGGCGCCCCCAGAACATCAGGAGTGTGAGGCAGGCGTTTGACCCTGAACAGTTTAACTTCAATAAGATCCGGCCAGGAGAAGTCCTCTTCCATTTGCACCGGGAACCCGATCTCCCTGGTGTGCTCCAGCAAGAGGATATCCTTGTGGTGATCAACGTCAGCCCCCTGGAGTGGGGCCACGTGCTGCTGGTACCTGAGCCCGCCCGAGGGCTCCCCCAGCGCCTGCTGCCAGGGGCACTGCGGGCTGGGGTCGAGGCCGTGCTACTGAGCTCACACCCGGGCTTCCGCGTTGGCTTCAACAGCCTAGGTGGCCTGGCCTCGGTGAACCATCTCCACCTGCATGGCTATTACCTGGCGCACAGACTGCCTGTGGAGGGGGCCCCCAGCAAACCCCTGGACCCTGGGGGCCATCTGCATCTGCTCCAGGCCCTCCCAGCTCCTGGCTTTCTTTTTTACACTAGCAGCCCAGGACCTGACTTGGAAGCCTTGATAAGCAGGGTCTGTCGGGCCACTGACTATCTGACTGACCACGAGATTGCACATAACTTGTTTGTGACCCGGGGGGGCCCACCTGGAAAGACATCGTCTTCCTCAGCCCTTACAGGGGTCCGAGTAATTCTGTGGGCCCGGAAGCCCAGCTTTGGAGTAAAGGAAGGCGAGGCGTTCAATGTTGCCCTCTGTGAGCTGGCCGGGCACCTCCCTGTCAAAATGTCCCAGGACTTCAGCAGCCTAACAGAGGCAGCTGCTCTGGCTCTCATCCGAGACTGTCTGCTGCCCCCAGCCCAGGCAGAAGAGGTACAGGCAGCACTGGTAGCCTTGACAGCCCAGGAGGAGCAGTAATCCTTCCAGAAGTATTTATTTTGTAACTGAGCTAAGTCTTTTTCCAGAGAGCTGTCCCTCATGGTCATGTGGCCACTTTCACGAATGCCTTCTCACCTGTCTCAGCCTAAGGGGAGGGATAAGAACTGGTAAGTGGTCTCTTTAAAGAGGAGAAACCTGGGAATAAATCGAATGAATGAGCCCTGGTGGATGTATCTGTTGCTTTTCACCTTTCTTCTTAGACAAGCCCCAGGGATGTCAAACCTATAGTTACAAAGGGAGTGTGTTCAAGAGTTACACACTCCTGACTTTATATGTGCAGACTTTCCCTTTTGTATCAAGTCTTAGCAAAGTGATAGTTTAATCACTTCCTCTGTTCTTGCCTCTCTGCTCGGTCTTCCTTTGCCCCCCACTGAGTTTTATTTCTTCATCCTATCCCTCCACCCGATTTGGCTCCCCCATCCATTTGCCCCTGTTGTAGCACATTCTTCGCCCACCTAGCCACCTTGAATTTTCCTACATCCCCAACGCTGAGCTGAATGTTCTCATTTCATGTGAAAACAAGGTGTCCTCACAACTTGAAAGTTGCAGGTCCTCTTAATACCCCCTTTTAACAGGTGAAGAGAACAGGTTTAACAGATGACAGAGGTTTAGTAACCTGTCCAAGTAGCTCAAAAGTAGTGCAGTCAGGACTGCAGCACAGGGCAGTCAGACACCAGAAGCTGCTGGGGCTGTGCACGTACGACCGACTGCCAGTTAATAAAGTCTCACTGAGATAAGGCAGAATATGCATCACAACCCATTTCATAAGAAAAAGTTTAAAATTTAAACTCCTATAAAGAATTTTTGGTCACCTTCATGTTTTTGGCAGTGATTTTAGCTTCATGCCTCTTTCTGCAAGGCCTTACCTTGCAGGCTCCAATAACATCACTTTATTTTGCTTGCTCTCTCTCTGAAGGTAGTGCAGATGACCATTATAGCAAAACTGGACTTTGTGTCCAAGGTGATGAGCCCAAATACGAGGATTTTCCAGTTTTTCCCTAGGGCTGATGTTTAGAGGAAAGCATTCTCCAGCAAAAAAATAAGTTTTTCCATAAAAAATTTTAAAAAGTCGAGTAGGTTTTCTTTATGGTGGTACTTCTCAGCCACACATACTTTGCGAATCATCAAGAAGGGGATTTAGATGGAAGCTTTTTCTAAGTTTGAATATGGAACACTTAGGAGGCCCTTTGTACTCAGAGCCCTGAGCTTTGAGCACAGTAGGAAGGTGAGAAGAGATAATCCAGCCCAGGGCCTCTCCACCTCTTTGCTTGCTTTTTAATGGAGGGTCTCTGATACTAAGGGGTTTTGGACTTGATCTAATGGGAAACTTTGAGAGTTTTAGGGAGGAGGATATAGCTCAGTGGTAGAGTGCATGCCTAGCATGCATGAGGTCCTGGGTTCAATTCCCAGTACCTATACTAAATAAATAAACCTAATTACCTCCCTCCGTTAAAAAAAAAAGTTTTAAATTGGGGAGCAGCAAGTTTACATTTTAGAAAGGATACTTAAGCTGCAGTGAATGAATGGATGCAGCAGGGAAGAACAGAATCAGGGAATCCAGTTAAGAGGTTGATGAATGGTGAAAATTCAGGCAAGAAATGACGGTTCAGGTACTAGAACAGTGCCTGGAACACTGCTTGTTGAAAGAGTAAGAAAAACGTGTGTCCTGGAAGGTAAGGGACTTAGAAGCATCTCTAGGAGAGGGTAACAGAGATGATGTCTTTACAGGTGCCCGTCCCCCATCCTCGGGTCACAAACAAGTTCAAAAAGTCTATGAATGAAAAATGACCATGTCTTTTTAAAGGTGGGAAAAATTTTAAGTGTCGTCTAGATTTAGGCACGTGGGATGAACTTAAAATGACAAATTGGGCTGAGTTTGGTAGAGGTGGTGATCAGAAGTCAAAGTGGCTGGACGTCAGGAAGAGACCACAGTGAAGTCTGATGAGCACCTTGAGGGCATGGGTGCTAATCACGACCGTCCCTCGTTAAGTGCTGAGACTGTGCTCAAGACATGGTAATTTTAAAAAAATGAAGAAAGGCAAGCAGGTATTTGTCCCGAGCACGACTTGGCCAAATCCGGTGCTTGGCCTGTGGGTTCAAGGAAAGGATCTGGGTAGGGCTTGAGCGAACCGGCGTGAAAGCGGAAAGACTGCAAGTCCCATTATGCATCCGGTCAGCTACAGCAGGAATTCGGCCTCGCGGGCCGCGGGCTTGATTCCACCGCCAGCCCCCGCCCAAGATGGCCTCGGCGGGCGCCCAGGTGGGTGTGGCTTTCGGGGAGGCCCCGCCCCCAGAACGCTGCTCTAATGGGAGCCTCCCTCGTGTCCATGGCGACGGCGGCGGCGGCGGCTGCCGGCTTGGTGAAGGAGGCGCCGCCGCCGCCGGGATCTCCGAGCTAGGCACGAACCCCAGGCGCAGTGGGGAGCGGGCTCCCCCTCGCGATTGGCCGGGACAACCAGTCCTGTGGAACAAGGAGGCGGCTCCGGAGGACCAGCAACGCCCAAGAAGAAGCAAGAGCCAGCTGAAGGGCGGACATGAACGACCAGCTGAGTCCAGCACCAGGCCGATAGGGGCAGACCCAGCAGCTCCTCCTCCTCGGAACCTCGGGTGGGCGGTGTCTGTCGGGGGCTCCCCCTTTGCTCTCAGAGCCCAAGGGGTCTTGGCCATTGGGTGCCTGGCCCCAGTGCATATAGAGAAACTGAGTCGTGGGACAGGGAAAAGGCTGGCCTAGGCGATCTTTGGTCTTCAGCTCTGTTTTAAAAGCAAAGCACCCCCTCCCCGCCCCAGCGCCCCAGCCATCCACCATCACATGGAAGAATAAAAAAGCTATGGTCATGGTCGCTGCCAGCTCAGATCAGCCCCTGAATGCTTCCTAGAATGTTATTTGGAGTGATCTTGGATGATGGGGGCTTGTCAGCGAATCCAACATCTCACGGGCAAACCACAGACCCCATTACCTACTTGGAAACATCGCATTCTGTAGTGGGACTGTTCTGTTCTGAAGGAGCAGCAACATTCCTTATAACACAATGAAGGTCCTTAGCTGGATTTCTGCAGGCCTTCCCGGGCCTGGCGGGAGGCCTGACATCCATATACATACATACATACATACATACATACATACATACATACATACATACATACATACACACATACGGGAGGTCTGACATCTATATATATATATATATTTCACTCCCACCCCTCTCCCTTCAGAATCTAAAAGGATGGAGCCAAGTACCTGTAAGACCAGTGAATCAGAGGAAGACTATGTTGAAGAGGAGGGATCTGAGGAGGAATGTGTTAAAGGGGAAGGTACCACCCCTTCTAACCCTTCTCAGCAGGCACTCTCAAAAGCTGACTGCAATGCATTTATGAATGGAGTTGCCTTATCCGTTGTAGCCAAGAAAATACCAAAGAAAGTCATAACCCCAGCTGACCCAGATGACGTAGAAGTTGGGAGGAGAAAGAAAAGGCGGAAACACAGGTAATGGTTCCCTGGACCCCCTCACTTGCTTAGCTCCAGAGTCATCCCCTGCCCTTCAACAGCTGGGATCCAAGGTCTTCCCTTTAGCCTAGGAAAGAGGACAGGGCATACAGGAGATCATTAACCTTTTGATACTACAAAAACAAAGAAAATTCAGAACAATTTGGGCTTGTCTAGTTTAGAATTTCAGCAAGTTGATATCATCCTGGCCTTTCCTTTGAATGGCTTCTAGAGAAAATGAATTGCACTGTGCATTTGTTGGGTGTCTCTTTATTGGGGTGCCTGGCAGCCCAGGGTCTATCCTTCTCTTCCACTCTTCCTGATTTCTGCTCTTCCTCCATTCCAGACCCTTGGCCATCAACCTGACCAACTGCAAGTATGAGAGTGGTAAGCACCCAGCTCGTCACTCACGCCACTGGGCATAAGAGGGCACTTAGGGCTGTGGCTTTCACCCTGGAGATGGTCCTCCAAGCTGCTCCCAGCCCCCAGATCTCGTTAGGCTGAGGCTGGTCTATAACCTGTACTGAGCCTCCTGGCTCAGCTACAGGCAGTTGAAACATCATAGTTCGAGTTTGTCTCAGTGGCAGGGCAGGAATCTCCACAGTTGGCTAACAACAACAAGAGAATGACTGAGGGTCATCATTGCTCCACTGTTCCTAGATTTTACCAGACATAAGATGAAACCAGGTTAAAACTGTTTTTTCAACTCAGATTTTGAGGGCGTTTCAGCAATTAAAAAAAAATCACCAGTTAGGTCAGTCATTTCTAACTCCCCTTATCCCCCCAACCCAGGCATCATACAAGGGGACCCCCAGAGTGTGAGGCGCCAGTGTGACCCCTACTAAGGGTCAGCTCTATGGGTCAGAAACTATCCTAATTGAGATAGAAGACTGACAAGGACAGGGAGCTAGGCTCTAGTTTTCTGTCACAGATTTTGGAAGGGCCCTGACAGCCTCATGAGCTTGGAACTGTCACATGGTAACTAGAGTGTGGAGCTGAGGTAAGAACTATCCCCCTCTCCAACCCACTCTCTGGTCAGGTCTGTTCCTGACCCGACCCAGCTACAGTCCCAGAGCTTGTTACCAGTGCCCAGGCTGGCTCCACTGACCTCCCTCTCTCCACAGTGCGTCGAGCAGCCCAAATGTGTGGCCTGAAAGAGGTGGGGGAGGACGAAGAGTGGACAGTGTACTGGACAGACTGCTCTGTTTCACTGGAACGAGTCATGGACATGAAGAGGTTTCAGGTACAACCTCCCCACCCCAGATCCTAAAGGGACTACCACTCCAGAATGACGACTTGTATCTTTCTGCCCAGGCACCTGAGGCTGCCACTCTGGGTGGCTGTACCCTTGTATAGAGTAGGAGAGATCATAGCCAGGGGCTTCTAAACCAAAGGAAATATTTTCTTCTTGGGCCTCTGGTACTTTTGTTATCTGAAGGAAGTGTCTGCTGGGCACATTCTATCTCAATATTTGCCGCTTACCTGGAAGCATCTGTGCTCAGCTGGCACCCTCCAGGGCGGGTGAGCCTATCCTAGGGGGAAGATTGGGAGGCAGCTCAGAGCTAACAGTAGAGCCAGCTAAATGATCCAGCCTTCTAAGCAGCTCAGCCTAGCTTCCGCATCCATTAAGAGTCAGTGTGGGGTCCTGCACAGCAGTGAGAAAGTCAGGAAAGATGGACCAGGGTCCACAAGCAGACTATTACTTCTTATCGGTATTTTTGTTACCCTCTGGTCTTTGTGGTGGTTCGCAGTAAAATAATTTTAAAATGTCTGCAAGCTTATTTTGAGATGAAGCTAAGCAGGGAGCTGAGACTGTAATGTGCCCACAAATCATGGGAGAAGATCCTGAGAGATAGACAGAGAGAGAGAGAGAGAGAGAGAGAGAGAGAGAGAGGGAGACGGCTAGACATACTCAAGAAGCCCCAAAGAAAGGGCAGGCAGGGAGCAGTTGTAAGATGAGGGTAACAGTAACAGCATTATTGAGGGTTCATTACACAGCAGACACTGTTAAGTGCTTTTTCATTCTCATGTCAATAAATTCTCAAAAAAATAGCCTTATGAAAAATAAATTTTAAAAAATTTTAAAGATACTCTTTATGTTAAGGACATAGGTTCAGGAATACGTGTTCACATAGCTAGTGCGGGGGAAAGCCAGTGCAAGAGCACTGAGCCTCCCAGCACCATGCACTGCAGGCCGAGCAGTGGGGGTTCCACCATGGCAACGCCTTGCCTTCTGGGAGTGCCAGGGCCGCCCATTCCCTGGAGCTGGTTCTTAGTTTCCTTTCTCCTTGGGGAAATGTTTTCGCATTTGCTTTGTGCCAACACACACCAGTTATTCCTACAGGACTGGGCCCTGGTAGTCTGAGGGATGTTACAAGGTGGCTGAAAGGCCCAAAGTCCTGGCTAGCCCTTCTCACTGCCCCTCATTTCCTAACCTTTCTGTGTATGTGTGTTTGGGGGAGAGGCCAATGGACAGATTCTCACCTACCTTAGGGAACCTTCCCTTTCTCCGTTGGGGTACTAGGTGCAGTGTTTACCTCCACTGTGACTTCTGCCTTGACCTTCCCAGTCCTTCTCCACTGGTACCTGGGATGCCCAGGCCCCAGGAACTGCCCTTTACTCTGGTGGGTAGTATAACCAACTGGCTCTGTTTCAGAAAATCAACCACTTCCCTGGCATGACAGAAATCTGCCGCAAAGATCTGCTGGCTCGGAACCTCAACCGCATGCAGAAACTCTATCCTACAGAGTACAACATCTTCCCCCGCACCTGGTGCCTCCCCGCAGAGTGAGTGATACTCCCCAGGTTGAGATACTTGGGGAGGAAAGGGTTCACCAACTCAGTTCTCACCAGACTCTGGCCTTGGGACCTAGAATGTCTTAGATGGATGGAAGTAGGAGAGTTTGGGCTGGTTAAAGAAAAGTAGGTCTCAAACTACTATGTATAAAATAAGCTACAAGAATATATTGTACAACGCAGGGAATATAGCCAGTATTTTATAAGAACTATAAATGGAGCGTAACCTTTACAAATTGTGAATATACTATATTGTATACCTTATATAATATTGTACATCAACAATAACTTATATAATATTGTACATCGACTATACTTCAACTTAAAAAAAAAACCCAGGGGGAAAAAAAGGAAAAGAAAAGTAGGTGTGAGACTGAGTACTCCAGCAAGAGCATAGACTGGATAACAGGAAGAAGTCCACAGGGACAGCCATCATGCACAGAAACCCTCTGACCAGCCATCATGCACAGAAACCCTCTGACCAGCCCCTCTCTGCACATAGCTACGGGGACTTCCAGTCCTATGGTCGTCAGCGAAAAATCCGCACTTATATCTGCAAGCCAGACAGTGGCTGCCAGGGACGTGGCATCTTCATCACCCGAAATCCACGGGAGATCAAGCCAGGAGAGCATATGATCTGCCAGCAGTACATCTCCAAGGTGAAGGGTGCCTCAGTACCACCAGGTCCCTCTGCCAGCACTGGGGTGCCCCATCTTTCCCAAAGCCAGGGAGGCTAGTTTTAGGCCTCCACCCTTCCTGCTATCCCATGTCAATCTTGGAGGCAGTGTGGAGCCAACCTGCTCTGAATCTGAGTTTTTTTACTTTCTAGATATGTTGTGATCTTGAGCAAATTTCTTAACTTTTCCACGCCTCAGTTTCTTCATTTATTAGTGGGTATAAAAACAGTAACTACTTTATATGGTTATTGTGAAAATTAAATGAGTTATTATGTATTTGAAGCACTTACAACAGTTGGTGGAACATATTAAGTACTTAAAAAGTACAGTCAGCCCTCCATAGCCACAGATGTGGAAACTG
Organism: Camelus ferus; assembly: GCF_009834535.1. Classification (NCBI taxonomy): domain Eukaryota; kingdom Metazoa; phylum Chordata; class Mammalia; order Artiodactyla; family Camelidae; genus Camelus; species Camelus ferus. The sequence continues at coordinate 11,267,239 of NC_045722.1, read as the reverse complement.
TGGCTATGGAGGGCTGACTGTACTATGCCACTTTATATGAGATTCATGGATTTTGGTATCCCTGAGGTGTCCTGGAGCCAATCCCCTGCAGATACTGAGGGACCACTGTATTATTATTTTTCCCCGGTGGATTTGCATGCTCTCAGCCCTTCCTCATTGACGGCTTCAAGTTTGATATGCGAATCTACGTCCTGATCACATCCTGTGACCCTCTTCGGATCTTCATGTATGAGGAGGGCCTGGCCCGCTTTGCCACCATGCCCTACATGGAGCGCAGCCACAACAACCTGGTGAGGGGCCAGGTGGCAGTGCTGGGAGGCGGGGCAGCACTCTCTTCTCTTCCACTGCCAGTAGTGCTGAGGTTCTATGGAAAAACCAGGTAGAGGCTTGTCTCGCAGCTAACTTATCATGCATGAACAGGCAGTGAAGCCTGTGAGCACCTCAGCACCTAGCTGGGAGGAGAGCATTCAGGGGGTGGTGACTGCAGAAAGGCCATGCCTGCAGGAATGGCACACTCTTCTCCCCAGCTTACAGGACAGTCCTTGGTGAAGAGGGACAGGAGATGAGCCATCCTGGGGAGGGGAGGGCAATCAAAAGGCAACAAAGGGCTGGAGAGGAGAGTTGAGTGGAAGCAGTCTGAGACCACATGGCCACTGTCTTCCCAGGATGACGTCTGCATGCACCTGACCAACTATGCTATCAACAAACACAATGAGAATTTTGTCCGGGATGATGCTGTGGGCAGTAAGAGGTATGCCCTACTCTGTTTTCTCCTCTTTCTCTGTCCTTTAGCCCCACAGTCTCAGCAGCCCATGAAACTGAGATGGCTCATGTGAGGTTGAGCTGGCTCAGCCTTTATAGACCCCTGTACTGTGCCTGACCACCAAGGGCAGCCCCAAACCCCACCCTGTAACTAAGCCCTGCTCCAAGCTCATGGCAGCCCTTTAAAGCACAAGAAACCGACACATGGAATTAGGGTTAGCATTAGTCCCCACTGGTCTTCCTCTGAGCACTGGGCCTCACAGGAAGCTGTCAACACTCAACACCTGGCTGCGAGAGCATGGCTACGACCCCCAAGAGCTATGGGGGGACATCGAGGACATCATCATCAAAACCATCATCTCAGCACATTCTGTTCTTCGCCACAACTACCGAACCTGTTTTCCCCAATATCTGAGTGGAGGTACATGTGCCTGTTTTGAGATCCTTGGTTTTGACATCTTGCTGGACCACAAGCTGAAGCCCTGGCTGCTGGAGGTGAGGATTATCTCCTGGGCTTTACAAAACCAAGGTCCACCCCTGAACAGGACACCTGGGATAGAAGTGTACGCAGGTGGTGGAACAGAGAATGGGGGACACAGAGGCACAAGGGTGGACAGGAACTAGAAAGTGTAATACCTCTGCACTTTTGACCTGCTGAGTCCAGTCTTAGTGGTCTCTGGTCTCCACATAACAATCCAGGTTTTGGATCCCAAGTGTTCCTCATGTAAGCCTTACCTTTAAGGACACTATAGCTATAGTCAGGCTGTCTGATTTGTCCTCACCAGCCTGTGTGTTGGAGGGTTCTCTGTGGCAGAGTCCTTCAGCCTTGGAAGTCAGAACATTGAGACTCCTTGGTTGAGGCCACTGGAGGGGGATGTCTCCTAGACCCTCCAGCTGGGCCTGCAAGAATCATGACCTGCTCAGGTGGACTAGGAGAGGGATGAATAATGACTCCTCCTGGCAGGTAAACCACTCTCCAAGCTTCACCACTGACTCACGCCTTGATCGGGAAGTGAAGGATGCACTTCTCTGTGATGCCATGACTCTTATCAACCTCCGAGGCTGTGACAAAAGAAAGGTGATAGAGGAGGACAAGCGGCGAGTCAAGGAGAGGCTTTTCCAGTGCCACCAACAGCCACGAGAAGCCAAGGGCTCCAGGTGTTTGACATGTGTTTAGTCATGTAACTTACCTTCCTTGCTATTAGTTTCCTGAGAGTATAAGTCCTTCTCTAGATGGAGACGGCAGCCTAGGGCTGACTAGCTATTAAAAACAATTTTCTTGCATAGATAATACATCATGTATCATAGATAATATCTTCAAAATTCAAAAGACACAGTGAATAGTCTCTCTCCTACCCTCCTCCAACTACTCAGTTTTCTTCCCTGGAGCCAATCAATGTTTCTGGGGTCATGTATATACTTTCACAAACATTTATGCACATATATATGTGTATTTATATAAACTGTTTTTCTCCCTTTATCTACCCAGACAGTAACATAACTTTCTCACACTCTGTACCCAATGTATTTTAGAGCTATTTCGTATTAGCACATAAGGAACTTTATGTGGTTTTATTGGCCATTTTTTTTTTAAACAAAGCTCCTCTATAAACCATTTCCTAAGAAAGTTTATAACGAAAAAACACAGAAAACATTTAGTTATTCAATAATAGGGTAATGTTTAAATCAGTATTGTTTACCCACTGTTGTTTAATTTTAAGATGGGTTTAAAACATGGTAATTTGTTGCTGACACCAAATTATAATTCATTAATGATAATAAAAATGAACTGGAATCGATTTAGGATTATTTCTATAATAGCATCACTCTTCACCACTTGCATTGCAATATGCAGGACCAGTGTGTATTTGATTTGCCGTGATATCCTGAGGGCCTGGCACACAGCAGGCATTCAGATGTTTGTGTGAACAAAGGTGAAGTGTAACTGTAAGATACCCTAGGTATTCCCATGAGACTGACGGTGCATGTGACTGTTAGGAATCATGCCTTTCAATGGGGAAAAAAGGTTAAAAACTACTGGACTTAATAAAAGTACAATCATAGACTCACTAGAATACTAGGCCATTTTAAAATGTTGTATGATCCCATTTTCTTCTAAAACAAGGAAGGAAAGGAAGGAATAAAGAACAAGTGAGTGGCAAGGCAGGATTCAAACTCAGTAAGTCCTGCCCCAGAGTCCATGCTCATAGCCAATATGCTAATTTCATAGTAAGATTAGAGGTTTCTAGCTTCTTTCTGCTCTTCTAAATTTTCTTTAATTAACATATACTACTCTGTAATCAGAAACCTAAAATATTATGATAACTTGGAGTGCTAGTTTATGAATGGATGCCTTTATATTTATGATGAAAACCAGATTTCTGGAAGTCAAGCCTGTTTTCATGGATACACACAGGTGGGACTGGCCATAGATGGGCCTGGTAGCTTTCATCACACAGGCAGGGGCCAGAAAGGCCATTAGCTAGCAGGAGGTTCTCAATGCCTTAGCCAGCCTTCCTTTCCCTGTTGAACATTCTCACAGTCCTTCCCTGACTCACCCTGAGCTTGGTTTCCATAGGCGAGAACAAAGTGAGTCATCCCATGCAGCACTGCTGGACCAGGAACGCTATGAGGATGCCCACCTTGGGGGGTACCGGCGGATCTACCCTGGGCCCAACACAGAGAAGTATACACCCTTCTTCAAGCACAATGGCTCCCTCTTCCAGGAGACGGCTGCTTCCAAGGCCAGAGAGGAGTGTGCCAGGTACTTTGCCCTGCACTCTCCTCTGTCCACTTGTGTGGGGGCAAATCCTGAAGCTGAACTGCTCCTCTGCAGGGTGGAGAGGAAGCCAGATACTTGAGGAAAGAGGAATGGAGTTATAAATTCTATCAGACTCTTAATGACTCAGTTTAGTAGGCTTTCCCATCTTCCCCCTCCTTCCTTTCCCATCAGTCCTCAGAGCAGATCATAATTTCCTGCTTTCTCCCCATCCCTATTTTCCCTCACCCCTCTTCTCCCGAACACAATTTCTCCAGTATCTGAAGCTGCTATGTCTTGTCAGGCAGCAACTGGAAGAGATCCGCCTTAAGCAGGAACAGCAGGAGACCTCAGGCAATAAGAGACGAAAGGAAAACAAGGACCAGAACCAGGGTGAATCGGCAGGGGAGAAGAGCCAGTCCAGGGCCCGGCTCAGGAGCCTTTCCACCCACTTGGCTTACAGGAACCGGAACCGGGAGAAAGAGGTGTCAGGGGTTTTGTGGCTCTTGCTTTTCTGCAGGAAAACAGGTTGGGACTACTAGAGAAGAGGAGTCTCTTCTCCTCCTGTACAAGAGAGATGAGTTCCTAATCAGTACACTGAATCTGACTTTTTGGAACAGGAGGTGAGAGAGTGGATAGCAAAGGGACCCTCCCACTAAGGTCAGGGAAGGGACAAAGATAGAGCGGGCAGGAGTCTTGCAGCCATCCTTGTGGATGATAGGGGACTCATTGGAGATCCTGCATTCATCTCTCATGTACCTTGCAGCTGCCACCAGTACACCTGGACACCATGCAGCCTCAAGAAATTGTGGAAGAGGAGGAGCTGGAGCGGATGAAGGCCCTGCTACAAAGGGAAAATCTCATCCGAAGTCTGGGTATTGTAGAGCAGCTCACCCGCATTCTGCACCCCAGCCACCAGGGCCAGAAAAAACTTCACAAGTATCGGGTGAGAGTCCCTACACAGCCTCTCACAGAACAAGGGAACAAGGGCTATACTGGCACATGGTGGTGGCCACAGCCAAGGAGGCTAATGTGATGGTATCTGGCAGTGGAGCCTGGGAAAGCAGGGTATGCTGGACCTTGGGAAAGGGTCTGTTGGTTCCTTTTGCATCTGTTCCCAAGCTCCCTTGTTTTTAGTAATGACATCCAGCAAAGTGCAGCTCCCAACCTCCTCACTTACAAGAGACTTGTTCTCTATATTCCTGTCTTGCAGTAACCCAAACTCATGACTGACAACTAACAAGGCCACCACCCTCAGTGGCCTCTGTGTAATTCGTCCCTATCACTGCCAGTGCCATGGCTCTAATGGGAGAAAAGTAAACAGTTTTGGGCCAACAAAACAGCTGCCGAATTCACTGTTCCCTCGGCTAGTAGAAAACCTGTTGGGTCCTCTGTTTTTGTTGAACCCTAAAGGAGTAGCTGGTTAAACAGTGGCCACAGCCTAGAAGAGATTTCTTTCAGTTATCTATTTTCTTCCACCATTCCATCCAGACTCACAAGAAATGTGGTAAGGGGCTGCTCTTCTCCTCTAGCCTAGATTTCACCAGGACAGGCTGGGCAGTCAAGAACTGCAATCTGTGAGTTTGGTCCCATTGGTCCTCCTGAGAAGGGCTGCCAAAGAGCAGGTTCCTCACTTCCTGCATCCAGTTCAGCCCCACGAGTTGATCCCCAGGATCTTAGGGCCACCGTCAAGCATGAATGCTGCAGTTCCACATCATTCCTGGTGCCATCTGCAGCCCAAGAACTTCAACTGGATAAAAGCTCCAGCAGCCATCGGCCTCTGTTCATTGTCAATGAAGACATCTGGAAGGCACTATTTTCCCAGTGCCAGAGTCAGCCTTACGAGCCGTAAGTATGCAAAACCAGCTTTGGTCACTCTGACTCGTGCAAATTCCCACTAGCAAACATTACAGCTGGGATGCTTCCAAAATATTATATGGCACTTCCAGCAGTGTGGGAATGAGGAAGGTACTGGACCCATTTATTTACCTCCTATGTACTAGACCCTGGTTATAGAAATAGCAGAAATACAGTCCACAGCACTCAATAAACAGTAACAGGGATGTGGACAAGTAAACACACCAATTACAATACAGCGTGGTACTGATGCTGTAGGGAAGCATGGGATGCCATTCCTCTGTGTTGGGAACTGGGCAACAGTTGGGAAAGAGGTGAGCAAATCTCTTCTGTGAATATCAACTCAGGGGGACCCATGTTTCCACTGCAGAAGGCCAAGCCAGCAGAAGACTAGAAGCCATAAACCAAGCCCTGGCAGGACGAGTGTCATCCTCTTTAACCCCAAGCCAGGGCCATCTTCTGCAACGGGAAAGAGTGGTAAGTGGCTTATGGATTGAATGCACCTTGCCCTCCATGCTAGACTCTGGAAACAGAGCAGCCAAGGCCCAGGATCTCACCCTCTGCCCTGCCTCTGCACCCCTGCTGTAGCACAACCCTGCACTCCTGGACAGCAGGCACCACAGGTAAATGCAGGAAGGAAGCCCAGCACTCAGGCTCTCCTGGAGAGCCCCCTTCAGGTTTCCAAAGGGGCAAAGGGTCTTCAATCTTTGCTAACTCAGACCGCCACCAAACTTCAGTTTGAAAAGCCCTGGCCAGGAACCCTATTTGCATAAGGCAAAACACAAAGACGCCCATAATTCCTCAATTCCATAAGATTATTTCCGGATCAGTAAAGACTATAAGATGAAGAGAAGCCAGGGCGATGTGCTCATCTCTAACCTTCAAACCTCAGCCTGGATTTACCACTAGATGATGGGTCTGACCCCTGGGTGAGGCCCGGGACGGGAGGTTATCTGGGAGACAAGAAGCCCCTTTCCCAGAGGAGCCGAGTCCCCACGGCACGGGACTGTCGCCATCAGTGGACCGCCAAGAAGACGCCCTTCCCGCCGCCGTGGCGGAGACAGGCCGGCCTGGGCAGCCGTTGGGGCAGAGGGGCGGCTTTTGGCAACTGAACCCATCTTTTTATTAAAGTTCATGCCGTTTTGCAGGCGTGTCCTCTACCTCATTCCCGCCCGCGAATGGCAGGGAAGTCTCCTCCATAATTACAGTCAGGAAGGGTGGGCCTTGGAACGGTTCAAGCTCTGAAGTCACGCCCTCAGCCGGAAGCGGGAAGGAGGCGCAATCAACCCAGCTTCCTGCCTGCCCCCGTTACTTCCGGTTCCGCTCCTGGCTTCCGGTGCTGAAGCGTTTTGGGTTATTGAGGGCTGTTTTTGTCGACATGGCTGTTGCTCTGAACCTCTTGCTGGGCGGGCGTGTACGTGCAGCGGTCGCTCGCTGTGGGTTCGCGACCCGAGGGGTGGCGAGCCCAGGCTCTATCGGCCGCGAGCCGGACCCCGATTCTGACTGGGAGCCGGAGGAGCGGGAGCTGCAGGAGGTGGAGAGGTACCAGCTCCTTCCCGGGCCCTCAGCCTGAAACAAGGCCTCGTACCCCGGCGCCCCAGGCCTCGCCCTCTTGGCCCATAGGCGTTCTGCCGTGGCGTCCGCAGCGGCCCTTATTTCTCACCCGTTGTCAGGGGCGCAGAGTGTTAGCTCCCTTGGGACCACGGGTCCCTTCACCAGTGACGTATTTCATCGCCCGCTTAGAGAATTCGGCAGCAGCTTGTGGACTGCTGTTGTTCTAGGTGTTAGACTTACGGGGCGGTGTACTGAGCAAATCTGGGCTGGCTTATATGGCCAGGTTGCCCTTGCAAAGAGATGCGGGTTGGGCGCCCTGTGTTTAGCCCAAGGCTCTTAAACTACCCATCTAGCTTCCACGCATGGCTGCTGCCATTGGTTCTCTCCCCTAGAGCCCTGAAACGACAGAAAAAAGCCATCCGGTTCCAGAAAATTCGAAGGCAAATGGAGGTGCCAGGTGCCCCGCCCAGGACCCTGACGTGGGAAGCCATGGAGCAGATCCGGTAAGACTCTTGGTAGTTCGGATCTGCTGTGATGAGAAGTGAATGATATTGGGGCCTAAAACGCTGTTTTTATATCTTTTACTTTTTAGTATTTAAGATTTCTAACAGAAAAGTGAAATAAAACGAACTTCACTAAGACCCTCATCTAGGTTTAATAGTTTTTAACTTTCTGACATGGTTCATTTTTGCTGAAATTTTTAAATAGTAAATTGCAGGCGTCACAACATTTAACTCCTTTAAAGTAGATCATGACGTTCTTGACTAAGTTCCAGGGATGGAGCTTCCATGGTTTCATTTCTCTGAAGGGAGGATCCATATATTAGAAAAGAGATCCTTTTTTAAATGTGAAGTTTTTTGTTTTGAATAGGTAATATATTACATATGGCTCAAAATTAGAACAGTATAACATGACATGTATTAAGAAGTATTAATCCCACCCAGTCTCCTCTGGAGACTATTTTAAATAAAGTTTTCTGTGTCATTTTCTAGGTTTCCTTATGCAAATACAAACAAGCAAGTATGAATATAGAATTTTATTTTCACTTCCTTGATCACAAACAGTGTAATACTATGCTGTTCTGCACTTTGTTTACTTAACATATTTTTACACTTCCCGAGAGAGCTCCTCATTCTTTTTTGTAGATGCACAGTAAACTGTAGTTTATTTTACCAGTCTTTTATGGTGGACACTTGGGTTGTTTCCACCCACGTGCTGTAACAAGTAGTGCTCTAGTGCATAACTTTGTATACACAGCATTTCACATATCTGTCAGAAGTCTTTGTACATTTCCAGAAGTAGGGTTGCTGAATCTAAGAGCAAATGGATTTGCCATTTGATAAATATTGCTAAGTAGCCCTCCATAGGTCATGTACCATTTTTCCATTCCCATTAGAATGACTCTGGAATTGAGACTTAGAGTAAAGGGGATTCTGAGAGCTGATCAAGATTTTATGAGGCTGTAGCACCTTTGTCCTGTCAGCTTCCTCTCCTGTCTTGGATACCAGCTTTTTCAACGCTTACATCTTCCTACTTATCACCTCCCCTTTTGTGATCAATATAAATATCATTTTATGACAAAGAAAAAAAAACAGACCGTTAGGTAAGAACCATTTAAAGTTTCTTGGTCTTCCTCCTTACCTTCCATTCCCATTACCTTACACTTTATTCACATCTCAGGGGAAGTGGTAGCTCTTCACTAGTCTAGAACCAATCCTCTGGGTTCTCTAGGTCAGATCCCTACCTAATTGATGACTGCCTCCATTTCAACACCACTGAACTGAGCCTCAATAGGAAAATTTGCTCATGGCATTCTGCCACTTAAAATCCTTTCTTCACTGTTGCTTTGGGATAAACTCCAGAATCACTAAGCATGATACAATCTTGCTCCTTCTCACACTGTCACACAAGTTGAGCTGTTCCCAACAAAGGTGATGTACATTTTGTATTTCACATGCTTCTCACTCTGCCATTATTACCTTTGCTCTTCTTCCTCCCCACTCCCCTCTGCCAGCTTATTAAGGCTCAGCCTTTCAGACCAGCTCTAGCACAGACTTCCTGAAGCAATTCCTGGGCCACACTGCAAGTGTTGTGATAGCCTGTCCCTGGGTCTCTGAGTGCTCTCACAGCATCCTCTGCTGTGACACTTGTCATAGTGTTCTTACCTGTCTCCACCACCAGATTGTATGTTCTTTGAAGAGAAGGACAGTCTTCATGCATCCCCAGGTTTTAACTGGGGCCTGGTATGCAGTGGAAGGTGGTCAGCTGATATGAAATAAAGTTACTTGAGTGGCTGAGTATTGTCAGTGCACAGAAATGGAACACAGCCATTTAGTAGCACAAAATAGAGACTATGTTTGCAGTTTTTCCAAGCCCTCTTTCCATGTATTTATTGCTAGTATTATCAGTTAACTATCTTGATAGGAGACTTCACAGATTGAAAACCTGTTTCTTTTTTTCTTAGGTATTTACATAAGGAATTTGCAGAGTCCTGGTCAGTTCCAAGATTGGCTGAAGGCTTTGAGGTCAGCACCGATGTGATTAGAAGGGTTTTAAAAAGCAAGTTTGTACCCACATTGGAACAAAAACTGAAGCAGGATCAAAAAGTCCTTAAGAAAGTTAGGCTTGCCCCCTCGCTCCGGCAGCTCCCAGGCTCTGGGGTTACCTTGAAACCACTTTCTGCAGGCCATTCTGTATCAGGCTCTTTGCTGATGCCGGGGGATGAAGTCTCATCCAAAGGCCATGTTCACATCACAGCATTGAGAGTGATCAAATCGAACACTCACAGTACAAATACACCAAGGAGACAGAAGGGAAGGAATAAAGGAATCCAGGGCCTGGAGGAGGAGAGCTTCATGCCTGTTACTGAAGCCCTAGGTCATCTGAGAGAGCTGCAGAAGTACTCCACCAATGATTGTGAGGGCACCAGGGCAACTGACTGTGATGGATGGCCGAGTGACAAGAAGCTGGAAGAGTTGAAGGCAGGGGAGCCAGATGACCAGAACTTTAGCAACAAAGTAGTACAAAGGGGGCGAGAGTTCTTTGACAGCAATGGGAACTTCCTGTACAGAATTTGAGCGGAACCTGGCTTGTGGTGATGCTTCTCGAAACACAGCTGAGCAAGTGTATTTGGATCTGCCTGGATTTCTGTGGATGGATTATCCACCTTGGAATGGGGGGAAATGATGAGCCTGGAATGTGAGATGAAAGCTGCTTAGATCTGAACCTGACAAAGGGGAGAGAACTTCACAGAGCAGATATGTATGGAAGAAGGGTGAGTGACTGGCTGGGTGGATTCCAGCCTCCTGGATCACTGCTCCTAGTCTGACCTGTGTGGATCTTCAGGATTTACCCTTCTTTCCTGGGCTCTTTGTTGAAACCAGCCTGTGTTGTGTTGCATGTGTTGTTAGGAGTTTTTGTGATACTTTCAGTATATGTTTGGGAGGAAATGAAAAATTTGCGTTTTCACCTCATTTACTTTTTGATTAATGAACTCTTTTAACAGTTCTGGAACTGCTTAGTCCATTGGTTGATTTCATTATGTGCGAAATAAAGTAAAATGTAGCAGTCTGTGTTGATTGGTGCTTTCTGGGTTTGGGAGGGTTTCCCTGTGAAGGGAAGGGAAGAGGCAAAGGGTCCCTTGTCTAAATATTGGGAGAGAGATGGGGCTAGAGGAACCCCCAACAAAGAGCTCTGTGCAGATCAGTCCTACTCAGTGATGGATTTTTTTTTCTATTAAAAAAAAAAAGCTGAAGTAGAGTTGATTTTTAATGTTTCAGGTGTACAGCAAAATGATGCAGTTATATATAAATCTATTCTTTTTCAGATTCTTTTCCATTATAGGTTATTATAAGATACTGAATATAATTCCCTGTTCTATATTATACAGCAGGCTCAGTGATGGATTTTGACAGCTAAAAACTGGATATTAGGCCTTCCCTAAACACCCAATCTAAAGTGGCTACTCTGAGGAGGTGGGTATAGCTCAGTGGTAGAGCACATGCTTAGTTAGCATGCACATGATCTTGGGTTCAATCCCCAGTACTTCATTAAAAAAAGTAGCTCCTCTTTTAGTTGCTAGGGCTCTGAAAGAGATTGGGGTATGGGGGTTTGACAAAACAAAAGAAAAATATGCAAAACAAGCAAAGACTTAAGGGCTCTCAACATAATCTCTAGCCACTTCTAAAAGGTTAAGTATCTTACAGTTTTTATCAGATTTTTACAAAGGTATTGTGATTTGCACAAGAACAGCTGCTAGGCCCCCTTTTACAAATAAGGAGCTGGTCTCAGGTTTTTGGATATGCCCAAGACCACACAGCTGCAAGTGAGTGACAGCACTGAGACTGCGGGACTTGAACTCAGTTCTGATTCTCTCTTTTTTTTTTTTTAATTGAGTTATAGTCAGTTTACAATGTCGTGTCAGGTCTGATTCTTAATTCAAGGCTTTTAAAATTCCAGAAATCTAGCACTGCCTGGCATAATTTCTGTTAATTTACTGATTGTTTTAGAAATACTTAACACTGGAAAGCGATTATCAATGGACCAATAGAATGAGACATGGCAAGCAACATAAGAGTCCAATGACAGTTTTCAACGATGTCTCACTTTAACAATTTACCAACAAAAAATGGCTCAGAATTTGAATATATGAAGGATATTTAATGAAAACATTGATATTCCAACCCTGTCATTCCCAGTCTGTTCATGTATCTCACTGCTATTTCAAATGCTATTAATAGCAATTGCAACATCACTGATTACTGTTAACTTGAGTGTTCAGTAAAAATGGCAAGGCCCTATCATATGCCAATCAAAGTTAGAAAATCCACATTCTGGTAACAGCAGTGGACAGATAGGACCTTGTTATCCCTGCTCTGTCACTATCATGTAACAAACGTTTATCAGTATTTTTATGATTTTAAAAAAATGGTATTTTGCCATTAGAAACTTATAGGCATTTCGGAGGAGCAAGATGCTATTTGTTTAAACTTCCATTTATGACTCCTGCAAATTGTGCCCTTTCCCCAGGGGGCTATGGAAAATTAGAAGCTTTTATTGCAAGCTTGGATATGTTTTCCATTTGTCTCATCCCATACCATTCTAATGCTCACTAAGCTTAAATCTTTTTTTCCATTCTTGCAAATACTGGTCTTTTAAGGCTTTTGCATTTACTAATTCTTTGTCCCCAGATTTTCACTTGGCTTGCTCCTCGGTTCTTGTCATTCAGGTCTCAGGTCAATGTTGCTTTCTTAGGCCTTCCCTAATCACCCAGCTCCCTTCATGTTCTATCACCACACCTTGTTTAATTTTCCCCAGTATTTGAAATATATTACGACTGTATTATTTGTCATCACCCACCTTTCCCGCATTACAAGGTAGATCCCATGAGTGCAGGAGACCTGTCTGTGTTCATTGCTGTAGTTCCAGCTCTCAACATAGATTTCAATATTGGTTGGGTGAATGAAGAAATGAATAGGGAACTTGATACCTATCAGCTGGTCCACAATGGCAGAAAGCTGTGCATTTTACATTTGCCAGCCTACACATCCAGAACTCAGCCAGCAAGGCCTAAGCTTCCTGTAGGTCGACCTGTTCTTGTTCTGTCCTGTCCTGTCACTGTGTCTCAGATCCTAATCCACCAGCACTGAGGTGTTCTGGGGAACTGTCCCCACTCCCACCCCCACAGCCCCAGCCCAAGCTGGGAGGCTGGAAAGGGGGAGGGAATCATTCAGCCTGTGTTCCACTGGGCCAGGGTCTTAGGACCCCATAGTGCTCTGTCCCCAGGCAGTCCTGTTTTAGGACATGATGAAGGACTTTGACACCACACTGGATGAGGTGGAGCTGCACTTTGGGGACACAGGTGAAGCATCTGATGGAGGACGCAACAGATGACAAGGCAACATTGGACAAGACTGTGCCCAAGTTGGAGAGAAAGTGACTGGGTGGAATGGGCACCTCAGCAATCCTGGGGCCAAGCTCTAGAGGCTGCAAACTATAACAGAAGGGATTTAAGTCCCTCCACCCTTGAGGGTACATATGTCACTTATCTGCAAAGGGCCACTTCTACCTCTCTGTGCAGCTGAGATTCAAGCTAAGGAGGGGTGGGTAGGGGGAAGCTTAGTAAAAAATACCAGATGAGCTCTTGAACCCTAGTGTGAGCATAAGAGCTTTGTTTGTTTTTTGCTTAATCTATTACAGAAATTTTCAAACATTCAAAAGTAGAATATTGTAATGCAATGAACCCCTGTGTACCCATCACCCAGCTTTAACATTTAACAAATGGCCCATCTTTTTTCATTATCCTGCATACTTGCCCCACATCTCCCCCTGGCTTATTGTAAGGCAAAGCCAGACATCATATTATTTAACTGGTAAGTACTTCAGTATGTGTCTCAAAGAGATAAGGACTGCTTTTTAACATAGGCATATAAGCCATTACTACACCTTGAAATTTTTAGTAATTCTTTAATATCAGCTAATCAGCTAATATCCTCATAGTATTCTGGTTAATTTCTTTGAATTGGGATCCAGACAATGCATCATGTCATTATGGCCCAGAAGTCTCTTTTATTCTAAAGTGGTTTACCCTTCCACTTTCTTCTCCTTGTCATTTGACAGATCATTTGACCCATATAATTTTCTGCATTTTGGATATGGTTGATTTTATCCTTACAGTTTTTTTTTTAACTTTTTTTATTGAGTAATAGTCATTTTACAATGTTGTGTCAAATTACAGTGTAGAGCACAATTTTCCAGTTATACATGAACATACATATATTCATGGTGTATTTTATCATATTCTAACTATTCCCTGTATTTCCTATGAACTAGTAGTTAGGTTTTTTTTTTTAATTGAAATATAGTCAGTTTACAATGTTGTGTCCATTTCTGGTGTACAGCACATTTCAGTCATACATATACATACATATATTCATTTTCATACTCTTTCATTACAGGTTATAACAATATATCAAATATAGTTCCCTGTACTATACAGAAGAAACTTGTATACATATTTTATATATAGTAGTCAGTATCTGCAAATCTTGAACTCCCAATTTATCCCTTCCCACCCCCTCCCCCACTGGTAACCATAAATTTGTTTTTTATGTCTGTGAGTCTGTTTCTGTTTTGCAAATAAGTTCATTTGTCTTTCTTTCTTTCTTTTCTTTTTTTGATTCCACGTATGAGTGATATCATATGGTATTTTCCTTTCTCTTTCTGGCTTACTTCGCTTAGAATGACGATTTCCAGGTCCATCCAAGATCTCGAGGTTTGATCATGTTTAGCTCTCGGCAATGGGTGATGCTGTGTATTTCCTATGCATCTCACCAGGAGACGATGATGTGATGTTACCACTGATTAATGAGTTCAGATATGTCAGCCAGATCTGTCCATTATAATATCTCTTACAAGATCTTTTCCCCAACAAGGTAGATATAGATCATTACCATCACTCCTGAAAATTCACTAATTTTCTTCCCAATTTTCATTCCCAAAGTCAATCACTTTTCTGAAGTTTTTCTTGCTCAAGAAGCTGCTATAAACGGCATCATATACATGACACTCTCGTGTCTGGCTTCTTTCGTCTATTCAGTTATTTTTACTGTATGAACACGCCACAGTTTATTTATTCATTTTCCCACTAAGGGCATTAATGAGTGAAAATTCCGGTATCCAAAGGTAACAGCTGGCGGGACTGCGCGTCCATTGGCTCCTAAGGCGTTCCTCTTCTCTCCCCTCACACCGGCCCCGCATCTTCATGCGTCTCGCCTGAGGTTCGGCCGCAGTTCGGAAGCCCTAGAGTTCCTGGCTGGAGGCTAAATTTGTGAAGTAGATTTGATTGACAGCCAAGATCCCCAGTGCTCGGTGCCCTCCGGACTCCGAGGTGGTTTCGTCCATTTCAGGAAGTTCTGAAAATCGAGCAAGTGCCCAACGCTTGCTTGAGTGAGGCAGGAGGAGAACTGGCGTACCCTTCAAAGTTAAAGACATAATCCTCTTTTGAAAGGAACGCTCGCCGCTATCCAGGTATGGGACTGGAACGATGACGCGTTGCCGCTCGTTCTGAAATGTCCCTTCCAGGACGCCGTCCCTTTCCCCTTACGCTAAGCGCTGGGCGAGCGTAACGGACTTCCGGGAGGTCTAGGAAGTCGCCTTTCTCTTTGGCTGGAGGCGGGTTTTTCTGCGGGTGCAGACCCGAATCCCGCTGACAAGCCGAGTGGACCGGGAGGGGCAGGACGGGGCACGGAGGCTGCAGGCCTGAGGCGAGGTCCCCTGAGGCTGCGGCTGCCTGACTGAGAGGTGGCCATTCATTCCTCGAGTGTGGCTGAGGAGCGAGGGCCCCTTCGGGGGCTCTTTCGAAGTCAGCTGCCAGACCTGAAGGAGAACCACCCTGCGCTTACCCTGGGCCGCTGCTGGCCTTCTCAGAGTGGAGGGCACCCCACTTCTTCCACCCTGCGGCTGAGGTGACCGCTGCCATGGCTTTTCCCCATCGGCCGGACGCCCCAGAGCTACCTGACTTCTCCATGCTCAAGAGGCTGGCTCGAGACCAGCTCATCTATCTGCTGGAGCAGGTCAGTGCCCGCCACGCCGGGGGCCTTCACTGCATCAGCAGTTTTGCACTCTCTGGATGAATAGTTCTTTCTTCCTGAGTTCCCTTGATCTTGCTCTTGGCCCTTGGTATTGTCCTTGGAGCTTCTGTGGCAGGTCCAAAATGAAGCCGGAGGAAAACCGGTGGCAGTAAGGAAAAAAACCGGTGGCTGGAGGAAAACCGGTGCCTGGGATAACCTGACCAGGGAATTAATGGAAATCACCCCCTCCCTTTTTTTTTCCATACAGGCAAGGGAGACACCACTAGTGCCAGGCATCACTGGGGATGGAAAGATAGTTAAGACATCTTTGTCCTTAGGGATTTTACACTCCAGTGGGATGTATGAAACACAAAGTACCCCACACAGGGTGTCATGAGTAAGTGGTAAGGGAGTGATAGCTAGGGTGCCTGAAACAATCATTTCTAGCTAGAGTGATCTAGCAGTTTTATGGAGCTGGAGTTGAAGATAACCATATTTTCCTTGGAGATGGGAGGGGATGTTCCAGGCAGATGGACTGGTAGGAGCAGAGCTGAGGAACAGGGAAGGACAAGGCATGTGGAACAGGGAAGAGAACGATTAGAAGTTACACTGTAGGCATTAGGCAGCCACTGAAGATTTTTTCTTCCATCTGTGGCATGAAACAATACTTGAAGATAATTCTAATAGCTGTCATGGAGTTGGGTAAATGGGCAACAAGAAGGCCAGTTAGGAGACCATAGATCAGACTGAAGTAATAACAAAGGCCCATGCAAACTTAGTGGCAGTGGAAATGAAAGGGAGTGATGGATTTTTAAGTCATGGTGAAAGAAGACTCAAAGATTTATTAATTGGTTGTAAAAATTAAGGGAGAAGCAAAGCTGAGTTTGAGATTTTTAACTTGGGTTAATAGGAAAACAGTGCTGTTACCACAATTGTAAGGATTACATATATAGTCATTTGTTTAATGTCCATTTCCCCCACTAGATTGGAAGGTCCTTAAGGACACGGAACATATCTGTTTTGTTCAACATTGTATACCCAGTGAGTACCCAGCTTAGAGTCAGGCACTTAGCATGTGCTTAATAAATATTTGTTGCATGAACATTGAATGGAAGTGAGAAAAAGAATTAGAAAGAGAAATGGGTTTGGTGAGGGAAGTTGATTAGTTTGGGTTTGGATAGGGTGAAGTTAAGATGCTAGTAGGAAGTACTGCTTGTAACATTCAGCAGATAGAAATGTAGGGTTGCGGCTGGGGTGAAGATGGGGACTTAGGAGAACCTCAGGGGATGTGAAACCATATTTTATTTCTCTGTAATAGGTCCTGGATGGTAGCACAGTGATTTGCACATGAAAGACACTCAACAAATGTCTGAGGAGTTGAAAAGAGATGCTAGTTAGAACCACTAAAAAAAATTCTATTACATGTTCCATGTATCTCTTAACCTATTTTTGTTCATATTACCACCAGCTTATCAGGTCCTCATTTATTACCCCATGCTTGGGCTGCTTAATCACATGAATGGACTGTTGCATTAATCATATGAATGGACTCCTTGCTTCTGGTTTCTCATATCTCCAATCCATTTTACCCTCAGTTCCCGGATTTACCTAACTGAAATTCTCAGCTAAGTGGATGCTTCAGTGCACAAAAGCTTTCTGTTTTCCCTTGTTCTGTAGAAGATGAAATCCAAATTCCCCAACTTGACATTTGGAACCCTGCATGCTCCAATTCTAGTCAAATGTTTCAATCTTGTTTCCCACCATTGCCCTACATCAAGATTTCTCAACCTGGGTGCTGTTGCATTTTGGCCTGACTTTTTGGGCTGGTAAATCCTTTGTTGTGTGTCCTGTGCATTGTAGGATGTTTAGCAGCATCCCTAACCTCTACCCACTAGATGCTGGTAACATCCCCTGCACCCAGGTTGACAACCAAAAATTTCTGCAAATATTGTCAAATGTCCCCTGTGGGGCAAAATCATCCCTGGTTGGGAACCACTGCCTTACATGTACCTTACCCATCAGCCAGACAGAATTGCTTGTTCTGCCCTCACATTCAGCCTGTTCGCTTTCCCTGGCCTTTGCTGGTTTGCCATCTTAATTTATCACTGCCAACACTCTACCTATTTGTCAAGGCCTAGATGAGAGGAAACTTTGAATGACTTCCCCCTCTCTGCTGCCCAGTATGGCCTCTCCTTCCTCTGGACAGATGAGAGATTAGCATCAGGAGTGATGAAATGGGAACCAGATGACAGGGATTTGGGGTGGTAGAGGGGGTGGGTGGGTGAGGACCATCCTGGGCTATGTTTTCTGCCTTGGACTTAGGTTATTTTTGTAATTAGAAGATAAATGTTATTTAAAGAGATATTTGGCAGTTAGTTGAGGGGTTGCAGGATATACGGTACGGATTTGTTTTGTTTGGCTTTCTTCAGCATGAGATCAGGGTTATCAGGAGGCAGAGTGGAGGAGGCAGTGCAGTAGAGCAGCAATGATGGAGGACAACAAGGTCACTAGCGAGCAGGAGGGTTGAGTGATAAAGACTTAACCTTAGAAAGAAGGTGAAATATCTTTCCACTGGTGCAGAAAATGAGAAGACAAAATAGGTGAATATGTAGAGAAATGTCAGCTGTGAATATAGACCATAAATTAGGGGCTGGGGTAGATGAGGTCTAGTGCCCTTCCACCTCAGAGACTGTGCTTCCATTTTATGGATGGCTGGATGGGCTCTCAGCCAAGGGAGCTTGTGTGACCTGTGAGTGACCCAAGATACTGTCTCTGTCTCAGCTTCCAGGAAAAAAGGACTTGTTCATTGAGGCAGATCTCATGAGCCCTTTGGATCGAATCGCCAATGTCTCCATCCTAAAGGTACCTGCCCCTTTACCCAGGTGGGCTCAGGCCCCTCTTTCCTCATTAAGCAGTTTTTCTTTTGGTGAACAGTATGAGGTACTAAACAGTGACTACCCTTATAGGGTAGATATAGGTAGCTGAGTTGAGTGGACAAAACAGGATTGATAATGCTGTTTGTATTCTTTTTGAATTGTTTTATTTTTGGTTTCTCTTTTGGCACTTTGAGGAAGGTTCAGTGGGATGGTCATCAGGGAGATACCTTGTTCCTAGAATTAACATAAATGGGAGGGAGCCCTTCGAGAAGAGCCCTGTCTTTGTATCACACTTTGGGTTTCTAAGCACTTTTATATCCATTGTTTTGTTGGATTCTCTCTGTAGCAACATGAAGTAGACAAACTGTACAAAGTGGAGAACAAGCCAGCTCTCAGCTCCAGTGAACAGTGAGTATCTGGGAAGGTCTGTCTCAGCTCCAAGCTGGAGGAGGTCCCTGCACATTTGCCTTTCATGGCTCCTTGGCCAAGATCTGCACCATGATATTTGTGATACGGTTCACCTCCCTGCACTTCTACAGTTTCATCCATTAGTTATGCTTTAGCCTCTTGATTTGTCCCCCTTCCTGCAGTTCCCCCCTCCCTTGTCTCTTCTCTCTAACCCAATCTACCATCTTTAACCAGATTGATTAATCTTTCAAAAATATTTTCACTGTGCCCCTCTCAAGAACCTTCAAGGCTTCCTTTACTTACTGAGTGAAGTCCGCATCACTCACCACAGATTCCCAGGCCGTCTCCAGGGAGGCCTCACACCCCTTTTCCAGCCCGGTCTCTCAGAGATGCCCTGGAGCTTGACTCAGTATGCGCTCTCACGTGCTTCCAGTTCTGTGCTCATACCTCCATGCTTTTGGCCACTCTGACCACCCTGCCTGAAATTCTTTCCTATCTTCACTGCTCTTGTAAAAATACCCAGCCTTCAGAGCCCAGCTCCCCTCCTCCATGTGGCTCTTAGTTGCCATCCCAGGGTGATTTTCTCCTCCTCTGGATTTGCATGGGGTTTAGTGTTTGTCCTGTTCACTTGGCACAGTCAGTCACATACTGCCTGTTGTCTGTTTTCTGTTTTTATTTTTTATATTTCTCAACCTAAGTAATGTACACCCTCCCTTGGAGGAAAAAAGTTCTCCTAGATACATAGAGAATACATCCATGAACCCCAGTTTGAAAAGCATTATTTTATATACTTTCTCGTAATGTGTTTTTTAACGCTTGACTGTTAATCTACTCCATACATAGGTGCATCTTATTTTGCCCAATAGACTGTAACTTATTTGAGAGCAGGAGCTCCTGGGTCCACCATAGGGCCAACAAGTGCCCCCAGCTCACCCCAGTATGCCTGTCTTATCAAGGGGAGTCTCCTATGGTTGATATGTGGTCGGCCAAGAGAGCTGGCATGGCTTTGGCTGGGGTGAGAACTGTAGCAAGTGGTGAAAGGGTTGACATTGTTCCAGTTTCTACCAACTTCATTATTTTTCTTCATGAGGTTTTTTTTTTCCCTTCTCTCCCATAGATTGTGCTTCTTGGTCAGACCTCGCATCAAGAATATGCGGTACATTGCTAGTGAGTGTGCCGGGCTGTTCCATGTAACTGAGACCTGGGGAAGCATGGGAAGGTCTAAGGGCCTTGGCCGTAAGAACCCTTTAAGGAGAAAAGACTTGCTTGGGCTGGCCATCCCCCTTGTAGAGGCTCTCCACTTCCTTGCTCCTAGTCTAACAAGTGGCCCATGGCATTCTAGGTTGCATCCCTTCTGTCTGTAGGTCTTGTCAATGCTGACAAATTGGCTGGCCGAACTCGTAAATACAAAGTGATCTTCAGCCCTCAGAAGGTGAGTTTGGATCCTGGTGGGCATGGGATAAGATAGAACAGAATTGGGAACTGGGAAAGGGGAGGGGAAGGGGCCAACAGCTGTATCTCCCTCTAAGCAAATTATGTGTGACTGAACAAAATATCTGTCATTGTCTTTTCTTTAATGTAGTCCTGATCATTTAGCAGAGGGTCTGTCATCAAACTTCCCTAGATAAGATTGTGGGATTATGAGAGGTGGCATCTACATAGATTTCTTTTCTTTTCTCTTCTTTTCTCTAATTGAAGTATAGCAAGTTATAATGTGTCAGTGTCTGGTGTACAGCATAGTGTTCCAGTTATGCATATAGATACATATATTCATCTTCATATTCTTTTTCATTAGAGGTTATTACAAGATATTTAATAGAGTTCCCTGTACTATACAGAAGAAACCTGTTTTTCATCTGTTTTTATGCATAGTGGAGACTTCTTTAAATGAAAAGATTGACAGTTTTGAAGTAGAACCTACTATGTATACCTTCTAACACAAATTCCTGTATGGTAATGGTACACAACGTTATGGCTTTTCAATGACTTTCTACCTATATCCCTTTAATAATAAGTATAATAAATCATCCCTCACCATGCTCCTCTAAGGCATGTGGCTGGGCTTTCCCTGGGTTGTTAGAACTATACCAGTGTACTTTGGAAAAACATTTTCTTGCACAGGAAGGGAAACTTAGAGACCATTTTACTGTACCTGACTTCGAGTAGCTTAGGAAACTGAAGCCCACAGTCACACAGTGAGTTAGCATAGCCAGGCTAGGTTTCTTCCGTCTTTACTTCAATAACTGCAGTGTTTGGTGATCTATCAGAGTATCTCCGTTTCTCGATTCCATCAAGCTCCCCTCTCATCCCCACATCAGTGGGGTGCATCGTAGGTACATCCTCAATCTCATTGATTGGGAGGAATGATGTACCAAGCCATAGACCTATAAAAGCTATACCAAGCAGTGCATACCACACCTAGAGCAGGTAGAAATTAAACTGGAAAGCACAGGGATTTATTCCTTTGCTATTTTCCTAAGAAAATTCTAGAGAAAATAGCAGCAGGTAAGACTAAAGATGCTGAAGCCAAACTGTTTCAGTGTGAATCCTTGCTTTAGCACCTATTACCTGTGTGATCTTGGAAAAGTTATTTAACTGTTCTGTGTCTTAGTTTTCTCATCTATAAAATGGAGTTGATAATAGTGCTTATCTTTTTTAAATGAGATGACTTTCAGTTTCTGTTGAGATGTCTAGTGGAATCACAGGCTTCTACTGTTTTCTTATCACATAAAAGGACTAAAAGGAAAGAACCAATGACCTTCCTTTGAAGATCATTTGAAGATTGATAGCACAATTTTACAGCTATTTATTTATTTAGTGTTGGTTTCTTTTCTTTCTTTCTTTCTTCTTCTTCTTCTTCTTTTTTTTTTTTGTGGGGAGAGTAATTAGATTTGTTTATTCATTTTAATGAAGATACTGGAGATTGAACCCAGGACCTCATGCATGCATACCCTCTAAGGTATACCCTCCCATCACTGAGCTATACCCTCCCCAATCTTTCAGCTATTTATCCTGTTCAGGAATACAAATATATCAAGTATAACATTGTTGTTAGGGCAAGGAAATTATTGAGTCAAATAACCAATCAGAATTACAAGTTGCTTTTGAATGTTATTAAAGGAGCTTTAGTAATAATTCCTAGTTTTTGGAGTCTCACAAAACCCTTTTTTTCAAATTTTACTTCCAAGAACAGATCTGTTTAAATAGGGAATAGGACAAGTTGGTAATAGTTTCAAATAATCCTGTAAACCTCCATATCACACAGAAGAACAAAATTGATATTGATATTTTTAAGTGAATTTTCTCTTTCTAACACCCTATCTAGTCAAATTCTTTGACCTAATTTTCCATCACAGGATGATCTCTCCCTCATTAGCTGTAGGGAAGAGGAAATCTTTATCTCTTCCTGAGACCCTTTTTGTTAATTGTGAACATTGGCAGTCTTCAAACCAGGCTCTGGAATTCCATCAGTTAGCATTAGAAGTAGGCCCTTCAATTTCAGTTTTACTGACAGAAATGAGTGAGGGGTAATTAGGACTCTTCTGTGTAACCATAAAACAAGGAGCACATAGCATTAATCTGCCACATCTCATAGAGCTTTGAGCGTCAAGAGAGGTAATCCTTCTGAAACACTAACAACAATGCCTAGTACATGTAAAATGCGTCCTACACACCCACTGTTATTATTGTCATCATCCTTATTAGACGGAAGTGCCCTCAACTTTCTTATTACCTTCAAATGTTTCATCCTTTTCCTACCCATCTCAAAGGAGGACGAGCCACTGGCCTTGTCCCATCTAAGATCAGCAGCTCACCCGTGTTCTTGGCTCCATCTCTGCCTTCCTCCTCCACTCTCTTGCTTCATCAGGTAGACTGTTTATATCTTCAACCATGTCGGTCTCTTCTAAACAGTTCTCCATCCTTCATCTCTTGTCCCTATCAGGGACTCTCCCTTCTTTCATGGCCAGGCTTCTGTTCGGAATTATCTGCTGTCACTGCTTCTGCTTCCTCACATCCACCTCCATCTTTTCATCTAGTCCCCTAAGGCCTCTGTTGTCAAATCCAGTGATATCTATTTTATGTTCATCCTCCTTAACTTATCTGTCAGTGGACACTGTTGCTCATTCTTCTTTGAAGCTCTGACCTCCTCTGCCTTTAGAGGTGCCGTTTTCTTCTGGTCCCACCTCTCTATGTATTCTTCCTCAGTCTTCTCTGCCAGGTCTTGGACTGTGCACCCTTTTAGTTTTGGTTCCCTGGAGTCCTACCCTTAGCTCTCTTCTCTCTGTGTGGTCTTTGGACAAACCACCCACTTTAAATGCATCATATGTGCCATTGACCCCCCCAAGACTGTATGTCCAGACCTCCCTCAGTGTCTCCAGAGGTCCCATGGACATGTCCTAACCAGAAGTCCCTCCATCCTCTCTCACGCACTGTGCTTTACCTACACCTGCTCCTCCTCCTCTTTTTCTAGAACCTCTCATGCCCTTCTTCCCATCTCTGCCTGCAGGACTCACCCTTCCATGACAGTTGAAGTCCCTTCTCCTTTGTAAAGCTTCTCCAGTCTCTCAGGAAGAAAAATACAATCAACTTAATGACTAAATAAAATGGCTGAAAAGGAAACAAAGCATTAGGCTAGATGATAACGGTGGTCCTTTCTAGATCTAAGAGTCCGGGTTTGCTAATCTTTTTCATTGGGTTCAACAAGTGTGGTCCTCAGCAATGACCACAGAGGAACTCCTAAGAAATGAAAAGACCAGAGAAGACGGTTACTAATCAGCTTCCCTTTCTCTTCCAGTTTTATGCGTGTGAGATGGTGCTTGAGGAAGAGGGCATCTATGGAGGTGAGAGGAGATGAGTGTGAGTGGAAGGGGGAGGGCATGTGGAAGAAGGACATAATGGTTGTTCCCATCTCCTCCTTTCCCATGTCTCATTCCTGTCGGCCTATCGGGAGGAGAGGGTCCTGAGAATAGGAAGTCAGACCCCAAATTAGAACACTAGTGAGACAGCGTGAAAGGGATGCCAGGGTTCCAGTTGGAAATTACCAGCCGCTGTCCTCTCACCTTTCAAGACTTCCACCAGGAGAAATTGTGTCTTCTTTCTCTGTGTTTGCCTCACTCCATCCTCCATGCAACACAAACCTGGTCATGGTACTCCCTGCTAGAAATCCTGCAGTGGCTCTGAATAAAGCCCAGACTCCTCAGCGTGGCTCCTCCGCCTCTTCAGTCTGGCCCCTTCCTGGCCTTTAGCCTCATCACATGCCTCTCCTATCTCCCGACTCACTACCCTACAGCCCTGGGGACTTCACACATCTGTTCCTATTGCCTAGAATATTCCTCACTCTACAACTTTTTGCCTACCTAGACCATACTCAAATTCTAAGCCTAATGTCACTTTTTTAGGGAGGTCTTTCCTCTACCCCTAGTTGAGGTTAGATCCCTGAAATATTTGTGTCCATGGATTGCTGTTTTACTTCTTTGGAGCACAAAACTAATTACGTTTGTCTGGTGCTCAACTCTCTTTCTACACTGGAGGCTCCAGAAGTTAGGAGTGTGTCCCTCTTCACCACCACATCCCCAATGTTTAGCCTGGTGCTTGCACATATGTGGCTTTCAGTCAGTATTTAATGAATAGTGAATGAATGTATGTTTTGCCAGCACGCTAATGAAAACACACCATTTATCACATTGTATTATAGGCTGTTATGTACGTGTCTCCTTTCCTTACCAGCCTGTGGGCCCCTTCTGGGCAGAAACTGTACCTTATTCATCTCTGAGCATCCTGTGCTTAGTGCAGTACCTGGCGTGTGGCAGGCACTCAGGAATTTTTGCATGACTGTGGTGGACCATCCTTTTTTTTTTTTAATACATTTTTAAATTAAAAAAAATTCTTATTTTGGGGATAGGCAATTAAGTTTATTTATTTTTAGTGGAGGTACTGGGGATTGAACCCAGGACCTTGTGCATGCTAAGCAGGAACTCTACCACTTGAGCTATACCTCCCCCGTGGACCATCCTTCTTAATGTGGAGCTACGTGCCTTCTGCAGGGAGGCTGATGCTCTCTGTACCCACAGATGTGAGCTGTGACGAATGGGCCTTCTCTTTGCTGCCTCTTGATGTGGATCTGTTGAGCATGGAACTCCCAGAATTTTTCAGGGACTACTTTCTGGTAAATGCAGGGCCCTTGGGTCTTGGCATCGAGGGGTGGGGACAAACATGGGGTCCCGTGGGCTAGAAATGTGGATTTAACCTTCGTCCAACTCATGTAATTTATTATGAGTGATCGTGATTTGGAGATTGAATGTTACTGGTTGATGTCCATGGGGCTTCCTTTGGGATCAATGAAAATGAGCTCTTTCAAGCATTGCCCAGACCCTGCCTTTCTGCTCCAGGGCTTCTAGGCCTAG
Source organism: Camelus ferus (assembly GCF_009834535.1). Classification (NCBI taxonomy): domain Eukaryota; kingdom Metazoa; phylum Chordata; class Mammalia; order Artiodactyla; family Camelidae; genus Camelus; species Camelus ferus. The sequence continues at coordinate 11,242,050 of NC_045722.1, read as the reverse complement.
CCACTTTCCAGATGGATCTGTCGGGCTGATCCATATCTTTGTGGCCCATGTGGTCCCTGCAGGAAGGAGATCAGCGCTGGATCAACACTGTGGCACAGGCCTTGCACCTCCTCAGCACTCTCTATGGACCTTTTCCTTACTGCTATGGAATTGGCAGGTGTGCCAAGGTGAGCAGTTTTGTTGTCCTGATAGTCCCTATTTCACCTGCTGTCTACCCACTGAGGTTGTTCATGGGCACCTGTGATGTGAGGTATATTCTTTACTTTGCTTTTATTGCTCCAGAATAGGCCTCAGAGAGAGCTTGTGTGGCTAACAGAATGGCAAGAGCCAAGGTCCTCTGGGCAGCATTCCTAAATCTTTAGGGGCAGAGATATTTCTTCACTGGTGTGGGGGAGGATGGGGAGGGATGGACACAGATGGGTGTCGAGTAGGTAATATTGTTAATAATTAGCTTCCCTCTTGGGATCAAGGAGAAGTGTCACATGAGGTATCAAAGAGGTTGGGTTCTGTAGGAGTGGGGCTGCAGTACGGACCTGGACATAAGATTGAGAATTTCTTGGGTCCTGGCAGATGTCACATGAATTGTGGAGGAACCTGGAGGAGGAGGAGGATGGTGAAACCAAGGGCCGAAGGCCAGAAATTGGACATATCTTTCTCCTGGACAGAGGTAAACTATGCTCAGCACTCCTCTCATCCGTGGACCTAGAAGACATGAGAATGTGGAAAACATGGTAACACAGTTAGGATCCTCAAGTTGGGGCTGTAAATGCCAGTGTTAATTGGGATCATGGGCCCTTGGGCCCCTTGGAAGGCACTTGAGCTGATACTGAGCAAACTGGGTAAGAGGCTGCGTCAGGGAGGACCCTCATGGTCAGGGATCTCGCTTTCAGACATGGACTTCGTGACGGCACTTTGCTCCCAGGTGGTTTACGAGGGCCTGGTGGATGACACCTTCCGTATCAAATGTGGTAAGTGGCATCTCGGCGGGATGGAGGTGTCCTCAGCTCCTGGAGCCTCCCGCGGTGGGGCGGGGCTTGTGGGAGAGACCCAGACTCTGACTATTTGGCAGGGCTTCCAAATAGTTTGGGGGGCCTTTAATGGCAGTTCAAGAAAGGGAGGAGAAGGAAGGCCTCATCAGAGATCCTCATAGCTGTCCCCTCGTGCTTTCAAAGGGAGTGTTGACTTTGGCCCAGAAGTCACATCCTCTGACAAGAGCCTGAAGGTGCTACTCAATGCCGAGGACAAGGTGAGTGCTTAGGTCCCAGAAGTGGATTTACCCGGGGCCACTGCTTCCATGAGGCTGTGGGTCCCGGTGCTGGGAGTGGAGGCTGAGTCCCCCAGAGAGAGGGATGCCCCACCACTTAGAGTTTACCCCAGAGCACGTAGCAGGGATTTGACATATATGTATTGATACCAGTGCAGATGTCTTGGTACTTTTGCTGGAACAGCTGAGCACTCTTCCTGTGCTGTCATGACACTGATGAGGTAGGAAGGAACAAGGTGAGGTTCTGTACAGTAAGTTCTTCCTGTCTTGTTCCCCTCACAGGTGTTTAATGAGATTCGTAATGAGCATTTCTCCAATGTCTTTGGCTTCTTGAGCCAGAAGGCCCGGAACTTGCAGGCCCAGTATGACGTGAGGCTCCCCGCCCAGTTCTCTGTCTGCTTCCTCAGTGGCTCCCCTTCTGATACTAGAGTGGGTGGGCACTGAGGGAGGGTAGTGGTTGCTCACATCTGAGGGCAGAGAGGTTGAACTCATGGGACGTCCCCACAGCGCCGGAGAGGCATGGACATCAAGCAGATGAAGAACTTCGTGTCACAGGAGCTCAAGGGACTGAAACAGGAGCACCGCCTGCTGAGCCTCCGTAGGTTTCAGCTTGAGGGCAGGGTGAGGGAATGCTGAGAGATTTGCCCCCAGGAGGAGGTCCCCGTCATCTGGCAGATAATGCTTTTATTTGGTCTAAAGTGGGAAGAAGTGCTTTTGCATTTTGCCTTAAGAGGTTTTTATTCTTCTGGACAATAAAGAGACATCCTTCTTGAACCAGGACTATGTCAGCTCCCCTTCCATCCTCTCTGCAGATATTGGGGCCTGTGAATCCATCATGAAGAAGAAAACCAAGCAGGACTTCCAGGAGCTCATCAAGACTGAGCATGGTAACTTGGCTACTTCTCATGCTCTGCTTCCCTGGCTCCCAGCCCCAGCCCACCCTGAAAAGATGCTCTCTGGCTCTTTCCAGCTGATGCTGGCTGTGTGGAATGCTGGTTCCTGCTAGAAGTCCTGGGGGCCCCTTAACCCACCCCAAGGATGGAGAAAGAGATGGGGAGACAGATGCCCATTAGCATAGACGGCAACAGCTGAGCTGCTCCCCCAGTAACAGGCTGTCCTCTGATTACTCACAGCGCTACTGGAGGGCTTCAACATCCGGGAAAGCACCAACTACATTGAAGAGCACATAGACCGGCAGGTGAAGTGGGGTGGGGAGGGTGAAGGATGCGGGGATGTGGTGGGAATGGCATTTAGAGGTGGGGCTCAAGCAGAAGGAAGAGGGGAGAAGAATGCGTTATGACACTTGAATTCTCCTTGCCTCTTTCTTCCTGTGCAGGTGTCACCTATAGAAAGCCTTCGCCTCATGTGCCTTTTGTCCATCACTGAGAATGGTGAGTCCCAGGGACAAAAGATGCCAGATTGAAAAGCTAGACCTTAGGAATGGAATAAATCATTTTGAATGAGAGAGAACTATCTTAGCAGACAGAATGTTTCTGTGTAATCTTGTGGATTCTTTCCCCTGTAAAATAAAGCAGTTTTTGTTTTGGGTGAAACAGGTCATAGAGTAATTTATTGTCCCAGCCCTAAGCAGGACCATATCCAGGCCCCTAGAACAAGGCCTGTCCCACCATAGGACTGCAAAGGGGTAGAGCTGGGCAGCAATTCTCTCATCATTCCATCTGGCCTCCTATCCTCAATAAGATTTCATAATAAGGACACAGTCCAAGAAAAATCAATTTCATAAACATTTTAAAAGCCTGGACTGCCCAACCTTTCATGGCAACTTGTTTTGACTGTTGAAGTCTTCCAATTAGTGAACATTCTTTAAGGTTGTTCCTACCCAGAGAAGTAGTCTGCTTATTCTGGATTCCCTTTAGTGTAGTTGGAAGCCCATTTCTTCTTACCTCTATGGAGAAAAATGTCTAAGACGGCACTTTGGGAACTCATTTAAACACCTTTCCTATTGCTCCGTAGCTGTAAAGCAGTTCCCAGGAGAACTGGCCCATAGCCTGGAAGAAAAGCCCAGGAAGGCCCTCCTCCTCCCTTCTGCTGCATCCCACCGCACCTCCCACTACGGATTGGATTCGCATTCGTTTCAGTGTTCCTTCCTCAGGGCTCTTCCTTGGAACTCTCAGATCCAGGCTTTATAAAGTTTTTAATAAGCAAACTTAAATTTAGGAGTCAATTTAGAGTCAACTGCATAGGATGTAAGGTTAACATCATTTACTGATGCCTTCCTTCTGATTAGGGTTTTGGGTTTTTTTTGTTGGTTTTTTGTTTTGGTGGGGGGAGGAGGGTTTGCTGGTTGGTTGGTTTGGCTATACACTTTAGGACACCTCAACTGGCTCATGAACCTGTTGTCATGAACCTTGATTTTCCTCAGGTTTGATCCCCAAGGATTACCGATCCCTGAAAACCCAGTATCTGCAGGTAAGGTCAGGAGAATGCATTCTTGAGGGAACTTGGTGGAGGGAGGTCATTGGACATTTTTGAAAGAGGCAAAAGAAATGGTCCCGTTCTTGCCCACATCACCACCCTGTTCCCATGTGGCCTCCCTCTCAGAGGTTGTGGGGATAGTCACCCCTCAGCACACAGAGACCCTTCCCACTGCTGTTGTATCACTCTGCTCGCCTCTCATGTGGCCAGTGCAGGGGGAGTTTGTACAGTTCAGCTATTGGACCCAGTGGTGAGTTCTTACCCCTGGACTCTCCCTCCCTTTAGCACCTTGAGAGGCAGTGATACAGCTTTCCTTCCAGGTCTTCCTCAAGTCCTGCCTCATCTGTGAAGCCTTCCCCACCATCCTTACATCCATAGCTTTCTGAGTTCTTTCATTGTTTCCTGCTGCTTTTATTCTTCTTTGGTGTTTGGTTATTTCTGGCATGAAAATCTTTCCCACAAACAAGAGTGAGCTCCTCAGGGCACAGACTGCATAATCCTTCACCTCGTGTCAGCTAACAGTGCTAGACCCCTGGCAGACGCTCGGTAGAGAGCTGCATTGCATTTTCTTCAGAGCTATGGCCCTGAGCACCTGCTCACCTTCTCCAATCTGCGGCGAGCTGGGCTCCTAACAGAGCAGGCCCCGGGGGACACCCTCACAGCTGTAGAGAGTAAAGTGAGCAAGCTGGTAACGGACAAGGCTGCAGGTGAGCAGGAGCCCAGGTAACCTGTTTCCCCTCCTCAGCTGTTGTTGCCTCTTCTCAACAGGCAGAGCACCCTGAGAGGGAAAGAATGAGCTGGGGGTTGGGGGAGGAAGTGATTCCTTACTGTTAACTGTCCTCACTGCCACTACTTCTGCTAGTAAGAGCACTTGCCGGTTAGTGAACACTGATGTGCTAAGCCCTTTAGATACAGTTCCTCATTTAATCCTCATAGAGTTTCTATATGGTAAGTTTTATTATCTCCATTTTACAGATGAGGAAACTGAGACTTAGAGAGGTTAAGGGACTTGTTCGAGGTTCCTCAGTAAGTCAGATTTGAACCCAAGTCGGTTTGACTCCAAAGGTCATACACTTAACCAGTAAACTAGGGTCACCCTGTAGATTGCATTTAGTAGACAGCTGGTACCCTGTAGGAGAGGGAAGACTGTGAGTGGCAAGAGTGGTGAATGTCTTCATCAATTCCAGGGAACTAGAGGTGACTAGCTTTGAGGGGGATCTTCAAATGTGATAGGTCTTGCTATTTGAGAAGAGGTGGTCCTCTTATTTTCTGGATGGTATAGCCTGTGGCAGCATCATTAATCCATAAACCTTAGATGAAACTCAACACTGATTTCTTTCCCAGGAAAGATTACTGATGCCTTCAGTTCTTTGGCCAAGAGGAGCAATTTTCGTGCCATCAGCAAGAAGCTGAATCTGGTATGTAGAACAGGGGTGGGTAGGGGAGGTGACAGGTTCAGTCCTCTGTGGAGTACTTTGAATCCACAAAATCTTCTCTGTCATTTTGTTTTTATAAAGATCCTTTCATTTAGTAGCATTATAGCATGAGCTTAATTTAATAACAAGAATAACACAAAGATTCATTCATTTAATAAACATGTAACAAGCAGCTGCCAATGTCACAGAATATGCTAAGTGCTGCTTCAGTGACAGACCCATCCCATGTCACTGAGGGGTCAGAAAGGGGCAGCCTTCCCTCTTGCCCTTCTTAGGGAGCATGGGAACTCATTCAAGAGAATCAGCAGGTACTGAACAGCTTTCATCTTCAGTTACGGATTCTTTTTTTTTTTTTTCCAGAGGTAATTGCTGGTTCTCCCTTTAGTTGAAGTATGAACTGTTCTTAGGGATATGCCACTTTTCTCTGACCCTGTAAAGGCCTAGAGGGTTGAGTTGTCACTTGCCTCATGCAGTCCCTTTTACCCTCTAGATCCCACGTGTGGATGGCGAGTATGATCTGAAAGTGCCACGCGACATGGCATATGTGTTCAGTGGGGCTTATGTGCCCCTGAGCTGCCGAATCATTGAGCAGGTGAGAACAGGTGACTTGCTCCCATTCATATTTCATGCTCTCTGCTTTCTCTTAGTCCCTGGCCTGGCCTAGTTTTTAACTACCCTAGTGACTGGCAAGAACCCTGGCAGTCTGACTGCTACTCGACTTGAACCTAGCACTTGTGCCTTCCCAGGTGCTGGAGCGGCGAAGCTGGCAGGGCCTGGATGAAGTGGTGCGGCTGCTCAACTGCAGTGAGTTGGCATTCACAGGTGAGTGGCCTTGACCGGCAGAGGGTGGAGGCGGGCTGGGTGGACTGAGAGGAGGGCTGGATGCATCACCCAGTAGAGTGAGCGAGCGAGCAAGTGAGCTGGGTGAAAAGCTGAGTCTGGTCTGATATTCGCAGACATGACCAAGGAAGACAAGGCTTCCAGCGAGTCCCTGCGCCTCATCTTGGTGGTGTTCTTGGGTGGCTGCACGTTCTCGGAGATCTCAGCCCTCCGATTCCTGGGCAGAGAGAAAGGTGAGAACCAGCCTCCATGGGATCCTGAGGGCAGCACTCAGGAAGCCTTTTTTACTGGGCTCTGGGTACCACTTGCTGCCATTTGCTGTGGGCTGAATAGCAGGGAGCCCGGTTCCAACAAGCTTGCATGGCAAGTTGCTGTGCCCAAGAGCATGGCACTGATGTCTCTGTGTCTGTAAACTGGTACTCTGACCCAGCTAAGGCAGTGGAACTGGAGAGGCTTGACATGGCTCATGTTGGGGACCTAGTTCTGCTCTCAGTCACATATGGTGGTGCTTTTGACTCCTTAGGGTACAGGTTCATTTTTCTGACAACAGCAGTCACCAACAGCGCTCGCCTTATGGAGGCCATGAGTGAGGTGAAAGCCTGAAGTTTTCCCTGCCTGTGTTGAAGTCTTCCCTGGACACATTCCTCGGATACAGGAGTTTGACTCCCAGCTGCTAATAAATGTCTACCAACTGTCCTACTAAGAGCTGGGAGCAGGGAACTTATTTGGGATTTAGAGAAGAAATCTGAGGAGAGCGTTCACTTCCTGCCCCCAGGATATTTCTTTTTGTTTATGAGGTACAGTCAGTGCTGATGAGGAGGAAGGGGATCTTTTGCTAAATCCTGTTTAAGTATCATTGTAAATAAAGCCTCTACTCTCAATATAGTATGTTTAATTCTGGACATGTACTTCCATTTTGATTAAAGCAGAGGGGACTTTACGTAGGGGCTTTGTCTGCTCCGTGGCCTGGACTCGGTATTAGCTCTGGGCCTGGTCTGGTTCTTCCTTGAAACTTTCCCTGTACTGGACTTTCCTCAACCATACAATGAGGGGGATGGATTAGGTAGATGATCAGCAAGCACCCTTCCAATTCTAAAATTCTGTGATTCATTAAACTTTAGAAAAAAAATGAGTTTGTTATTTTAACTTGAGGAGGTACTTGAATTTTAAGCCTTTTGTTTCTTATTGCAGAATGAAAGATTGTGTCCCTCGTTAGAGTAGTTTCAGGCATTGGCAGACTGTGGTCCTATAAAGATCACGAGTGCCCTCCTAAGTGCTGATTCTAGTGAACTCTAACCACATCTGTTAGTGGTTTCTTTTCCATCCTCTTTGAACTTGATCTCACTGATGAGCACCCTTTCCTTCCTGAAATTCTTGTATTCAGCTTCTGTGACATGCTTTTTTGTCTTCCTGCAGTCTTCTGGGCTGCAGTTCCATCTCCTTTGATTCCTCTGGGCATCCCCCTTGGTTGACGTCTCCTCTCGCTGTCCTTAGTTGTTATCCTGTTAACCTGTACATCTCAAACTTTTGTCTCACTGTTGAGCTTTACACCATTATTTCCAACCTGATCGTTCCACAGGCACTTCAAACTCAACACGTCTAAGATAAACTCTCAAACTGAACCTCTTGTCCCCACTTGGAATCCCTAAATCTGCTCTTCTTTCTGTATTTCCTTAATCGACATTCTTATCATCTACTCGGGTTTTCTTTGTGCAGGAAATTATATCCCTGACTTCACATTTTTTATTTTTAGCCCCTACGTTCAGCTGGTCCCCCTACCTATTATTTCTAAATGCTTCTAGTTCATCTTCTTTTCACCATCCCCGTGGCAGAGGTACTTGTTTTTGGCTTGGCTTTTGCAAAACTGTCCCTCCCGGTTGCTCTGCCTCCTATCTGTTCTCCTGTTCACTTTTGATAAGTGCTGCCACTTGTCAAAAGAAAGATCCTAACCTGTGTTGTTGGATCATCAAAAGTATTCTTTCTGAGGGGAGGGTAATAGCTCAGGAGAGCTATGCTTAGCATAGCTAAGAGCATGTGCTTAGCATGCATGAGGTCCTAGGTTCTATCCCCAGTACCTCCTCAAAAAAAAAAATGGGGGGAAAAAAGTATTCTTTCCATAGAAGAATGATAATGCTATATGAGTACAAATTCCAAGGAAAATGCATACCTCAAGCGTCTAGCTAGAATCTTAACAGTGCTACTTACATCAGGCTAGTGTGCAAGATCAAAGACACTGCTGCTGACAGAGCTGTTAATTTGCAGAAAGAATATGTGGCAGTTAGAAGATTCTATGGCCAAGTGAATAAACAGTCACAGTGCATTGCACTTACATTCTAGAACAATGCTGTTCAATAGAAATACGACCCCTTTTTATACACACATTAAACAGTGTTGTATGTGCTGAGTATGTGCTCTGAATTGATATCTTCCAACGGTTCTGTGACTTTGTTAGCTTCAGAACTACAGTGTAAAGGACATGATAGCAAAATTGGTCTTATCTCTGGATACTTACAACGCTGGCTGTGGGAACCTATCTGAAGATCACAAGTTTTTGAAGTTTTCTGGAAAACTCTCAAGTTAATCAACAAAGAATGCAAGTAAATTTTAAAAGTGGTGCCTGTAGGCCACACATTACATGGTATAAATGTTTGGCACACGGCTGATAAGTTAAAGGATGTTGAAAGCATCAGTGAAGTTCTTGGTGAGAAAACCATGGTCCTGACGGTGGAGCAAACGAGCGTCTTACTTTTCCTACATGGAAAAGGCAAATGAAGAGAATTCACAGAAGTTACACTTGGCCAATACACGTGGGGGAAATGTACAATTTCAGTTATAATCAATTAACTATGAATGAAACAAGGAAATGCCTAGCAAAGAGGTTTAAAAGGACAGTAATACTCCACGCTGCTGAGGGTAAACGGAAAGTACTCTTCAGGTGAGGCTCCTTTGGTGGGGAGGGCAAATTAATAAATACAACCTGTCTGGAGAGGGAGTGTTCAGTGATTACACTTCTAAGAACCAACCCTAAGAAAATGATGCAAAGATACAGGTATGAAGACCTTTATTTGTACAAACTGCAATCTAAATATCCATCAATAGCAAAATTGTTGAATTATGAATCTACACACCAATATATTATGCAACCATGAAAAAATGGGAAAAAAGTATAAGCATTTAGGCATGCAGTAAGGATACAAAAGTACTTTGTCGCTTTTGAGGTTTTTTTTTTTTCTTTTTAATATTTGGAGGGAGGTAATTAGGTTTATTTATTTATTTTAATGGAGGTGTGGAGGATTGAATGAATCCAGGACCTCATGTATGCTAGGCATGCGCTCTACCACTGAGCTATACCTTCCCCCTTAAGTTTTTAAATTTTCATGTAACAATTATATACACCCATGTAATTTGAAAGAAAACCATGATTTTTTAAATTTACCAATCGTTACGTGGACAAATCACTCAAACCTTTTTGAGATGGATTCCTCCCCCGTAAAATGGCAATAATACCTAGCAGGACTGTTAAGATTAAATGGGATCACTCGCCTAGAAAGGTACCAGGCCGGTGAGCAGGGTTCAATGTCCCTTCCCTTCCCCTTTAGGGCACGGTTTCCTTTATCTGGAGGAATTGCCACCAAAGGTCAGTCTCCAATGAGCGAGGGAAACAAGGCACCAGGCTTTTCTGTTAAATTCTGCTCCTGCCACCCGCAGGCTGAGGGCAGTGAGACCGTTTATGCGCCAAGCCGGGGAGACCCGGCGACCTCTGGGCGGCAACGCGCTCTTGGAATCAAAACTGCGTGGGGGCCCGGTGGGGCTCCGACGAGGTGGCCGGCTCGCGAGGAGGATACGAAATGTCCTGACTACTACGGAGCGAGGAAAGCGAGCCGCGCGCGGGCGCAGGCGCAGATTCCATCTCCAGCCAGTGAGCTAGAGCTTCCCACGTCCTTTGCGCGAGCCTCCGCCCCAAGTCCCGGAGCGCCGGAGGGCGGGGAGAAGGCGGGGCTTAGCGAGGAGCGACGGGCCGGGGCACCAATCGTGGGGCTCCTCCGTCGCGGTGTTAGGTTTGAAATCCTGCAGAGGCCTAACGGCTCGCGGGCGGCGACCGGGAGCGAGCTCGCCGGCGCTTGCGGGTGGTTACTGTACTCTGGCCCGCGTCGAGAAGGTCGGGGTCCTCGACGCCCGCCTGTTTGGAGCGTCCGTCATGAGGAGAAGGTGAGGGTTTAGGAGGAATCGAGGGGGCGCCGTAGGGAGGGACGCCTATCCCGGGTGCGCCGCCGGTGCGGGGTTCGAGAGGCCGCTCTCGGCCCGGGGCCTGGGTGTCACGTCAGCTGGCGCCCCAGTGAGGCTGGGAAGCGGTGAGCGGGCTTGGCGGTACGGAGGCCCTACTTGACGCACAGCTTTCCGGCGGCCGAGGGCTCCCGCAGGCCCCAACGCCCGGGTGCGGGAGGAGCGCAGGTGAGAGGGAGACGCGGTGGGGCTGGGAGGCTATTCTTGTCCCCAGCGCCCCGGGTGCTCGGCGGTCAGAGCCGGCTTGGGAGAGCCCCACCCTCCCCGCCCGCAAAACGTCTCAGGTGCTGCTGCTTAGCACCGATGGCTTGTTCTAAGTCCTGAGTCTTTTACGGTCACAGTTCATTTTTCTTTAAATAAAGCCGTTAAGTTTTTAATTTATCGTTTTTCGATGTATCTGTGTTACAGTGTTAACACTTTACTTGAATTGGAAAGATAGCTTGGTTTTTTTGCAAGTTGAGAAATTCCGGTTAAAAGAATTCTTTGCCGGTTGTTGTAACAACTCCTCAAGCGGTGCTGGGAAAGGAGTGTCCAACTTCAAATCGGGACCAGCCACTTACCAGCCTCGTGATTTTGGGCAAAGATGTTGAATGGTCAGTTTGCTCATCTCTAAAATAATGTCAATGCATAGGACTTTTGTCTTAAAAGCGATTCAAATGTTAGCCTTATTTTCGGAAAGTAGTGGGTGAAGCGTTGGATGATTCATTATTAAATAACTTGTTTTTGGTCAAACTGATGTATGGCTCTGTAAGGTTCTTTCTTCCATGGTTACTAATTCCAACCGTTCCTTTTCAAATGCTTGCTCTCGGGAGTTTGGGAGTGGAGTACAAATCACTGGTACCATTGGAACAGCAGATTTCAGGTATAAGGCTGTGGATTCCAAATATTAACTAAAAAACAGCTCATTTAAGCTGCTTTGGGTTTAAACAAATGACACGTTCTGAGGACTATTGAAGTTTTAAATGGCATTTTATAGGAAATTTACCCCAAGTTCATGAACAGTGTTTGGATTGTTCAGGCATCTGCTTTCAAGAGTGAATGAAAGAGGAGGAAAAGATAATTTTGGTTCGGCTGACAGATATAATTAGGCTTTAAAAGAGCAACTAGAATTACTCTACTAACAAAACCAGACTTTGGGGTAATCTGAATTTCAGGTATTCATATTTAAAAAGGACTATGAAAAATATGCTTGAGAATGTCATGGTTATCAGATTGTTCACTGAATTAACCATTGGCTGTCGATTTCCTGAAGCAGGTTATACAGAGGAGCTTAACAAAACTTCTCAGGAGGGCTTTAGAGAAAAAGTAGGACAGTGTATCAGTGGACTGCTGTCAGAAGGTAGGAAATTATTTAGAGGTCCATTTGCAGTATCTTCCAGTCTTAGTGACTTAGGTTCAAGAGAAAAAATCGGCCCTTTTTACAACTTTTGTATTCTTGGGTGGTATTCTTGTAAGCACACTTAGATTTTTGGTGATGTATTATTTAAAAAATCTCAAATTTGCACCTTTTGGGGAATTACCTGAAACCAGGTAGCAAAGCGGTACATAATTGTATCATGATAATTATTATTCACTATGATTGTGCTGAGGCATCTTAAAATCATACAACTTTTTTGAAACATCAAGTTATTCGTTAAATGGTAATAAGTGGAGAGAAATCAAGCAGAGAAAGGTGTGGGATAGGGGAGTTGCAGGGTTAAAGAGATTGGCCAGGAAAGGCCTCCCTGAGAAGATGATCTTTGAGAAAAGATCATCTTCTAAAGGCAGCAAGGGGCAAGCCATGGGACATGTAGCGGAAGACAGTCTAGGTTGAGGGAATAACAAATGCCAATCAATGCCTGAGGTAGGATAGTGCTGAAATGAGCTAGGAGTCCAGTGTGACTGGAGTAGAGGGCTCTGGAGGCCTTTGTAAAGGCAGAGGCTTTTCCTCCAAGAGAGGGAATTATAGGAAGATTTTGAGGGCATGGAGCCTTGTGGCTCCTGTATAGACAATAAGCTTAGGGATGCCAAAGCAGAAGCAGGGAGACCAGTTAAAAGGCCAGGAGAGTAGTACAGGCAAGAGATAACAGTGGCGACCTGGACCAGGGAGGTAACAGCAGAGATAGGGAGGAGTGAGAGTCTGGCTCTTCTGAAAGTATGGCTAATGGCAAGGATGTAAGAAAGAGGTGTTGGGATGATACTAGGATTCAGTCATACAATTGGAATGTTGTCAATAGCTTTTTAATTCTTTGAAAACTGTACTGTCATGAGAGCAATTTCTAGAACATGTGGTAATTCCAAACACCCATTTTCCAACCAAATCAGATTTGTTTAAGTTATTAGCTCCGAAGGAGGGTTAAATTTTTCGTTATAGCAAATTGTGTAAATACTGCTTCTAGTTGCCCATTTGCTGGAGTTTAGCAGTACATTTGCTGTATAGATGTTTGTCTTGGTTTTAACTGGATTTGAGATTATAAATTTTATCCTAATTTCATGTCATTTTATTTTGTAGAAGTAATTTGTTTGACTAAATGAATTAGTGATCATATCTAAGTTTTTCAATTAAGTCACAAATTTAAAACTTCAGATTATGTTCCAGATTTTTAAAAATAACAGCTTTATTGAGATATAATCCTCATACCAGTACAATTCACCTAAAGTGTACAATTTAATGATTCTTAGTGTATTCATAGATTTATGCAACTATCACTGCAATGAATTAACATTTTTTATTATTCCTTTAAAAAACTCATACCCATTAGCAGTTAATCCTCTTTTTACACACTCCTCCACCCCCCTGAATCCCAGCCCTCAGCAACTACTAATCCACTTCTGTCTCTATAGATTTGCCTATTCTGGATATTTCAAATAAATAGAATCATATGTCCTCTTTTGTGACTGGCTTCTTTCACTTGGCATAATGTTTTCAAGGTTTATTGTTAAATATTATTCCATTGTATAGGTATATCATATATTCATTAGTTGATGGCTATTTGGGTTATTTCCACTTTTTGGCTATTATAAATCATGTTGCTATAACATTTGTGTACAAGTTTTGTGTGAGTATATGTTTTTATTTCTCTTGGGTAAATACCTAGGAATGGAATTGTTGGGTTGTGTAGTAACTATTATGTGTAACTGTTTGAGGAACTGCTAGACTGTTTTCTGACTCTTCTGTACTATTTTACATTCCCACCAGCAGTATACAAAAGTTCTAATTTCATATCCATGCCAACACTTATTACTGTCTTTTTTATTATAGTCATTCTAGGGGCTGTGAAGTGGTATTTATTTGTGGTTTTGATTTGCATTTCCCTGGTGGCTAATGATGTTGAGCATCTTTGAATGTGCTCGTGGGCCATTTGTATATCTTTTTTGGAGAAAAAGCATCTATTCAGATGCTTTGCCTGTTGTGCCAGATTTTTAATTGTTGAGAAAAGTAATCACTTTACCTTCTAGATGTCTTACAGAGTTAGGCGGCACTGCCTGTAAATCTGTTGTCACTATCTGAGAACTCATACATTCTTAAGGTAGGTAGAAGTTAGAAACATAGTGAACCTTTGGCAGGAATTCTAGGCCATTTGTTCTACATTTATTAGATAATTACTGTGCACTGGGGTAAAATGAGGATGGATACAATGTGATGGTCCCTGCCCTGAAGTTTATGGTCTGCTAGCTAGGGGGATGACTGTGAGGAATCTGCAGCTTTCCACAAGCAGGTGGAAGGTAATGTGCAGAAGCAAGGCTGTTCAGAAACCAAGAGCTACATGTGGTTGAGTGAGGGGGACTCTGCAGGGGACACTTGGCAAGTTCAGCTGGCTGGAGTTTTAGGGGGTGAGAGGTAGGAGGGGTTAAGTGACAGACTTGGAGAACAGTTTTAGAAGGCCCTTCCTTTGAAGGTGTTTGGTTATACTATGTTTCCTGAGGGTGGTGGGAAGCTGGAAGTTAAGCAGGAGCTTGATTGGATTTTGTTTTCATGAGAATCTAGCTGTTATGTGGAGATTGGTGAGAATTGGAGATGGAGGGGCAACCAGACTGGAGAACAAAGGCTGTAGAGCATTCTCGGAAGGCGTGCCCCTCAGGACTGGCCCAGGCTGATCTGGCTCAACTCTAAGGCTTTGCAGACTGAATATTGGCCACAGTTTAGATCTTATAGGTTATTTTAAATAAAATGCTAAAATCAGGATTTTGACTTGTGCATTCTTTTGTCTTAAAAGTGGAGTACAAAGGGATTATTTGCCTGAGGAAGCACTTTAGTTAAATTTTGATTAATTGAGATTAAATGACTTAATTACCTGTTAACATTTCTAAAATGAATGGAGAACAGTCAGTTCTTTTAAACACTATTCATCATATGGGTATTGATGCCATCTGGTAATTGTGCAAAAGCTTTTCTCCTACTAGGACAGGCAACCTTTAAACTGGATTTCTTGGCTAAAGAAATGTCTTGGGTGTAAATATATTAAAAACCTATGGAGAAACTGATGTCCTTGGGGATCTAAGCTGGTGATTCAGAACCACTGAATAACCTGAGACAGAAAAGGGGACAGTGAGAGCCTCTTGGCTCATCATTTGCACACAGAGCTTCAGTGACTTATTCTTGGCCTCCCTGCTGACTGATAGCAAAGCACATCCAGATTCTAGTTTCTCTGGCGCCAGACCAGTCTCTTTGTTATCCAGTTGTACCAAGAAAGGAGAGAAAATGTGTTCTTTAACATTGTATGAAGCAGATTAAGGGTTAGCATATTTAAGTAAAGTTTTTTTTTTAAAGATGAACAGAAGGCACCCAGTTAAATTTGTATTCCAGATAAATAATGAATAATTTTTTTAAATAAATTTTTTGTAATTGAAGAATAACATACATACAGAAATGTATAAAAATCAAATGCAAAACTGATGGATTTTCACAAAGTATACATGGTATAACCAGCCCTCCTTGTGCCCTTTCCAAAAGTCACCACCTCCAGGGACAATGACTGCCACTATTCTGACTTGTCAAAGCGAAGCTTAGTTTTGCCTGTTTTTGAACTTTGTATAAATGGAACCACATAGTGAAAGATGCTTGCGTTATCTGACTTCTTTTGCTCAGACTGTTTTTCTTCCTCTTCCCCAACTTTTTGTTTTGTTTTTGTTTTTCTACATTAGTTATTTCTTTTACCTTTTTTTTTCTTGAAAATTTCAGTTGTAATTTACATACAGTAAAATTGACTCATTTTACTTGTACAGTTTGAGTTTTGGTCATTGTATACAGTTACATAATCACCATCACCATCAAGATCTAGAAGCATTCCGTCACCCTAAAGAAGTTTCCTTGTGCCCTTTTGCAGTTGATCCCCTGCCCTAATTTCAGGCAGCTCATTTGCTTTCTTCCTTTCACTATAGTTTTGCCTTTTTAAAAATTTCATAAGATGGAATCACATAGTATGTAGTCTTTTTGTGTTTGACCTCTTTCATTTAGCATAGTTCAACATAAAGTTTCTGAGATTTATCCATGTTTTGTATTCATTTCTATATTATTCCATTGTAGGAATGTACTATTTTTGCATTCTATTGATGGACATCTAGGTTGTTTCTGCCTTCGTGCTATTATGATTATGCTGCTTTGATCATTATAGTACATACAAAGGTACATATGTGTGCATTTCTGCTGGGTATGTATAGAGACATGGAACTGCTGGGTTCAGCTTTAGCAGATACTGTCAACAGTTTTTAAAGTGGTGGTATCAGTTCACTCTCCAGCCAGTAGTATATGAAAATTTTGGCTTTTCTGTATCCTCACCAACACTTGATGATTATCTTTTTAATTTTAGCCATTCTGTAAGTTAATAGTTATAATTTAAGTACAACAGCAAAGCCACCTACTGAATGGGAGAAGATATTTGAAAACAATATATCTGACAAGGGGTTAATATCCAGCATATACAAAGAACTTATACAGCTCAACATTAAAAAAAAAAATCTGATTTAAAAATGGCCAGAGCATCTAAATAGACATTTTTCCAAGGAAGACATACAGATGGCCAACAGACACATGAAAATATGCTCAGCATCACTAATCAGGGAAATAGAAATCAAAACCATGATGAGATATTCACCTCACACCTATCAGGATCATGTTATTAAAGACAACAAATAACAAGTGTTGGCGGGTATGTGGAGAAAAGGCAACCCTTGTGCATTGTTCGTGGGAGTGTAAATTGGTGTAGCCACTGTGGAAAACAGTATGGAGTTTCCTCAAAAAATTAAAAATAGAACTACCATATGATTCAGCAATTCCGCTTCTGGATATTTATCGAAAAAAAGCCAAAAACTGTAATGAGAAAAAATATATGCACCCCTGTGTTCATTGCAGCATTAATCATAATAGCCAAGATATGGAAACAACCTAAGTGCCCATCAATAGAACGAATAAAGAAGATGTGTATGCACACACACACACACAATGCAATATTACTTAGCCATAAAAAAGAATGAAATCTTACCATTTCTAATAACATGGATGGACCCAGAGCATTATGCTAAGAGAAATAAGTCAGAGAAAGACAAATACTATGTGATTTCACCTGTATATGGAATTTAAAAACACAAAACAAATGACAAAACATAACAAAATGTAAACATAATAAAAGATACAGAAAACAAACAGGTATTTGCCAAGAATGGTAGGGGGCTAAAGGGAGAGAAGAAATAAGTGAAGCAAACTTTCAGTTGCAAAATAAATGAGTCATGAGTATGAAATGTACTGTGTGGGGAATATAATCAATAACTATATAATATCTTTATATGGTGCTTATTGTGGTGATCCGTTTGAAATGTATAGAAATACTGAATAACTGTATTCTGTAACAGGAACAAACATAGTGTATAGGTCAATTATATTTCAGAAACAAACAAACTCACAAAAAAAAGATCAGAGGCTTAGGTAACCAGAGGCCTGGGGATGGGAGGAAAGGGGAATTGGATGAGGGCAGTCGAAAGGTACAAACTCCCAGTTATAAGTATTAGGGATGGAATGTACAACATAATAAATAGCACCACTGTATGTTATTTACGAAAGTTGTTAAGAGACTAAATCCTAAGAGTATCATAAGAAAAATAATTTTTTTGTATTTCTTTTAATTTTTTTACCTATGTGAGATGATGTATGTTTACTAAACTTATTGTGATAATTCACTTCATGATGTATGTAAAACAAGTCATTATGCTGTATACCTTAAACTTATACAGTGCTATATATCAATTATAGCTTAATAAAACTGGAAGGAAAAAATAAAGAACAGCAACAAAATCATGGTAACTTGCCAGCTATTTTATAGGAGCTTCTCACCAGCAAATTCTGGTGTTAGATGGGGGTTTTGTTTTACTGATATCTTTGGCTTTTCTTTAACAAAAGCATTTAAAATTCTTTATTGTACTGCCATAGGTAGAACCATTGATGAAAGTCCAGGTTCTGAGTATTATTCAGAAGACTGAACTTCCACAGTGTAATATGATACTGAATTTTGCTTTGCCAGTGTTATGGTATTTGGAGGGAGAAGGAGAGGGGAGTAGTTAAAGATGAGTTAAACTGAAAGCTTGTTTTCAATTTGTTTTAGCCTTGAACCCACTGAGAAACTAGTTTGTTTAGTTCCTAAGAATACTGCTTTTAGTCTGGAGGCAGTAACTCATGTAGCGGGCTTCTCTTTTGCTTTTTAGTGAGGTGCTGGCAGAGGAGTCCATAGTATGTCTCCAGAAAGCCCTGAATCACCTTCGGGAAATATGGGAATTGATTGGCATTCCAGAGGACCAGCGGTTACAGAGAACTGAGGTTGTAAAGAAACACATCAAGGTGAGTTGAGTAGTAATGGTCTCTGTGCAGTGGGACAGGGGAGGATGTCGCTGTCTCATCTAAGATAGCATATAGAGTGACACTAGGGTATCACAGGCTCTTCCTGATTTTGTTTGTTTTTAAGTCCTTTCTTAAAAATTTGAAATTACGAGGGTTTTGCTGTTATTTGTTGTTTGAGGCCAATGAGAAACCGAAAATTTTATGGGACTGTTTTCTGTCTTGTAGGACCTCCTGGACATGATGATTGCTGAAGAGGAAAGCCTGAAGGAAAGACTCATCAAAAGCATATCCATCTGTCAAAAAGAGCTGAATACTTTGTGCAACGAGCTACATGTCGAGCCATTTCAGGTACACAGCAGGGTGTCAGGGGATCCTGCTTGGGTCTGAGGTTTAGGGAAGAACTTTGACTTAGGGCTGCAGGAGGGAAGTTTCCTCACAGGGCTGACACTGGACATGAGAAATGGGGAGAACGTGCTGCCTAGTTACTTGGTTCCAGCAAAGTAATTTTCACTTATGTAAAGAGTTGCCCTGTTGAGAGGTGAATAAAATTTATAGGACATGTAACTGCAGCAATAAGTGTTGCAATGCTTTAATCAAAAACAAGCTTCCTCTTACTATCAGTTTGTAGGACATAAAATTTCTTTTTTTTAACTCTGAGCTAGGCATAGATGGTATCATTCCATTCTTCTCTGAAAGAAAATAAAAAGGGCTACCTATGAAACAAGTGACCAGTGATATAAGGAAAAGTTACCCAGAAAGCCTGCCTTTGTGGTTTTTTTCATATCCAAAGCTACACACCACTGAACCAGCCAGAATGGCCATGAGAAGAAATGTCTCCGCAGCTGGAGTATCAGGAAAGCATAGTCAAATTCAGAGTGTGCCATGTTTATCTGTGTACCTTGTTGTACTGTGGTCCAGCACATTAGGGCTTGAATGAGGACACCAGCAAGCATGACATGAATGACAGGAGCCCCAAAACATATTCCTGATTAGAACCAGTAAAAACTGTGTTGGGAACATAAAAATAAAGACAGAAATGGAACTTGGAAAGGTAATTAGAATAGATGTAGTGCAGGGACAGCATGTGATGGCTAATGAGGTACTAATAAGGTCTCCAGTCCATCTCCCTGTTACAGGAAGAGCTGCCTGGGTATCTAGATGGAGTCAGCCTAGGAGGAGGAGTCTGCCTTTAAAGGTTAAAGATAATTCGTATCTGCTAGCCAAGAGTAATCAGGCTGACTGTGATATCAGTAGAGTTTTCTGAAATCAACATAAATGGTATAAAGATCATTGATTTTGGATAAAATAGTTTCTTTAGTCTTTTTTTTTAAACCTTTAATGTGAAATTGGATAACAAGTTGGTAATACAGTGGTACATCTCCCTTAAATTACATCACAGTTTTTAGTTCACCAATGTTGAATGAAATTTATAGGACATGTAACTGCCTCTTTTTTGTTATTGTCGTTTTCCCTTTTTTTTTTTTTTAAATTAACACTATTTAAAAAATTTTTTTTGTGGGGGGAGGTAATTAGGTCTATTTATTTATTTATTGAGGTGCTGGGGATTGAACCCAGGACCTCGTGCATGCTAAGCATGCACTCTACCACTGAGCTATACCCTCCCCCCAACTGCCACTTTTTTTCCTTCTGCTTAACAGTTAGGAGAAGAGCAAGGAGTAGTAAATTTATTTTTATTAGTTAGGTAATGTTTTTAGGATTATTGGGATAAGCATTTAGTTATGAGCTAAATATACTACAATCCCCAGTACCTCCATTTAAAAAATTTAAAAATAAATAAATAAATAAACCTAACCCTCCCAAATAGAAATAAAATGGTAAAATAAAAAATAAATGAATATACTACCCTATAGGTAACTCAAAGCAAGCTTTCCAACCAATTTTTACCTCTTGTTAAAGTGCCCTAGTACCTTTCCATAATGGAGACCTTCCTTAGGGGACCCTATTTGTGCCATATTCTATTATCTTTGAATTGACTTATTTGTAAGTTAAAGTAAAAGTTTATCATCCTAGCCCACTTCCACTTGAACCTTAACAATGGTACCTTGTCTCATACAGGAAGAAGGAGAGACAACTATCTTACAACTAGAAAAGGATTTACGCACTCAGGTAGAACTGATGCGAAAACAGAAAAGGGAGAGAAAACAAGAACTGAAACTACTTCAAGAACAAGATCAAGAACTGTGTGAAATTCTTTGCATGCCCCACTATGACGTCGACAGCACCTCAGTTCCCAGCTTAGAAGAGCTGAGCCAGTTCAGACAACATGTGGCAACTTTAAGGGAAACAAAGGTATGCTTACATTCATGTTTCTGTAAAGCTATTTGATTTTCCTCTAGGTATCTTGTAATCATTTTCTTTTATAGGCGTCTAGGCGTGAGGAGTTTGTCAACATAAAGAGACAGATCATACTGTGTATGGAAGATTTAGATCACACCCCGGACACAAGCTTTGAAAGAGATGTGGTGTGTGAAGATGAAGATGCCTTTTGTTTATCTTTGGAAAATATTGCGACACTACAGAAGTTGCTACGGCAGGTAATGTCTGCTCATATTATGGCCTGGGATCTCCATAATATCTGGCAATTTGAGAAAACTGACAGTTTTTTCCTTTGTTAAAGATAATGAGATAGTATTATATGATGTACAACCTTGATTTATTTTTAAACAAAAAAGCCTTAATTCATATATAGCTCTAAGGATATACAATTGAGACTTTGGATGAAATAGTAATAGTTATTTGAATTAGCTTACTGTTTAATTGAAAAAAAGTATTTTAATTAAAAATTTGAATTCTAGTCCTTGGGGATCTTTCCATAATGACAGCCTTATGGTTTGTTTTCAGAAGTCGTGAAAACACACCTCTTCACAATTTTGTAAAAGTGCTTCTCCATGTGGGTACAGATGTAACCTGTGGGAGGTCTCTGTGCTGCTGTCTTTTCTGTAACTGCTGGCTTTTCTTGCTACAGCTGGAAATGCGAAAATCACAAAATGAAGCAGTGTGTGAGGGGCTGCGTGCTCAGATACGAGAGCTCTGGGATAGGTTGCAAATACCTGCAGAAGAGAGAGAAGCTGTGGCCACACTAATGACTGGGTCAAAGGCCAAGGTCAGGAAAGCGGTAAGAAGCCCAGAGGGTTCCAGGTCAGCATTTGGTATCAAGTCTGATTTCTTTACCAGCTTCAGCGGTGAGTCAGCCTGTTTTTAAGACAAGCATCAGGAAAGGGTGGCAGTAGCCTGCTCATCTTTTATTTTCTGTGTATGTTTCTTAGGTTTCTGATTCTTGTGATATCGTATAAAGTGTTGACTTGCCTCTGTGGTTTTGTATTGTAGTTTTATTAAAAGAGGGGAAAATTTTTTGCAAATGTATATGAACATACAAGTATGTATGACAAGCACCTCTAATAGATCTCTTTGTTTCAGCTGCAATTAGAAGTGGATCGGTTGGAAGAACTGAAAATGCAAAACATGAAGAAAGTGATTGAGGCAATACGAGTAGAGCTGGCTCAGTACTGGGACCAGTGTTTTTATAGCCAAGAGCAGAGACAAGCTTTTGCCCCTTACTATGCTGGTTAGTACAGAAGCGTCGCTCTTCTTGTGGCCTGCTCACTTGCCTTTTACAAGTGCGGACATTCACCAGGAAGTATTTCCTCTGCTGAACAGATACAGCTACCTTTTCAAGCCATTCAGCATAAATTGCCATTCCTGTTCAAATAAGTATTTGCAAGTACTATTGGGAAATAAGAGATCTCTTGGTTTCTGAAGCAGTATATCACTGTAGCCAGTAGTTGTGAAGCTCAAGTTTATCAGGTGCTTACTGTATGCCAGGTGCAATGTCAGACTCTTAGCAGGATTATCTCACTTCATTCTCATGTCAAGAGATGAGACACTGAGGCACATAAATGTTAAACAACTTAACCCAGAGACACACAGCAGGTAAATGGCAGAGCCCACATTTGAGCCTGTGGAGCATGACTCCCGGGGCCAGTGGAGTTCTAGTCTGACCTGAACTGAATGTAAAGATGATGCTGTCTTTACTAAGTTCAACATTTTTCGACATATTCTGTGACTCAGCCCTCTATTGGGCAGGGTAGAAAGGAAGAATGTGAAAGAAACCTAAGACAAAGCAAGAGATGACACAGAGTTTTGAGAATCTTAGTCTTTTTAGTCCACACCCTAGTCCTTTAGCCTCTAGTCCCACCAGGCTGATGGTGGCAAACCTGGCTTTTATTATCCACAACAGATACTTACTCATGTATCATTTTTACCATAAAAAAGAAAAATCTATTTCCATTTCAGAGGATGAGGGATTAGTAAATTGGGATACTAAATACTAGAGGAAGTTTTTGAAACTGACTGGGCCTATATCTTGCAGAGGACTACACAGAAAATTTGCTCCAGCTCCATGATGCCGAGATTGTGCGGTTAAGAAACTACTATGAGGTTCACAAAGAACTCTTTGAAGGTGTCCAGAAGTGGGAAGAAAGCTGGAGGCTTTTCTTAGAGTTTGAGGTATTGCCCTAGATTTTGTCTGTTTTCCTTAGAGTACAGTGAAGTGTTAAGAAAGCATCCCCTGTATAGAGTCAAAGGCCTGTTTCTTTTGCTGTTTACCAGCCTTCTAAAACTCTGTCTTTATCATTAAGTCTGTGAATTACTGCTCACACCCATCTGTATTTGTCAAGCTTATATGCAGAAACATATAAGAGAAAAACCCAAAATTAATGCCTTCAGTAAGGCTGAAGTTTCTTGCATAAAGGAGGTCTAGAGGTGGGCAGTGCATGCAGGGCAGGAATGGCCGTTCCACAGTCAGTGGGGTCCCAGGCTTCTCCAGCTTATAGTTCCTCAACCACTAAGGGGTGGCTCTTGTCCTCAGGTCCAAGGCGGCTCAAGCTCCCACTGTAGTGTTTCCAGCAGCGTGATAGAGGAGGGAACACGGAGGCATTGCCTCTCCACCCGCTCTAAGGGCTTTTCCCAGGCTCTCTTCACAGCACCTCTGCTGAAGTGCCGCACCAACTGCTGGCAAGTCTGAGAGAAGTGCTACTGCAGATAAATTCAGGTTCTGTCACTAAGGAAGGAGAGAATGAATGTTGGGACAGGCAACTAACATTCTGTACTCTTCCAACTTTTGCTGTTTCCTTAGAAAATTGCCTGGGTTTTAGTGCATGTTTGTGTACTCTGAATTCCTTTTCTTCTCATAGACTTAGCATGAATAGATAGGTTCCCTTAGAGGATTTTAGAGTTCAGAGCTGGGACTAGGATGAGACAAGTGAGGAACCTCAGGCATGAAATTCAAGGAGACCCATTTTCAGGTTCATACTTCTCCCTGTTAGAGCTTGAAGGGGCTTTTAGAGAATCCTGAGTTTCAAATTCCTTCAAGTTTACAGGTGAGAAACTAGGACTCAAGTAGAGAGAACTGTATGAGAGCTCATAGCTGTTGAAGAACAGGTGTTCTAGTTCTCAGTTACTACTTCTGTTTGAAAGCGAGGAGGAGGAGTAAAAGTCAATGAAGAGCTCAGCCACAAAAAGAATGACGTTTTGCCATTTGCAGCAACATGGATGGACCTATATAGGGTTATTATGCTTAGTGAAATAAGTCAGAGAAAGACAAATACTGTATACTATTACTTACATGTGGAATCTAGAAAACAAGACAAACTAGTGAATGTAACAAAAAAGAAAGACTTACAGATATAGAGAACAAACTAGTCGTTACCAGTGGGGAGAGGGACGGGAGGAGAGGCAGTATAGGAGTAGAGGACTTAGAAGTACAAACTACCATGTATAAAATAAATAAGTTACAAGGATATATTGTACAGCACTGGGAATAGTGGCCAATATTTTATAATAACCAAAAATGAAGTATAACTTTCAGAAACTGTAAATCACCATGTTGTACGCTTGAAACTTCCATAATATTGTAAATCAACTATATCTCAAAACGATACACACACACACACACAGCCAATAAAGAGCCAAATAAGCAACCCTTGTTTACATGCCAGTATTTAAGAAAAAATAAGAAACTAATTACCATTCTCTTTAGTTTTTGCTTATAGGCAGTTACCAATCAAGTAGTCTGGAAGGGAAACAATTTCTTTAAGAGTTTGGCCCCCAAATTGTCAAGATTGTTTCTAAACTTTTCTGATTATCTGTACTTATTTTTGAGTGTATTTCACCTAATTTATATTTATAAATTATATGCTTATATTACTATTCTCATATGCTGTATACACTATAGAATAACAAAAAAGAAGAGTTAAAAAGAATAAGAAGCCCAGCATTTTACATTTTTTGTCCATTTTGTGAGGGTTAATTTCATAGAAAGCAGATTATCTATGAACTCCACAACTGAGTACATTTAAGCTGCGTCATCTCAATATGCTAGAAGTGAGTGAGCAAGTAGGGGTGGCACCACCAGGGCCTCTGAGTGGAGACCTCCGCCTCATCCCCTACATACCCCATTTCCCATCAGAGACATCTGAACCAGTAAAGGGAGCAGTGAAATTGTGCAATAAGTATTAAAGCCTGTCTTACTTTTTAGATTAAAAAGGAAACAATAGTTTTCCTGTACCCTCAGTGTATGATCTTACATATGCCCAGGAGTGCTCACACCCCACTCCCTCCTTAGAAAGCCACCATTTCTCACTGCTAAGAGTACATGGGAATGCAGAACTCTGAAGTTTTCTTAATGGTATGTCTCCATTTATGAGAGAGGATTCTTAGCAGAAGTGATTGATCTGATAGTCCAGGGTTTACTCTAATTTAAAATGTATTTTTCACAGAGAAAAGCTTCAGATCCAAGTCGATTTACAAATCGTGGAGGAAATCTTCTAAAAGAAGAAAAGCAACGAGCCAAGCTCCAAAAAACACTCCCTAAGGTAATCCAGGGACAACGCCAGATAAGAATTTTTGATACTTGGCTACAAAATCCTCACTTCTTGTATACCCTGTGGTTTAAATCATTTTGCCCTAAAACTGTCTTCACTTCCAAAGCTTAGGCAAGGATAGTTAAGTACCTACTGTGCCTTCCTAGTATAAGCAACTGAATATCCAGTTTTATTAGCTTTTTAGGGCTACCATAACAAAGTACCAGAGACTGGGTGGCTTAAACAACAAAAATTTATTTTCTTACACTTCTAGAGGCTAGAAGTCTGAGATGAAGGTGTCATCAGGGTTTGTTTCTTCTGAGGGAGGACTTTCTTCTGGCTTACAGGTGGTTGTCTTCTCCCTGTATCTTCACATAGTCCCCCTTCGTATGTGTCTATGTCCATATTTTCTTTTCTTATAAGGCCACCAGTCATGTTGGATTAGGACCCACCTTAATGACCTCATTTTACCTTAATTACCACTGTATCCAAATAAAGCCACATTCTGAGGTACTGGGAAATAAGACTTCCTACATACGAATTTGGCAGGGGACATAATTCAGCCCATAACACAAGATAACCTTCTGAGAAAGTGCTTTGGACTTATTACTATTCTCTACTTTAATAATAATAATAACAATATTTAGCATTTATCAAATTAAGTGCCAGGTACTATTTCAGAGTGCTTCCTGTTTATTAATTCATTTAATCATCATAACATTTTTATGAGATTGGTATTTCCATTTTTACAGATGAGGAAACTGAGGCACTGAGAATTTAAGTAACTTACCTACCTTTTCACAGCCAGCAAAAGGTAGATTCTAGATTGGAACACAGATAGTGCTGCTCTTAGTGCATACTGTCTCCTTAACAGTTGTTGGTCTTCCCCATTGCTGCCTCCAGCTTCAGGCACCAAAACCTTAGTGGTCAATTCTGGGTTCTTGCCTTTTCCCACCTTCATGTGTATTATGAATGAACCATCCTGAGACTCTAACCTGTTCCCACGTGGGTCCAGTTACCTGAGTCATACTAATGATACTCTGGGGAAAGAGGAGGCATTCTTTGGGCTTCACAACCAAAGATTTGAAGTAATTAACTTGTCCTTGTTTCTGGTCTCAGCTGGAAGAGGAGTTAAAGGCACGGATTGAAATGTGGGAGCAGGAGCATTCAAAGGCATTTGTGGTGAACGGACAGAAATTCATGGAGTATGTAACAGAACAATGGGAGATGCATCGATTGGAGAAAGAGAGAGCCAAGCAGGAAAGAGTAAGTGAACCCAATTTGGGAAGATAATGAGTGAGCAGCCCAGCATCTCTGCCAGGGCTCTGGGTTGGTTGAAGAAGTCATGGCAGCTCTTTTCATTTCTGGGCACAGGGACTTGTACTAGATTTCTGGCCCTGCCTCTGCCCCTATCTCAGACTTGTTCTCCTTCTGGGATTTATCACTGTTGCTCTGACTTTCACACAGCAACTGAAGAACAAGAAGCAAACAGAGACAGAGATGCTCTATGGCAGTGCTCCGCGAACACCGAGCAAGCGACGAGGACTAGCACCTAGCACGCCGGGCAAAGTGCGCAAGGTAAACACGAGACCCCGTGAGCCGCCATGTACGAGGCATTTTTGAGGCTACGGCTCTTGCCCATCTCTTGCCTTCTGTCCTGCAGAGATGGGAAAGGGTTTTTCTAGCCTTCCAGGTTGAGTCCATTTTAGAGAGTTTAATCCTGAGTAGTGGCTTGACAGCAACAGTCAAGGAGTGGCCAGCTTTGATGTGTGCCAGTGTTTGAGGCTGGATTAAACTCAGAGGGCCAGTACCTGCCAACATTTTATAATGACAAAATCCTTCAGAGGTTCAGCCTATAATTCCAACAAGTGACCATGGCACTATGTGAAAGAAGCCTTTGTGCTTAGGAAATGGAATACCTAATACTCTTTAATCTCTAGGGCAGGAAATCAGGGAGTTCCTTCCTTATTTCCTCTCTGATAAATAAAGGGGAGCATTATTTTCCTTTTTCTTCCTCAACTCATATTTTATAATGTATTAAAAATATTTTAAAAATTGCCTGTAATGTAACTCCAAGACAACCATTGAGAATATGTGTTTTTCCTGCTTTTGTAAAAAAACTTTTAAAAATAGTGTATTTTTACAAAGTAGAGATCATGTATATAATTTTGATTTCTGCTTTTTTCCCTACTTGGTATTGGTTGTGATTTTTTTTTTCATAGCACCAAACTGTCTCCAAATACATGCTCATTATTCACTGCCTATTGTTTTGACATAATGCCATTTATTAAACTAGTTCCCTATTGTTTAATATTAAGTAGTTAATTTTAAATTTTTATTTATTTTTTATTATTTTTTAAGTAGTTAATTTTTTATTATGAAAATAGTGTGACAAATTTTTTAAACATGTGTTATAATATTTAACTCTAGAAAGGTTTGCATTTTCATTAAAAGTTTGAGGACCTCTATACTAGATGCTGAGAATACAAAGATAAGTGAGGCAGCCCTGGCTTTCAGGAGTGCTGCATTAAGACACGTCTGCAGTCGTGGCTGCACTAACCATTCAGTCTGTGACACCAGAGTGGTTATCACAGGTTATGCCTCCAGTGGCAGTGCCTCACTGTTACGGCGGCTCCAGTCTTTGCCAACATGTGGTATTTTCAGAATTTAAAGTTTTTGCCCATCTGATGAGTGTGAAGTAATATCTCATGATTTTAGTTTACAATTTCCTAATTACTAGTGAAGTTGAACCTTTGCCTTGTTCATTAACCCAGTTCTGGATTTTCTTTGCTGAGAAATCTTTTGAAGCTCTTTTTTTTGGAACATTTGTCTCTTTCTTACAAGTTTTATAAGACTTCTTGTGTATATTCTTGTCGGCTGTGTTACAATAGCTTTTCTCAGCATTTTTATGTCTTCTGTATCTTGTCTTTTTACTGTTTATAGTATTTTGTTGATGAACAAAAAGTTCTTAATTTTAATACAGTGAAATGCTTTCATTCTGTTTTCCCTATGGCTTGTACTTCTTGTACCTTGCAAATAATCTATCCATGACCTAAGACCACAGAGGTACTTTCCTATGTTGGATTTCTTAGTTTGTGTCTTGTATTTGAATAGTTTTGCTATCCCACTGAAGGTTTTTCATCTACCTAGAGTTTTTCTAATTAAAAAAAAAAAAAAAAGCTTACAGCTCTACTGAGTAAAATTGACACATAATATTTAAAGTGTATACTTTAATAAGCTGTGACATACGTATACACCTTGAAACCATCACCACTATCAACAGAGTGAACATACTTTCACACCCAAAGTTTCCTTTTACCTCTTTGTATTCCTTTGCATCCTTTACCCCAGTCACCACCCTGACCCACTCCTGGCAATTGCAGCTTTGCTGTGTAACTGTTGATTATTTTGTATTTTCTAACATTTTCTGTAAACAGGTAGACTCATACAGTATGTATACTTTAATGTCTGGCTTCTTTTATCTGTGTTGTTGCATGTATCAGTAGGTTACTCCTTTTTATGGTTAAGCAGTTTTCCATTGGAGGCATATACCACAATTTGCTTATCTAGTTGCCTGTGTTGATGGATACTTGGTTTCTTTTTAGTTTTTTGGCTGTTACACATAAAACAACTATAAATATTTATGTGTAAGTCTTTGTATAGATATATGCTTTCATTTCTCTTGGGTAAATACCCAGGAGTGATATGGCTGGGTCATTTGATAGGTGTCTGTCTAACTTTCATCTGCTAGATGGAACTTTCAGCACTTTTCACAGGTTTCCCGGAAGCTCTTCACCATGAAAACAATCTTAGACTGCTTCCCATTCTCGCTTCTCTGTAGTGTAGGGATGGGTTACTAAGTATGTTATCTCACATCATTAACCTCTGCTCTTCTCCATAGCTGAACACTACCACCATGTCCAACGCTACGGCCAACAGTAGCATTCGGCCTGTCTTTGCGGGGACAGTCTACCGCTCCCCTGTGTCTCGACTTCCACCTTCTGGCAGCAAGGTTAGTATGCTCTGTGTACAGGCACATCCCCAGCACTGCCCCAACCTATGTACTCCAGGGCCTGTTGGGAGGAATGATATTGAATAACATCCTGTGGACTGAGAAGGAACTTTGAGACCGAAAAATGAAGCAGGCAACTCCATAAAGTGCAATTATGAAGTTTATTGTGGGTAATTTACCCACAGGATTGGGCCAATGATCCAAAGGCATTAGCAGCTGTACGCCATGCTGAAGGGGGAACAGGGGGATTTAAAAGGGCCAAAGCTAAAAACAGCATCTAACTACTAGGGAGAGGCACATCTATACTGACAGGAACCAGGCAGTTTTCCTTCTCTCAGGGTCTTATGACCATTAATCATGTGCATCAGCAAAAGACATTCTTCTAGTTTCCATACCAGATGAAGGCAAGGGTCAAAGTTGGTAAGGAACTTATCTGGCTTGGGCACATTCCTTGTGAGTAGGCTAGAGCTGTCAGGCAAAAGATAGGGTAGGACTGTAGGCATCAGATGTAGCTGACAAAAAGGAGTCAGTGTGGTTCAGCTACACAGGGCCCCACCTACTTGTTCCAGTTTCTAAGATCCCTGGATTCGGTTATCATTGAGATGCTGAGAGTTGACAGATGTAAGCTAGCTAATCTGTCAAAACCTAAATGAGAGAAAGAAGAGCATGGTCATTCTGAGCCCCACTAGTATCATGGGAAGCACTGGGGATGTGACTGGGAAACTGAAGAGCAGGTGGTGGTCTCTGTAGGCTCAGTTCAAAGCCTGGTCTTCAGTCCCTGCATGTGGGTTCTAGCCCAGTGACACTGGATCACTAGACCCAAATACTCTTGCACAAGGAGAGGGGTAGTGGGGGAGTATATGCTAAAATGTGTTCAGTCTTACAAGTATTTTACAGACTACACACAAGATAGGTGTTCTGCAAATCATTAAAAATTTGGTTTTTTTAAAGTAGAAGTATAGGATTACAGACACATGAATAATATAAAGATGGTATCCAGCCTTTGACAGCTAGTGTGTGTGTAGTCATTATAAGGTTGATACATTGATCTTTCTTTCCTCTACAGCCAGTCCTCACTTCCACCTGTTCGGGGAAAAAAACACCTCACAGCATCAAGCATGGAGCCAACAAGGAGAACCAGGAACTCAATGGCAGCATCCTCAGCGGTGGGTACCCTGACTCGGCCCCCCTCCGACGCAACTTCAGCATTAATTCTGTTGCCAGCACCTATTCTGAGTTTGCGGTAATTCACCTTTTCTAATATCTACCAGTCTCTGGGGAGCACACAGTTGGGGCAGAGTGGGTATCTTCCCAAGGGCACCCAGGCTATTAGTTAGGACAGTTCTTTGGAGGCTGAGAATCCCTTTCCTGCCTTGACCGTGGCATGAGGTGGGGGTGGTTTGAGGTGGGTAAATAGGAAGATGGCAGCAGCAACCAGACATTTAACCCGGACCCTTCTGCTTAAGAAATACCATTCCCTGGCTGCAGGAGGTGACCCTTCTAATCACTGCCCTGGTGCTCTCTTGGTGGAGTTCTTGGTAATTGTCTTAATTCTTTGTTCTTAGAAGGATCCGTCCCTCTCTGACAGCTCCACTGTTGGGCTTCAGGTCTGTATGGCAACCCCTGCATGTCCCATGTCCCTTTTCCAAACTGATCTGTCGTCTGCTGGCTTCATTCCCATCTGGGCACAGGGCTACACTAACCAATAATCTCAGCTGTACTATCATAAATTTTTTTTAAGAAAGCAGTAATTCCTAATACAGATTTCAAAAATGGTAAATATCTGTTTTAGTTCCCAACAGACTAACCTGATTAACTTGTTCAGACTTGAATTGGATTCTCAGCCCCACCTTAAAGTCAGGCAAATTTTTTTTAATCATGTTATTTCACAACAGAAAACCTTCACCCTCCCCAGCTGTGACATTAAAGGCCTCCAATGTGCTGGAAAGAATAGAGGCCCCATCACGTGGGGAGGAGGGCCCCAGCTGTGTGCTGCCTACGAGGTTCTTGGCCTGTGTGCTGATTATTTCCTGGAGTATATATATCTTACTAACCCCTCAGAGCTGAATTGCCAACTTTCTGTCTACTCTGAGCTAGCCAATGCTCATTTCTTTGCCTTTGCCTGTTTCTACCATATTAAGCTGCTAATTTAGCATTATATGAGTCACTAGAAGAGTATTTTTTTCCCCACAATGCTCTTTGGCTCCTAGTAACCTACTCCATATTTGCCGACACTTAACTGTAGTGCTGTTTCCTTAACAATGTCTATTCTCGCTTCCCTCAGTGTCTTCCTACTGAGAGGTGAGGCTGCCCTTCACCCTTGGGAAGGATACTGAGTTTAAAGCCTAGGGTGTCAACTTTCTTGCTACAGTGATGGAGAATGTGACAGCTGCCCAAGGCTACAGCTCATTTTGAGCAATGAAATGCTTCATATTCTGTTACTTTTTTCAAGTTACTTAACTGGTGTGGTTCTGCCTATAGAAGTGGCTGCTTGTCATTCTGGCTAGCTGACTGCTGGACAAAGTCTAGCTTTCTCTTTTCCATTTTTTCAGCCAAGTCCCATTTCCTACACTTGGGGCTTAAATGTCTGTTTACCTCTGGCTGGGACTGGGGGAGATTCTTCTGGTTTTGTTTGCTATGGCTGGTAGACTCTGCCAGGCAGCACTGAAGCCAATAGACTAACCTCTACTAACATCTGTCTTTCTCAGTGATCATTCATGCTCTGTCTTCTACTTCTATACCATGTGCTCCAGCATGAGATCAAATCACCAGCAGGTTACAAGGCCCTCAGCCCCAGGGATTGGTAGATAAATGCTCTGGCCCATTGTTTCATAAAGGGCTCAAAAGAGCAAAGCTTATTGCCTATCTAGCTTGACAACTCAGTACTTTGTGAAGTGTAAGGGATTTCTCTTCTGTAAGGTTTTACAGAATGTACTGGCTGAGGAGAGGGGTCAAGGGCATATGTGCACACGCTTATCTAATATAATGGTGCTCAGAGGCCCTCACCTTTTGTTCCTAACACAGCCTGTGCTGGGCTAGGGACCACTGTCTTAGACAAACAGCCCTCAGAGGGCCTTATGTTGACACTTAACCCATGTTAACAAGGGTGGGGCATGCATGAACTGGGGGGGCAGTACTGCCACTGATGTTACTTATTTTTCAACAGCGAGAACTTTCAAAGGCTTCCAAATCTGATGCTACTTCTCGAATCCTCAATTCGACCAACATCCAGTCCTGAGAAGCCCTGATCAGTCAGCCAGCTGAGGCTTCCCGTGCCTAGACTGGACCTAATTATACAGGGGTGGTTTAATGTTTCTTCAGCGTAGGTGTGCTTGAGAGCCTGGACAAGTTCCATTTCCATGGGCCTAACTTACAGAAGTGAATGAGTTACAGGTGAAAGTCCAACATAGGGCTTAGTGGGTCCTTAGATACTTGGTTTTATTTTGACTCAAGAAATACATTAAAACTTAGTTCCTAGCAGTAAGTGTAAATTTTAGCAGATGAACCTAATTTCTTTCCCTACCCCAAATTCTACTTGCTAATGCACATCAAGGGCTTATTACATATACTTCGCCATTGTGTAGGAAAATGACTGTGCCCAGCCCTGGGGTATGGGACATGAAGCAATTTTTGGCTCATACACTTATAATTAGCAATTAACATCTTTTTTGTTTAGGCATGTTCAATTAATGCTATAGCTACAATAGCTTTGCCCTCACCTAAAGGCCTTTCCCCACCACACAGGACAGCCTTCCTCCTGATGAAGATGTCTGTGTGTCAGAACCTGGGATGGCCTAACTCACTGCCAAAGAGGTGACAGGGAAGCTGGAAGCGCCTCTGTTAAATTGTGTACAGTTCTGTTATATAGGGCACTGCCCTTTGTTGGGGTATGTGTATGAATACACATGCTTGTCTGAACTCTACTTCAGTTTTCCTCTGGGTCCAGTTCCCCGATCCCTGTGCCCCTTATGCCTGAGTTCTTGTACCCCTCTCCCTTTGCCAGCCATGTTGGGAGGCTGGATGGGTTGGGCCATTTGTCGTGGAGAGCTGGAACTTTGCACATGTCAGTACTGGGGAGTTGTTCCTGCTTTAGCGTCCACGATGAGGCTCCTTCTTTACCTACCCTGCCAATCACTACTGTGCTCCCCAAAGCACTAGTATTTATTCTTCTGTCTGCCTGCGCCAGTACTACTGTCAGCACATTGAATGGTTCTCAAAGCTTAACCAGTGTGGATTTGGTCTGCATCAGCCATGCTGTTTAGTCATACGTATACATGTCCTGATTTTAAAATATAAATATATTCTTAAAAATAAATTAAAATGTGTATACTTGTGTTTCAAAATGTATATATTGTGGTATGTTTTCATTTTTTTCCCCAGATCACTTTTTGGTTGGTTTTGTCTGGAAAACAAAAGATTAAAATGACATACAAGAAATTTTTAGTTGAGAGGATGATTTTCATTCTTTTGTGTATTTCTAAAGAACATCTTATTCTGAGAAAAGTTTTTGAGAGGAATAAAAAGCCTAACTCCTGATGTACAGAGGCTGAGGTACTATTAGGAAACTTCTGGTTTCATTGCTATTTGTCATTAACAGGACTGGCTTTAATAGGGTTAGGCAGCCTGGCTTTTTTTTAAGCCACCTTTATATTTATTATAAAACACATACTTAACCTGTATACGCTGATAAATTTTGACATATCTACCTGTGAGAAACCATCAAGTTTCATCAAATCAAGTTACTTAACATAACTGTCACCCCCAAAAGTTTCTTCCTTACAAAGCCCCTTTGTAAGTCCTCCCTTCCATCCCCACCCCATCACCACTCTGCTTTCTGTCACTATAGAGGAGTTTGCATTCTCTAGAGTTTCATATAAGTAGAATCATGTAATGTATGAAAGTATGAATTTCTCTATATCTTTTCCAACACTTGGTATGGTCAGTCTTTATTTTAGCCATTTTAGTTGATGTGCAGTGCTGTCTCGTGGTAACTTGTGCTTCCCTAATGACTGATGATGTTGAACATCTTTTCACTTGCTTCTTTGCCATCATTCTTACCTTTGGTGAAGTACCTATTCACTATTTTTGCCCATTTAAAAAACTGAGTTGTGTTCTTACTGTTGAGTTTTGAGAACTCTATATTCTACAACAACTCCTTTTATCAGATGTATGTTTGCAAAGATCTTGTCCCTGTCTGTGGCCTCTCCTTTCATTCTTTTTTTTTCTTGTTAGTATAACTGATGTAAAACAATTTATTTCAGGCTTTCATTCTTAGTGTGTTTGAAGAGCAGAGGTTTAATTTTGATGAAGTCCATTTGTTCTTTGGATTGTGCTACTGTTGCTTTAAGAAATCTTTACCTAACCCAAGATGATGAAGACTTTCTCCTAGAAGCTTAAAGTTTAGATTTTACATTTATGTCGGATCCATCCATTTTGGTTCTATATGTATCTATCTATATGGCTCCAGGTGTGGCTTTAAGATCATTCTCTTTGTATACAGATACCCAGTTGTCCAGCACCATTACTTGAAAAGCTAAACTTTCTCCACTGCAGTGCCTATGTACCGCTTTCAAAAATCAGTTTATCATGTATGTGTGAGTTTCTGTTCCACTAATCTGTTTGTCCTAATGCCAGTACTACCCTGTCTTAATTACTGTAGATTTATACTAATTCTTAAAATCAGACAATGTTAGATTTCCAACTTGGTACTTTTAAAAGTTATTTTGTCTGTTCTAGGTCCTTTGCATTTTCATATGAGTTTTAGAAAAAGCTTGTCAATTTCTACCAAAAATCTGGTAGGATTTTTGTTGGCATTGCATTAATTCTATAGACCAATTTGGGGAGAACTGACATGATGACCCACAGACAAGGCATATATCTCCTTTTATTTATGTTTTCTTTCATTTCTCAGGAATATGTTGTAGGTCATGTGTATAGATCTTTTATAGCTTTGTCAGGTTTATCCCTAAGTATTTCATATTTCTTGTAAATGGTATCTTTAAATTAGAATGTCTGGTTGTTATTTGCCTGTATATAGACATACATTTGAATTTTGTATATTGCTCTCCATCCTGCAACCTTGCTAAACTCATTTATTAAAAGAAATGAGGTAGGAATGTAGTTTGGTGCAGCCATTATGGAAAACAGTATGGAGATTCCTCAAAAGACTAAAAATAGACTTACCGTATGATCCAGCAATCCCACTCTGGGCATATATCCAGAGGGAACCTTACTTCAAAAAGATACATGCACCCCAATGTTCACAGCAGCACTAGATAGAATAGCCAAGACATGGAAGTAACTTAAATGTCCATCAACAGATTACTGGATAAAGAAGTTGTGGTATATTTATACAATGGAATACTACTCAGCCATAAAAAAGAATAAAATGCCATTTGCAGCAACATGAATGGACATGGACAGTGTCATCCTAAGTGAAGCCAGAAAGAGAAAGAAAAATACCATATGATATCACTTATATGTGGAATCTGAAAAAAAAAAAAATGAACTTATTTACAAAACAGACTCAGACACAGAAAACAAACATGGTTATGGGGGGGAGGGGTGGGGTGGGGGTGGGAAGGGATAAATTGGGAGTTTGAGATTTGCAGATGCTAACGACTATATATAAAATAGATGAAAGAACAAGTTTATACTGTATAGCCCAGGGAACTATATTCAATATCTTATAGTAACATGGTGAAAAAGAATGAAAATGGGAAAAAAAGATATTACAGATTGATAACCTCAGGAACAAGAAAAGGAATATCACTATAGGCTCAAACTTAAAAAGAACAGTAAGTGACTACTACGAAGCTCTGTGCACAGAAATTTGACAACTGAAATGGACAAGTCCCTGAAAGACACAATTTACCAAAACTCACCCCAAAAGAAATCTAAGTAGTCCTATAGCAATAAAAGAAATTTTCATCATTGCAAGCCCTCTGAAAATGAAAACTCTAGGCCCAGACGGTATTACTGGTAGATTCTACTAAAAATTTAAAGAACAAAAATAACATCAATTCTGTACAATTTCAGAAAACAGAAGATGGAACACTTTTCAACTTCTTTTATAGACCAGAATGACCCCAGTACCCAAACGACAGAAACATAAAACAAGAAAACTATAGACTAATATCCTTCATGAACACAGACACAAAATTCCATAGCAAAATATTACAAAATTGAATTTAAAACTTTTAGAATACATCATAATGAAATGGGGTTTATCTTGGCAATGCAAGGCTGGCTCTACATTGCTGGTGGGAATGTAAGATGGTATAGTTGTTTTGGAAAATTGTCTTGCATTTCCTCAAGATAAATTACTATAGGACGCAGTAATCCTACTCCTAGGTATTATACCAGTTGAAAACATGTTCACACAAAAACATGTACAAGAATGTTTACAACATTATAACAGTGAAAAAGTGGAAATAATTCAAATGTTCATCAACTGATAAACAGATAAACAAAATGAGGTGTATCTCTTCAGAATTTTACACAGCCATAAAAAGGAATGAAGTACTAATACATGTTACAGCATGGATGAACCTTGAAAACTAACTGAAAGGATTCAAACAGAAAGGCAATATATTATATGATTTCATTTATATGAAATAGGCAAATCCATGGAAATAGATTAATGGTTGCCACAGGCTGGGATAAATGAACAGTCACTGCTAATTGGTAAGGGGGTTCTTTTTGGGGTTAAGAACATGTTCTTACATATATATATATATACATCACTTAGGATGACAACGTCCATGTCCATTCATGTTGCTGCAAATGGCATATATACCCTCACATACACAGTCAAATGATTTTTGACAAGGGTGCCAAGACAATTCAATGGTGAAAGGACAGTCGTTCCAACAAATAGTGCTGGGAAAACTGGATGTCCACACGCAAAAGAATGAAGTTGGACCCTTACCTAACACCATATACAAAATAACTCAAAAGGGATCAAGGACCTAAATGTAAGACCTAAAACAATGAAATTGGGAAAACAAAAGCTTCACGAAATTGGACTTGGCAGTGATTTCTTATATATGACACCAAAGTTATAGGCAAGAAAAAACAAACTGGACTTCATGAAAATTTAAAAACTTTACATTAAGAGACACTATCAATGGAGTAAAAAGGCAACCCACAGAATGGGAGAAAATATTTCCAAGTCACTTACCTGGGATTAATATCCAGAGTAAAATGAGAACTCCTAAAACTCAACAACAAAAAAAGACCCAATTCAAAAATGGGCCAAGGACTTCAATAGACATTTCTCCAAAAGAGATGTATGAATGGCCAATAAGCACATGAAAAGGTGCTTAACATCACTAATCATTAGGGATATGCAAATCAAAAGTACAATGAGATACACCTTACACCCATCAGAGTGGCTACTGTCAAAACAAAACAAAACAAAACAAAAAACCCAAAGTGTTGGGTGAGGATGTGGAGAAACTGGAACCCCTTGTGCACGATTGGGGGGACTATAAAATGGAAAAGCCACTGTGGAAAACAGTATGTAGGCTCCTCAAAAAAATAAAAATAGAATTACATTATGACCCAGCAATTCCACTTTTGGGTAAAAACAGTGTCTCAAAGAGGTATTTGTAAACCCATGTTCACAGCAGCATCATTCACAACAGCTAAAGCATGAAAGTAACCCAAGTGTCCATCAGCCAATGAATGGATACACAAAACGTGATGTATACGTAGAGCAGAGTATTATTCAGGCCCAAGAAGGAAGGAAATACTGCCGTATGCTACAACATGGATGAAACCTTGAGAAGATTATGCTAACTGAAATAAGCCAGTCACAAAAAGATAAATACTGTATGATTCCACTTATGTGAATGTATTTAGAGTAGTCGAAATCATACAGACAAACAGAAGGTATAATGGTTGTTGCCAGGGATTGGGGAGAACGGGGAGTTATTATTTAATCGGTGTGGAGTTTCAGATTTACAAGATGAAAAGAGATGAGAATGGATGGTGGTGATGGCTGCACAGCAATGTGAATGCATTTAATATCCCTGAAGTGTACACTTAAAAATGGTTAAATAGTAAATTTTTATGTGTATTTTAACTCAATAAAAAAAAGAAGAAATTACGATCAACAGGAGTATATATATATAACGAGGAATATCCATACAATGGAATACCATGTAACAATAAAAATGAATGAACTGCAGGACACTATAGATGAATCATTAATGTTGATGAAAAAACAAGACATAAAAGAACATACCCAGAGTGATTCCATTTACCTAAAGTTCAGAAGCAGACGAATTATATTGTATAAAGATGTATACAAGGACGGTACAATTCGAAATGAAGACAGGGAAGAGAAATAACAAAAGAAGATGGCCTCTAGTGGTTCCCCATATGGGCACTACCTCAAAATCACCTGGGGTGGGATGCGGCAGCTTTAAAATTACCCACATCTAGGTTCCACACCCCTAAGTTCTGATTTCACTGTGTCGGCAGTGCTGGCCTTAGGCATCCACTTCCAAAGCTCTAGGGTTTCTAATGCGAGGACAAGTTGAGGATGCTGCTCATAGGTGGTGCAAGAGGGCTGTGACGGGGAGGGGCGAGGGCCGGGCCTTTGGCCGGCAATGGTGTTCCTTGACCTGGGTGAAGTGTCACAAGCATTAGCTTAATAATTTTTTACTCTACCGTACATTTATTTTATGCCCTTTTGTATATGTCAGCTCTTCTCTTTCTCCACAGCATACACATAGGTGTTCCAGGGACCACAGCTCACAGTCCTTACTTGGAGTTGCTTATCTACAAAGTAGTCCACACGGCAGGGCCGATCCAAGCTGGTTGTGTCCTTGTGGCCAAGCTGTCCATATTTACCTAAAGTGAAATAAGCCCTTTTGCCATCCTCTCCTCTCCCCTGGGCCTTGACGCTTTTCCCCTCCAGGGAGGAAAACCAGCCTGCCAACCGAACTGCAGGCTTAAGCCAGCACTCTGCTGGTGTCTGCTCTGTGAAGTCAGGAGACAGCACCATAGAGCCTCCAGGACCAGGCAAGTCTGCAGGTCCTCAAAAGGCAGTGGCCAGCAGCCACTCCAGGCAAGATGCTCCTCCAGGCTCCCCACTCCTCAACTCAGATGCTCAGAGCAGACATTTTCATTTTACCTTTTTCTCTACCCAGTGCCAGACCAAAAGATGTTTCTCACAAATGCTGGCTAAATATTCCCTTAAGAAAAGTAGACGGGAAGTACTGATATCTCCTATTTCTCTGCTGTCTGGTCTCTGCCCTTCTAAGCATGCCTAGATCTGTTCCAGAGAGGGGAATAGACAGCTTTTCAGTCCCGGTCTTCCCAGTGGTCAGGCTGCCCAGGCCCCTGCTTCCACTTGTCTGCATGGCTATTGTTACCTGTCCTCTACCCCCAGGTCTTTCCTCCCTGTGGTTTAAGCATCACAAAAGCAAACCATTTACTTACCCCAGCCCCAGGTGTAGAGCTCCCCGGTTCCTGCAACCAAAAGGACAGTAAATGGCCGTCACCAATGCTTTTTGACAAGGCATTTGTCCTCCTTGGCCTGCCACAACCCATAGCCAGCACATCACAGTCGTCCTGAGGTTTGCTTGGCAAGGGACAACATACTCTCTTTCTCTTTAACAGCTGTCTAATCACATTTGGGGTAAAAAGGATCCAGATTGAAAAAGCTTATCTTACAAACGAACTTATTTACAAAATAGACTCACAGACATAGAAAACAAACTTATGGTTACCAGTGGGGGAAGGGCATGGGAAGGGATAAATTGGGAGTTCTACATTTGCAGATACTAATATACATAAAATAGATAAACAAGTTTATGCTGTATAGCACAGGGAACCAGATTCAATATCTTGTAATAACCCATGGTGAAAAAGAATATGAAAACAAATATATGTATCTTCCTATATGACTGAAGCATTGTGCTGTACACCAGAAACTGTGCTGTTCACCAGAAGTATTGACTATACTTCAATAAAAAATAAATAAATAAAACATTTTTTAAAAGAAAAAAAAAGTTTATCTTCCTATACGCCCGCTGATTGGCCTGACTCTCACAGCTACCGAGTTCAAGAGTCTTAGAAGCAAAGCTGAGCAGGCCCTGCTGTCAGGTGAGGAGGCTGGCAAACACCAGCCTCCCTCCAGAAGAACCTTTGGGGTCTGACCGGCCAGGGAGCCACTATTAAAGCCATGTCGGGGTGTACTGAGAGAGGCAGCTACCTAGTACATGACAAAGATGCTTGAAATGATAGTTTTTTTAGGTGACCACACCCTTTTCTGCAGCTCCCAGCTGGAGACTGGGGTGGAGTGACTTTCTGCTCCATCCTGAACCAGCCTCCCCAGCCCCACTCACTTGTCACCACCGCTGTGTGCCGGGATCCACAACTGGCTTTGATGGCATCCAAGCCCATGGGGAGATCCAATAAAGCTGGGAAGGGCTGAACAGCTATAAAGGGGGCAGGGGCTCCATTCTCACCCCTGGCTACTCTCTTCACTTCAGAACCATCTTCATTCAGTCCTGTGGCTTCAGAGAAGCAATAAGAGTGATGATGACAATGATGCGTAACACTCACTGAGCACTGATTGAAACCTTATCCATACATTAACTCACTCAATACCACAGCTGAAGCACAAGCTAAGCTCCAGAGCTGGTGCTCCCAACCCCTACCTTCCCCAGGAAGTGCTGGAGTTGACAGGTTTATGGGGAGTGGAGTGCTGACACTGGCATCAGCCTTGCCACACTCCCTCTCATAAGGGGCTCAGAGTCCTGGCTGTGTCCTGGGGGTCCCAAGGATGTCGCATACACCTACCTGAGCACTGTAGCTCTCAGGCCAGCATATAGCCAGGAGTCAGGAATGACAGAAACATGTAGAAGTCAAGAGTTGACACTCACCTTCCCCTGTGACTGTCTCTCCATCCTCCGCCAAGCTCCTGGTGGGCAGGGCCAGCTGCCCTGATTCGTTCCAGCCCCATATATAAATATCCCCAGTTTCTGAAAGACATAAAGGGAACCCCATTAAACAGACTGTGAATAATGCCCCCTCCACCTCCTCGGCCCCCTGCATCCATCCAAACTCCCCTATTCTCCACTAGCTCCCTGGAGACAACTCCTGCCTGTCTGCCCAAGTCAGCACTCCAGGCAGGTGCCTCCCTCAGGCCCAGCAGCTTCCCTGCCTCAACGGGTCCCCTTTCCCCTCAAGTGCCTTCAGGTCACCTTTTCTTAAAGAAGTCTCTTACTGGATCTTCCTCTCCACTTCTACTTTTTCCCTTTGTTGTTAAATTGCTCCCCCCCCACAACTTCCACGTTGGAATCGTGTCCCCAGAAGTTCCTCAATGATCTCTCTTTCAAATCCACTGAGCCCAGGCCCCTTTCTTCAGTCCCACCTGCCACTGGTCCTGCTCAAGTCCTCTTCTTCAAAAAAATTTTTTTAATTGAGGTAGCATTGGTTTATAAACACTATATAAGTTTCATGTGTACAACACTGTATTTTGACTTCCGTATACATTACAGAGGCACTCATCACCGAGAGGTTAGTTTCCAACCGTCATCATATAGTTGACCACTTTTACCCATTATGCCCTCCCCCTCCCCCCAGAAGACCTCTAGAACCTCTCGCCTTTCTTGCCCCCCACAACACTATAGTTTGTTGTTTGGAGCAACAACCCTAATGCTAAAAATTCACTAACAATAGTAGCTAATTCTTATCAAGAGTTTAATCTGTGCCGGTGTTTTAAGCACAACATCCCCATTTTATTTAACAGAAAACTTGAGGCACAGAGAAATTAAGTACTCTGCCCAAGATCTCGAGAAGCAGAGTGATGATTTAGACCTAAGAAGTCTGGTTTGAAGTATCTGTGCCCCAATCACTACACCAAGGCCTCAAATTCCTTTTGGACCTTAAGTGTGAGCTTCCCCATTGGGCTCACTTTCCAGCCCTCCTTTCTCTTCCCTTCAAGCCTGACTGCCAACCCAGGCCCATTGCATGAGAACATGGAGGAGAGATTACAGGCATAGGTGGTTTTTAAAGATCCCTGGTGACACTGAAACCATGACCCATAGAGGTAACAGAAGAAGGCAACTGGTAGAAATTCTTGAACTTGTCTTACAGAACAACAGACAAGGGAACTGCCTGGTAAAACCTCTTTGCTTGTAAACTGACTTCATTAAGTTCATTTTAGTTTTTTGTCTTTTTTTCTCTTTAACTGCATACGCTCCCAGCTTCACACAACTCAGCTGTTTTTACAGGAACTTGGAGTCAGCTCCTGCCCAGTGAAAGCTGGCTGGGGACTAGTTGGGACCACTGACCCTAAAACTGGACCTGGGCATATGGCCAGTGAGTGGCCTTCTAATGTCACAGGGCTGGAAAACTCCACCTCAGATCATGCTAAGTGCCTCCATTTTGAATATGCAGAAGCATGTAACCCAGATACCTGCTCAAACACTGATTACCTCACCTTTTCCCTGCCTCCAATCATCTTTCCCCTGCTTACCCCATAAATACCCCAACCCCCTTTCAGGGAGGCAGATCCTGAGATTTATTCTCCTGTTTCCTCACTTGGCTGCCTTATGAATAAACTCTTGGCTGTAAACCCCAGCACCTCAGCATTTGGCTTGCTGCGCATCAGGCAAACAGACCTGGTTTGGTAACAATACAGGTGGCAGCCAGAGCCCCAGATGCAGATCCTTACAAAGATCATTGGCTCCCAGCCCCACCCAACAGCCTAGGAATCAGCTGCACCTGGATCACCTGCCAGAGCAGCAGACTCAACATAATCCAAAATTAAACTACTCCTTCTGGCCCTAGGTCACCAGCCACAGCACCACCAGAACTCACACTCACCACCAGCATCCTCCTCGTGGGCATCTAAGTGTCCACTGTGTGCTACACATCATGGCTCCCTGGGCAACTGCTACCTGCCTTCCTCGTATTCCTTGGCTGGGCTGCCTCTTACCCCTTCATTTCCTCTTGGGGAGTATTTTAGAAAGGTAGCACTGGCTGGAGGCAGATGGATGGGAGGCGTAGGGAGACCAGTAACAGAAAACTGCAATGGCCTGGGTGTGAGTGGGCAATCGTGGCGGCAGAGTGGCTTCACCTGGGAGGCAATGGGGAGTCATGAATGACTGGGCTGACTGATGTGGGGTGAGCTTTCAAGGACGCCTGGATATGCCACCCATCAAACTGGGAAAGAAAAACTAAGGAGGCGGAAGGTTTGGAGACTAGGAGCCCCTGAGCTGGTTTTTGAAAAGCACTAGGTTACTCACCACTCACACACACAGAGTGCCAGCCTCCTGCGGCCACCTCAGTCATGGGTAGGCCTTGGAGCGCCTCCAACAGCCTCGGCTCCGGCTCTGCCTCCAGAGTCCCGTGGCCCAGCTGTCCGTGCCTGAGTAAGGGAGACCTTAGTCGGCTACAGAAACACCAAGAGGCCTCCTCCCCTCCCCAGTGGCACTCTCCCACCCCCTATATGCTCACCTCCCACTCCGAGCCACGTTTACCTGCTCCGCCCCATCCGCGCAAAGGCCCAGCCGGCCCACCAGGCCAAGCCGCCACTCACCTGCCTCCGCCCCAGGAGAACACCTGGCCCGCCGCGTCCAGCAGCAACGCGTGCTCGGCGCCCAGCTCCAGCCGGCGAGCCCGCAGCGTCGGGGCCAGAGGCCGGTAGAAGGGCGGCCGCGGGCTCACGTAGGCACGGACGCAGGGCAGCAGCGGCAGCGGCCCAGCCTGGGTCTCACCGCCGCCGGGTCCGTCTTTCCGCTCGGCCTCCGGCACCACGGTCTGGGCCCAGAGGGGCTCCCCGCGCAGCGCCGAGCCGGGCGCCCAGGCCTGAAGCTCCGCCCCGGGTCCGGATCCCGGCCCGGGTCGCAGCACCACGAGGAACGCCTCCGACGCCCACGCGTCCTTGCAGCCGCCCGCGGCGCCGCGTGCGGAGCCGGACAGCTCCACCTGGCCTCCACCTGCGGGGGCGAAGAGCGGGCTGGGGAGCGGGTGGGACACGCACCCAGGGCCGGGGGCCGGGATGGGGACGGGGGCGGCGCTCACCGGTCACGAAGGCGGTGTAGCTCCAGCTCGCGCTCACGCGGCAGATATCGAGGCCCGCGCCCGGCGCCCTTAGCGGCTCGGGACTGAGTACCTGGTGCCCGCGCCCGGAGCCCAGCGCCTGCCCGAAACCGCAGAAACCGAAGCCGAACCAGGCCCCGGTGCGCTCCCCGGCCATGCCCCGGCGGCGCCCTCTGCTGGCTGTGACCTGGCTGGGGCGGGTGGCGGGACCGAGGATTAGGGCAGAACCGGACGAGATTCTTCCAGATGAGCCCTGACGGGACACTGCAACTGCCTTACCAGTAAAATGGGGAAAATGCCATCCTCCTAACCACAGA
The DNA here is from genome assembly GCF_009834535.1 of Camelus ferus. NCBI lineage: Eukaryota > Metazoa > Chordata > Mammalia > Artiodactyla > Camelidae > Camelus > Camelus ferus. The sequence goes on along the minus strand of NC_045722.1, from coordinate 11,197,707 downwards.
GGCAGACGATATGCATTCCACAAACGTTCGCTGAGTGGGAGGCTTCGCTAAAATCCTACCAGATTTAGGATTCTGAGCTGCCTAGAGTAGGATACTTTCTCTATCCTCCCTTTTGACTCAAGCAACTTCACTGTCCCACGAAGTGGGCAGGAGCTATTTTAAGTGGCCTCTCCTTTAGGCGTTGGACTAGGATCTGAACCCCTCCTTCTGAATTCCTAGTGTCAGACATATCTCCCCATGTAATCTTGCGAACTAGAACTGCCTCTATTTGGCACAGGAGACTCCCAAAGTAATCCTTATCCTATCACACAGCTTAGGACTGAGCGGGGCTGAGAGCTGAACTCGGCTCACCAACTCCACATACAGTGCTCTTCTCACTAGTAAAAAGCAGAGTGTTTGAGAGGCAGTGCCCTGCACGGGTTAGGTCCAGTTCCATAGTTTGCCTCTGCAGCTAGTAGTGTCTGTGCCCTTAGCCAATTTACTTGAGCTCTTTCAGTCCAATTCAGTTTTTTCAGTTTTACAAAGCTGGAGAGTAGTGGAGGGTTTGTACACACCTTGTAGAATTCTTGGTAACAGATGCAAATAAAGGGTTCAAGTGCTGGCACATACTATGGTTAAGTACACTAAGTTTACTAAATCCAGTACTTAGAATTGATAAAAATGACTTATTGGTCTCGAGGGACCTACACAAAGCAGTTTCAACTGGACCTCATCTAGTCGTTTATTCCTTTCACACACATTTATTGATCCCTTACTCTGGGCTGATGAGAAGCTCCCAAGGAGCTCATGCGTAATAGGGAAACAGACCCACAGTCGAGATTACAACAGCAAGGCCACTTTATCCGTACAGCAAGTTTGGTTTGATCAGAATTTCAATGGCATCTTCGAGCATTTGAAGTCAGATCCTTGGTCTTTCCTTGACCTTTGCCTAGTCTCCTAACCACTTCCGGGTTCAATCCAACCCAAGGAAACCTCTGACCTTGATTTTGACCCTGTGCCCTACACCCCCTCAAGAAGCTCCTTCCGATGGACAAAGAAAGTGAGGGGGCGTCGGGCGGCCGCCCAGGAGCTGTTCCTCAGCCCAGGACTTGGTTGGCAGCCGCAAGTGGAAGGATTTGAAGAGCCGCGCCCTAGACAAGGCGCCCATTGGCTGCCGCAGTCTCCCCGGGGCCAATCGCTGGCGAGGGCGGTGACGCCATCGCGCAGGGCGGGCAGCCGCTGGGCGGTACTCACCTTGCCTGCAGTCCCCGCCGCGGCCTGTCTAGTCCAAGCTCGGTCGAACCGGTCCCGAGGCCTACTGTGGCCTCTGCGGCCTAGGGCGTGGAGTGCGCGAAACCTCCGATGGTTGTGGGCCCGAGGCAGGAGATTGGACCAAATGGTCCCGCCCTCCGCAGCCATGTGCGGGGCCTCCGAGTTCGGATTGGAAGCCTTTGGGGATCACCCAGAGCCATCTAAAGAGTTGGCGACGGGCGACCCTGGTGACGGGTACCGCCTGTCATTCCCCCTCAGCGTGGTACGGCGGCGGCTCGCTACTGGACACGCGCGGGTCTGATGCCCAACAAGAAGCAGCCGTATTAGGCGGGCTCCGGACAGATTTTACCATTCATTGGCTCGGAATCTGTCATTTATCTCTGTTGAGCCAATGAGCTTCGAGCTGGGCTTAGTACAAGAGTGTAAGCAGACAGGGAAGCCCGCCTAGCCCAGACTTTCCTCCCACCCTGCCCAGTTACTGGAGTTTCCCTCAGGTTTCCCAAACCCCAGATCCCGAGCACTGCCTGAGTGGAGATCACTAAGAACCCTCAATACAAAGGCAAAAGTACTGAAGGGCCTACATGCATTTATTTCCACACAACTGAATAGTTTACCTATTCACTTCTTAGGTTTACATCTTGACCCTCTAACAGGATTAAGTAGCAATTCAGTGAGCTCTGGGGTGGGGAATCCATTGGATTCCTTCGAAGAGGTGGCTGTGCTGCTGTAAAGCTGCGCTGCACACAGGAAACCATGCCCAGCTCCTGCTCCAGACTCCACCCCACAGCCAGCCCTCCCTGTCCAGCGACAGGGCACACATTTGTTGAATTCCACACAATTTTATTAGAGGACCCAGGGGTGGTCCTGCTAGTAGGCTCAAGTGATGCTCACAGCTGGTGAGGCTGCGCTGTGTCCTTTCCAATGCCGAAGATCCACAGGCTGGGTCAGGATGCAGCTTCCCCATTCCCAGCTGTCTACAGTAGTACCAGAAAAGGGCCCTGCTGCGTGAGGCTGGAAGCAGTGCTGACAGAGCAGGGCTGTGATGAACAGGGTCCCTGACTCAGAACAGAGGACATCAGAGGGCAGCTGGGGAGGAGAGGCCAGAATGTTCGACATTCCAGCCCCCACCAGCCAAAGCCCCCTCTATCCTTGCTCCCTGTGCTGCAATAGGTAGCGTGTCCATGAGGCAGGCCCTCACTCTCCATCTTGGCTGGGTTTGATAAGCCCATATTCCACTGCTTTCCCCAGGCAAGCTGTGGCAGCCCTTGTGACGGGGCTTTCCTTGCCCTTAGCCAGCACTGACAGGATCTCCAGCACCTCGCTCTCCATCAAGGTGCTGGCAGTCTCTCTCGAAGCCTCCACCATGTTCAACACCACCACAGTGCCCCGGTGCTGCAGCTCCTGGTTGGGGCTCAGAAGCAGGTCCTGCAGGATCTCCAGCCAGTGTGTGGTCTACAGAACACAGGGCAGTGTGACCATGAGCAGCAGGCTCAAGCCTGGCAGGGAAGACACCCACACACCCTGGGACTGCCCTCTGCCAACCGAGGGCAGTTGAGTGTTCCTGGCCCATCTCTCCTCCCCCACCAAGAAGAGGCACTGACCACTTGGGGGATGCGGCTACAGAGCGAGGGCCGCATGGAGGTGAGCATAGCCAGGCCCCCGGCAGCTGCCCGCTGCAGCAGCTCGTCGTCCTCTCCGCTGTACAGCACCAGCAGCTTTAGCCGGTCATTGCCCTCAGCTTCAAAGAGGTCCTGTACCTGTGGCCAGAGAAAGGCAGTGGGTCGGGTCAGCCAGGGCACAGCCCAGGCAAGAACTGGTACTTCTGCATGCCTGCCCGCCACAGCTGGCTGGACCAATCCTTACCTCCTTGCTCACGGCCAAGTTACACATGCACTCCGTGGCTGCCCGGCGGATCATCTCATGCTCCTCAAACATGTAGCCCTCAATCATGGGCACAGCCTTCTCCTTCAGGATCTTCTGTCTGTGGGGCGGAGAAGGGAAGGGTCAGAATCCTCAGAGCCTTTGCATCCACCACCCCCACCCTCCTGTCCCCATACAATCAAGCACTGGGTCAACGATGTCCTTGGCCAATACCCAAAGACCCCCCACCCCACACCCAGTATGAACTGCAGTGGCTTCTAGCCTTCTAACCAGGCCTAGGAGATAGCAGGGGACCTTGAAAAATGCTCTTACGTAGGAGTTAGGAGACCCAGGTGGTGGTGATGGTGAGACTAATACCTAACATTTGAGCACTTACCCTGACCCAGCACTTGGACTGCCTTACTCACCACAGCCCTGTGATGAAGGTGCAGGTGTGATTATCATTACTATTTTGCAGAAGAGGAGACTGAGGCTAAGTAGTGAGTAATGTGCCCAAGGTAACAATTAGCAATAATAGTTAATGCGTCTTGACTGGGCACACTGCTAGGAGCCAGGCACCTATGTAGTAAATGCTTTTACATGTATCTTCTCATTTAATTCTCCTGACCACGACTCCATGACACGGGTACTATAATCATCCCATTTCACAGATGGGGAAATTGAGGCACAGAGAGGTTAAATAACTTGTGAGGTTACACAATAGTAACCAGTGAAGCCAGGATTTGAACCCCGGCAGTCTGACTCTAGGGCCTGCACCATCACTGCCCAATTCCTTGCCCTCTTACGGAACACAGCACAAGTCAAACTTCTTGGCCTGTCTCCTCAACTATGATGCAGAGGAGTCACTGTGAGGAGGAAATAAGTGAGTGACTGAGGAGTGCTTTCCAAGCTGTAAAGTGCTTTAGGAGGTAGTCTGATACCCTGATGCCCTGCCCAGGCCCTACATCCCAAGGGACCTTACCGGAGCCTCTCACTGATCCCCGCCAGGTTCGTCAGAGCCATGAGTGCCTCAAAGTTCTGAAGGCCTGAGCAGTTGAGGTGCAACAGGGAGACAAGGGGCCGGACCACCTCGTAGATCTGCAATATGCAACCACCTGTCAGGGCTACATGCCTCAGCTCCCACCCACCTCACAGCCCTGAAGATGGAGCCCTGAAAGAAGGCTGCCCTCCCCATCCCAGGGCTCAGCAAAGCTCTCACTTTCTGTCAGCCCCAAGGAGGAGCCACAGCCTGGGTCAAAGCCACCAGGGCTGAATGAAGGGGTGGAGGACAGGCTAGTGCTGGAGCAGGAAGACACGTACCCGCTCTCCAGGAAAGGTAATCTCTGGGTTGGAGGTGATGGTGAGCTTGGCGAGAGCCTGGGCTGCCTTCGTCTGCCCCACGTCAGTGCCTTCCAGGGCCAGCGGGAGCAGAGCCTGTAGGGACAAGCCTGTCAATGTCCAAGATGTACCCAAAAATGTAAGGCCCGAACCACGAGGCCTTGAGACCCTGACTGTGCTGCCCTCACCCTTCCCCAACTCTCTCCCCAGCTGAACGATACTCCTGCTCATGCCCTCTCTCCTGAGGTCTCCCAGTAAGCCACCCAAACCCTTCCTGGAACACACAGTAAGAGCTAGACATGGCTTGTGCCCGGCACTGGGCCATGAAGGTCAATGACACAAGGGAAGAGAGAGCTCAGGACCTATTAAGGTACAAAGTGCCGAGGGCGCTAAGGGCCCGCCCGTTTCAGCACCACTCACTCATCACAAAGACATTCCTGCTGGTCACTAATAATACTTTTCCATCCCACATCTAACACTCACCTCTTGTGTAGCAGCCACTGAGTCATGTTTTATAGACCATCAGGAAGGAGTCTGTAAGCCTGCTTACCTTGCCCCCTCCCTGAGCAACCACAGTGCCGCGGTCCTCAACCTCTTCCACCAAAGCCAGGAAGACCCTGCAGGGAGAAGGCCGTGTTGGGTGGGCCGGCCCAGGGCTCTAGCAGGCAGACCCGCCACTTCTGGGCTAAGCAAAGGAAGGCAGCCACACGGGGGGTCCCCCTGCTCCAGGTGGCCCACAGCACAAAGACCTGCTCCCTCTGTAGTTCCGTCGGCAGCCTCGAGGCTGATGAGCTGGGAAAGGTCTGGGTGGCCGAGACAGGCTCACCTGGAGAGCAGCTCCCTGCAGGAACTGGTCAGCACAGGGCTATCGGTCTTCGCCATGCACGTCATGGCCGACACCACACCGGCCGCCAGTAGCTTCTTCACCCGAGCCCGTACGAAACTAGGTTTGTCCTGGGGAAGGAGGCAGCTTAGCAGTGGGGCCTCAGCTATTAGGTAGAGGAAGTCGGGGTGGGGGGGGACCCTCTTCACAGCACAAATTGATGAACGTGAAAACGAAGGGAAAAAAAGCCACTTAAACAGAAGGCTCATCTGCTGTGGACGCCTCAGGTCAACTCGTCCCAATGACACGGAGGCCCCCAAGCTCCTCCTAGCGGCCCCTCACCTTGGGGTGCTGCTCGGGCACATGCTGCTTGGCATACTTGGCCAGCTCCACCATCTTGGGGTCTGGCTCCTCATAGTCGTAGCTGTTGGTACAGTTCACCAGCGCTGAGGCCACTGCAAAGAGCACCGACCTCTCCTCGGACTGCCAAAAGCAGAGGGGCCGTCAGTTGGCCATCAAAGGGAACAGAGCAGCACCAGGATAAGTGCTGTCCAGGCTCTCAATTCTACTGTCAGCTGGACCACTCAGGCATCAGGAAGAATCTAGGAACCTCCCAGGCCCCAGGGTGGCCCCAGACTTTGGGAGCTCATATACTTGGCCTCCCCGACTCCCCCTAACAGATCGTCTTTCCCAGTACTGCTGGGGCAGGTCAGTGCACCTACGCCACACAGACCGGTCACTCAGACTACCAGCTCTCCTGCTCTGGGGTCACAAAAGCCATTAGCCAAGACCTGCCAAGAAAGCCCCATAAGCTCTAATCCTAGACAGTGTCCCCAGATGACTGCAGGAACCCATGGGGCTACCTTGCTGAGCTGGAACAGAGCCTTCAGGGCAGCCTCATCCTCCACAAACTCCTCCTTCACATCAGCGTCGAAGGTGAGGTACGCCAGGCCCTCCACTGCCCAGCGCCGAGTGCCCGCGTCAATCTGGTCATTGCACAGCCACCTGTGGACATGCAGGGTAGTGACGAACATCAGAACTGGGGACAAGAGGAGCACACCAGGACCAAGGGGGAAAAGCCAGGGACTGGGGCATTCCCACCACATATACAGAAATAGTTCACATGGCAGTGCAGGAGGGTCTGACCCGGGGAGGGCAGGGCAGTGAGGAGGCCCCAGCGTCCACCTAGACCCTCCTCTCCCGAGATCGAGCTGGCGGGAGGGGGTGGCAATGCTAAACGACTTACTTTCGACACTGCTTGGCCAGTTTGCGAGTGGAGCCTTCAGCAAACTGCTTCATGCTGAAGTCAGTCCCTCCAGCCGAGCCGAGCTTACAGAGTCCCTGGTTGAAGAGGCAAGATGCAGCTGCTGGCCAAGGGACAGGGGCAGAGCAGGGCTCCTCCACAGCTGGTGTGGGCTGCCCCCAGCATTCTTCCAGGCTCTCTGGGGCCATGCACACCCCCTCAGGCTACCACCTGGAGCCCTGGGCAGCAAAATCAGCTACTGGGGTGGCCACATGACATGGCATCTGGTAGAGACTGACACACTGGCCATTGTGCAGGCCTGGGCCCCCGCCCTTCTGATCTGCACAGGGATTTGCTCTGTTCATTTTCCACATCATACAAGGAAGCTCTTTACAGGTGGAGCTAAGATGTGTGGGGAGAAGACAATGCCTCAGCCAAGACTAAGATCCTCACAGGTTGGAGAAACCCAAGACTAAGTACCCCAAAGAGGAGGACCGGCTTCCTCAAGGTGACGGCTGCAATAGGCTCACAGAAGCCAGGTGGCCCCCGAACCACCAGCTCCTGGGGCCACCTGCCGGCCCAGCCTTCTCATACAGCCCTTCTGACCGGCCTGGCCCAGCGTGCCCTCCAAAGTCCTCCATCAGCTCCTCCTGGTGCTGCTCCCATCGCCTGCAGGGGGCAGCATGTGCCACCCCACGTTCTCAGTGTCCTTTCTGCATAAGGCTCATCTCCCTGACCCGACCATAAGCCCTATGTTAGGAGGCGCCCGGGTCCCTGCCTCTGGCCTCAACAAGGCCCTGCATGTCCCATATTTTCACCTAGAGTCTGCTTGGGCCGCACCCTGAGACACCAGCCAGCCCGGCACCCTTGCTCAGCCGCCTGCCGGCCCATTCCAGGCCCGCCGTCTCACCACCAGCGCCCGGATGCGGATGCTGTCCTTCTCGCTGCGCTTGTACAGGTCCTTCAGCAGAGAGACGCCATTGGCCGTGATGAATGAGGCCCTCTTGGCCTTGCCAGCTGCATGGATCAGGGCCTCCACAGCCACCAGCTGCTCTTCCTCCTGCTCCGAGGCGCACAGAGCGATCACGCTCTCCATGACGCCATTCATCTCCAGGGCCCTGTTGCCAGCGTCACATGGGCCCTGCAGGAGGCAGGACACCGTCTGGATGGCCCGCAGCTTCCCGGCCAGCCCTTGGCCCTCAAACCAGCTCCTGAGGGGCACAGGGTGGCAGCTGTCACACTGAAGCCAGCATCAAAGGACTCTCCTCCCTCCCTTTCCCTCCACTGGCCAGGCATCAGCACTACTTGGGCAAGATCAGCAAGCTGCCAACGGGAAGACCAGGACATTCCCCTAGACGGCTGGCACTGGTGTTCTTCATCTCGGCTTTCATTCCAGCCTCCCCAACGGCATCCACCTCATGTAGGTCACTCGCACTCACACCACCCCATTCGTCTGTTTTCCTGTACTAAGATCTGAACCTGTGCTGCTTATTTCATGACCGGTCCTCCATCAGTCTTCTAGCTGTGAGCTCCATAAAGGTAAGGACTGTCACGTTGCACGGCTGTGTCAGAACAGACACAGAGGCAGTGCTCAGCGAGCAGTATGTGCTTGAGGACACTGGTTACATCAGAGAACTGACTTGAGGAAGAACGTCCCTGGGGAAGTCACTGTGGAACAAGAAGTGGGCCTTGGGAGCCCTGTGTCTGGCCCCCACCAGTCCTCCCAAGGCGGCTCTTCTTGTGGAAAACCTTTCACTGCTGTCCCTCCCCAAGGAGTCAGAACCCTCACTGGAACCCTAGCACTGGGAGGTGGGGCCCAGTCCCTCACTTGATGTAGTTTTCGCAGAGTCGGTGGAAATTCTCCCTCTCAGCATCACACTTCAGGTCATCGAAGAGCTTGCTGAGGAGAATGGAGGCACTCATGCGGCTGTTTGCCGTCACCGTGAGCTCCCCGGGAGGGTCCTGCACAGAGCCCCCCACCTCCAGAATCTTTTTCAGACCTGAAAAGACACTCTATTTAGACAGCAGAACACTAGTTCCAACCCCTAGGTTTCCTAGGAGATGCACGGAAAGGCAGGACCACTCCTGGACAAAGTGGACAAAGGTTACGGAGCGCAGACAGGCTCAGAGCATCTGGTTGGCTGATCCACCGCCTCTGAGGGCAGTTGTAGGGTCAGGGAAGGACCTCAGAAGTGAGGTCTGCGTGCCGGCGTGCCTGTGGGGCCGACTGCGCTGGGGCTTTGAGGTTCCTTGTTTGTAGAACTGAAGGGGAAAATAACACCCACACCTTGTAGGGTTATTGGGGTAACAAGAGAGGATGAGCACCCAACAGATATGCTTATGCTGGGGCTTATGCAAGCTTTTCTCATTTATCTTTTAGGGGGAAAGAGAAGTATGAATTTATTTATTAAACGTTAAGAATTTTTTCCCTGGTGTAGAAGTGATACACACTCACTGAAAAAAACTTCAGATAGAGAAAGCTGATCCAGCCTCCCCGTGAACCTGCCCGCAGGCCTGCTCAGTGTGCGCGCAGGTGCACATGTACTCGGCTAAAGGTCCAATGCTGAGTTCCCTAAAGGTACAGCACAGGCCACGTGTGCACTTCAGTGCACACACATGCTGGCTGCAGTTGCTCCTGGGGACAAGCAGGCCCTGCCACCCAAGTAAGATGCTACACATATGCTTGGTCTCTTTCTGTCCCTTTTTAAAACTGGATCACCTACCGTGGTCGATGACCCAGAGGGTGAGGCCGTTGTTGGGATCCTTAGGAGACTTCCGGGGCACCACTTTAATCAGGAGGGTCAGGGCATTGTCTCGGCCTTGGCCTGAGACCCCCACCTCAGTCAGTAGCTCCAAGAGATTACTGATGAGGACCTTCAGCTCCCGGGCGGGATCTGACAAGAAGAAGACATTAGTGCCCAGACCTTGAAACGTGCCAGTAGGGAGAGGGGTCTATATCCTGGACTCTGGGCTCCAGCCTTCCCCACAGGCACCCTGGCTCCTTAGAACCCAGAGTAAAATACGGTCACCAAGGCATATTCCTGAATAACCTGCAGCTGTAGCCGGCCTGGCTGGCTCAGTCCCTTCCCCTCCACAACAGCAACCCTCCAGGACACAGACCTGCTTCCACTCACCCACGATGATGGCGCCTTCCTTGCCCCGGAAGCCTTTCTTGACGCCTTCCTTCAGGGCATCAAACATAACCTGCAGCAGGTGGCAGGCTGCCAGGGACACAGCCTGGTTTTCCACACCCAGGATGGAGACCACCTGCCGAGTTCCCAGCATGCTCAGGGTTGCCACTGTCTGTGGGAGAAAGGTGGAGACAGCCTCCCGTTGGTGAAAGGCAGCCGTGGAGATCTGTGACTGTGCGTCAGAGAGGATGGTCAGAGGTAAGGACATTTGGGTGGAAGCAGCTTCACGCGAAAGCAAAGTGGGCCTGCCTGAGGGTGTGGCCGGGGTGATGCCAGGATTATCATGTTGGAAGGGCTTCCTAAAGAAAATATTCCAGGGGAAACACCCCCTCCATCTCTCTCTCTCTCCTGGGCTCTAATTAGAGAAGACAAGGAATATCGTGGCCCTGAGAGCAGCTGCTTTGGTTTGTCTCTCCTTAGGAAGAAGAAACATAGGCCTAGACAAAGCCATCCGACTACCAGGCCCAGGGGCACCAAGTTCCTTCCCCAATAACAACCCTGAGGTTCCGTCTACACCCTGGGGATGTGGACATACATGGAATGAACCACAAGGCCTCTCCATCCATTTCTAAGCTGAAAGAACCCAGAAGGTCCACTTGGGTCCATCCCTGTTCACATGAGGATGGGCAGGAAGGCTGGAGAAGGCAGATGGAATTCATACAGTTTGACCATTCTTAGTCCTGGGAGACCCAGAAATAGACCCCAAGCTTGGTCTGAAGAGCTTTCATAGACTATTTCACAATTCTACCTCTGATCTAGGAACTGTGGGCTCCTCTAAGAGCAACCAAGGGTCAAGTCCCTGTCCCCTGAATCCAGCCAGCTCAAGAAAGAGCGTGAACTTTGTGACACTGGTCCAGGGAAGGGCTGTCCTTGCTGAACTTGAACTGTCTGTGCGGGACACCCACCATCTACACGAAGAATCATCTCAAGGTCCAGCCCTACATACCCAGTCATGGTCTCGATGGTAAAGATGCTATGAGTGACTTCACTGACCACATCACTCACTGTGAGGACACCTCTCCAAGGGAAATGCCAGTTTGATGGTGAGGGAAGGTATCCCTGCTATCCACAACCAGCTAGCTTCACCACACAGACAGTGAGGGGCCAGAGACCAGGCACCTCTGGGGCTGACTACAGGAGAGCCGAGGCCCACACTTGTGAGCCCACCCGACACGAGTGCTCAGGGTGTCAGTGGGCTGCTTTTGCTCTTTCCTGGCCCCACTTTGTCCCAAATCATACTGGCCTTTTTTTGTGTCATTTTAATTTTGCCTCTCTTGTTACAGATCTCCTTAGACTTTATCAGATGAGACGTGGACCGGTGGGTGAATGGACAGACAGACAGACTGAGGCAGTAACTAGACCCTGCGCCCCACCTACCCGTGACTGATGCTCAGAGCAAATGCCGACTAGCGTGCGCAGAGCCGCCAGCATCAGGTCGGTCTCTCCTGTGTCCAGCAGGCGCTGCAAGAGCTGAACCCCATTGCTCCGGAAGATCTTCTCAGCTCCAGCATCCTCCCGGGCCAGTACCACCAGGTTCTGAGAAGCCTGCATCATAAGAAGGGCATCATAATATGAGCACCGCACACAGCACAGGGTGGGGCATGCAGACACCCTGAGCTCTGGGTCTCACTGCTTCCATTTAGCAGCTGAGTGACCATGGCCATAAATTTAACCTCTTTGAACTTCAGTTTTCTCCTCTGTAAGTAGAGGGAGGAGCTTGCTCCCTCACTGACGGTTCAAGTAAATGGAGCTCTGAGTCCCTGGCAAAGACTGAAGGACAGAGACCGTGCCTCAGTCACCTCCACACACCCAGCTCCCACCACAGGGCCTGGCCAATGAGGTGCTCAGTGAATACTGGTCCCCTCTCCTTGGCTCACACTCAGGACCCAGGCCCTCTGAGCTCCAGAGGTTCTGTGAGCCCAGCTGCACAATCTAAGAGCGACACACAGCAGACCAGGCCAGCAAGGACATCCGGGGCCAACAGCAGCACACAGGGAGGGGCGGGCAGCACTAGGGGAGTTCAGTCCCTGCTCACTTGTTCTTATACCTTTTGCTTTTTCTCAGTTCCTTTTTCTTGTGGGTCCAATAGTATCTGAAACATCTGTTCCACTTTGGCATCCGTTGAGGACATGTACCGCACCTACGACAAACCAACAAAGCATGGCAGGAATCATCTCTCTTGGCCAGAGACAACACATTCCCTCTTTGTCCTCTCTGGCTCCTCCCAGCGCCTGGCTCCTGTCTCTGGGAGGCACAGCAAGGATGTCTGGGCTTAGGGCTCGCACTAAGCTACCCTGGGCAGGAAGAGACTCGCCTGGCAGCTTCTCCTGTACTTACCTGGCTGTTTTCTTCTCTGAGCCACTTCCCGCTTGGGCAGCACCCATGCTGAAGGCAGTGCCATTCGGAAGGGGTGGCGTCCTATTAGCCAAGAGGCAACCCACTCCTGGGGGGCCATGTATGTCGTGGCAGCCTGGCTACACCGCCTATGGCACTGAACTCACACTTAAACCTCCTGCAGGGAGCCAGCAGGTCACGAGGTAGTTGCTAACACTCCCTTTAGGTTGAGGATTTTCTTTTTGATAGATTTTTTGGGTTTTGTTTTGTTTTGTTTTAAAAATAATCTAAACAATGAAGCTCATCCCTTAACAAGGCCCTCTCCCTTTCCCAGGGTCCTGGGCTTGGATAGTAGCACGTGCCTAGCATGTGTGCCGCTCCCCTCTCCCCTCCGGCATCTGTGGCAGAGCATGAGTGATCAGTCACAACACAGGCCCAGGCAACCTACTTCCCAACCCTTCTCAACACAGGGCTCTATGCAGCCCCTGCAGATCAAAAGGTAGCTCTCAACATTTTGATAATGTGTTTGCCATCATATTACTTGTTTCCACTGTGTCAGCATTTTAACACCAAATTATCTGACTGATTCAAGCTTGATTATAGTTCATAATGACCTTTAGATTCTTTTCTCCTAAATTAATTTTTAATATATGTAACACACAATGTCTCTTTACTTAAAAAAAAAAAAAAAGGAACAGATCAAGCAAAATCTCTTCCAAAAAAAAATTTACATATCCAAGTGTACCCATAGGAAAAAACATGGTATTATTTTGGGTGCATATGTGGGGGATCATGTTAACATAAATGGTATCATGTTATATGTGTTACTGTATATTTTGCTTTTTTTCCACTTAAGTGTCAGCTTTCCACATTCTCACATGTGGATCTGCCTTGTCTTGGTAACTATAACACAGGAGCCTATAGTAAGGACATCACTCGGTTTATTTAGCCACTCCCCTATTGCTGGGCATTTAGGCAGTTCCAATTTTTCACTACTACAAGCAAGGCTGAAACAACCATACACACACCTGCTAGCGTGCATGGGCAACGCTTCTCTAGGAGAGAGAGCAAGAAGTAAACATACTGAATGACAGGATATGCTCATTTAAGACATACGGTAAAGGACATTTCAAAGGAGCTGTACCAATTGATACCCCCTCCAGCAGTCATGAATGAGCCCATGTCCCTCCTAACCTCACCACTTAAGTGTCTATCTCCCTTCTTCTAGCGATGTGTACAAACTTTAAATGCTTGTCAAACAGACCACCCAAAAAATCAGCACCCTGCTGTTATTTTAATTTGTTTTTTCTTAACCACTGGCAAGGCTGAGCGCCATTCTATAAGATGATTTGCCATCAGTATCTCCTCTCCAGAGAACTATGTTTATACCTTTGACCCAGATCCATTTACCAGTGCCCCTCTACAACTGGTCAATGCCTTGCTCTCTCTGTTACTCGCATACCTTCTCCTGAATCTGGCCCCCGATGCTCCGCAGGGCCTCCTGGAAAACTTTGTTCTTGGGCTCCAGGCTCACGCATCTCTGCAGGTCAAGGACAGCCTGGTCGAGGCGGCCCAGCTTCTCTAGGGCTTGGCTCCGCCGGTAAAGTGCTTTCACATCCCCACCATCCTTTTCAATGGCTGAGCACAAACGGGAGCTCTGTCAGCACCCATGAGGCCACCATCTCCAGGCAAGAGCAGTAGGGAAAGATCTCGAGGGCCACAGAGGAAGGTGGGGGGACGGATGTGGGGCTCAGAACTTCAGCCTCAGAAAAGGTGAGGGTAGCTGCAGAAAAGGAAATGCCCGGGGAAGTGGGAAAGAAAGAAGGCAGCCGTGTTTCAAGGGTGTAAGGAGGAGGAGAAAGTGAAGGCGCAATGGTCCCAGAATCCCTGCCCCATCACAGAAGCCTCACAGCTCCACAAAGGGGCCCACATTCCCGTACCTTTGGATGCCTCCGTTTCTGCTTTATCGTAATCTTCCTGTAAGAGAAAAACACGGGCCTTAGAGGCTGGTCATCTCCTTTTTGGGGAATAACTGGGCAAAAGAGTTGTTCTCCTGAGTCACCAGATCTCCTGCCACCTAGAGGCCCAAAAGGCACGAGACAACTGTGGGTGGCCTGGGAAGGTGAATGTCCAGTGGGGGCCCAAGCAACAGCGAGATGGGCAAGCAGGGGCCTGGGCAGGCCAGAGGAAGAGTAGCCGGCTCCCTCACCAGCTTCAGGTGGCAGGCGGCCCGGTTCCGGTGCAGAATGGCCTGGTCCTGGGGCGTTGCGCCCAGACCCAGGGCCTGGGTGTAGGCCGTCAAGGCGCCTTCGTAGTCCCCGCATTTGAACAGATCGTTGCCATCTTTCCGCAGCTGCTCTACTGAGCTGGCCTGTGGAAGAAAGGGATGGAAACGTCGGAGGTGGACTCAAGAGTGAGCCGGGGAGCTATGGGGAGAGGAGGCTGGTGTTAGGGAGCGAGTCTCACGGAGGGCCAAGACTGAGGGAGGAGGAGGCTAGGGAATGGTCAGAGCAGGAGCGACGTGGTGATGGCGCGGGGGGATGTGTACGCACCCCGCGGCCAGCGGGCCGGGGTTCGGGGGGTCCCTGGACCACTCACAGTCATTTCGGAGCAGGCGTTCCAGGCGCGCGCAGGCGCAGTTTCTGGGGCGGGACGGCTCTAGGCTCGGGAATCCGCCATCGGCTGCCCCGCCCCAGTCTTACGTCAGAGGCGGTGGCAGCGACGGGGCGGGGCCAAGGCGGGAGCGCGCCGGGAGAGAGGCGGGCTGGTCGGCCCCGGTCCGCAGGCGCAGAGAATCCCTGGGCGCCTTTAGTGTGTTCCAGCCGAGACCTGCAGGGGGCGCGCGGCGGAGGACCAAGAGGGACTTCCGTTCCTGCCGGTGCACTGGTCCCTGCCCCGACCGCGGCAGAAGTGCACGAGGTCTGCCGTCATCAGAGCCACGAGCAGCAGGCTGTAAAGACCCAGCGCTAGGAGCGGGCCCGGGCCCCTGTGGGAGAGGGGAGAGTATCAGGATGCTGGCCCCAAGCCGCGCTCTCGCTGCTGCAGCCTGTGAGTTACAGAGCCCCTGAGAGCCCGGAGAAAGCGTGAACCTCCACACACACACCCCCTAATCCAGAAAAATGTAGAATTTGTAAATACAAATTCAGGGAGCTCACAGGTACCTTGAAGTCATCCATGGACAGACTCAGAATTGAAAAGTCCGACTATAATGCGTGGAATCCACGAACTACAATACCCTCTCAGTACTGACACCCGTCCCACCCCAACCCGCCACACAGCACAGTGTCTCCCTGTTACCCGCTTTCACAGCCCCCTGAACTTTTCCTTCACAGGTTTATAATCATTTATTTACGTGATTTTATGCTTGAGGTCTGTCTCTCTACTAGTCTGTAAGCTACAAGCCTCCCACCCCAGAAATTAGTATCAGAGCCCCAGATACTGGAACACCCTGTCAGTGTTCCAGTGCTCTGGGGCTGGAGTTCTCACCTGAGGATGGGAGGAGGTGGAAGGGCAGACAGATTGACCTGGTACCAAGACCTCAAATTCAGCCCGGGTGCAGCAGGAGCCCCCCGCAGCCTGCAGGTGGCAGCAGTAGGCTTCCTCCGGAGTATCAGAGAGCCGAGGACAGAAGAAACCCGGGTAGTGACGGCCATCAGCATCCCAGGTAGACTGGCACAAGTGGGGGTAATGGGCCAATGCTAAAGGGAGGAGCGAGGGGGTAGGAATGATCTACCCACCCAACTCCATCCCTTTTGGAGAGTGAAAGGGATCAGCCATTATCAGAAGGGCAGCCTCTCTTCCAACCCACCAGCTCCCCAGAGCAGCCTATACCCCATTAAAAGAAGAGGGTACCCGAGGGGGTGGTGGGCAGAGGAGAGCGCTGTACCTGAGAGAGAGGTCGGCTGGGCAAGCGTCATCCAGTTGAAGAACAGCAGTAGCCCTACCAACAGGCTTGTCAGCAAAGGGCCCGGCCTCCTATGGAAGCCCATGAGAGGTCACCTCCACCTCAGCCCTGGTCCTAGAAATCCCAACATTTGTTGCTAAGCATGGCTCCAGACAGTAAGGAAATAAAAATCAAAGCCCCAAAGCACCATTAACACAAACCTGAAGCTTCTCTGTCACTGACCTGTAGTGACTGAGATTCTATTTTCTATTGGAAAACAATGGGACTGTGGCTCCAAGCTGCCTAAGGTTCTCTGAGGTGAAGGGGAAGAGGACTGAATGAGCAACAATAGAGAAGTTGAGCCATTAGCCTGAAGAACAGACAAGCATTTAGAACCAGATATGTTTCTCTCCACCCACTCTCAACTTTCAGGCTGCCACGGAAGCCCTGGGAATTCTGATTGTTCCATTTCAGGCCCCAGAGACCTCAGTTTCAGCGTTTGGAGCTTCCCTCCCTAACTTCTGCATCATGGCAACCACTAAGACTAGGTGAAAACCGAGGGCGAGTGTTTTTGTTAACATTTCCCCCGAGACCTCATCTGCCCCAGCTACCAGCCAAAGTACAAAAGCTACCAATCGGACTGGAGTATACTTAGCTACCAGCCAACCCCATTTCACAAGGAAAGCTCTCCCAGGGTCGCCAGGTCTCTCTTACCCCTCATACCTCATAGATGCTACCTGATGAGACAATTTCTCCACAAGGCCAAAGGCCACCAGCCAGCCGTGCTGTGTTGTCCTAGAGTCTACAGAGGCATCATGCTCCCAGAACAGCAATGACAATACTTATCACCCCAGAGGCCCACAGCAGTGCCTGGGGACTGAAATAGGAACCCTCATGGCACAAGAAATAAATGTAAATTTTGTTTCCAGCACCTGAGAACAAAGAAGACAATTCCTACAGAAACAGCACTGCGGCCTGGGAGCCTAAGTCTGAAACAGTTAGGGAGGGCTCCCAGTGTAGGCTCCAGTTTCCAGAAGATCAGGCCCTACGGTCTTCTGACCCCAAATGTGATGCTCCCCTGCCCATAGCAACCAGGCCCATCCTTGCAGGGAGAAATATTTTCAGAGCACTTTAAGAATTTTCAGCGCATCGACAGGTTGAAGATTGTCTTTTTATGGTGAGAGAGGCCCCTCCTGGGGAAACTAGGTGACTTGTCCTTCTTGCAAGTTACCATAGTCCCCTGTGCCTTTCTGCCCTGGACACTATAAGGACACTGTAAGGTCATTGTCTTATTTCTTGTCTGTTTTCCTCCTTCCCCAAGCTGTGGGCTCCCATAGAGCCAGGACATTCTTTTTGCACCCTCAGCAGACTGCAGTGAATCAGGGGCTGCGATGATGAAGGCAGCTTCCCACACCATTGCTCTCACTTCAGCCCCAGAGGAACTCGTCTGGGCCAGACTCCACAATCCTCGGGCCTCCGTGGCGCCAGGGGGCGCTGTGGACTCTCGGGCCACGCTCCCCGGGCTCCCGGGACCAAAGTTGTCCGCCCCAACCGCGCGATGGGCTCCGAGGTGGCCCAGCTGCTGGAGGCTGCGGACTTCGCTGCTCGCAAGCACCAACGGCAGCGGCGGAAAGACCCCGAAGGGACCCCCTATATCAACCACCCTATCGGTGGGCGCGCCGCCGGGGGAGCAACGACAGCAGGGGGTGGGGCTCGGGAAGGGAATGCGGAGGGCATGCACCTCATTGAGCACCAAGTACCAAGCTTTGTGCCAGGTGTTTAAGACTCACAGCAACCTGGGGCAGTAGGCATGATTGTTCCCTTTGTACAGCAGACATGCAAAAAAGAATAAGGGACTTGACCAAGGTCACCCAGCTAGCGAGGGGTCACATCAGGCTCTACAAAACCCATAATACACTGCCCCGGGACTCCCTCCTGTCTCACTTCCTGCTTTACCCCGTCAGGTGTGGCTCGGATCCTGACCCATGAGGCGGGAATCACTGACATTGTGGTGTTACAGGTAACTTTCCTCCTTCTCTGCTAGGAGGCTGGGGTGGGGGTCAGGGGCCCCATTTAGCTCTGGGCACCACTTGGCTGGTGTCACAGGACTGAGTGGAAGCCTGTCCCCAGGCAGCTCTACTCCATGACACGGTAGAGGACACAGACACCACCCTGGACTGAGGTGGAGCTCCACTTTGGGGCTCAAGTGCGGCGTCTGGTGGAGGAGGTGACAGATGATAAGACTCTGCCCAGGCAGGAGAGAAAGCGGCTGCAGGTGGAGCATGCACCTCACAGCAGCCCTGGGGCCAAACTGGTGAAGCTGGCAGACAAGCTGTACAATCTGAGGGACCTGAACCGCTGCACTCCAGAGGGTACGCTCCCACATCTTTTCGGAGGGAAAGGGGAGGCGTGCCCACCTTCTGAAGGCAAAGGTTGATCAGTTTCCCTTAAAAAAAAAGCCTGAGTGTTCTTATTAATTCCCTGAACTAATCTTATTAGACCACTCTGATCTTTCCTACAGTAGAAATACAGTACCTGGGCCAAGGAGAAGTCTTCAGGACAAATCCTAACATCAGGAACTCATCTCATGGCCTTGCACCAAGCCCTTTAGGAAAGTGGGCAAAATCCAGTGCTGTCCTGGACATGAACAGTTTTCTGTCCATTCTTATGCAGGATGGTCTGAATACCGAGTCCAGGAATACTTCGAGTGGGCAGCACAGGTGGTGAAGGGTCTTCAGGGAACAAACCCACAGCTGGAAGAGGCTCTAAAGCAGCTGTTTAAGGAGCGGGGGCTGACACTCTGAGCAGTGCTTGGAGCCATCTGGTGGCACAGACTCCATTCCTTGCTCAGACCAGAGAAGACTCATACTCCAGCTTTTGCTTTTTGGTACCTCCCAAGCTCCTTCCCTCGTTCGCTCAGCCCAGATATTAGAGACCAAAAACACTTGTCTTTTCTCACTCTGAAGATCCCTTGCCAACTGAACCGAGCCCCAGATTGTAATCTCATGCACCCCATCTATTTCTAATGCATTCACTCCCCTTCTCCAGGTCTTGGGTCTGTTTGCTATTTTGCTTTATGGGATCTCTGGCCCCTCAGGGACTTGGGCTTAAAACTGCTGATTTGAAAGTCATTATGCAAAATAAAGTATTTGGATAAAGGTTTGAGTTGCTGTTGCTCCTTCTCCAGCCTCTCCACTGGGGAGCCAGTAGATGGGATACCTCCCCTTCAGTAGGGCAGGGTTCCAATTATGTGCCCCTGGGACAGGTCCCTCAGGTTGAGGGCCTCAACCCCTCAGAGCCTGGTTTCTTTATCCGTGAGCTAGGTTATGTAATTATCAGGGTTGGATTATGTAACGTGCCTGATGGAGCCTGACACGTAGGTGCTCAAAAACTGGTAGTCTTCCTCATTAAGAAAGTTGGACAAGTTGACATATGTATTGGAAAGGAGTGCCAACCAGGTTACTGGTAGCTCTTGCTGAGCATGAGCGAGCCCCCAGCAGCAACATGATGGGGCCAGTGGGGGACTGCGGTTCCCTCATATTCCGGATGGCAGCTGAAACTTGCTGCAGTTTGCAGCCCACCCCGCCTCACCGTTAGCGCTCCTGGGTTGCTAAGCGACAGGAACTTCCGGGTGCCTCGGGAAGTGGCCTGGGAACTGACCCACTCTTGGAGCCAGGCGGTAGGCGGGGTCTGGAAGAGGAGGAGGAGCTTTTCAACGTGTCCGCGTGGAGGGATCAAGTAATGGATGGGTTTTTGGTCGCCGCTGAGCAGTTAAGGCTTATTAGTCCAAATAAAAAGAATACACTCGGGGTGGGGTGGGGGGATGCGGAGGTTGTTAGGTCAAAGGCGACTTCGGGGTCTCAAGGTGCTTGATGTTTTACAAAACCTTTTCACGTGTGTTACCTCATCTGTTCTTTATAAGAACCAAATGAGATAGGGATTATTGTTTTCATTTATAGATGAAATACGAAGCTCGAAGAGGTGAGAAGACTTGTTAATGATAAATAGATGGAATAATGACAGAATCAGGACCAGAATCTTTCTTTTTGCCACATTGCTGGGCCTTTTCAAGCAGACAAGAATGACCAAAATTGAGGTTAGCTCCAACCATACTGAATATAGTAAAGAGCACGTATAAAGAAGCTAATGGATCTGGATTACAAGTCTGAGGTCTTCCTGGATAACCTGTTTAATCTGAGCCAATGTAGTGGATTTTTAAAATTCAATACTTTTTTAAAAAAGCAATCAAGAAACTTATGGAAAAGTTGGAAGTACAATGTAACTTTCCCCTGAACCACTTGAGGGTAACTTGTTGACCTGATGCCCTATCACTCCTAAATATTTTAGTATTTGGACAAAGAAATTCTACACAAATCAAACTACAACCATCAACATCAGAAAATTAATGTTAATATGTTACTACTTTAAGTAAATTAATGTTAATACATTACTACCTTAAGTCTGTGATGATAGGAGACTTCACAGATTACTTGTATGCTTATTTTGGCCTTTGCTTGCCTGGGAACCAAAAGTTTTACTTCTGGCCTAGAATTAGAAGAACAATAGAGAGATTCCTGGCCACCCTGAGGATCTGACTGTCCCTGCTAACAGCTGTTACATTAAAAGTGAAAGCCAAGGATCTGCCAGATTTCTGGGTCTTTTTTCCCTCCCTCCTTAATTCTCACTCACTGTCTCTCCATCTTTGTTTTTTTTTTACTATAATTTTTTTTCTGATAATTTTAAATAATTACATTTCCTCATTTACACAAGGAGTTTCTGACTGTTTCCTCTTCCCTGTTCTCTTTAGTCTCTCCTAAAACTATTAAACACTGTGTCATGGCTGCTCGGTCTATCCTGCATCTCTCTTAGCTTCTCATTTTATTTCTGTGATGTGTTCTGGATGATTCCTCAGTCCATCTTCCAAACCCACAAAGTTTCTATCATTTGCACCTAATCTAGTGTTTAGCTCATACATATATTTCAATAATTGTAGTTTTGCATTTCCAGGACTTCTAATTTGGGAAATCTGCCCCTTCTCATTTATGTTCTCAGTATAAGGATGAGTATCTTCTTTGAGCCCTTTGATAATTATACACATTTTCAAAGTCTTGTT
Source organism: Camelus ferus (assembly GCF_009834535.1). NCBI lineage: Eukaryota > Metazoa > Chordata > Mammalia > Artiodactyla > Camelidae > Camelus > Camelus ferus. Next base: position 11,176,671 of record NC_045722.1, on the reverse strand, counting down.
TTGGACTGCTTGGATTTTGTCATGGTTTTATTTGCAGCCTCTTTTTTCTTGCCTGCACTCCTCACTCAGACAGGCAGGCCCTGGTGTCCTGACATCCCTGCATTATTCCTGGTTCCCTGTCCTGCGTGTGAGCCGCACAGCCTCAGCTTCCATTGTGGCTGCAGTTGTTCTCTCCATTCCTGGTCGAAGGAGATTTCCTCTTGTCTTAAGTATTACGACGCTTTTATATTTCTAATACTTTATTTAGTATTCCTAGGCATTAGGAGTTGAGGGGGCAGCAGTACATGTGTGCTTACTCCTCTAGTTTGAATGCAAGTCCCCAGGCATTCCGACAAGGAAACCCCAGTCTTTCCTCCTCTGCCGAGCTACTCAGGCCTTCTACGCCCAATGCTGTGTCCTACGTCTTCAACCCTGTCACATTCCAAATGCCAATGAGTCCTTATCCTCAACCCCACACAGGCTCCCTGTGCCTAGATGACCGGATTTCAGAGTTCTTTCAGTTCAGGTTTACTCTTGACTAGGGAGGTCTAAAGTCAGAGCAAACATGGATGGAGACTCTCTGCAGAATCACTTGGTCCCGGCAACTGTTATGATCAAATCAGATTTCCCACTGACCCTAAGTAAAATTGAGGTTTGTTGTGAAGGAACTGGTTTCTTCTCTATCACTTCTATGAAAATTGCCCCTTGAAGTGTTTGTTCTTTGTACATAGCTTTGTTAGGGAAAAACAAAAATTGGTTCAGAGATCTCTCTTTTGGATGGTAAGTCTCATTCCTACCACCCACACTGTGATTTCTCCCTCTATGCGTGCACAAGTGTCATTAGCTAACTACAGTGACAGGCAGTGTAGTAAGCAGGTCAATTTCAGGTAAAGATGCCATTCTCTCCACACAGGTGCTCATGGTTATACCCATCCCCTAGGCAAGCCAAATTGGAGCGCTGTCTGGGCCTGGCCCACCCTGCTCTGGGAGACCCAGCTTTTACATAGTTTGAGTCTGCCTTTCTTCTCATGGTCCATGCTGGCCATACAGCCCTCCCTTCTTCATGGAAACAGAATGGTTCTAAGCAGATGGAGAGTTGTAGAACGGAATCCTGCCCCTTTCCAGTGGTTGAAGTTGCTTCTGTGTTATGCCCTGATTTCAGTTTTGACTGTAACCCCCAAACCTGTGAGGCCTCAGTGTCAGAACTCCGTGGGAAAGGGTTGCTGCTAGCCTTAAAATAGTCGGCCCATTTCCAAATTACATGTGCAAAAGACTCACCTGGGAGCTTGTTTAAAATGGCAGATTCTTTGGCCCCTATGCCCAGCTATTGGTTCAATAAATTGTGCCAAGGAATCTGCTTTTCCCTCTGTGCACTAAAGGGAGATTTTGTTTCCTGCTCTTTTTACAATTCAGTCTCCGGGATCCATGGCTCTGCTGCACAGATACCCATTCCAGCACCAAGGCTAAAGGAGCAGCCGTGGTCAGGACAGGCCAGAAAGCTGGGATTTCAATAAGCAATTCTGGTGATTCTGGACCACACCTTGAGCAATGCTGCCTTACATAGTTCTAAAAGGCCAGTGTTAGGAGTAAACATTTTAGTTCCTGGTAGATGAATAATTTCATTGCACATCTAAGACCTCCAAAGAGAATTAGGCTTTATTCTGCTAATTGCCTAGGGGTTCACAGATTCTTCTATACCATTTGATTATAAATTATATTATACTAGCAAATAACACCTACTGTAGTGTAACTGTTTAGCGTCCTTTACTAATATGATTGTAGCTTATATTTACTGAGCTTTTAGATGCACCAGGCACCGGGCTAAGCACTTCACACTGACAATCTTCCACTATGATATTGACGCGCCCTGGCCTGGTGCTGCAAGGACCCTGGATGATCTGGAAGAACTCAGCTGGTCACTCTTGAATCTTTAGGTGACTGCTTACCAGTCCCCAGTGACTTGCTCTAAGGAGCAAGCTCTTCTCCTAAAGTAACTGTACTCACTGATTTTTTTAAGGGCTGCAAATATTTTCTCCCACATCAGTCATTTGTGTTTTAACCTTTATGGTTTCCATCATGTAGAAACTTTCAATATATTTTTGGTGGTAAAACCTGTTTATCTTCTCCCTTATTATAGCTTTTAAGTTTCACGTTATGTGTAGAAAAGACCTTCCTACACCAGAGGTACAAAAATATCCTGTATTTTTCTCAGTAATTTTGTAGTTTAGTTTTCTGGGTTTTCCCTCTGGAGCTAATTTTTGTGGAAACTGTGAGGTAGAGATCTCTTACTTTAATGGCTAGGCAGTTGTCTTGAAGTAGTATTTATTAAATAATCCATCTTTTCCCACTTAAAATACTCCTTGTGTTCTATACCAAATCCCCTTCCACCTGGGTCTGTTGCTGG